>NC_140491.1:56288802-56918802 GCF_964271855.1 Acomys minous | reverse complement strand
AGCAGTATTTGAAAGTTAAATATTGTGAATCTTTCTCCTAAAAAACTGAATAAATTAGTCATTACTTTAAATGTGCTCTAAAACACTCAAGGTGCTTCCTCAGGTAGATTGAATTTAAATGTTATTTTTTTTTCAAAGGAAATGAAAATATCAAAAGTGGTACTGTTGAGGAAATGGAATTCACCAAAGTCTGATAAATGAAAGTAAAAGTTTGTTTATTTGAAATACATAAATTCAGTCCCTTAAGTCAATACATAGACAATTACACTTAAAATTTAGAAAATTGAAGTAGAAACTGCAGTAGGGAGGATACATGCTTCTCTGTGGAGAGTTCATAGCTGACATGGAGTCACTGGGACAGGTAGATGTGGATATTCCAGATTCATAGTTGCTACACTAGGATTCTGGTCTCAGTATCATCTCTGATGAAGTAAAGAGTACCCTCCAGAATGCATCTTAGAATGGTCTGAGGGACATTATGGTGCTCTACAGAGTCACAGATTTTGAAAATTATGCCTTAGAACTTCCCTAGCAGGCTCAAAACAGAGAGTAAGTAATAGAATGTGTTGTGGCTAACAGTAGTAAAGAATCTGAGAGTGTCCTTAATAGGCAAGTATTGGGCATCTTTCAGGAAGTCCACTTTGAGCATCTTGCTTAACCCTAAGGAGATCACGACTCTCCAAACAATAACCTGAAGCTAAAAGAGGGGAAGCAACTTGCCCAGGTCACATATCTAGATGATGATATAAGGGTCTATAATCCTGTACCTCTAAAAATAGAGAGTATTGGGAAAATATAATCCATTAGAGCGATGGACTTTATAAAGCTCAAATATGCTCGCCAGGAAGTCGCAGAACTAGCCCCAGTGCTGATGAAGTGCAGCGAGAGGGAGAGACTCTCAGAGAAGCTGAACTGTGCCTGTGTACATAAGACAGCAGAGTGGCAGGGCATATAGGAGCATGTTTTCATATAACACATTATTTTCACTGGCTGATGAGATTTGTTTTGGGGTTTTTTTTTGAGACAATATCTATTTCTGAAGGGGAGCATATGTTGGCTTTAAGAGGGTCCAACCCATACTGCAAACTTTCAGTAATAATGTAATGTGACAGAACAGTTAGAAGAAGGACCTGTCTCAGAAGACAAGGGAAAAAGAAGCAGAGGAAGAAAAAAACTGAAGTAAAAAGTATGCATCTTTTTTTCTCGTCTTTCAAATAATAAATTTATTTAAAGTAATAACTATTATGGAGCCTTTAACTAGCAATGTGTGTTTTAAAATTATGAGTAAAACAAAAGTGGTATACAGAAAAGAAGAGTAAGATGGCCCATTCCATTAGACCTGAGTAGAAGATGCCTAGAGTAGATTTGTAGATTCTAATAAAGCCAACAGTCAGATAATATTTAAGTATTATCAAAAAGGATGAAGCACTTAGAAACAAATTTAGTAGCAGAAATATAAAGATGAGTTTTTTAAAGAATAAAAAGAAACTGTGACAAAAATAAAAGTTAAAAAGCCCGAATAAATAAAAATTCCAATATTTGTGAATTATAACATGGTGCTAAGTACATACATCTTCAAGATGATTTAAAAGTAAAATCCATTCTTCGGCAAATTTTCAGCAGTACTTTTGTACTTTAGAAGTTGAGAAGCTGGACATATCAGTATAAATTTACAAGAGACTCAGAACAAACAAAATGACCTTGAAAATGATCAAAGTTGGAAACTCACATTATTTTCATCTGATTTTCTGTAAGTGTGGCAAGACAATTCAAATAAAAAAACACAAGATTTTTGTAGCAATGACAGTCACTGGAAACTCTGGGGGTGGCTACTGGGTATTAACTACTAAAAATAATTCAAGTGTATGCTAAGATGGGTAAATATGACAGTAGCACAATAAAGGTGATTTAAATATCAGCTGCTTGACTATAAACAGATTATTTTTTTAGATCAAAAGGCATTTTAGACATTTAACTTAAGACAAACCAGTACTTTAATGTATAGAGTGAGAAAATGAAGAGAATTCTGGGAAAGTTGCTTATGTGTTATGTGTTGAGCAGTGTGGTTTAGATTTTGATCAGGGCAGGCTTTCATGAGAGGAGGCACCGAAGAGCCTCCAGGACATTGGAAGAAGCAAAAGGCAAAGACTAAAGTAGTCACATTGGGTTTGTTTCAGATCAGCACACATTTGGATACTTTTAATACTGAGCAGTTATTAAATTAAAGCAGCTCACTGAGCCAGAGAGAATATGGAGCTATCTCTGGCCTCCAGCTCTCTGGTCTGAGAAATTGGAGTAAGCGTCAGTTCATACTACTTGAGGCTTAAGAATTTCCTTCAGTTTATAAAATTAGAAACAGATCTTTGAGTCACTTGACACAGCTATTCATCCATAGCATGTGTCTAAGTATCTCTAGCATATTTTCACTTGAGTCTAAGTAATTTAAGATTGAAGCTAGAAAGAAATATTTTAGTGAGATCCATCTTTTTTTTAGGAACAAAACCACATTTTACAAGTTTGATTCAGTTACCTCAGCTAACAGTCCCACCAGCTCTGGACTTTATATGTTGCTAGCAGCAGCACGATATTAATTCATGCTGTCCTGGGATATACTGATGGCAGAGCACAAAAAAATGACTTCTCTGGAATGTTTCCAGGACAGCCTGCTGTCAGGGCAATTTGAAAATAACATGCTCAGTCCAGGAAAGGATGCATAATTGCCTTGTTCTATTTTTAACTCATTGTCATGGCTTACATTCATGCCTGTAAGATATTACAAGTTGCTGGGGCACACATTCAAAGTCATTGACTCTGTGACATGGACCTTGTGACATGCTATCAGTTTGAAGAGTGAGAGTGGCTCATGGCTTTAATTCTTTCCTATAGTGCTTTCTATTCACTCTTTAATCTTTTTATTCATTGGGGGAGATAATAGAAAAAGGAATATAGAGGAAAATCATGTCATTCGAATATCGCTGAGTCAATGAAAGGCAAACGACTACCAAAGGATCTGTACACTCAATCAGTCAAATCACCTTCCCATCCACTCTCAGCATAATAAAAAGCATCATTGACTCCTACAAAAAGGAAGCTAACATTTATTTTCGTTAGAAATTTTTCTTACGGCTACTAAAAAAGAGCCCTACTGAAAAACATAAATATGCAGTTCATCATCCAAAAGATAAATTGTCAGTGGTACAAACTTTTAAATGAGCTAAATTGTTAGTGTTGTACTCTGTTATGGTTCAAGCATCTCTAACGTCCTCACTCTGGATTTCTTCGTTGCTAGCAACTCCTCAGACCTCTCCATTGAACCTGGAAAGATTTCAGACATGAACGAACTGGATCAACCTCCTCATTCTAAATGAGCTTGCATTCCTAGTTTCCCTGATACACGTTATAGCTCAGGATAGTCACAGAGTAAAAAAGACACAGAAATGCCCAAGTGATAAAGACAGAGTAAGTCGTGCTATGGGAGGGCTGCTGATCTCTGAAGAGAACTGGAGCCTCCACAACAGCTCCTTCCTTAATAGGCCTTCAAATTGGGGATCAAGTGGAGTGCTCTGGCTACCTGCCAAACTGAGCCTTCACCAGGATCTTTAACGCTCTTCAAATTCTATTTTTAAACTGCAAGGATGATATCAAGCCACTCAGAATTGCGGTACTTGTGAATCTTTGCAACACTGTGGTACTCGGCTAAAATAAGAATCCTCTAGGACTGTGACCTTCTAGATATGATAACTTCAAACCCTGGGCCCCACACAGAAAAACTAGTCCTGAGTTCAACACTGGATTTCCAGCATAGAGCTCACCATACACGGTAGGCGTCCTTCTTTGATGCAGAACTATTAAGCTACTACTACCTGGGAGCCTGGAAATATAAGTGTTGTCATGGACGCTAACAAGCCTGATTAGAGGGCCTAGTACAATAAGCTCAGTCTCCAGTGATAGGAGCTGAGCACTTTAACCTGGAATAAAAGAAAGCAAATCGTGTATTCAGATTTTAAAGATCAGAATCCTTACAATGTTTACAGGCAACTGAAAAAAATGCAGCTCTGGATTCATCCACTTGATTAAACTTTTGACTGTTGGACTCAAAACTGAATGCAATCTTGGGCCATCATCACTTTGCCACACCTTGGTTTACTCTGATTTACAGTTATGATAATAACAATATTTCATGTTTATTGTGATCACCTAATCTCACCGTACATGTCAGTTGCTTATCTGCAAGCTTGGAACGTCATCTCTGAGCAATTGCTGTCCTCTTACTTTGAGTGTGAATGTTTCTAGAGGTCCATGGTAGTATCTGAGTGACGATTTAAGATAAGAGAGTCAATATTTGAAAGAACAGATCAGCAGTTCCTCAGAGGAGTCTGTATCCTGAAGCTCAGACAAAGATTGTGGATGTTTTTGGGAGAAAAACACAGCAGGGTTGCTATGCACCCTAGCACAAAGGGTCTGTACCTGAGGAGAGCTTCTCAGATACTGCCCTCTCTGGAAAGGTTCCTTTAGCCCCTGGGAGGGACTTTTAGATGTAGCTGTGGTTGCCTAGGATACTGCATAAGGAAAGAAGGGACAGTGTAAGTGCTTCTATTGCTAGTACTCTAGGCATGGTAGTCTCACCTAGCCTTGTCTTAAGCACTGACAGACTGGATGTGGTGGTAGACCTTTCTAATCACAGCATTTGGGAGATAAAGATGGGGCAACCAGTAATTTAAGGCATGCTTGTCCTCAGATATGCAGTAAGTTTGAGAGTAGCCTGTCCTATGTAAGATCCCATCCAACAAACAAAACAAAAACAAAAACAAAACAAAACAACATCAGTCAAACCAAAAAATAACCAACAAAAACAGATGTTCAAGCATAACTATTGTTGAAATGTTAAAATATACAACTCCATATTGATAATTACCTATAAATAAACAAAGAGTAAAATTTATTGAAGATAAAGTTTCAAACTACAATTTTGCTGTAACTTAGAATGTTTGATTTTTAAAGACAGTCTCTTTTAGCCCACACTGGCTTCAACCTATGGAATGAGGTTCCTGTTCCTTCACCTTCCAAGGGCTGGGAGTTGACGTGCACATTACCACACTTGACTTTGTAACTCAGAAACTTTACCTAATATATTTTGAAATTATCTCATTTTTTTTCTGGGCCAGTTCTAGAATATATCCAGAGACATTTCCAATTCTGACATTACAATGCCCTTTCTAAAAAATATACTACATTTACACCCATGTTTATTGTTACTATTATTCATAATAGCTAGGAAATGGAGTTAACCTAGATACTCACCAGCTGGTGAATGGGTGATGAAAATGTGACACATACAAACAATAGGATTTTATTCAGCTATAAAAAAAATCATAAAATCTGAAGGAAAGTAGATGGACTTTGAAGGTATAGTAAGTAAAGTAATCCAGAGTCCAAAAACTGAAATGCCACATATATGGATGATAGATATGAATTTTTAGATTTGATTGTTTTAATTATAATGCCTGTGTGACCTGGAAGTGAGAAAAGAGCCATGGAAGTGGGATGAGGAGATCTTAAGGAGGAAGGTGGTACAGTGTAATATGAAAAACAAGAGAGGGAGTACAAGAAGTGGCAGGGCTTAAGTAGGGATGGGATGGGAGACACAAGAGGAAACAGGAAAAGTCTAATTAAAACCAAGGATGTATGAAGAGGCTACAGTGAGTGTTATAACTTTATGAGCTAGTTAAAAAGCGTACTTTAAAAACTATGTTTAAATAGTGGTATCATACATGGGTAGATGATGCTAATCTCAGTAGCCATGAGTTATTAAAAGATAATCTTGGGCTAGAGAGATGGCTGTGAGGTAAAAAGAACTGGTGCTCCTCCAAAGAACCTGGACTCAATTCCCAGCACCTACATGGCAGCTCACAGATAGATGTCTGTAACTTCAGGTCCAGGACTTCAGCCACCCTCAAACAGATACATGTAGCCAAACCTTCAATGCACATCAAACAAAAATAAATTAATCATTTTTAAAAAGAAGATAGTCTTGAAGCCATGTAAGGGCAACCTTCCTAGGAACTGTTGAAAAGGACTCCAGAGAACTATTCCGGGACTCCAGAGGCATTGCTGAACTATCCTGGCAATGATCCCTACCACTGTTTGCCCACCAGAACTTCATGTTAAAACCTTTTTGTCAAAGACACCATACATCTTATAAAACACAAAGAAAGCCTCTTGGAACTGAGCTGAAAGTTTCCTCCAACCTGGCTAGCTTCTATTGCTCTGAAAGTTGCTAAAGAGAACAGCTGGTATTGTTTTCCTGTCCAGCTGTACCCCTCCCCACTCCTGCACATTCCATTACCTGTTTGACAAACAGAACTGGATGTCATTTCTAAGAGGGTCTAAGAGATTTCATTTTTTCTGTGCCTTACATATACATATACCACTACTTTGGACTATAACCGTTGTTCATATTGGTGTATTTGGTTAAATTTAACTTGATTTTCATCAATCAACTTCCTCTAGATAGAAGACTGGAAAAAAGAGGGGGAAATGATCTGTGATATGCCTAATGGGTTTTGTTTTATTAACTAAAATCTCAACAAATGTCCAGTCTAATTTCTTTCATGGTGACATTGCTCTTCGTATCATCTTTTGTGCTCTTGCAGCACAGGATATCTATTGTATCAGTAGGTGAACAAAATATCATGTTGACAGCTTGTCTATTTAAACATTAAGAGATTAAGTGGTTTTGCATCTCCAGTACTTACCAAACTCTATGACTGGTAGACACTGGCTATGAAAATGTAACCTTGAACTTCCAAATGAGTGAATTAACCACTCACACATTTAGAAGTAACTCTCTAAAGACCCTCCTAGGAACCATAACTTTTGTTCATGGTGTACTTCTGCACAATAAGGCTGAGCCCAGCATTACAGCAGGACTTTGAGACCATTGTACGTATCAGCATGAGTATAGACTGAAGAATAGAGTCTTTATACCCAGAAGGCCTCAGTAAGTCCATGGAAACAAAGCACAAAGTGGGTCTTCACAAAGGCCTCACCGAGCAGGTGAAGGAAGAACCATAAACGTACCTAGGAGTGAACTATATAATGTGACTTTTAAATGATGTGCTTTCTTCTTGGCATTATGCTCTTATCTGTGGGGCACAGCAGTCACACTTTAAGCCTGATAATCAGCCTGATCTTTGTGAGGTCACTGCACTCCAATAGCCACTGAAGCTCAAATCCAGACAGAGGAATCATACCCACCTCCGAGGAACCATCAGCACACGATGAGAAGTGAATCAGACTGGTGGCCACCATTATGACCACATGTGTGGTGTTACTTTCTTGAGTGAGCAGCTCCCTCAGAGCAATATGTACATTATATGGCCCATGATAAATACAGAAGTTTATCTGAAAATGAGAATGTTGAAGAGTACATTCAGCTTCTTGCTCCATATACGGATATCTTATGAATTTTATAGTAAATACTGAGAGCCTGAGCCCCGAGTTCACCTGTCTTTTAGGAAAAATGCCAGAGCTATTTCATGGAAAAGTTTGAAAATTTAAAGACAGTTTCTCATAGTATAAATCTTACTCCTTTTTCCATTATTTCAAACTCCTACCAAACTTTTGTTGTCTGTTCAGTGTTCATCATTTTGGACGAATGCAAAGTCAAATGCCCTGCCAACAACTTTGAAGTCACATGCAATGTTCTGTTAACGTTTTTTCCAGTCAAGGGATTTGATAGACTTTGATATATGTTCCTTTTTCCCACCCTTACGTGAACTCTTACAAGAAAACCAAAAGATAACAATACCACAGAGTCCAAAGCCTGCTACTGTCCGAGAGCTTATAGTCAGTTAGTTCATCTTTATTGGAGATGGTTCATTTACATGGTTCATTTTATATATCAGCCTGACAGGTCCAAGAACACCCACATAGCTCTTCAAATGCTTTGTCTGGGAGCTGGAGAAATTGTTCAGTGATTAAGTGCACTTGTTAGTCTTGTAGGGACCTAAGTTGGATTCCCAGAACACACATGGTTGTACATAACCATCTATACCTCCAGTTCTAGAGCATGGAATGGCCTGTTCTGAACTTTTTGGGAACAAATTGCACTGAGACACACACACACACACACACACACACACACACACACACACACACACACATGCATGCACGAACGCACAAATACACACACACACAGGCAAAATACTCATACACATAAAATAAATACAACTTAAAATGTTGTACTGTGTCTTTAAAGATAAATTTCTTCAAAATTTTATCATTTAAATCAATAGAGTAACTGAAGAAGATCTAATTTCACCAACATAAGTAGATTTCCCTAATTTACTGAGAACCTATATCAGACGAAAAGATAGGAAGTCCACAGTGTTTTATGGTATGAATGTTTCTATCCCTACCAAGTTCACGTTGAGGTCTGAGCTCTTAAAGTAATACTAGTAAGAAGTTTTAAACTTCAAAATTAACTTTGGAAAAGGATTCCCCCCTCTGAGTAGTGTACTTTCATACACTATGCTCCAGAGAACTGATTTTTTTTTCTTCCACTACATGAAAACACTTCCTAGAAGGTACTTCTTGTAAGAATGGCCCCGCGTTAAATACTGAATCTGCCAGTACCTTGATCATGGCTTCCATGCTTCTATAGCAGTAAGAAATAAATTAATGCTTTTAAAAAGGCAACTAGCTCATGGCATGTCATTATAATAGCCTGAGTAGTTGAACACAACAGGGAAGAAGATAGATGCTGCAAGCTCTACCGAGTGCCAGGTGGCTAGGGTCAAAGCTCTAGGCTGAGACTTTGTGTATTCCCTGGACCACAAGCCATGGCTAATGCTTCTCTTACCCTGATATGACACATGGCTGATAGTGAGGACTTTATACTAATTAGTGTTTTGCAGCAAAGTCAGAATCTGCTAAAGGGATAGTAGGAGATTCCCTTCAAGAGAAAGCCAGCTGGTGGGTCACTGACAAGTCCAGCCTCTCACAGTTACTCTTGATGTTTTTTGATAAATTATGCCCCACTTGCCAGAGCTGCGGACTTTGGAGGAAAGGATATTTAATCACTGCCTGCTCACACAGCTCAAATGATCAACATTATACTCTCAACACTTAATTAACATCCAGTTTCATTCGGGTCTGTGATGACTACCGAAAGAGCAGGACATTTGCTACTTCTACGGTGCCGAATCCAAGTTCTCATTCTGCTCTTTTCTCTTGCCTGTAAATTTAGGCACATCCAGTAATCATTATAATCCTCTTTTAGAGCTGTAGAGTTACTTCTAAATTAAATAACACCTATTGCCAAGGCTACTTTGAGGGCACACACCCAATATTTGTGTCCTAATCTCTCACCCAGATTTTCTTATACTCCTTGTGTGTGAACAAGATAACTGTGGGCCCATCCGCAACAAGAGGGTTTACAGATACCCAAATCTATAAGTGACAGAGTTTTCCAGTGAGCCCAGCAGATCACTAATCATCAATGGGTCTTCATTATCAAAATAAATCCAAAGATGTGAAACAGGAAAATTTGCTTTTCCTTAGCAGCAAACACACACTGTTTACAACTGCACAATGTGCTGTAGTTTTAGATCATTCATTGATCTCATAACACGAATAATGCCTTCCACAAACACCAAAGGCAAAACTAATGCTATCTGGACTGAGATGTTTCCCAAGTCCTTCTGGACCAAGGGGGATGCTGGTCAATGACAGATTCTAGTCTAAAGGAATTCCATGTAGGAAATGCCTGTGCTGTAAGCCAGGCATTACGTCATCCTTCTGAGCTGTACAGATTCCAGGGGCAATTGTAAACAAAGTGATAGCCACAGGGGCCATTGAGCTGGTAGCCAAATACTATTAACATATTTCAGTGGTGCATCTGTTCCGCTCCTGGAACATGAACCATGTTGAGAATGTTCGCATTTGTTAAACTGCCATTATAAAGGAGTTCCTTGGCTTGGCTACCAATAACACTACTGGACGTTTGTGAAATATTCAAAATGCTTATCAAGGAAACATATTTATCTTTCAAATGAAATGGGAGGCAATATAGTTTCAAGCATGATTATTATGATTTTTTGCAAGGTTTATTCTGGTGTCGCAGAGAATGTCTTGTGATATTGCAACAGGATTTACTTATTAATAGTTGAGGTGTGTCACATTGCTCTCACATAACACTTAGAAGGAAGTATTATAGTCATCAAGGTATTGCCAATGCCTAGAAGGCCTTTTTTTCACCCAAGATAAGGTTTCTCTGTGTAGCCTTGGCTGTTCTGGAGTTGCAGACCAGGATGGTCTTGAACTCATAGAGATCCTCCTGCTTCTGCCTCACCAACTGCTGGGATTATAGGTGTGTACAAGTATGCCTGACTTTTTCTTTCTTTTTTTTTTTTTTTACATTGTTTTACATGAAATAAGATAATAAGTGAGAGAAGTCCATATACCTCATATATTAGGAGTTTGCATTATTTATCTCACTGCTGTGTCAACCATTCTTCATTCAAGCTGGTGACGTTGAAGAGGTGTTACTGGTACTGCCTCATCTCCTACTTAGGCTGATCCTGATGCAGTACTACCCATATGAAGTCCTTCCTATCTTCCATTGACCCTATTTTGGAGCAAGTAGGAGTGATAATCAGAAGCCAGTGTGATGGTTTGGAGTCAAAAGGAACTTCTGCAAGATATCCTTGATTCATACTCCCAGATAGGGTGTAAGGTTGAAAGGCTCCTTGAATGGCTCACGGAGATTTTATTTTCATGTTCTCCTCATGGGTAAGTCAGAAAAAGTGCCTGAAACATTGGTAACAGGAGAGAACTTGTTAACTCGGTGGCTAAACCCTTCTTGTAAATGGACCACATGCTACAGGAACAAAGAGGACAGTTTCTCCTAAAGTCTAAGTCCCTGTGCTTGGGTCTTAGATATTTCAGCTAGCCAAACAGAAGGGTAGCTTGGGATGCATGCCTTCCATAAGATAAAGGACAATATAGATTTCACCGCTGTCTTCAGAGGATGGAGGCTCTTGCTGCAAGCAGCTTTGCTTTGGCTTTCTCTCTCAGCAGAGAAGAAGCATGGCAAGTCGGGGATGGTACCATGAGCTAACACATAAAATCAGATTGCCTGGGTGAAACACAAATGTTTCTCTCCAGCAATAGTCTTTCAAAAGACATGAAGATCTGCCTACAAGAGAAAGAGAGAGCTATACAAACAAAAGACAGAGGGAAGGAAAGGAGGTGTTCATATATTCCACAGGACTTCTTCCCTATAAAGTGCTGTTTAAGCCTCTCAACTCAGGAGGTCATAAGCAATTCTCTATTCAACCTTCAATTTAATTTTACTTCTAGTTTCTTTTTCAGGGCAACAACCTGTTGTTACTCTCAGAAATATTTCTTTGTGTCAGAGAAAGTCTGGTCCTGGTTACACATTAGACATAAAAGTCCTGACCTAAGATTTGGGCACCAAGAATGTAAAGATCACAGTGTGAGTTCATTTATGAGGTCTGGGAGGACTACTTTTATTAACTGTCCATGTCACATTAATGTCTCTTCCTTATAGAGAAATGGAATCACTGAGAAAGGAATAAAACCTGGTGGCTGTGGACTTAATGAGCAACATTGGAACGTGCTGTTCATCCATCTTCCTTGAATTTAGAACATGGCTGTAACAAAGTGTTTGGACCAAACAGAAAAGCTCATGGTGCCTTCTCAGACAGGATATCAATAAACCTGAAGGTGACAGACATGACATATATCTTTACCTACATGTGTACTTTAGTATACAAAGAATATCACGTAAAACACCAACATTATATAATAAACACTATGATAATATGGAAATATGTTACACGTATACATAGAAATATGCATGTTTAGTACATATTTAAATGTTATATTTATTCATGCATGTGCCTGTATTCCTCACAATCCTCATTGAAAGAACAAAGCTTTGGAAAGTAGGGAGTTTAATTTCATAAAGCAAGAGAGGCATTAGAAAGTAAGTGGTCGGTCCGAAGGCAGAAAGTGTGCCTCAGACAGGAGCTCACTTGGTGTTGTAGGAGTCTCATGATCTTGGTATTGGCAAGCTTTGCAACATAGGGGGAAACCTTGGACAAGGTGTTAGTGATTTAAAGTGTCTGTTTAAAAGCAGAAATCATTAGGTGTGATGGAGCACCCCTTTAATCCTAGCATTCAAGGAGGCAGGGATAGGCAGATCGCTATGAGATCGAGGCCAGTCTAGTCTACAAAGTGAGTCCAGGACAGCAAAGGCTAGACAGAGAAACCCTGTCTCAAAAAGAAATCTAAACAATAAATAAAATACAATAGAAATAAAAGAAGAGCTAATACCAATCACTATTCTGAGTTGATAAAAATATTTTTAAAAGAGAGCATGTGGTGATTGATATGGTTTGGTTGGCAAAACTAGAAAGGGATATAGGTCCTACATCCCTGGCAGAGAACAAAGAGACAGCGCAGCTGCTTACCCCGCAGCTCTCCAAACCCCCTTGCCAACGCTCTGAGGCCAACTTCTCTTCTTTCATTACTTTTTCAGGTGAGGAGAGAAGGCTCAAGTCTACAGAGATCTTCCCCTGGCCCTGTCAGAGTCCTTCCCTAGTAGCAGGTAGCAAGCTTCTGCCTGTCAGGGAGCTGGTACCATGAACTAACACATAAAATCAGATTACCTGGGCAAAGTACAAATTTTCTCCCCAGCAACAGTCTTTCAAAAGAAGTGAAGAGCTAACCTTCCGAAGTGCCAACCTAACCAACAGCATACAGTAAGAGCATCAAAACTGTGCACACTTACACTTCAACAACTTTCTAGTTCTCTCTCTGTCTCTCTGTCTCTCTGTCTCTCTGTGTCTCTGTCTCTGTCTCTGTCTCTGTCTCTGTCTCTCTCTCTCTCTCTCTCTCTCTCTCTCTCTCTCTCTCTCTCTCATTGTCTCTCTTTCTCTCTTTTATGGGAGATGTCCACTTAATTTCCAGGTCTATGAATAACCACATTCATTACTAAAGTACTATTTTGGGAACAGGACAAATTGAATTTTGTGGTTGCCAGGTTTCTTTAGTTTTTAGAAAAAGTACTCATAGCTCTCTTTGGAGTGTCTGATTTGAAAACTGAAGTAAATCCTGCTCTGGCCTTACTATAATGGAGTCTGAGTCCATGGGGAATCTGTGTAAGCACAAGACTCAGCATTTTCTACGTCCAGGTTTCCTGTCTATAAAATAGAAATAATGGTATCTTGTACAAGCGCTTAGGAGTGCACCTTAGCTCCAATTAGCTACAGATTGTCTCAGGCTTACAGACCTTGAAACCATCATCTGTGGGCCAGACTTACCCAGTGGCAAAGGTGCTGTCTAGAGCTCTCATCTCTGGACTTAATGTTTCAGTGACTTTGTCTATGTGGCTGAAGAGCTGGAATCCTTCTTCAGAATTGTTAAGAAGATTAACTAAAACCACTCATGGGTAAAGTGTCCTCCTGAGGTCCTTAAGCATCAGATGCCCAGCAATGTATAACTACTTTATTGATATTGTGGCTCCTCTGAGGAGAGATAGTCAAATTTAAATTCATGAGGAAAAAATGCACTTTTAGACTTCAGTGTACAAAAAAGGGAAGCAATTGTTGATTTAGGGGATATTTAAGATGATTGTTATATGGTTGTAATAAACTTAAATCCAATGTTTCTGTGATCCAACCCTCTTGACTAAGAACTTACTGATATATATATATACATACGTACATACATACATACATACATACATACATACATACATACATACATATAGTATGGGGAGTGGAATACTATGTATATAGGAAAATAATCAAGCCTTCTTTCTGGAGGGAAGGTACTCTGTACTTCCTGGGCACAACGGCTCAAGAAGCCTGCTCAGGATCAGCTTTAGAGTTGCCATGTGGGTTTAACAGGCCAACATGATACACCCTGCACAGGTATCGTGTCAGTCAGTAGCTGACCTCTGATTGAGAACAAACTGTCAGCTGGGCTTTGAGACATGGTTTTCAGGTTTTGTCCCTCTTTTATCTAAAGGGGAGTATGAAAAAGCAAATTTTCAGTGTACCAGACAGGATGCACGATGCTAGCAATTATCCTATTGTGATTCAGGAGTGTGACTGGTTGACATGGAAAACACCTTATGAATATTTTTTACGGATATCTGCATGCAGTGGGCCTTGAAGACCAGCCCTCTCACATCAGGCTGCATGAGAAGTCCTGTAGCAGGGGTCTGAAACATAGCTCCATTCTGAAGCTGGCTCTCTTCATTTTCTCAGAGAAATATGGCTTATTCTGCATATCAAACTATAAACAAAGAAGAGAGCTAGTCCCAAAATTCGGAGGTCATTCTGCCTAGCACTGTGATCTAGGAATCTTAACCTCAACAGCTAACAAAGAAATAGCCTACCTGATTATCATACTGTTTTTCTAAAATTGGTCTGTCAAAGCAAAGGGAATTTTTGTTTGTTTTCAACTGACTATGAGAACATAATCCCTTGGATGCTTTCTCCTTGTGAGAAGTAATCCTAGAATCGTTATGTTTTCCTTGTAAGTTCAGTCTTCCTTCCCACAGAGTCAGGAGAATAGAATTTTTTTTTAGCACAAAGTAGCCATGGCAAAGTTCTAATGATTTTCTGTCTTATTTTCTGATTCATAAGAGCGGAAGAATGTGCAAAACTGTATCGATTAATATCAAGCATGAAGTAAGCACCAAACTTTTATCACCATCTCAGAGCACATAGAATCCACATAGCTTGCTAAGTGGACTTAAAGGGTTGAGCTACTCAGACAGTCTCCTCTCAAGTAACTGAAGTATCTGTTTCTCCCTTTCCACAATCTGAGAGGTCACATGTTTGACAAGGATATAATAAATCATCTGAAACCGCCTCCTTTTGGAGAATAACAATGAGATGTGTTCGGAGCATCCTGGGGGTGCAGGGTGAATAGGAACCTCCCAATCTTGGAAGACTGGCAACATTTAGGGTTTTGAAAACTATGGAGCACCAGGCAGTGCAGGCAGGTCAAGCCTGTTTCCTCCACATAGGGCCTGTAGAATATTACCAGGCTAATGTCTAATGGATGGAGGTGGAGGTGTCAAGGACCACAGCATCTTCAAGTGGCTATAGTTTAGGGTAGGACCTGTTCCAGGCTATGTATCTGTCCAAGCTGCCTGTGTTTAGAGAGTCCTGATGGTCTGTTATTTCAGTGTTTTATTTTAAACTTTGGATCCCATTTAATCTAAATAATATCCTTTATTACAGTACATATTCTTTTTTTTCTTTCTGCCAACAGATATGCTAGTCCACTGTGGCTGATGTTGTTTTTGGTTTAGCTTAGGTTGTTATTTGAGGAAGGGGGAAGGTGTCCGGTGAAATCTGCACCCATAAAAACTTCAATTTTACCCTCTGAAGTTGTAAAGTTTTACCTAAAAAGAAATTTCTCTTTATAAATATTCATGTAACTTCTTGAGGCATTTTTTCAATGAGAAAAGAATTGTCACCTTTTCACAATCCACAGATCCCTGTGATCTCCTAGAAAGTTAAAAGAAATTTTTTAAATTAACAATCTTCGGTTTGTGACGCAGTATTTCATTAGGCCCTTAATTATGCCCATTGCCTCTGCAGTCTGAAATGGTCACAGCTTAATTTCACACTTTTGTACTTCTAATGCCTCCTTTCCCCCCCGTCATTTAAATATTTACTTAAATGTGTTAAAGACCTCAGGGTCATTCTATGCTGTCTTCATATTCAAGGCAGGGAAATGGATGAGAGGACAAGAGTCTGTTTTATGCTGACTCATAGAATCAATTCAAACTGCAGAACTGCAATTTAGACTCCATTAAGGCATCATTTTTATGACCTTCTGAAAACATGAGCTTTGCTGCTCATTCCAGAGGATACTCTTAAGACTGAGCTTAAAAACCACCCACCACATACTTTATAAATCACTGTAGATGTATATAGCCACTTATATAATTTTTCTGGAGATAAAAACTTTTCTCTTAAATTTTCTTTATTCATAATTTTTTTATGATTTCTGAATAATGAAGAAGAAAATCCCCCAATAGTCTGTTAAAGATTCTCCTGTCTAATCACTAAGTCTCGTAGAGTTCACCGTAGAGTGTATTTTGTTTCTTTTGAAAATTGCAGAAATTTAGCTTTGGGAAAGTAGGGAACGAGTACAATGATTATGCATTTCAAAGTTCAATAAATAATTAATCAGAAACTTTCACTATCTCTTCTCTTATTCTTGAATACAGACAAGTTTTGCTATCTAAACTAATCAAACTAGTCCCCACCCCAAAATCATGTTCACTTATGAACTGCAACTGTGCCAGATAATTATTGTGTATGACTTATGAGTCATTCTTTATTATTATCTTGTATTGTCTTCTGCTACTAAGAAGTGCAAACATTAAGAACAATATGTACAATCACTGGAGTCACAACAGTTTGTAAACAGCAAGCATACCCCTGAGAATGTCACGTAATTGGCCAGATAACCAAAACCTTCTCACACAATCTCAATTACTGGGTTTCTTTTTCAAATATGAGATTAAAAGTTGATTGACTAGGTACATTCATTTAAATTCATTAACAATACCTACCTCTGTTTTCAGTAGTCAAGGGAGAATCACAAAAACAGAGATCATATGTAGTAGATGCTACCATGTTTTTGTTTTGATCCCAAGTGTGGGATGTGAAGCAGATTTGTGTGAGGGTGTGCAGTGCTTGTCTGCTGGACACAGACTTGTGAGAAGGCCAAAACCAGATGCTGAGTCTTTTTGGTTGTGATATTGCTTCCCATTGTTTGCCTGTTCACTGTTCCATTTTCAGACACTCCTAGAAAGAACATGAGGTTCCAGGTTCCAGCTGCTGATCCAGATTCTGCCTGCTGTGGTTGCAGCAACCTTTGCTGAATTGCTTGTTTGCTGTTGAACAGGTCTGATAAAATCCTGACTAGGAAGAGTGGAATCACTCCAAGGAACTGACTCTGAAAAGATCGACTTCTCCTGTATCCATTAGCCTCTTATCTCTCCTATATAGGGTAGGTGGATTGGAAGGGAGGCATAATCACTAAAGAACCTCAAATAAAGTAGGCTTGAAAAAGCTAAAAGCCTACAATCATAGGACTGCTGGAAAGGAAGGAGGCATGACAGGAAATCTGTTGTCAGACCAATATGAAACAAAAACTGGGTGAGAGAGAAGCACAGAGAATACTAGAAGGTGCTGGCCATGTTCTAGTCATAGGATGGGTTCAAGGGTAAAGATACAGTGTTGGTCTGTTCCACAGTGTTTTGTATTATCAAATGTTAAATTCTTAATTATACTATCCGCATAAAGACATGAAAATTGAATCTTAGTCTTATATTTTAGATTTCTACCATTTTTTTTACAGCTAGGAATACTATAAAGGATTATTAAGTGAATAATTCTAAGGAAACAGAATCTATGTTTTAGTGACAATACCTCTCTCTCTAGCTGGAGATACTTTCTGCACAGATAGAGGAAGGATTTCCTTGTCTTCAATTTGAAGCCTTTCTAGTCCAGAATCTTACTCCTCCTGCATTACCCTGCTGAAGCTTCTGCACATTGGATGGTTTTTTGGAGAATTAGGGCAATTATTCACATTTCCTTCTGAACTCAAAACACAGGCTTGTAGGGAAGCTTGTTAGTGACAAACTTCTTTGAGATGGGTAGACTTAATGTTTCCCTTTCAGACTAGCAGGTAATGGGAAATTAATAACTAAAACCCAAACAGATGCACTGCCCCAGAAAGTAACTCTGAGTTACAGATTCTGCATAACTCAGTTATCCTGCAAATGAAAGCCCTAGGATTTCTGAGGAATAGAAACCCAAGATGCACCAATAATTAACATAAGAGCTGATTTGTTTTTCACTTTATAATGTGTTACCCTCCATTGGCAGCAACACATTCCTCCATTGTGGAATAAAGAGAGAATAAGATATATTAAACATGTCAGACACCAACTGGGCGGCCACTAAAAGGGTGACCAAGTTGTTTAAATAAAGCACTCAAAGCTCATTCTGGAGAAGGGAGGACCTTCTAGCCTCTGGAGAAAATAAATCTAGGCATTTTGTCCTTGAGGAGGACACTGCTGAGTTAGAGAAAACTTACAGCTGAAATAAAAGGAGAAATAATTTTCCAAAGGAATCTTGCTGAAGCAGAGGTGGAGGGTCCAAACACAGGGAAAAATAAAACCTGTCTAACATTCAGTCAAGCTGAGGAGAACTTTAGCTCAGTCATAGGCAACCACGACTTACCACAATTGCAGATTTCAAGCAATATAACCTGTAGAGGGAAAGAAGTCAAGAAGAAGCAGTCTCATCTAGCGTGAGAGGGAGGTGCCAAGAATGAGTAGGAGAATCCTATATGACCACAGCAAAAAGACCCTCAAGAAAGCAAGGATACTCCACGTCTGTGGTGTCCAGTTACACCCTGTCAGCTTTGCACTGAAAATAGAATCATGCTTGGTAATTCTGGAAGTGGTGTCTTGGAAGCAGGAGGTACTTAGACTAAATGCCAAGTCAGCAAGCAGTGCCACAGGAAACATATTCTAACCCTGGTTCTGACTTTCAGTGTATAGTCTGATGTGTACAATTCCTAGACGCCATGCTGGGAATCCTGTGGACTGCGAGGCCCTTCAGTAAGTCTCAAGCTCACTGCAGACCAAGAATGGAGAAACCCTTCAAATACAAAACAAGTGAATGTTTTAAGGAACAGAGTACAAAAATGTAGGGCATCAGCTTCTCAGGCCTTGGTACAGTGCAGCAGACAGAGGTTTCTGCAAGTATAACCAACAGAATATGTAAAACACAGCTTTGGAACTGGCATGGTGTGCATTGACTCTATCAATGTCATTGCTGGTCCTGTTTTCCTGAATATGCGCATAGACATGTGGACTCCATGTGAATCCATCTGCCTCAGATGCACCCTCAGCCCTCAGGAGACAGGTAACCTCCATCCTCTCTGAGCCTCTTCTTCTGCAGCTGCAGCTGCTTGTGAGCTCTCTGCTTGCTTCTTGAAGAAAACATGTCTGGTTGTTAGTGTTGGTGATCTAAGTTCTGCTTATTTAGACTAATTAGCTTCTTGTCCCTAGTGACAAAGACTGAGTTCCAGTTCCACACTTGTCTCTTTTTCCCTCTATTTTTTTTAAGGGACATCTTATTTCTTTTCACACATACATTTTACAGTTATTGAGACTGACATATTGACAGTTCAGCACTTTTACAGTTCAGAGCAAAATAATGAAGAAGATGGGGAGAAAGTAATATTGCTTAAGGTGACATTGGACTCTGTAAAATTGAGGACTTGAAATGTGTGGTTTATTGTATTGCTTAGATGAACACCTGTTCCAGTTTGTGTCTGCTATGTCTACTTTGGCCCCTACTGTGGCTATGCCTCCCACATCTTCCTGCAACACACAGTATGTTTGTTGTCTCTCTGCCTGTCCTCCATTACTCCAACCCTGAAAATAGTCACCTCACTCCTTTGAGGTCACTCAGCAGGGACTGACGGTCAGTCTGTGCCATCTCAGCTGCAGAGCATGAGCAGGCTGCAGTGTGCTGAGGCATGGGAATCATCCTGCAGGCCCAAAAGATACAGCTCATCATCATGCTTGGGAGTGTTCAAAGATTCTAAAGAGATTGCATCAGCATTTTCTAGAATCTCCTTTGTTTCACTGACAGCTTTAAAAGACTGTCTTCTCTGCAAAGCCATAGATGGCATTTTTAATGATCGAGGTTATTTGTCATCCCAGAGGATGGCTTCTGATGAGAATCCCAAAGCTGCCTTTATGAGGCAGGGCCAGGAGCTCAGAGAAAATCATCAGGGAGTTTTATGAAAATACAAGTGACAGAGCTATAATAATCACAAGAAAATGGCACCAAACTCTAAATAACACTCTCTTCCATGTTACCTCTGACCTGCAGTTCCATTTCCTCTAACAGAGTAATCCTCCAGTTTAGAACATAGGAGAACATTTGGTGAGTCACCATCTGATAAACACTGTACTCCATCTCCTGCTGTAGCTCTTGTCTACTATGTGGCTGGCTTCAGGTCAAGCAATTTCTCTGAGTTTCCTTTGTGCAGCTGTAGACAGGCTTCCATGTTGGAAAATCTGTTCAGTGAGCGTGTGTTCCTACATGGGAAATATGTACATATCTCACTGAACAAATTGTCTTTCACTGGGCTAAAATCACTCAACAACTAAAAACTTTTAGTGTCAGAAATTACCAGCTTTGCTTTCTAGAAAATGTTACCTCTGATCAGTGTAAGCAACTATTTCTTTCCTAGTTAATAAATTGTGACAAACACTAATTATACTCATAAAATTATGTTCATTTCTAAGACCTTTCCAGACACCCCAAAAATCAAAGGCTAAACCCAAGGCTATAGCCATTTTGAAGGATTTGCACAACTAAAGAGTCTGGGACACACTTCATACAGCTACCAGTGAAATGGGTTTTGCCTTTCCTTTTTTTGATGAAAATCTCCATCAGAAAGTGGTGAAGTAGGTCTGATACATCCTATACATATGCCTAATAGCTTGGAAAAAGGGTACAAATGACAGTAAACCTAATCTAGAATCATAGTTTGTATCCTAGAGAACACTATAATTGCACTTAGCAGAACCCCTCATCCTACAAAATTACCAATAGTGCCTGCACCCTACAAAGACAATAGCAGAAACTCTATCCTACAAAGTCATTAGCAGGGTCTCTACCTGACAAAGACACTATCAGGGTGTCTATGTCACAAAGACACATCACAACATAATATCAGGGCCTCTAATTGACAAAGACCTTAGAGGGCCCTCTACCCTAAAAGATACTAGCAGAGCCTCTACTTCATAAATAAACTAACAGCAACTCTTCACACAAAGACTGTAATAGGACCTTTGACTCAAAAAGACTAACCTATATCACAAAGACACTTGGAGGGATACTACCCTCTAAAGAGAAAGTAGGCTCTTTACCTTATAAAGACAAAGACACTCGTCGGGACTCTGCCATACAAAGACACTAGCAAGGCCTATATCATAGGGCCTGTGTTAGCAATACCTCTACCATACAGTGCCACTAGAAGGAAATCTACTCCACAAAGGCATTAGCAGATTCTCTACTTTGCAAACTTTCTACAAAGAAACTATCAGGGTCTCTACACTAAAACAACACCATCAAGGCCTCTATCTACAAAAAAGAAAATATCAGATTGTCTATCCCATGAAGACAAAAGTAGGGCCTATATCCTATTAATATAATTGAAACTCCTGTATTATATGAAAACAGTAACAGGGCCTCAACCCTACATAGACAGTAGCAGTGCATATACTCTCTTTCCAAAGACATTAGCTGGGCCTCTACTTACAAAGTCAGAAACAGGGCCTCTGCCCCGCAAAGACACTAGAAAAGACTTGACTCTACAAAGACATTAGAAAGGCCTCTCTCACAGAGAAACTACCAGGGATCTATACTATTAACACAGTAGCAAAGTCTCTACAAACACACAACCAAAGCCTCTATTCCACAAAGACTACTTCCCTATGACTCAAGCAAGGCCTTTAATTTACAAAGATACTAGGAGGGTCTTTACTTTACAGAGACATTAGCCAGGACTCCACACTACAAAGATACTAGCAGGCTCCCTACCCTAAGTAGACTATCAGAGGGCTTTTATATCTCAGAGACACTAGCGTGGACTTTATCTTACAAAGACAATAGCAGGATCACTACTCTACAAAGACATGAGGAGGGCTTTATCTCACAAAGAACATAGAAGGACCTCTATGCACAAAGACACTAGGAAGGTGTTGTACCTCACAAAAACACTGTCAGGGAGTCTACCTTACAGAGACACTGGCATGTCCTCTACCCTACAAAGACACTAGCAAGGCCTCTACCTCACAAAGACATCAGCAGAGCTTCTACCTGACAAGGACACTAGTATGGCTTCTATATCAAGAGGATGCTAACAGAGCCTTTATCCTACAAAGATACAAGGAAGGACTCAACCCCACAAAGACACAACAAGGGCCTCTCCCCTAAAATGACAATAGGTGAGCTTCTACCCTACAAAGACAACAGCAAATGCCCGACTACACAAATACAATAGTAGGGCATTTACCAAAAAAGACACTAGAAGAGCCTTTACCCCACAAACACATAACACAGCACCTATGTTACAAAGATACTAGCATGAACATGGCCACTACCCCACAAAGATACTGGCAGTAACTATATCCCACAAAGGTAGTAGCAGGGCCTGTCTCAGAGAGATATTATCAAGGCTTGTAACCCACAGAAACACAAGCATGGCCTCTCCCTCACAAAGACATCAATAGGGTCTCTACCCTACAAAGTTATAAGCAGGGTCTCTACAACAAAGAACACTATCAGGGCATTTACCTATCAAAGGCACTTCTACTCCAACAAGTCTATGTCTTTTTACAGTGCCTTCTCTTACATGGGCCCAAGCATTTGAACACATGAGTCTATGAAAGCCATATTTATTCAAACCACCACACACTACTAGTGTCTTTGTGACATAGAGAGCCTCCAATGTCATTGTGGGGAAGAGGCCCTCTTAGTGTTTTTGTGAGATAGAGGCCCTTCTAATGTCCATATGGTTGAGAAGGTATGATATTATTTTCTAGGAAAGAGGTGTTGCTAGTGTCTTTCATTTATAGAGACCATGCTAGTGTCTATGTAGGATAGAGGCTCTGCTAATATCTGTTCGGTTTACATGCTATGATAGGCTTTGTGTGTGACAGAAGTCCTGCTAGTGTCTTTTGTTTGTAGAGGCCATGCTAGTGTCTTTGTTAGGTAAAGGACATGCTGCTGCCTTTGTAGGGTAGAGTCCTTACTATTGCCTATTTGACACTATTTTTGTTAGAGGCCCTAAAAGTGTCTTTGAGGGATAGAGGCCATGTAATACATTTTGTAAAGGTAGAGGTCTTTTTAGTGCAGAGGCTCTCCTATGATCTCTGTGAGTTAGGGGCCCTACTAGTGTCTTTATAAGAGTAAAATCCCTGCTAGTGTCTTTAGAGGGGACAGACCCTGATAATGTGTTTGTAACATGGAGGCCCAACGAGTTTCTTTGTAGGGTAGAGACCATGATAATGTCTTTGTGGAGTAGGAGGTCCTGATAATAGCTGTGTGGTTTAGAGTTATGGTAGTGTTTTGGTAGGATAGCAGTTCTGCTATTGTTATTCATGGGCAGAGGCCCAGATAGAGACTTTGTACAGTAGAAGCCTTGCTATTGTTTTTATATTGTAGGGGTCTTGATAATATCTTAATGGTTTAGAGTTTTTGCTAGAATCCTTGTAGGGTAGAGGTTTTGATAATGTCTGTGCATTTGAGGGCTTGCTATCATCTTTGTAGGGTAGAGGTTTTGTGATTATCTTCATAGCATGTAGGCCTTGTACATGTCTTGTAGAGTAGAGGCCTTGCTAATATCCTTGTGATATAGAGACCATGCTAATGTTTTTCTGCTAATGCCTTAGGGAAGTACTGCTAGTGTCTCTGTGATGTAGAGCCCCTGCCAAACTCTTTGTAGGGTAGAGGCCTTGTAGGGTTGAATCCCCACTGTTTACTTTCTAGTATAGAGACCCTGGGTGTGATATTTTAGATTAGAGGCCCTGTAATTATTTATTGGGGTTGAGGCAGTGCTATTGACTTTGGTGAGTGGTGGCCCTGTGATTATCTTCGTACTATACAGGATTTGTTGGTGACTTTGTTGGCTAGAGGCCTTGCCATAGTCTTTGTGATGTAGAAGGTATAGTATTGTCTTTGTAGGGTTGAGGCTCTACTAGTGTTTTTGTGGAGAAAAGGCAATTCTACCCTCTTTATAATGTAGGGGACCTTTGTTATCTTTGTAGGGTAGAGGCCTTGCTAGTTTCTCTAGCACCATGTCTGCCTATACACTGCTATGTTTCCCACCATGATGATAATTGACTAAACCTCTGAAACTGTAAGCCAGCCCCAACTAACTGTTTTCTTTTATAACAGTTGTCTTGGTCATCGTGTCTCTTCACTGCAATGAAACACTAATTAAGCACAAGGCCTCTAATTAAAATAGAAACCAACCCAGAAAGACATAACAGGGCCTCTAGCTCACATAGGCATTAGCAGGGCCACTGCACTACAAATAACACTAGCATGGTCTCTACCTCACAACAATACTAACAAGGGCTTTACCCTACAAAGACACTAGCATGATTTCTACAAAGACAAGACAGTACTAGGACATCTAACATATAACTTCATAGCTTCTGAACCACACAGACATTAGCAGGGCCTCTACTTCACTTGGCCACTACTAAGTGTCTCTATCTTATAACAATACTAGGAGGGACTCGACCCTAGAAAGATACTACCCCTAGATAGATATCATCATGGCCTCTAAATTACTAAGACACTATCAAAGCCCCTACGCTAAAAAGACAGTAGCAAGGCTTCTATGCTCCAAAACACTATCTGTACCTCTACCACACATAGACACTAGCACATCCTGCACACTAAAAAGGAACTAGCAGGATCTCTAACCTAAAAATCTACTAGCACTGTGTCTACACTATAAAGCCACTACTAGGATTAGGTAGACGGTATCAGGCCCAATTTGCACTAGACACAAAGACAGTTACTACACCAATAAGATACTAGCAGTAACTGCACCTCACAAAAACCATTTCAGGTCCTCTCTCCTATAATGACAGTAGAAGGATCTTTACCATACAAAGACACTAGTAAGACCATGACCTCATAAAGAAAAGTGCATGGCCTCCACCCTACAGTGACAGTAGAAGGGACTCTACTTCACAAGATGACATCTATTCCACAAAAACATTACAGGACATTATCCTAAAAAGACAATACCAAGGCTTCTACCCTGTAACAACACTAGCAGGGCCTCTACTACACAAAGATGCAGCAGGGACTTTATCCTATGAAGACCTTTTCAGATCTTCTACCCTACAAAAACAATAGCATGCCCTCAACTGTGAAAAGACAATAGCAGGGCCCCTACCCCACAAAGACTTTAGTAGTGCATGTCCCAGTCCTAGGAGCTACTTTGTGTCTGTGATAGGCCTCATTTTCTTGACAATTCCATGTGAATTTTAATGTCCTTCTTAGCTGTTGTTTCACTTAAGCACTCTATAATATAGGTAGAAACCAAAAGCAGGACTAAATGTGATGAAAGAGCTTGGGGGAAATATCTCTGTGGGAAATCAGGGTGGAGTCATGCAGCAGCTTGTGGCAGGTGTCTCATGTCATCAGGCAGCATTTCAGGTTGGTCTCCAATTCAGACGTAAGGGAATGATGGTTAAAAGTATCTCATGTAGGACAGTTCTACAGAAAGTCAGTAATCCCACTGGATTATGCTCAAGCCAAGTGTTGGGCCACTGGATTATATTCTTGGCATAACCTCCCATTCAGTCTCCTATTCCCCCAGGGAAAACAGACCACATATGTGATCCTACCTCACTCTGTCACTGACTGAAGCTGCTGCTGGGGGAGTTCCATCTTTGTGAGAAGACCAGTAGGTTTCGGAAAGCTGCACTTGGAGCAGTAGCTTGACTGTCGTTTCTTACAGACACAGATATAACTCTCTGTTATATCCCACTTCATGTCTACAGTCTTTTTCTCTGGCACTGACTACAGGTGAGGCTATTTCTCAGTATTACCAAGCAAGTTAAGTTAGTGATTGTTGGTATGGCTCTACTCAGTTTCCAAAATTTGTGTCTGTGACCAAATCAGCAATACCTAAAGTTCTTTTGAGTTTGTAGGGTTAATTAAATGGAGAAGGAAATCTAATAGTATTTCCATATTAGTCAGGGTTCCTGATGCTGTAAACTTCAATGGATGGCTCTCTCTTTTAAGGATACAGGCTCTCACAGTTTCCTTTTTCCTACTCCCTGCAATACATCATCTGTTCCTTTAACAAAAGGCAAGCATTGTTTGGAGCTTTATTGCTGCCACAATAAACTCTTACCAACCTGCTTAGTGGCAGTAAAGTATAGCATTAATCATCTTAAAATATGATCTGATTCCATAGGTAAGAAGGTCAGAGTAGTGTGGTTTGGTTCTCTGTTTTCAATCAAGATGTCACATAACCGGGGCTGATGACCATGGTTGATGGAGCATCTTCCAGCCTCACCCAGTCTCCTACAACTGTGAGCCTGAATATTTCTATCTTTGTTATATTCCAGCTGGGTGGCTTTCATGTCCTAAACCTAAGTTCCATTCTTTGTCCTAGAAGCCTGAAATATTATATCAAACCACCCCTGTTCTTCAGAACTCTAACTTTTTCTTCTACTACTCCATAGAGAATACAGTCTGTTTGAAAAGGATTTATGTGATTAGGTTAACTCAAGTGATAACCCAGATACTTTCTTCAAAGTTAATTGATTACTAACAGTACTAAGCATCTCCATTGCCATTTTATTTCAAGTAACGTGACATGGTCAAGATGCTATAACGACAACTGGGGGAAGTAAGTCAGAACATTGTAAGCATAAGGTACATGTCATCTATAGAATTCTACCGACAAGTAGGTGAATGAAAACACCCTCCAAATTTATTCCCCTGCATTCTCTGAGTATTTTTGAGTTTTCACGCAGTTACGAGCTTGAAATTTGCCATGTAAGCCTGGACAGTAAGTGTATAAGAATGACAGGTGCATTCACTACCACGGAAGTAGTTGTAACTGCCCATGAGATAATAGGAACTTTACAGCACAACCCTTGAGAAAGTGGTGGGAACACTGTAACTTTCAAGAGTGCAAATAAAGAAGGTTAAAAAAGCCTATTAATTTGATAAGTAAAGACATCATGAAAACTCATATATAGGAAAATATTTGTTGTGGCTGTTCATTGATAGTGTTGACAGATAGCATGGAAATTGCATACAGAAATTATTAAGATAGCTCAGACACAAAAAACATTTGCTTCTAAAGAAAGACTTTGGCTTCAGTAGAATATTTTATGGATTTGGAGCTAAATGGTAAAAACATGTCTAAAAACAAATCACATAAAGATGTAGGTAGTACTTATCTTCTGTCAGTACTTATCTTCTGATAACCCAAGATCCAAGGCAGAGTAGAAAATCAAAAGAAGAAGATGAATATACTATACAAAGTGGCATATTTATATCCAGTTTAAAAAGACTATAAGGAAAACTAAAATAAGATTGGAAAAGAGGCTTATTACAAGGTATATGACAAATTATAGCAAATAAGTTTTACATGTATAATCATATATATGCATATTTAACATTAAAAGGGAAATTTTCTAAGTAAACAGACTATTAGTAATCTTAGTACATAAAGAAATCCTAATCTGTGATGACTATATGAAAAATATAAATAGTAATTATCATTACATCTTGAAAATGAATAATGAAAATAATAAATGCACATACAGAGGCACTAAGAAGAGGATAAAGAGATCAACTTTTTGAAAAATATCAGCCTAGATTCAGATTTCTTATAAAGTGCTGGGAAAGAAATAATAAATATATATCCACTCTTTCTTTCAAAAAGTTTGACTTTCAGAAACATACTATGAGGAAGTAATCAAGGGTGTGCATAAGCATTGATATATAAAGGTATCCATCCAAGAATCAGCCATAGTGAAATGAATAGAGCAAGCTAAATGTCCTAAAATAGGTTTGTTTTACACATTATGCATTCATATATATATATATATATAATCATCAGGCTCTAGAAGAATGCTAAATGATGCAGAAATGCTGTGTTTCATTATGCATCACAGTGGGAAAATAAGCAGTTTGTGCCCATGATATCATTTTGCAAACAAAAATACATTTGGGTGTAATATTGGCAGTTCATATAGGAAACAGTAAAGACGTTAACTTGATAATTATCATTTATATAGTGAGGGTAGGGAATACAGACTGTTTGGGGAATTCCTGAGTTTTCTACAATAGTATCAATGTTGGGAGTATCTAAATTTCTGGAAATTAAGAAAAATTAGTGGAGAATCAGGAAAGCCATGCTTGGGGACTTAGTGTTGAATACTTACCTAAAGGGAATAACTACAAGGAAGTGGCAATGATTGATGTCTGCTGAGCTCCTTATGCATACCAGAATTTTCTTTCTCATTTCCTGGGCATCATAATTAGTTAACTTTTCCTGTCTTTCTCCTTTTTTTGTGGGGCAAAGGATTGGGCTTCTCCTATACCTTCTATACTTCTCACTGCTCTAGTAAAGAAAACTGACAATTTGAGGCCATAGAACACATACATATCATAGATTCAGGGCATTTATATGTGTAAATGGTCATAATTTGAAAATAAATTTTCCATACAGAGGGAAGACATGTCATTGAGAATGTCTAATTCCAAATAGTTGTTTTCAAGACAAGAAATTCTGACAACCACCCAGACTTAAGTTTTCATGAATTTCAACCAAGTTCACCCAGAATCAAGGCAGTAATATTGTTCATGGATAAGGTTTTGGCAGGATGTGTGTAGATGCTTTCTGATCTTTATTGTTGAACAATAGACTTGAAAAAAGTCGTAGTATTGTTAGTAATAATTTAACAACATTAGATTGGCCTGTAAAATCTGTGTATTTAAGAACTACACTTCATTCTTCAGGGGTCAATTTTGATTCTCTTTTTAAAAAAAAAAACTCTAAAAGCTAAATACTGTATTTTCTGGATTATGGAAATTAAGAAACTGAGTTCTTAAAAACTCCACATTAACCATTGCCTACCTTCCCAAGTTGAGATCTATAGGAAAATAAGCATTTTTTGTTTGAAAGTTTTGTCTAAATTGCCTCAAACTTTGGTTCTTGATGTGTGCATCTTTGGTCTACGCTGTAAGCCTGCACATCTAGCCTATGGTGTGACATCATGCATCCATGCCCAGTTATCTGTCCTGTAGCCTCTTTATGCTCAAATGTATGCATTGTCCCCAGTGAGAACTTCTGAGAGACTTTGGCATGACCTCTCTCTCAATCTCAGGTCTGCTCACATCTTTCTCCTCTTCCTCCTTTCTCTCCAGGGCTATGTGCTGGGCTCAAGTCCACTGGTAGAGAGAGCTGTGTTTCTGAGGCTACCACTGCTGACTATGACTTCCAGGTAGCCACTTCTCTGTCTATTCTTTTGGGGAATCTCCCGAAATGAAGTCCCTCTTGTCTAGAAAGCCATACTGTGTTTACTTCAAGCTTGATGAAATCAAATCACCGGGGTTTTTCATGAATTCAAAATATATTTTCTTTCTGGCATAAGATTAGCCTACAGAAGGCTATGAACTGAGGAACGGCAGCAGCTGACCATCTGTACTTTCTAAATACTATCCTTTTCCTGGCCAGGTCTCTGTTTATCGCCCTGTAAAATAAGGCAGAAGATACAGATTAGGCAGAGCCTTGCAAACTTCAGTTTCTTGCATACATTCACCATAACATCTGCTCCTTTTTAGTTAAGTCCTTTGTCATCCCAAATTAAAGTACTCACCTCTTTAAAACTAGCGATATACAGTTATGTAGATAAAAATTTGTGAAGGAAAGGGCCATAATTTAAGTATTAAAGTTTTCAACAGTGCCATCTGGTGCTATTGTGGATATTTTACTTTTCGGCCCTGGGCATCAAACACAGGCAAAGGCTACGTATACACTCTCTCGCTAAGCTACACTCTTGTGCCTCTATTGGATATTTTTCATTTTGTGAGTTATCTGTCTCCATTCCATTTGCTTTCATTGCCATTTTATATGCAAAATGTTAATAAAAAGATAAAAGGAATCTGTGGGCAGAATATTATCTAACTGGCAAGAATTAATTGGCTAGATGGCATTTAAAATGCACCTATAGCAAAAATTTATTCACTACACTCTTTTCCTATATTGCTGTGTTTACTTTCAAATCCTAAAATTCTTTTATAACAAATGAACAAATATGTTCAAGAGGACTCATACTGTTAAGTCAGAATCAAGTTTAATTGATAAGTTAGGGTTTTTAAAAAACTTCAAAGAACATTTGATATTCTAATAATTGTCTTCAAAAGAAAGCTACCTGGAACCCCTCGATGTATTAATATAGCTCATGGATTGGAAATACAGCTTATGAGCCAATGCCATTGCCTGGATTTGAACAGCTTGTGGATTATGATAAATGCCACATTTTTATATAGCTAGGGAAAAGAAATAAAATATTACGATAGAATATTGGTATAGAATTCATGTAGAATATATATTTTGGTGTTCAAAAAGTTTTCTCCTGGTATTGAAGAGCTCAGGTGTATGCATATTGTATCTGAGATACAGCTAAGAGGATGGTGTGAATTAGGCTCACAAAGCCGGAAGTATTTACTATGTGTGTGGCTCTTTACATAATGGCTAGATAATCCATGATATGATTAAGTATTTAGTTACTTTATCACTGTGTGTGTGTTATGTGTGTGTCTGCATACACGTGTGCATAGTCATGCATGTTACCACACATGTGTTATTAGAGGAAAAACTCATTACTGTTCCTCATCTTTCAATTTATTTCAGAACAAAATCTCTTGTTGTTTACCACTGCATATACCAGACTATCTGAACTATACATGTTTGAGATTTTTCTGTTTCTACTGCTCTTCTCATAACTGCATGGCTCTCACAGGTCTACTTTATATTTGTTGTTTGACCTAAAGAAATTTAACTAAAACTTATATAATTTATTATTTGCAAAATAAAGTAAGTATATAAGTATATAGTTAATTAAAATACACACATTACACTAATTTATTAAATATTAAATCAACCTGCACTTAATGACACTTTAAACACATCATTTACCCTTTCACAGAGAAGAACAGTTAGTCAGTCAAAGGATTGAGGGTATCTTTCTCTATGGACTTTTTAAACTAAGGCAGAAACAAGAACATGTAACTGAACAAGTAAGTTAATTAGAAGATATAAGTAATTTTGGAAGAAATGAGAGTTCTGGAACTCAAAACAAAGGAAGAGTAAGTGAGCTGGTCCATGCAGTAAGGTTTCTCTATAAATATGGCATCATTCATATGGATAAGAAAGACCCAATCACACAATAACCAGCAAAGTAAAAAGAAACTTACACAGACACTTTCTCAGAATGAACACCAACTAAAGTTTGGTGTGTAGGATAAGAAAACAGTGGAAAATGAAGTCAGCCAGACAAGCAGAAGGAAACTAGATGTGAGTGATTTTTTAAAAAGGCACAGTATCTTTGAAAGTACTGTGGTAAGGTTAGTTTTATCCTTAGTGGAAAGAAAATATGTTTGATGGACTTTAAGCAGGAGAGAGATATGATCTTGTTTCACATTTACTGTCTGGTAAGTAAATGGAAATAGACAAGAAAGCAAGGAGGTAGCATTCTGAGAACAGGTAAAATTGTGCAGAAAAAGATGGGCTGGTGTCATTTGAAGGGCGTAAGAGTACAGAAGGAGAAAATGGAAATGACTGAGGACTTGGAGCAGGCAGGGCCTGCTGATGGCCTGGAATGAAAAAGGAAGCCAGATGCACCGGGGTTGACTCATGACAGAGGAACTAACAGACACACAGAACAATCCACTCAGTGCATCAGCCTATATTTTTCCCAGTGTACACAGTGTTCTAAATCTCATTCTAGTTCATAAAACGAGTCAATAAAAGTAAAATTGATTTTTAAATGACTATAGATCATGTCAAGCCACTATTAAAGAGATGCCTTGCTGTGCCTTGAGCTAGAATTGTCTTCAAACCTGAAGCAACTTCTAGGAAGGAGCTTTGCAAATCCCCTTCATAGACTCAGTCAATTTACGGTAAAGTTGACTGCAGTAAACTTTGAACCCTTGTCTTTGAAGAGACTGGAGCCTTAATCCATATTGAGATTAAACTATAATTGCATCAGCTCTCTTTTCACTTTCCTCCCTCCAAAACCTCCCACATATTCTTTGCTCTCTTCAAAATTCATGACCTCTCTTTTCATTGTTATTATATTCCCTGAAAAGAAGGGAACCTTGATGATAACGACGGTGAAGCTGAAGGATTCCAGACACTGAAAGGCAGATGCCGGTTAGGCCTACTTGCATAGGGAATTTAAGATACTAGAACTTGAAGAAGCAGATAGTAGGATGATATCTTCCAGGGACTGTGGGATCGAGGACTAAGATGATATTGCTTAAAGGTTAATGTTTTCATTAATAAGATGAGAATGTTCTGCAGATCTAATGTACAGCATAGTGACTGTGGTTAATAATAATGCATTTTGAAACCACTAAGAGAGTAGATTTTAAGTGTTATAATAACAACAAAATGGCTTCCAGACGATGGGCATGGTAATTACATGGCAATAACTTGCTGGTAATTACAACATATATGCACACATCATATTGTAAACATCATTTAAAACTGAAGTCCAAATGTAGTTTTAAAAGATGGATTTATAGCAATATGAGCCAATTGTGTTACTTTTTGTACAAGATACATTTTATTGAAAAGACATAAAATTAGGATGTATTCAAAATGAGATCTACTTCTTGTATTTTATATTAAGGGCCTCAAGGGGAAATTTATCTATCTATTTATCTATTATCTATCTATCTATCTATCTATCTATCTATCTATCTATTATCTATCTATTTTTCTATCTACTATCAGTCTATCTATCTAATCTACATTATCATCTATCAATCTAGCATCGGTCATCTGTCTTTCTACATATCTATCTTCTATTTAACATTTATCATTTATAAATGAGTCTACCTATTATCTGTCTACCTATGGATATTTTTATTATGGGAATTGGCTTATACAAATGTGTGGAAAGAATAAGTGGTTTTCCATAAGCTGGAGAATAAATCTTCATAGTGTGAGTTCAAAGGGCATAAAATAAGAAGAAGTAAGGTATGATGTCATTATTGAGGGCAGTAACCTGATGGCTAGAATGGTGAGTGACTGGTATGAACTCTAGGCTCTGAAGTCCACCAGAGAAGGGTTTCTGATGTCCGAGGGCAAAGGGAGATGGATGTCCTCCTTCACAGAGAGGGAATTCATGCTTGCTTTGCCTTTTTGGTCTACACAGTCATCTCTCCCAGTGGATTAAGGGAGGTCTAGCCACATTGATGACATGGGATTTCTCTATTCCATTCACTGCTCAGATGCTAATCTCTTTCAGAAATATCCTTAACAGTGGTTTCTATCAGGTGGTAATAAAATCCCGTCATTTAAGCAGCACGCCTGAGACTTTAATAGAGACGATTTACGTTTTTCTACTCTGAAGAGCATCAGTAGGAATATCACGGACTCAATAGACCAGCTAGCCTCTTTGAGTTCCTATTATACGAAGTGTACTTCAAGGTGCTGAATTAAAGATCCCTTGCTTTCCATCTACTTAGAGGTTGGTGTCAGTGATATAATGACTCTGTGTTTTGAGATTACTACCAACAACCATATTGAATATTGCAATGTGCCCAAAGCTTTGCCAACAAATTCACAGATGATATGCAATTTTTTTTACAGGAATCCCTATGTGGTAGATTCTGATTAACCACAGTGAAACTGATGCCTATGGATTTTTAACAAACTCATCTAGTTCCAGCTATTGAGTAGTAAAACTACAATTTCTGCATTGCAGCCATTGCAGCAATTGCTTCACTAAGCTTCACAGCAAAATATGTAGACGGATAAAAAGCACGCAAATTAAACCATAGCTCTATGTAACAACATTGAAAATCTGAGTGCACTATATGATTAATTGCCAGAAGAGCACCAACAACCACATCTGGGTGGATAGTAGTACCTAAGAGTATGCCAAGACTATACCATGCCCTGTAAAACAAAACTAAATAAAATTACAAAACAAACCCCTAGTCCTTGAAACTCTGACTTTGTTGCAAAATTATAGAACCTTCATGTTAATTTCTGTTTCCAATTCTTATTTTTAAAATTTACCCATTCTATTTGGCCATTTGAGATATATGTATTGATCTCATATATACATAGTAAGCAAATTGATAAAATCGGTTGGATATTATACAAAATTCATTGGAGCATACTATTCTAAATATATATATATGAAACATCTTCCAGTTAGATCGCCATATGGGAAAAATGTATCTAAACTGTGACCTGAAAGGCGGGGCTTTATATCTGTCCTTAATTACACAGTATGATTTTCGTTATTTTAAAGGTTTTCACCAGGCTACTATAGAAATCCACAAAATTTGTTATCACCAGAGAAGAGAGCATATGAAGGGAAAGGGGTATTGGATGATTGTGGAGAAGCTAATTTTTTACATGACTGGCCTGTCACATACATAAATTTACAGGTGCTCCGATGGTGAGTACAAACCCTGCAGCAGGTCAAGTGAACCAGAATCCCTTTCTGAGCTAAGAAGCCATTGGTTGTGTTGGTTGCTAGGCCAAGAGGGTCAGTTTTCCTCAGGGATGTGGAATGCTACCCATGCTCCAGTCCCCAGTTACACACACACACACACACACACACACACACACACACACACACACACACACACACACATATATATGAATCAAATGTTAATTTCCTTCAGAAATACCTTTAGAATTTGATCCAACTTTAAGCAATAGGATAGTAATATCATTATATTATTTAAGCAAAATCTCCTCCTCCTAGTTTAATAGAAAAGGTTTTCATTTCTTGACTCTGAAGAATCTCACTAGGAATATGTATGTTTTTATGCAATACTAAGTGGACTTGGAGTGGTTTTTTTTAAAAAGAGCGTATAGAGTTGAGAGTAAATGAGAGTGGGGTTGGATTTAGAGGGAAGAGGATCAGAGTATAGCCATGTAGTATGAAATTTACAGGCATTAAACAGATGTAGCTACATTCTCCAGGACTCTGGAGATTCTGATGGAGACATGTGAACGGTTAAGATCCGTCACTTGGCAATGTTTTTCCTCAACTATAAGAAGGTTCTCTAGGAAATTGGTTGAGCCTACCCCTATTCATTCCAGTGTATATCAAATTTATCTTGGTTCCATTTCACATTAGACATGTACGCAAAAAGACAGAAGAATAAATGCAAGAGAAAGCTTTGTTTGGGAGACCGTTCAATGTTATTTACTGAAAGGAAAAATATTTTATTCTTTCTTCCTAAAGGAATTTGCCACTTAGATACCCTTGTCATGAATAGTTGCTCAACATTAGTTCTTTTAACCCTATGTAGATCTATCCAGAGGAATCCAAATTGAGTGATTTTTTTAAACAAAGGCTTCATACAAATTATAAACCATAGGGGGAGAAGATAAAAGGTGATTAAGCAACTTTTATTTATAGCAATTATTGATGGGGCCAGCTCAAACCTCTGAATAAAATCTGTCTAATCTGAGATTTTTATGAAGCTGCTTGACTGTTTATTTTGAGCATTGAGTTTATTTTGAGCATTTCTGGTTTATTTGTGAATCTCTTCACTAAGAAGCTTCTTACCCTAGATAGAACTAATTTATTATTTTCCAAAATATCTTAGTATGTCTTTGATAGGGTGATGATTGCCTGATTGGCTACAAAACCTACTATTATGTTTAATTTTACATCACTCATACTCAGATTGTACTAAGTGTTAAAGCTACTATATAGATTCTAGAGTTTTAAATAAAGGAGGAGTAGTTCACCCATAATTCTTTCTACAGTATAGTTGGATGTTGGGCCCCTGCCTGTTATCCAGTATTTGATGGGCTGAGGCCTGGGGCTCATCCCAAGGTTGAGGCCGACTTTGGTGATATATCAAAAGTTCTTGCTCTCGCCTCTTGGGATGTAAGGGAGATGCACAAGCACTAATGCAAGTGCCATGGCCAGCGCCTTAATTCTGGGTATGTTGTGCTCTGAGTTTCAGTTTCTTCTTTCAAACAGTTCTACAATTGGAAGGCTTACCTGTACAGCATGGCTTTTGCAAGTTTTAGAGAGAAAGCAATATTGTGCCAAACAACTTTATAACTCTCTCTTATGACATCCATATGATACTTAGTCATGTCCACAGTAAATATGTAAGTACATCATATCCTTTGTTCAGGTGCAAAGCCACACCTTCGTTCAGTGTGCAGCTGTTTTCCTATTTGGTACCTGAGTGGATCCCCAAACCTTTACGAACCATCCCTTTTAGGATGAGTTCAGTTTTTCATGGTGGGGTACTGCTGATTTAACCCCTTCTTTTGTAAAAAACATTGAGGCACTCTTATCTATCACGCTAAAAAAATCTAAGCTTTCTACAACAAACTACTTTAAAAGCGTAACTGCCTCATATCCCAGTGTCAGAAGAAGAACATGAAACTCTGAAGATTGTTTGTTATCTTTCACTCAGATGCCCTCATTGACAGTAATGTGCTTTGGCTGCTTATGTGACATGGTGAGAGGCTCTCTCATGCATTAGCAGTTAGTGTCTAACAACTTCTGTAAAAGGACTTCCATAAATATCTTACGAAAAGAAAACCACAGAGAGACATTTTTTTGAATTCTTTGTGATCTGAACATCAGTTGATATTCTATAAAGGGACTTGGTACATTAAAAAAAAAAGCAGAACAATTGAGAAACTGCATTGGAGGAAATCTTAGACTGAAAGATGAGTCAAATATAACATGTAATTTTGATAAAGGAACCTTGGGAAAAATTCCAATTTTGTGATACTGAAACATTTACACTGAGGTCTGAAGGTTATGCAATGTTTGAGGCTATGTTTTCCCCATTGTATCATATAATAGAATTTAGTAGCTAATTTATTATTATTATTTTTACCAATTAACTGCAAACTAAAACTTTTCTAGACAAATACCAGTCCTAAATAGTATTAGATTTTTGTTAGAAAAGAGAAAGGTGGCTTCAACATCAGCTACATTTCACTCATGTTTTCAGTTTTTTAAAATGATTACCTGGTGCTATTCAGTTATAGAGTGTTGATAATACACTATTTGAATCTGAACTTCTTCTGCATATTTCATGGTGATGTTATATTTGTTTTAAATGCACTACAAATTATGTCAACTTATTGGGTCACACAAACAAGTTATAAAGCTTTGAACCCCTTAGCGTTTAAGTGAGAAGGCATCTGCTGAAGCGAGAGTGAGAATTCTCTAGATGGTATTGCGTGGTTGCCTAGCAATCAGTCACCTGATGTGTTTGGGGAATTGGACAGTGAGCAAGCATTCTGACAAAGGAGAAGCCACACGATCTTTTATAAAGGCTAATTATGTGTACAGTAGCATCTGTTTTAGCTTCTGCTTCATGTATACAGAATTTGAAAAGAAGCAAACTGTACCTTCAGCTAAGCTTCACTGTGGAGCAAGGATCTGGCAACAGTTGTATTGAGTCACTCACATGATTTGCTTTAGGAAATAAGGCTTATCTCTGGGAGATTTCTAATTCAAAACGGCCAATAACTACAAAAATGAATTGAAATGCGCATTTTTGTAAAGGGTGTTTTGAAAAACTGTTCTTTGCACTTATTCTCAGTAAAATGACTTTAATTATTTGAATATTACTAAGTTAAGTCTTCGATAATTAGTTTTATATTTTGTTTTATGTCTATGTGTGTGTGTGTGAGTGTAAGCATGTGCAGTACATGCATGTAGGAGCTTGCACAAATTGGGAGAGGGCATTGGATTCCCTGATCTAGAGTACAGGCAGGTGTGAGTTGCTGTGTGAGTAATGGGAACTGAATCCAGGTCCTCCGTAAGAGCAGTAACTCTCAACCACTGAGCAATGTCTCCAGAACCCAATAATTAGTTCTAAACAGGCCATAGCTTGCTTGTTTATTTTGCTGGTGTATTTCTCCTTTCTCTCTCTCTCTCTCTCTCTCTCTCTTTCTTTCTTTCTTTCTTTCTTTCTTGTCTCTTCCATCCTCTTTCCCTCTGTCCCTCCTTCTCTCTTTCTTTTTTCCTTTCTTTCTTTAATTCACAGTTTTGATACAGAGTTTTATTTCATTTTAGCTCTTACTGGCCTTGAACTTGGCCCCAGCTTCAGCCTATTACAAGTTTGAGTCACCATGTCTAAAAGCCTTAATATTTTTTTGAGTATACTTATCTTTTAAAATACTTTTTATATTTGTAATTATAATCTAATTCCATCATTTCCCCTTTCCATGCATGCCCCCTGATCTCAAATTCATGTTTTCTTTCTTTAATTATTGACATATGCATAACCCTAAATATACAACTGTAACCTGTTTAGACTGTATTAAGTTACTTATACTCATATGATTTCAGAACTGACCACCTGATATTGGATAACCAGTTGCCAAAAAGTTTTTCCATGGGGATGATCTTCTCTCTCATTCTCAGGATTTCCTAATTGACCAAATTTTTCCTCTGGGTAAAGACCCAGAGGCATTTCCCTTCCATATCCATATGTCATTGTTTTTCAGGTCTTGTTTAGGCACTCATGTTGATGACACTTTATGGTGTAAACATAATTTTTAAAAGAAAGTTTAGAATAAGTATTCATTACATTAGCTTAATTCATATTATACAAAATCCTTTCTATACATTTTAATTTATTATCATAATTTTTGATTTATGCTGGATGTATATAGTGGTACTTTTCTTTGCATCAGAGTTACAGTGCTGCTAAAATTCTGGTACTGGATTCTTTAGCATTAAGCATAAACTGTAGTTTAACCTCTTTCATGAGCAGATGGAAGGAACTGAGTTTGGTAGATAACAGCTTCACTATTACAATTCCTTTTTTAAAAAAATTTATCACTTTACAGGCTGATCCCAGACTCTTCCCTCCTCTCTTCCCAGCCTCACCCTCATATTCCTCTCCCCACTATCCTCACTCCTTCTTCCCATAGAAGCGGAGATCCCCAAGGGGTACCAACCTAATCTGGCACCTCAAATTGCAGTAGGACTAAGCACATCCTCTCCCACTGATGCCTGACAAGGCAGCCCAGCTAGGGGAAAGGGATCCAGAGGCAGGCAACAAAGCCAGTGACAGCCTCTACTTCCACTGTTAGAAGACATATATGTTGATCAGGCTGCACATCTGCTGTGTGAGTGTCTAGGTCCAAGTCCTAGGTGTAGGTCCAGCCCACACACGCTCTTTGGTTGGTGCTTCAGTCTCTGTGTGTCCCTATCAGCACAGGTTAGTTTACTCTGTTTACTGGTGTGTGTGTGTGTGTGTGTGTGTGTGTGTGTGTGTGTGTGTGTGTGTGTCCTTCACCCATCTGGCTCTGTCTATCCTTCCTCCCACTCTTCCACAAAAATCCCTGAACTCAGCCTAGTGTTTGACTGTGGTTCTCTCTTCATATGGTTCCATAAGCTGATGGATGAAGTTTCTCAGAAGACAGTATATAAAGAACTCAAGATATAAAACACCAACAAAATAAGTAACACAATTAAAAAGTGGAGTACAGAGCTAAACAGCAAATTCACAAACAGAGGAATCTTGAATGGCCGAGAAGCACTTAAAGAGATACTCAACGTCCTTAGTCATCAGGGAAATGAAAATGAAAATGACTGTGAGAGTCCATCTTACGCCCATCAGAATGGCTAAGATCAGAAACTGAAGTGACAGCGCAAGATGGAGAGGATGTGGAGCAAGCGAACACTCCTCCATTGCTGGTGGCAGTGCAAATGGGTAGAAATCAATATGGTAATGTCTCAGAAACTGTGAACCTATCTACTTCAAAAATCAACCTATACTACTCCTAGGAATATACCCAAAAGATGCTCCACCATCCATGAGAGCACTCGTTCAAGTATGTTCATAGCAGCTTTATTTGTAATAGTCGGAAACTGTAACTAATCTAGATGTCCCTCAAATGAAGAATTGATAAATAAAATATGGTACATTTATACAATGGAATACTACTCAACTACTAAAAACAAAGATATCATGCAACTTGTAGGCAAATGGATGGAACTAGAAAAGATCATCCTTAGTGAAAGAAGCCAGACCCAGAAAGACACACATGACAGAAGGATAGCATAACTCTATCCTGAGAGGTCTTAGAATGTCCTTAAATCTCTTTTGAAATAAGGCAGAGTAAAAATAAACATACAATATAAAACTGACCTTTAACTTTGGTTACTTTTTATAATCTTATATAAATTTTAGGGTTGCCTAGAATAAATAAATAAATAAATAGAGATTGTTTGATTCTGTGGGTTAATTTTGATATGATTCTACCTTAATGTGTGAATGCAGAATGTCTTATCAATTAAGTAAATTTCTTCATCAATGTTTTGTATTTTATGATGCATATTACACATTCTTGGTTAAGATTGTCTTCAGTGTTTTATTCCTTTGGATGTGTTAGCAAATAAAATAGTTTTTTTTAAATTATATTCTAGGAATAACCCTTACTAGATTATAAAACTAAGAAGATTTTTAAAAGATCTATATTCAATAGTCTGACTGAAGTTTCTATTACCTCTAGTATCTATATTTCAATTATTTAGTGTTTTACACACACACACATATATAACCATATATATGCATATATATTCATAAATAAAATTGTATTCTACTTTTCTTCCTAGTATAAACGTCTTTTACTCTATTTTTGTTATTGTCACTTTTCTTCACTAGAGCATCTAGTGTGATATTGACTAGAGTGGCTGAAAGAGGACATACACAGAAATCATCACCAAGTTGGATACCATGAAACTTCTCTACATTTTCCTATAAATTTCATATATTTAAGTACCAAATATATGTAGGTTTTTTTCTTTTCTTTTCTTTCCTTTTTCTTTTTTTTTTCTTTTTTTTTTTTTTTTTTTTTTTTTTGCCTTTTTTATGGGTAAGTGTATGTCCAAGCCAGAGGCTTCTGTAGGCCACCTCCCTTTACTGCTTCCTACTCTATGTTTTGAGACAGGTTGTCATACTGAACCTCAAATTTGACAGTGTGCCAGACTAGATGGCCAGAAAACCCTAGGAATACCCCCTACCTCAGCACAGGATTGCAGATGTAGACTTTAAAAGGTTTATGTGTGTGTTAGATGTTAAAGTTAGGTTCCACTTTGTGGAGGAATGCCTTGAGTGGGTGTAGCATTTGCCCGTAAAGAGCTGTTTGTCCAATCAGCTGGGCAGAAGGACAGGAAGAGGAAGGGAGGAGTTTCTAGGGAAGAACACGAAGAAGATGGTGGAGCAGGTGGAGGAAAAAAAGAGACTGAGGGAAGAAAATCCACCAGGGAGTCATTAGACTAGCAAGGTATTGGTTTATGTGGGCTTTAAGGTTATTAGTATTAGAGTAGCTCAGATTCTGCCCAGCATAGTGCTTGCAGCTTAAAAATAACCCATAGCCTCTCTGTCCTTTGAGAACTAGCTGGTTAAAGAAAACCATTGACTTAGTAATTTACTGTGTTGACTAATATAGGAAGAATAAAAGGTACATCCACACCCATTCTTGCATGGCCAGCACTTTACCAATTGAACCATCTTCTGGGACCTTTAATTTAATTTCAAAATATGGTATGAAAATAAGCATCTATTTTATTCTTTTGCATACGATGTCCAGATTCTTCAACATCATTATTTGAACAGGTCTTAGCATCCCTATTGAAGATCAATTTCTGGTTCCTGTTAAACATTCCAGAGCTTTTTAGTATATACTACTGGTCAAGCTGTCAGTCTTTATAAAAGAAATACATAATTGATATGGCCTTGCAATATTTTGAAGCTGGAAAATATGAATCCTTCATATTTGTTCTTTCTCAATTAATTTTGGTCTGGCTATTTATGGATGATTTGAAATGCCTGCTAGTATGTATTAGTTGCTTGTCATCTGACTAAATACCCAACAAGAAGCAACTTAGAAATGACAGGTTCATTTTTGCTTAGGATTTGAGGGTCAGCAGTGGAGCATGCATACAATGAGCGTATTTTTGGTGACAGACATATGAAGTAGCTTGTTTGGATCTGAGCAGAATAGGAGGCAGAACAGACAGGGTTGATTTTTCCCTTACTCTTCTTACTCCACTCAAGCCCCCAGATAATGAAATGAGGCTACTCACATTCAAGATGGATTTCTCACTCCTCAGTTAAACTCTATGGGAAATGCTTCTATAGTACCCCAAGTTCTGTGTTTCCTGGGTGACTAACAATACAAATTAATGCAATATACCTGGGAATTCATATGTTTTAAAGGTAGTCTTCAGGCTCTTAATAATTAATGATATTTGGACATGAGGCTTTGGGATTGATTATGAATGGATGGAGTCAGGAGGCTTTAGCCTCTATATTACTCTCTTTGTAAGACAAGAGCATCCTGATTGAACATGCTTGCTGGAGCAGAGGAAAGCTACAAAGTGCAAGTACCATTGGGATGCAACCAGTGAGGAAGCCAGATTAGCTTAGAGGGTTAAGAATAGACTACTAACTGCTCAGTTCTTGGGCTGTGAAGCTTAACTTTAACATTTTGGTGCCCCACATTGGGCATCATTTGTTGAAGTTATTTTTATATAATGTTTGTTTCTCTCTTAACCTGGCTATCACACAAATAACTGAGACTCTTTTATTTTTGTTTAATAATAACCTTCACAGTACAAAAATTGAGCAGTTATTAATACTGGCTCTTCCCCATGGCTGTATTCTCTCCTTTCTCCTCTAACTCCTCCTGCCCTAGCTGGCAGTAAATCCAGCTATATTCTCTCCCTTGTTCAATGATTGGCTATAAGATGTTTTATTGGCATACCACTGGACAATTGGGGAGCTGTGTTTACAAAACATTGAGACAGGAGATTCTCAGAAAAAGGATTATAACCAAATATGGGTGAAGGATACATTAATCAAAATTTGAATTACACGATAACCTTATGCCTACAGCTTGGTTTGACACATTTTGCCATATTAGAAGGAGCAAGAAGAAACTCATCAGATTGTCAATCAGACTCTGGCATTATGCTCCAGATATGAAGGTAATTAGAAAACTATTCATTTCTCTTCATTGTTAGTCTTGGAGGATGAACCAAGGCCTTTTTCATGCTATTACTGAGCTACATCTTAGGTCTAAATATCTATTCACTGTAATTTATCCCACCTAAGGTATATGCTAACAATAAGATAAAATCGACCCAAACATCCTCTCATTTAAATTATCATTAAAAATGTACTTTAAAAGAGGAAAATTGTTGAGAAACATTAATAATAACTTAGGGTCAAGTGGCTAGTAATTGTCCAAAGATGGACTATCTATCAATCATACTTCCCACAATAGCATACACTGAAATAAAGTGAGCATGATACATGACAGATGCACAGAGGGAGAACCATCTCTTTAATTAAGAAGCTCACATATTTAAAGGAGTTAAATTATGAAATTTTACATTAGCCTATTATCAAGGGGACACTCTTTATCCTTTAATGTTGGGGTATAAATGGGTTCTCCAATATTTTAGGTTTACCACTGAGAAAGGATATGCCTAAACCCTTTGATGTTTTATAATCAGAGGGTCTTTTTGATCTTTGCTGGCTTATAACAATTGTACATGCTATTCCCTAGTCAATAATAATTCTGTCATCATAAAAATAACTTTCTTTTCTTCTTGATGATCATCAAAGAATTTTTGTTTTAGCCAAATTAATTGCCTGTGTTATAAATGAAACCAAGGGATTAGTCTCTGAAAAATTTTAAAGATAGCTTAACATCTGACAGTCAAGTTCTTGGGGTTACATGTGTTTTAGATTCCACTTATATCTCTATAATCAAGACAAAGTCATCTCACCATCTACAATTATCTGTTATATATATATATCAGAATTTGAAGAAAAACAAAACAAATAAACACAATCAACCAACCAACCAAAAAACACTTCCAGACATCCAGACAGAACAAAAGTGTTCTTGAGTTGAAAGATTGTTATTCAGGATACCGAAAGGTTGTTTTACAGGAAGCGAAGCCCTCTTTCAATGAACCTGGAGAAGCATTGTGTGTACAAGTATACAAGTATTTTGAATATGTAGTTTTGACAGCAATTATCCTACTCTTCTGTGGAAACGACTGTCTGGGTGGATGACAGCCTCTTCGTTCTGCTAATCTGCTTTAAATGTTTACAGGATTATAGCAAGTATCAGGGAGGATATGGTGTGTAACTAGGAAAGATGTTTTAAGTCATATAATCTGAACACAAACATAAACTACTCTTAGCAAGCAGCATGAATAACGTTTGTAATCTTTGAGGGAATGTGATATATTGAGTATAGAAAAAGAAAGACACGCCACAGTGATCCCGTGTCTTGGAAAATGCATGTAACACAATACACTCCAGAGTCCATCATTAGAAGGTAGAAGGGAAATCATGATTATTCGAAATGCCTTTTCTTTTCTCCTACAAGGCTGGGTTTCCCTGGAACTCACTTTGTAGACCAGGCTAGCCTTGAACTCAGAGTTCCATCTGCCTCTGCCTCCGTAGTGTTGAGACTAAAGGTATAAGCCACTACACCTGTTGCTGAAATGCTTTAACTAACTCAGGCTCTGTATTACAGATTAAATTAGTTGACAAAAGTCTATCATTATTAAGAGGATGTAGACTCATCAGGCTTGTCTGCCTACCAGTAACAGAAATTAACACTGAACTACAGAGAGAAAACATGAAGGGCAGGCACAAGCAGGGGCTACATGTCACCAGTCCATCTCAGGACATGTTTCTTGCTCTGTATCTCTGTGAAGTTGAGTTCTCTGCTGGCCAAGCTGCCTATCATAACCTATATCAATAATAAGAGAGATAATGGGAACTTTCTTATCTGCACACCATTAAAGAATTCTGGGAAAGTGAACAAATTGGTACTATTTGATTAGTAACTTCTTTTGGGATACTTTAGCAGAAATGTATGCTTTATAACTTCAATATAGCTCTGGTATTTTTGACCAGAAAAATGGAGGGGGTGGGGAGAAATGTTTGTTCAGTGGCACACTTTTGACATTTGTCTGCTTTTATGTCAATTAAATTAGAAACATTGTAGGATAAGGATCAATAGTTTTCTTATGAAATATCTTACCCTTTGTCAGTGCACATGATTTATTTACCACAGATACTCAGTATTGCTACCTGGATAATGAAAAAAAACCATAACTAGCATGGACACAACAAATATTACTCTGTTTCAAAGCATTTCATTAGCATGGGAGGCAACAGACCAGGCCTGACTCACTGAGCCCCTAAACATTTGCATTTGTGAGAGTTATAGTCTGTGCCTTTAAAAAAAAACTTGCTTCTCCAGTTAAGTTTTCATCCCTTTCCCTCCCACTTACAAACACATTTTGGTGGTTTTAATAAGAAAGGCACAACAGACTCATATGTGTGAGTAGTCGGTGGCACTGTCAGGGAGGGATTAGGAGGTGTGGCCTTATGGCAGGAGATGTGTCAATGGAGATGAGTTTCAAAGCATACACTCTCCATATGCCTCTCTACCTCCTGCGAGGATAAATACGTGAGCTCTTAGCTGGTTTTGCCACAATGCCTCTGCTCTGTCTTCATGTAATCGAAATCTCTGATAACTCAGTACGCTGAGTTTATCCTTTTCCTTTATAAGCTAGCTTGGTCATGGTGTTTTGTCACTTTAACAGAAAAACAACCAACATATATAAATATATGTGTCTGAGAATGATTGTATCAGTCTAACTCTGAATCTACTTCCCTCTTAATTATTTCCAATTGTAATATTTCGCCCCTTATTGTTACTGAAGAGTATGTAACATTTCAGAGGCCCACATTCTTGGATCAGAGTTATGGAGCGTGGTTTGGAATTCCTATGCTATGTTTCCAGTGCCTGAATCTCAACATTAATCATTGCTTATTTGCCTGAAGGCGGCCTTTCATGTTTTATTAATTATCACCATTCCTTATATGGTGTACATTTAAATTTTTATTACGTTTATTATTGCCAAGCCTGTGTAGTCTGATTTAATCTGAAAAACAGAATCTATATTTTATTATGAATCTTATGAATAGAAACAAGGCCAAGGCCAAACCATTTGGTAATTTAATAATATCTGATTCCATTCTCAGTGTGATAGGTGCTAGAAATATAATGAGAAAGATCGATGATATTCTAGTCCTTACTAGGCTTATGGCCAATTTCTAAAAGTCTGTATTAATAAAAGTAATCAAGTAGTTATTTCATTACACTTTTGACATATTATGATGAAAATTACATGATATTGTGAATGTGTAATACAGGACTCTGGGAATGCCATGGCATGTCAGGCCTGGCATCTCTGGGGTTGGGAAATAGTAAGGTGTCAAAAAGTACAGTGATAATCTTGAATGTATGCATGATGGAAAGAAGTTCAGATTTTGTAGAAGAACATACAAAAATCCTAAGGCTTGATGGGCTTTCTATGTAGGAGTCATGCAGCCTAATTTACTGGAAGCATAAGTTGAGGGGGAGGGAGCCAAGCTTAGGGTTAGAGTCCCTTTGAAATTATAACTAGGAATGCACATGCATTTGTACACAATTCTTCATTTCCAAACACACACACACACAACACATAAAATATAAACAGAGTTGCAACAATGTTGTGATCTAAAACAACCAAATATTTCTAAAAAGCAGTGGAGAAGCAAAATGTAAATTAGTCGCCAAAGTTTTAACTATGATCTTGCTGGTGCCGGAAGCAGGACACAGTCAGTGCTGGCAGGTGACTGACTCCTATAGGGCAATGGGGACTGAGTATGGCACACAGATTGGCATCTAGGGCCAGGCTCAGTGTCTAGAGCTGAGAGCTGTGGTGAGGCCCTTTAGCTACAGTACCACATTTATTTCAATACACAGGAGACCATATAATGCCAAATTAGCCTACTAAATAAGCAATCTCTATGTGAATTATTCCCTGGAGAATAGAGGAGAGGAAATGACTAAATTTATTCTAATGAGTTTAGCATAATATTGAGACTAAAATTAGATAATAAAAGTTCAAGTAAGAAAATTATGGGCAATTATAGATGGATGGCACTTATAAATCCAGAAGCATCCCTCTCCACACTAACACATTTAATTCAGCTCCATCTAAAAGTAGATACACTGTAACCATGTGTAGTTGATCCCAGGGAAGCAAGCTCATTTCAGCATTAGAAAAGCTACCAAAGAAACATAGTTTACAGATCAAATAATCTATTTAAATGTATCACCACATGTGGCAAAAATATCTGTAATTTATCACTATTTCATGGATGTTAACAGGAACTACTTATGAAGTCCCGTGGTATGCTATTCTTATAAAGTTTGAAAACAGAATCAAATATTTTATGTAATGATTCTGTGTAAGCCTAGGAAGAGACATTCCTAAAAGCATACATGAAAGTAATTAATATCAAAGTTAGGGCAGATTCTCTGTGAAGATATTGGAGAAGAGAATTGAAGAGAGCTGTCTGACCTATTTTAAGTTATAAACTAACAACTCATGTTACTTTTTTATTGTCTTTTTGTGTGTGTGTGTTTTTTTTTTTTTTGGGCTTCCTAGCATGTTTCTCAGAAATTCATCTATTGTCTCTTTCAAAATACTTTCCTTCTTTCTAGTTATCTGGAGCTCATTATTATAAAATGGATAATAGACGTATAAGTATATGGTATTATCTTTGCACACCTGAATATCTTAAACATTTAATTTTTTAAAATGCGACGCTTGCTTTGCTGTGGGTAATATGCAATGTGCAAAGGTAAAGACAGACTTTCATTCAGTCCCAAACAATGGCATGCTAATGCATTTATGACTGATAAAAGTTTGTTAAAAAATATGTGTTACAAGCACTAGTAAACGAAACAAGTTAGTGAACTCAGAGAAACCTTCTGGAAGGTGAGTGGGTATGTGTACTGGAGACCATTTAAGAGTGAAATTTTAAGCAAATAAAAGGGCATCAGGCCTCTGCCATGAGTTTCCAAGTGGCTAGATGATAAAATGGCCTCCACTCTCAGGAAACATGAGGGTTGAGCTGTGCTGGGGTCTGGATGAGCCCCTATCTATCTGAGTTTTAACTTCACATCTTTATTTCTTGAAACATTACTTAATATGTCTTTTCTTAGTAAGTTTATCCTGGAAGTTTTTCAGAGTTTAATAAAAAAAAAAATTGTGAGCCACTTTTGAAAAACCCTTGCTGATTTTTTTTTCTAATAGGAATTGCAGACTCTTCCTAATGCATTGACAGTTTCTACAGAGCAGGCTGACGTGAGGTAGTCTAGGAGAGAGACATCCATTGCTGCATTCATTCTTCCTCTGGACAGCACTCGCTTTTAGTTGTGCAAGTGTTAGTTTGAGATAATGCGTACAACAAGGATCATCTGTTAGGAAAGGCAATGGTCTAAAGATGCTGGCCAGAGGTTGCAGAGTTCACTGATGTAAAGAGTCGGGAGGATTAAATATTCTCTACAGGATAAGAATACACGTGACCAAAGTGATGCAAACCTTTTCTATTGCAATTTGCCTTTGGTAGATGTTGCTAATCAACAGCAGAATTATATATATAATTTTATTCATATTTCATGTCAATTGTTATCCCATCCCTTGTATCCTCCCATTCCTCCCTCCCTCCGGCTTTTCCCTTACTTACCTCCCCTATGACTGTGACTGAGGGGGACCTCCTTCCCCTGTATATGCTCATAGGGTATCGAGTCTCTTCTTGGTAACCTGCTGTCCTTCCTATGAGTGCCAGCAGGCCTCCCCATCAAGGGGACATGGTCAAATATGGGACACCAGTGTTGGTGTAAAAGTCAGACCTGACTCTCCACTCTACTGTGGAGAATGTACTGCCATTGGCTAGATCTGAGTAGGGGTTCAAAGTTTACTGCATGTATTGTCATTGGCTGGTGCCATATTTTGAGCAGGACCCCCTGGCTCAGATCTACCTGTCATAATGTTCTTCTTGTAGGTTTCTAGGACTGTCTGAATCCTTCTATGTCCCCATTCTCCCATCTAGAGTCCCATTAGGATGTCCTCCCCTCTGTCCCACTCTCCTGGTAAGTGAAGGCCTTCTTGGGACATGACCCTTGGGCTAGTGTCCAGATATAAGTGAGTATATACCATTTGCCTCTTTCTGCTTCTGGGTTAACTCACTCAGTATGATCATTTCTAGTTCAGTCCATTTGTCCACGAATTTCATAAATTCCTTGTTTTTAATAGCTGTGTAGTATTCCATAGTGTAAATGTACCACAGTTTCTTTATCTATTTTTCTACTGAGGGACACTTAGGCTGTTTCTGTGTTCTGGCTATTATGAATAAGGCTGCTATGAACATGGTTGAGCATATGTCTTTGATGTGTACTGGAGCAGCTTCTATGTATATTCCAAGGAGTGGAATAGCTGGGTCTTGCGGAAGCCCTATTCCCAGTTTTCTGAGATAACACCAGATAGATTTCCAAAGTGGCTGTACTAGTTTGCACTCCCACCAGCAATGAAAGAGTGTTCTTCTCTCTCCATATCCTCGCTAGCATGTGGTGTCACTTGAATTTTTGATCTTAGCCATTCTGATGGGTTGAAGATGAAATCTCAGAGTTGTTTTGATTTGCATTTCCCTGATGACTAAAGATGTTGAACATTACTTTAAGTGTTTCTCAGCCATTCAATATTCCTCTGCTGAGAATTTTCTGTTTAGTTCCAAGCCCCATTTCTCAATTGGGTTATTTGTTTTGGTGGTGTATAATTTCTTGAGTTCTTTATATATTTTGGATATTAGACCTTTGTCAGATGTAGGGTTGGTGAAGATCTTTTCCCAGTCTGTAGGCTGTCACTTTGTTCTCTTGACAGTGTCTCCTGCCTTATAGAAGCTTCTGAGCCTCATGAGGTCCCATTTATTAATTGTTAACCTTAAGGCCTGGGCTATTGGTGTTTTGTTCAGGAAGTTGTCTCCTGTACCAATATGTTCCAGGCCCTTCCCCACTTTTTTTTCTAACCAATTTAGTGTCTCTGGTTTTATATTGAAGTCTTTGATCCACTTGGACTTGAGTTTTGTGCATGGTAACAAATATGGGTCTAATTGCAATTTTTTTTTTACACATAGATATCCAGTTAGACCAACACTATTTGTTGAAGATGCTACCCTTTTTACATTGAATAGATTTGGCTTCTTTTTAAAAAATCAAGTGACCAAATGGGTGTGGATTTATTTCTGGGTCATCAATTCGATTCCATTGATCAACCAGCCTACTGTTGTGCCAATACCATGCTGTTCTAATTACTGTTGCTTTATAGTACAGCTTGAGTTCAGGTATAGAGAGTCCTCTGGAGGATCTTTTATTGTACAAGATTGTTTTCGCTATTCTGGGTTTTTTGTTTTTCCATATGAAGTTGAGAATTGACCTTTCAATGTCTTTAAAAAATTGTGTAGGTGTTTTGATAGGGATTGCATTGAATCTATAAATTGCTTTTGGTAAGATGGCCATTTTTCTATGCTAATTCTTCTGATCTACAAACAAGGGAGATCTTTCCATCTTCTGATGTGATCTTCAATTTGGTTCTTCAGAGATTTGAAGTTTTTTTTTTAAACAAGTCTTTCACTTGCTTGCTTAGAATTATTTCTAGATATTTTATATTGCTTGCGGCTAATGTGAAGGGTGTGGCTTTCCTAATTTCTTCCTCTGTGTGATTGTCATTTTTATATAGGAAGGCTACTGACTTTTTTGAGTTAATTTTGTATCCAGCCAATTTGCTGAAGCTGTTTATCAACTGTAGGAGTTCTCTGGTGGAATTTTGAGGTTCACTTATGTACACTATCATATCATCTGTAAATAGTGATAATTTGATGTCCACCTTTCCCATTTGGATCTCCTTGTGTTGTCTTATTGCTCTGGCTTGAACTTCCAGTACTATATTGAAGAGATATGAAGAGAGTTGGCAGCCTTGTCTTGTTCCTAATTTTAGAGGAATTTCTTTAAGTATCTCTCCATTTTATTTGATTTTGGCTATTGGCTTGCTGTATGTAGCCTTTATTATGTTGAGGTATATGCATTGTATCCCTGATCTCTCTAAAACTTTAAATATGAATGGGTATTGGATTTTACCAAATGCTTTCTCTGCATCTAAGGAGATGATTATGTGTTTTTTTTCAGTTTGTTTATATGGTGGATTACATTGATAGATTTCTGTATATTAAACCATCCCTGCATGCCTGGAATGAAGCCTACCTGGTCATGGTGAATGATGTGTTCTTGTATTCATTTTGTGAGTGTTTTATTGAGTATTTTTACATCAATGTTCATAAAAGAAATTGGTCTGAAATTCTTTCTTTTTTTGGTCTTTGTGAGGTTTAGGTATCAATATGACTATGGACTCATAGAATTAATTTGGTAATGTTCCATCCATTTCTACCCTTTGGAGTAGCTTGAAGAGTATCGGTATTAGCTCATCCTTGAAGGTCTGATAGAATTTTGCACTAAAAGATCTGTAGATGTCTGTTAGACCTATTTGATTCATGGCATTGGTTAATGATGTTATTCTTGGCTTAGTTTCTGTTTCAGTGACCTATCCTTCAGTGAGAGTGGGTTGTTGAAGTCTTCCGCTATTATTGTGTAGGGATCGATGTGTGGTTTAAGCTTTGTTAATAGATCTTTTACAAATATGGCTTCCCTTGTATTGGGAGCATAGATGTTCAGAATTGTGATGTCCTCTTGGTTGATTTTACCTTCGATGAGTATGAAGCGTCATTCCTCATCCCTTTTGATTAATTTTGGTTGAAAATCTATTTTGTTAGATATTAAAATATCTATACCAGCTTGATTCTTGTGACCATTTGCTTGGAATATTTTTTCAGCCTTTTACCCTGAAGTAATGTGTATCTTATGGGTGAAATGTGTTTCTTCAGTGGAGAAGAATGTTGGATCTTGTTTATGCATCCATTCAGTTAGTCTTTGTTTTTTTATTGGAGAATTGAGACCATTGATGTTGAGAGATATTAATGACCAGTTAGTGTTAAGAGTCTTAATTTTGATGTTGATTCCAATAGAGAGTTTGTGTGGTGGTGTTTTTGAGATGGTGTAGTTTTCTATTTCCTGTGTAGTTTTTGTTGTAGCTTGGCCCTTTGGGGTGGAATTTTCCTTCTGGTAACTTCTTAAAGCCAGATTTGTGGATAGGTATTGTTTGAATTTGTTTTTGTCATGGAATAGTTTGCTTTCTACATCAATAGTTATTGATAGTTTCACTGTGTAAAGCAGTCTGGCCTGGCATCTGTGGTCTCTTAGGGTTTGCAGGACCTCTGCCCAGGCCCTTCTGGCTTTTATGGTCTCTGCTGAGAAGTTGAGTGTAATTCTGATAGGTTTAGCATTAAATGTTATTTGGCCCTTTTCCCTTGCAGCTTTTAATATTTTTCTTTGTTCTGTATATTTTTGTGTTTGATTACTATGTGATGGGAAGTTTTTCTTTTCTGGTCTATTCTTTTTGGTGTTCTGTAGGCCACATGTATGTATATAGGCATCTCTTTTTGTAGATTGGGAAAATTTTCTTCTATTATTTTGTTGAGGATATTTTCTGGGCCTTGGAGTGTGGCATCTTCTCTTTCCTCAATGTCTATTATTCTCAGATTTCTTCTTTTCATGGTATTCTTGATTTCTTGGATGTTTTGTGTCAGGATTTTTTCCCGATTTAGCATTTTCTTTAATGGTTGCTTCAAGATCTATGATTGTATCTTCTAGACCTGAGATTCGTTCCTTCGTCTCCTGGATTCTGTTAGAAAAGCTCGATTCTGTATTGCTCACCTTCCTCTCTGAGCTCTCACGTTTCCGTTTTTCTTCTCTTTGTGTGTTTATCATTGAATCCAATTTCATCTTTAGATCTTGAACTGTTTTATTGATTTCTTTCATCTGATTGTTTGTATATTCCTGAGTTTCTTCCATTGCCTCTTTATAGGCCCTCAGAGCTTGAAAAGTTTTGTTGATTTCCTTCATCTGGTTCTTTGTATTTTCCTGAAAATTTTCCAGTGCCTCTCTATAGGCCTCTTTTATGTGTTCCACCTGTTAGAGTGGGTCTTCCTGCATTTGATTACAAATTTTATTTGTTTCCTCCATTATCATCCTCATTACTATGGATTTGAGGTCATTTTCTTGTATTTCAATTGTGTTTGAGGTCTCTGAGTTGCTTTCTTTGGGATAGCTGGGATCTGGAGATGACAAATTGTTTTGGTTTGTGTGTGTGTGTGTGTGTGTGTGTGTGTGTGTGTGTGTGTGTGTGTGTGTGCGTGCGCGTGTGCGTGTGCGTGTGTGTGTGTGTAAGATTTTACGCTGTCCTTTAGTCATCTTACTGTCTCTGGTTCTGGGAGGTAGCTTTTGCAGTAGGGTGGAGGTAGTCTGGGGATAGATTCACTGGTTTTCTGATGATTTCCCTAGGCAGGAAGCTCTGACACTTACCTGGTCTGGATGGGAGGAGGCCAGTCCCCAAAGAGCAGAATTTGTGGCTATTTTATTTCCTCACTAGTTGAAGTTCTAAGATTATTTTGTTTTGTTTTGTTTTTCAAGACTGGGTTTCTCTGTGTACTCTTGGCTGTCCTGGACTCACTTTATAGACCAGGCTGGCCTCAAACTCACAGTAATCTGCCTGCCTGTGTCTCCCTAGTGCTGGGATTGCAGTCATACACCACCATGCCTAGCCTCATTCTAAGATTTTTTTAAAGTGTTATAATTTATGCTTCAGAAGACAGAACAAACAGGTTTTGCTCATTGTAATAACCCACAGTTATTTGACTTTTTCATAGCAATGTTTGTTTGTAGCTGATTCCCAGCAGCTGCTTCTCCATTCTTAGATTACTGCTCCTGAGACAACAGCTTTGAAAACAGCTAATGGATACCAGTAAATGCCAGGAAACCAAGGGAGGGCAGACTGTTTAGGGCAAAGACTCAGCTCATCAGATATAGGGGCCCAGAGAGACATTTGCCATGTTGAAGGTATATCATTTTTCAGTTTGAATTTTATGAGCCTATCTTTTCTTTTGAATTTTATAAAATTACAGTAATGTAATATTTAGTCTCTAATTGTTTTGTGAATTCTATGAAGGAAAACAGTTAATTTGAGTAATTTCAAAAGAAAAAAATATTTTAGCTGACTCTAATCTTTTATCTAGATTTGGAGTCCCATCAGATTTCCTCCTACCATTTTAAAATGTCTACATCAAAGAGGTAGGTTGGAGTGCACAAAGAAGGGGAGTAATGTAATTATATATGAATTTCAAAAAATATTATTATAAAAGTAGACATTTTTACTGATGTGTTTCATTCACTGGAATCAAATGCCAATTATATTTTGTTAGGCAAGTTATAGATTTCATCTGTAAGAAGTTACATTAAAAGCAAGCTAAGACAGTAAAACAACAAAAACAAATGGGAACTCAGTCACAAAAGATGTGGCCCAAAGGTACACCCCTCTTTCCTTGTTTGTTTGTTTATATTTATGGAGAGGGTGTCCCTGTGGGGTCTATGCTTCCCTAGATTAAAATTTTCCTCTGAGCTTTGGAATGACAGGTGTGTGTCATCATACCTCTCATTTTTCCTTGTGAGGTTTCTTTTTTCAAAAACTTCATAAAGATAAAGCTTGCAAATTTATAATAATATATTTTACGGTATTTCTGATCCTCTGAATCCACAACTGGTATCTTGTATAGCAGAGTAGGAGGTCTGGGAGGACTCCTTGTACATTGGACCCTGCATATAGAAATAGGGAAGCCTTAGTACCATTCATTTCTATTTCCCTTATTATTGAGCACTCTTGCTTTCATCTTCTACTAAATTCAGGCTGCCTGAAGGCTCTTTGTTTTTCAGGAAGATACACTGCCTCATAGAAATTATCTCTTGAGCCTCACATCCCCTTTTAAAATCACAGGCAGCTGCACGCATGTCATGTCACTTTGCGTGCCTTTTCCTGTTCATCCCTCTCCACTGGCTCAGTATTATTGATTGTAGGGTAGCTAATTCTTCCTTGCACAACTACCCTCTGGATTGTGGGATGTACGTCAGTATCACTTGCCTTGACCCACTACATGCTGTTCACATACAGGCCAAATCCAAAAAATGATTCTGAATATTACCAGATGTCTTACGGCAGACAATTTCTCCTAGCTGAGAAGAGTCATTCTGGAAGGTGATAATGAAAAGACTGATTTTGAAACTTTACTGACACTTTCAGTTTACACACTAATCCTGATATTTGGGAGTCACACTCACAGGTTGAAGAGATGGAGAGCTTTTGTTCACAGAACTACCACTGTGTCCTGGTTTGGTCCCTGTATTCTGATCCTAATGCTAGCATCAACATATGGACTTTGTTATGTAAGGAATTTAAAATGCCACCGTGAATGAAAAAGTACTTTTTATTCCATTGGAGTATACACTCCTGGGAAAAATCATTCATGCTAATGAAACTTAAGTCAGAATTGACACTGGACCTAACAGCAGTTAATGAACTACAGTATTTCATTAAGGAAAGCTAGCACGTGGGTGTATTTATTACTATGAATAAGAAGTGGCCATACTTTGCTGTTCTTATATCATTATTAAGGGATGAATATCATCCAGAGAGAGATAGTTAAAGCACTTAATTGGGATATGAATAAGTGAAATGTTCAATTAAGAGGGCCAAATGCCAGGAATTTGAATTAGTTTAATGATTTTCTATGACATGACATAATATACCAGTGGTGACTTGCATTTTTAAGCATTATGCTGTATTAGATATAGGGTGAATTGAGATTATTTGGCTTAGAGCTTGCCAATCTACTGTTAGTTTCTTTTAAAAATCTATTGTGTTGTTCATTGTTTGAATTCCAGAGTCCTTATTTCCAATTTTTGTATTCATAGGTATTTTTAATTTGTTAGCAGGATTCATATTTTAGTGTACTTTGCAATTTGTGACTGAGATAATTCCTTAATTGGAGTCTTTCAGCTTTCCAGTAGTTTTCATAAAGTAAGAAGTGCCTGTTCTGCTTATTAGGAGTGAATAGGCTACACAGCCTGTAAAGTTTGTACTCATCTTTAAACATACTAGTCACAGAAGTATTTGTCCTCTAATAAGGTAATTTGAAGATTCTACTACTGTGGAAGTTTTTAGACATTTTGCAATATAGTAATAATGAATGACAGAATAGTAATATCAATCATGCATACTTATTCATGATATAAATTCACATTGATCTAATTCTTTAAATACTCAGAAATAAAAATAATAATGGAACTATATTTTTAAAATAGATAATTGATCACCATTCTTTTAGTTTAAATACAGAGTTCTGAGTAGTTAAATTTCTTAGTAAAGGTCTCTGTAATAGGAAAATGCAAAATCGCTAAGATTCTGGTTTGCTTATTGGTGTATGCTGCAACTATAGTGTCCTGCTGCTAGCTTTTGTCTGATTATCTTTATTTTGTATTGATTCTGGTTTCCTTTGCTATTCTTCTTCATACAAATAACAGTTTAACTCTAACCAACTGGTGATATGGCAAAGGTGTTGTGGGGGACTTGTTTTAGAATCTCCTTATCGTTCAGTGCTTTAACTGGTTCTTGGACTATCACAGACATCTGCCAAAGAGTACATCTTTCAAAACAATCTTAAACCCTCACATCCCTGTTTTTGACCACAGTACTTTTACTCTATCTGTTGTGGCCTAGGCTCTGTTGACTCTTCCCTATTTGAGCTTAGAAGACAGAATCAGGGCTGGGTTGAGAAGAACCAACTAGGAGGACAGAAGCTTTCATCTTCAAGGTTTTGATGATTATGAAAGGATTATTCAAGGATTATGAAAGAGTCACTGGGATTATAGATAGTCTCTTCACCCTCAGTGACACAAATAAAGTTTTCATGGATACCATGGTAAGATGTTGGTGGTATCCTTAGATATAGGCTCAAGAAAGAGAGTGGTCCTTTGTACTGTTTTGCTTTCCAGTGCGGTAATAAAACTCACCCAAAACAAACTGGAGAAAGAAAAGGTTTATTTCAGCCTATAGGTTACAGTAAAAGAAAGATTATACTTCATAGCTGAATTTCCTTGGCTTGCTCTGCTTCTTTTCTTTTTTATGTGTATAATATGTGTATGTGCATGTCTATGTGTCTGTAGGCCATATGTGTGCAGGTTCCAGTGAAGGCAAGAAAATGGCATCATATTCCCTGGATCTGGAGGTACTGACAGGTGTGGCCTGCCCCGTGTCGGGTACTGGGAATGAAACTCGGATCCTCTGGAAAAGCAAGAAGCTCTTATAAACACTGAGCTATCTCTGCCTCATTTAGCTTTCTTATACAACCCTGGCCATGCACCCAGGGCTGGCAGTGTGTACAGTGGGATGAGTCTTTTTTTTTCTCCTGATGATGTTCTTAGTCAAAACTAAAACAGCTTAAAAAGAAGATAACTGAGGCTTGGCAAGTAGTTGAATGTGCCTAGTGTTTGCCATACATACCCCACAACCTGAATATGATCCTTAGAATTCACATAACGGTGAAAAGAAATAACTTAACTAAGTCCACAAAGTTGTCTTCTCATCCTAGTATGCATGCCATGGCATGTACAGGTATGTTTATACATGTATGCATGCATGTGCTTTCTTGTGAGTATGCAGGCATGAGCATGTGCATGTGCACACACACATAAACACACACAAATAAATAACAACACTAGTAATGACAAGACATACTGACTTTTAAAACCTTGGACATTTAATTTTAATCTGAACTATCATGTAAGCTATTGACTTAATATGAACTTGTATAAAGCTTATTTGTATATCTCCAGGTTCCTTCATATTTAATATTTGTTAGGGCAATGCATGCAATAAACCTAGAACCCCTATCCAGATCTAGCCAAATGGACACCACATTCTTCACAATTATATGGAGAGCAGGGACTGACTTGGAACATGAACTCTGGTGCCCCCTATTTGACCACTTTTCCTTGGTGGGGAGATCTGGTGACAGGAGTAAGCAGAATAAGCAGGCTGCCAGGAAGAGATTTGATAGGCTGTGATCTTATAGAGGGGGATGAGGTGAGGTGCCCTCTCTCACAGACCTAGGGGAGGGGAATAGGATGAAAGAGAAAGGGAGTGGGGAACCAGAAGATACAAGTGAGGTGATAATAATTTAGATGTAATCTGAATACATTATTTAAATAAAATAAAAACCAAAATACAAAAAACTTGTTTGCCCTGAAAAAAAAATAGCCCTCCCATCACAGCATAATCATGAATATTAAATAAAACTTGTCTGACATAGAAAAAAGAACTTTGTTGAAATTTCACCTTTCTCCTTTAAATATACAAATAGAGAAGGCATGTATTAAGTATTTAAATATTTAATATGCAAATAGTGACATGCATATATTAGAGACACAGCGAGTCTCTTTGTATGTGTATATTGTCAATTAACTTAATATTGGACATAAATTATTTTATCCTTTTTTTGAACTACAGCATAATAACACCCAACATTTTAACCCCTATTCAGTGTCTTAATGCTAAGAAAAACAACCTGCATGACCTATTAATAAACAGTTTTAACTGTTATGTCATTTTCTGAACCTGTACTCTAGGAACATCATGGAGCATAGCTGACTTTATTTCACAGTGCTTTGAGTAATCCTCATATGTACATTTTCTTCTGAATTAACCTTCTCAACAGTTTCACAAGTAAAAATGAATAGTGCTTATAGTGGGTCTGCGAGAAGTTGATAGTTGAATTATTTGTAGATCTTGGAGTAATATCATACCTATGTATCACACATAACTGACCATGAATACAAAAGTATAGGATATATTGGGTTGATGATGCTTCTTGTAACAAACCTGAGTCATGAGGAATACCATTGAAATTGGTGGCTTGAGGCAGCTGCTGCTTGGAGTGAGTATGCAGGTGGATGTTTTAAAGTTTTGAAATGTTTTATACTTTTATAACTGTTACTATTTACTTCATTTTTAGGGTCTATCACTCAGAACTGCTTGTTAGTCTTCGATTTTCGTGAAGTGAGGAAGAACACTTAATAAGCATCCTGTATAGACTACGGGAGAGTATAAATAGTTCAAATAACAAAGATCCATCGCTTTTGCTTCACTTCTAATCACTTGGCTGGCCATCGCGCCACTTTGAGACACTCCTAGAAAGACATGCTCCAGAGAAGACTTCAGGACTTCGAAGGGGCTGCTTTGTTTGCTGTTGCTCCCCATGCTGCTTGTTCCTGTTTCTATGTTTGCTTCTGGAATCCTGACGATGAAGAGTGGAGTCACCCCAAGAAACTGAATCTTAAAAAGATCTACTTCTTCTGCCTTATTAACTTTCTTACTGTCCTATCTAGGATGATGGGTCTGAAGGGAAGTAGAGACGTTAAAGAACTCAGAATAAAATAGCCTTTAAAAAAGACCAAAGCCTACAGCAAATGCTACATGCTTGCCTGCTGATTAGTACTTTCAATTTTGCAGCCTACTCTGTGATCATTTCTGCCTTGTTCTTACTTCAGTCCAACTTGATTTATGCTTCTGTGAAAGCTCCGTGTGCTTTCACATGTTAAGCCTTTGTGTCTTTTTCTACCCGAAATTTTTTCTTACTTATTCATCAATAAATCACCTTCCTCCATTCTATTGCTTATTTCTATTATTTTCCTGTTATATTTTTTATTACCACTGGTATTCATAGGTGTTAGTTTCCTCTATTTTATATGATTTTCTCTATTATATATGCTCCTACTTAACATTTGTTAAGTATGTGAAAAGTTATTAAATATCTATATAAATTTATAATTAATTCCTATGGACTTCTTATTACTTTTATCTATCTTGTTCATTATTTGTTGTAGAAATTCTTATTTGTCTGAGGAACCATAGTAAATCATTTTATATGCTCCATATAGGTTATTTGGCTTTCATATTATCCAAAATAGGGCTTTAGTATTCCCAATATTACTGGTAGCTCAGTGCAACAGTTAGTGTCTTTATTTACACAGGAAAGTGATGTTGAAGTTAAATCTGGTTAGATCAGTCAGCTAACCAGTCCAACTTTCTAAAATGTCCACATCTTATAACATTCCTTAATTAATATGTTTGACGATGCAAACTAATATATAATCCAATGTTTTATATATTTCCTTATGTAGTCTCATATTATTATTGGTAACATAGGAAGTGTTTTGCCTGTAATAACCATGTAGTGTTTAAAAAAAAAATACCTGTTAAGCAAAATAGAGCAAATTTTCATTCCAGAATTCCCCATTAAGGGAAATATTACAACTTGAGCAAAATAGAGCAAAATTTCATTCCAGAATTCCCCATTAAGGGAAATATTACAACTTGAGCAAAATAGAGCAAAATTTCATTCCAGAATTCCCCATTAAGGGAAATATTACAACTTGGCAGCAAGGTGAGCCCAGGGAAGGCTAGTTGCTCTTTATATACTTGATAAACACATGTTCAATTAAACAAATTGTGATGTTTCTTGCTTAAGAGAGATTCTTTGCATGTTTCTGGTTTTTGAGCCACAATTCTGATACTCTAACAAATGAGGAGGAGGAAGAGAAGGAAGAGGGTCAACTTTTATGGATACTTATAGCCTCTGTTTATCTGTATTTCATAACCTGACAAGTGAATAAATCAAGAAGGAGTGCTTAAGTATAAAAGTGTAATGAGCCATTTTATCATAGTGCATTCCCATCCAGTACTTAGTTTACTGTCATTGAACACGGACAAAAAGAATAAACATGCAGTCTACCTATGTTCTGACAAGTAAATCAGTCACTGGCATGAGAGGTTACTACCCTGAAAACTTACCTACATGCTTATTCCATTTGAATTCCTCTAGGCTGATCTTTTCAAAAAATATTAAGTTATAATGCTATTTTAAATTGACATTCTTTGCATCAGAAAGTAATTACATAGATGATCACACTCATCAACACAGGGCATAGAACACAAATAGGATGTTGCAGTATTAGCAAGAGCAAGTACTTGTCAGGCTGGGGATGCACTTTTTCCAGAAACTAAAAGTAATTGCTATTCCAGGAAAGTCACACAGCTTTTGTGGGGTGATATTTGCATAGTGGGAAGTGTGGACATTCATGTTAAAGATACAGTCACTGAAGACAGATACCAGAGGAGACAAAGGCAGTGGCAGAAATACCTTGACTCTTCCTATCCTTATTTCTGATAGCTCCTAGTTTTTCTCTCAACAGATGGAACCATTTGGATCCACATAGCAAAGCTGAATCTGTGTATGAACTGGTGTTGGCTCACAGGTCTTCCTTTAGAAATGTTGAAATAATAAATTAAAAAAATATTTTATTAACCTATTCATATTACATCTCAATTGTTATCTTATCCCTTGTATCCTCCCCTTCCTCCCTCCCTCCCGCTTTCCCTTATTCCCCGCCCCTATGACTGTGACTGAGGGGGACCTCCTCCCCCTGTATATGCTCATAGGGTATCAAGTCTCTTCTTGGTAGCCTGCTATCCTTCCTCTGAGTGCCTCCAGGTCTCCCCATTCAGGGGACTTGGTCAAATATGAGGCACCAGTGTTGGTGTGAAAGTCAGTCCCCACTCTCCACTCAACTGTGGAGAATGTCTTGTCCATTGGCTAGATCTGGGTAGGAGTTTGAAGTTTATTGCAGGTATTGTCTTTGGCTGGTGCCATAGTTTGAGCAGGACCCCAGGACCCAGATCTGCCTGTAATAATGTTCTTCTTGTAAGTTTCTAGGACCCTCTGGATCCTCCTATTTCCCCATTCTCCCATGCTTTTCTCACCTAAAGTCAAAATAATAAATTTTATCAGCAAGTAATTTGTATGATTCAAGCTACCTATGATTTTGAATTATTTTCATAACTGAGTTTAAGGGATTTTAATCTGGCTGAAACACAGACATGCACTTAGTACACACCTTTAATCTCAAGTAATGAAGGTAATACTAGTTTTTAGAAGAAAGCAGCCATGTTTGAAAGTAACGTATAGTTGAGGGGCAAAGTGATGAATCAGAGATAGATTTGACAGAATGAGTCAGAGATAAGTTATGCCCAGATCTCATGAGAACAGGACATTAAAGAGAAGCTAATTATGAGCAACATGGGAAAGAGAAAGAGAATTTTTAGAGAGAGATTTTTATTGGGTTAGTTTTATAGAGGCAGGTTACAGAGAGAACAAGCTAGACACAGGTGAAGAAAGAATGGACCAGACAGCTGAGTATTGTGGCTCATGCCTGTAATCCCAGCATTCAGGGAGGGAAAGGTAGGCAGATTGTTGTGAGTTTGATGCCAGCCTGGTCTACAAAGCAAGTTGACATCAGCCAAGGCTACACAGAGAAACCTTGTCTCAAAAAAAAAAAAAAAAAGAACAAGAGAAGCCAAGCAGATCAACTCAGTCAGAAGCCAAGAGAAGTCTTTTTGAATCAGTCAGCTTGAAGAAGAGTTTGGGCCAGAGTAGCTGAACTGAAGCAGTAAGCTAGAGTTCAGAAAGAGCTAGAAAGGCTTGTGAATGGCTCTTATCTCATCCCATCATCTGAAGAAATAAAATCAGCATTTACACTTGAGTAGATAAAGACATCTATCAAATAAAATTTAAGGACCATATACTTGGAATGATGGATATAATATGCAAATTTCTCAATAAATAATTAAATTAAGGAATATTTAATACATAAAATAAATTCCCTTCTCTAGGAATCTATGTTTCCTATTTATTACTAATTTCATTTTTAGCCTTATGTATAAGTTTACACACAAGAAAACATTATATTTTAAAAATTGATGGTAATTAATGTTGGTTCCTTAATTCGGGTTCTAAGAGGAAAACAGATGACTGCTAGTGGCTGTATAGCAATGAGTGTTCCTAGTTCTTGTCAAATGGTCCAGCTGTGTGTTCAAAAGTTTCACCCTCCAAATATGACATGTAGTCAATATTGCTGTAAAACTCAGATAATCTCAGGATAATGGGGAGTATGCCAATATATTAGGATTTTAAAGGAATCACAACTTGAATCTTTTAACTCTTTGCTAAGGGGCTTAATCAATATGATTGACAATAGTTCTTCACTGATAGAAAGAGTAAATGCACATAGTATGATCATTGTAATTTTCTAATATTCTTTAGTGAAAAGTCAAACGCTAACTCATCTTTTACCTTAACTAAAATTCAACATTCATGCTCTGACATCTTGTTGTATTTTGTGTTTGGAAGAGAGAGTATTTCAACTTGGAGTTGTCCCTATGGACATGAATATGTAAGTATTCTAAGAGCTAAGCATAAGCAATGGTAATTGGGTACTAAAGATTATGGGTGACAAGATGGGAAGAAGCACTTAATTTCAGAACTCAAACTATAGTCCGCTGCCTGGCTGCTTTTTGTTATAAGCTCATATGAGTCAAAATCCTGCTCAGAAGGTAAAGGCAGAAGGCCACTGGTTCCAATTTTCCCCGGCATTTGTTTAGACTTAACAATGTAAAAAAGTAATGGGGATATCTCAATTTGAAGAGAACTCGTAGCTTCTGAATAGTGGGGATGTCCCCTGAGACCGTCAGTGAGCACCAGGAACTGCAGTGTCTTGATGGGGTGTTCCTGATAGTGGAATCCTTGCCATATTAAATGTTTCTCTACTTGAGAAGTTAAAGTGTCTGTGTAGCTTACATTATTGTTGTTATTTCATACCCAGCTGAAAAACCATTCTAATGAATTCTCCATCCCCACTCCTTGCTACAATTTTCGTCAATACTCTTAGTTATCTAGCTTTTCAAATGCTTAGTTGTCTTCACTACCAGTTAAATGTTTCACATTCTATCAATGCTGATTTGAGATGCTGAACTCATGTCTGTTCTAGATATAACCATCCAGGACAGAGATTAACAACTATTTGATTTAGGCATTGCTCTTCTCAGCGAAAGCCTACTGTTCATGTTTTGTGGTGACTATGTCTCAAGTTGTAAATGCATTAAATGAATATTTACTAAGCCACTGTGCCTTGGAATTTTTGCCACATAAGCTTGGCTTAATTTAAGTTTGCACCATCTGATATATTTGTAAACATTTGCTCATTTATTTCATGTGTGAATATCAGCCAAATTGTGGCTGATTGTTGCTTGAGATTTTTTTTCAGAGTATTTCTGGAGAAAGTTATCCGTCTGTAATAAAACCTCACAGGGATATTTTAAAGCTAAAATAACCTATGATTAACAGAAATTTGATTCATAATTAAATTATGTGATAAATATTTCCTATAATTAAATTTAATCTAAAGTCTAAGCCATTATCTCTTGTGCTAGTGAGGAATTCAGCACTAGTCTTACCCAAGTTTCAGAACTCACACATGACATTGGGATTTAGCATGCATTTGCGGACTGTAGGGGTTTCTTTACATGAAGAACAATAGTTTGGTCAATTCTATAAGGGAGAAAAAGAGTAGATAGCATTAAGCAGGAGGGGCTCAGGGTTACTGATGAGAAGATATTATTTTGTTCTGCAAACTTTAGCGGCATATTATACCAGAACAAAGAAGAAAGAAAAGTATTCATTGAAGGACTTTCTGAAGTAGTAGATTGTGCTTGCCTAAGTTACTAGGTTCAAGAGCAACATTTTTCCCTCTGCAATCTGAAGCTTAGGGGTTAGGGGATTTGTTTGGAAAAAGAAAGTAACATGTATACCTTGGTATTTCAGTGCAAGGTAAACAAAGCAGGAACAAGCATGGGTCAGCATGCGTGGGAATGAAGTTTTAAAGCAAGAGAACCTGATTAGGATGCATTAGAGTGATCCAGGCAAGTGTTCCTGGAAGCTTTCGGCTATAATCTGTTCCCAATAAATAAGAGTCTCTTTCTCTTCAGACAGTCTCACTGCTACTCTTGAGACTCAAACTTGCGTATTGTCTACTTCCTACCAATCTTCATTGCTCAGCTAGAGCAGTACTTGTCCCTTAAGTATGAATAAAGCTATTTAAGAAATTAAATTATAATCAGGGTATAAGAGTTAATTAGAAAAATCAGTTCTATTTAGAATAAAAATGAAGATACAGATTCCTGCTGCGGCCTGGGACGCCCACCTCTCTGCTTCTCATGCTCCTGCCCTTCCTCTCCTGGGCCTAGCAGCAGGCGTGGGAATCCACAGAGGCCTTCGGCCACCCTGGCTGCCTGGCTAGTGGGCAGGTAGGGCAGGGGCCCGCGGTGCTGACCAATCAGTGCAGCTTCGTGATGGGCCTGCGCAGATCATGTAGCTCGTGCTTTTGGGGCCAGCTGAATGGCCACCCAGGCCACGCCTCTGCGTTGATGGGGGTGCTTTCCAGTGTCTTCCTATGGGAGGAGAGGATCCAGTAGGAGGAGTTACAAAGGTCCATTAAGGAGATGAAATGTTTGGAAGAAATGTCGAATATATTTCAGAGTTCTGGAGTTGAGAATCACCTTCCTGAACCAAAGTCCCCAGCAGAAGGGAATGAAAAGTTAAAGGACAAAGGAAAGCCATGGGAAATGGTGGTGGACAAGAAACACTTCAACCTGTGGCGGTGCCCAATTACAGGCACCCACCTTTACCAGTACCTAGTTTTTGGAACATACACATATGTCTCACCCCAGCAGTTCTTTAATGTTCAGCTGGATACAGAGTACAGGAAAATATGGGATGCCCTTGTGATCAAGCTAGAGGTGACAGAGAGAGATGTCATCAGTGGTTCTGAGGTTCTTCACTGAGTAACATATTCTCCTTATCCAATGTAATCTTGGGATTATGTTTATGTTCGGCGGTATAGCGTGGATCAGGAAAACAATGTGATAGTTCTGGTGTCAAGTGCAGTGGATCACCCTAGTGTGCCAGAGTCTCCAGAGTGTGCCAGGGTCAGATCCTATGAATCCCAAACGATTATCAGTTCTCACAAATCATTTGATGAGAATGGCTCTGAGTACTTACTGACATACAGCGACAATCCGTAGACAGGGCTCCCTAGATACTGTGTCAGTAGGATGGTTTCCAGTGGCATGCTGGATTTCCTGGAGAAGCTGCACATGGCCACTCTGGAAGCCAGGAATATGGAGATCAAAGTGAAGAACTACATCCAGGCTAAGCCTCTGGAAATGAACAGTGAGGCTTAGGCCACTGCTCCTTCCTCCGAGCGTTAGAATGAGGGTAGCTGTGGCCCAGCTTGGATTGAGTATGCTTAAAGGCCTTTGGAATAAGGAAAGCCAAGCACTCTGGCCCTGCCCTTTCTCCCTCAGCTCTGCGGCCGGACAGGGACAGGTCATAGATGTTCGAAGACATCTGCTGTAACTGCCAATGCAAGAGAGTTAGAATTGGACTTAGATTTCATTTGGAGCCCCCTTGCTCTTTACTAACAGAGAGGACCATGGTGTGGAGGAGTCGTCATGTTTGCAAGCCAGCTGTTGTGAATTCCAGTATCATGCTGAGCTAATCGGGAGCACATTCCTCACTTTAGGCCAGAAGGGGATGACTCCCATTTGCCTCTTCTGAGAAGCTTCCTCGCTGACATTCCAAATACCACCATTGGTTGTACAGCACTCTTGTATCCTCCATTTTTCTATAGGTCACTTAGAAAGTGGTTGGCCCTGGCCTCACTAAGGGGTCTCTTGAAGTGCTCTTGGTGACAGTCTGTGGTGGTGTGAACAATGCTGGCTAAGCCAAGTGCTTTGTACTCACATTGCTTTATCTTTAGAGACATGAAGTTTGTACCAAGGGATCCTTCTCGTTACAAAATACCATGACATTGACTGATTTGATTTAGAGTAGTTTTCATGTTAACTGGCCTATTGTACGTACTCATGGACTCTACTCAGTAGATCATGGCCTCTGGTGTAGCCTTTGCCCATTTGCCAGAAGCACCAGAGACAAACCCCTTTAGACAGTAGCTTTCTATTTGACATCATCAGTGTTTTGATAGGGTCAGTGGAGATGTTCACAAAACATCTCACTTAAAAATAACTAGATTTCTTCTTAACTCTTGTAGCAAAATGGGGTTGGGGGAGGGTTGAGCACAACTCCTCCACAGTCTTACTTGTTTGGGCTCCATTTTCCCATTGCAGATTGACTGGGCCTTCCTGGGGGGTTAAAGGTAGTAGATGGTGGTTGTGCCATTTCCTCAGATATTTCGAAACTGCAAGTTGACATGTGGGTCAGCAGATGGAGTCTGGCCCCATACCTGTATGATAGGGAAGCGGCTTATGTGACCTCTTGAACCTCTAAAACATTTCTCTCCAGAGTTGACATAGAAGTAATATGCACAGTTTGGATAAAATACAACCAGAGGGTGGGGCTCTGACCTTGCTGGTTTCTTTATGGTAAATAGGAATCAAGTTTTACATTCTTCTTTTTTGGCAGTTAATATAGATGATTTTTTTTCTTTTTTCCTGCTTGTCACCCTGTTGTGTTGAAAATGGAAACAAAACCCAAGGAGAACTTAACCCTTCTAACCTTGTTGCTTATTCAGTTCTGTGCGAAGGAAACAACTAACTCCCCCAGTGGTTCTGTCTTTTCAATTGCTGGCAGAGCAGAAAGTGGAATTAAGCAGTCAGTGAGCATTTTTCCCTTCTCCCCAGGACCTGGCAGAAAGAAACCATTTATCTGAAGTTAGCACCTATAGTTGAATGTGTGCGAATGTGTGAGCGTGTGTGTGTGCTGAGCACAGGTACTGAGCAAGTATGGTTGCCCTTTGTTCTGACTTAATGGTGATTTGACCCTGTACATTTACTTGCATCTTAATGAGGTTGCTCTTAACTGTGACATTTTTATCAAATGTGTGAATAAATACATAAAGATTAGTAAAAAATGAAGATACATTTGAAACATATAAGTTTTTCCTATCACTTTTCATCTCATTTACTAGTTAGTATTTAGATAAGAGTAACAGAATAATGGATAAGGGAAAAAATAATGCAGCCCAATCTCATTAATTTCCGAGACAAATAGAATACAGATAAATAAACAAGAATGCTAACAATATTCTTTAATACTGGTATTCCTGTACATAGGAGACATGTTATATACCTTTTACTATTATTTATAGTTTACTTTTAGTCATACCTAAATCTTAATGAATCAGCCGTTTTATATAGAATGCCTTTTATAGCTTACACAATATACTATGATATTCTTCAATACTCAGAATAACTTGTTATTTTGAGGGTTACCCTAAAGAAGTTAACTGATTTTCCAGCTATTTACTAATTAACAAACAACAAAGGAGTTTCTGGCACTGATATCATGCACACAATACCCTGTCATTCAAGTTATTTTACTTAAGGTCCACTGAACATTTTTAACTGAGGGGGATGTTTACTGATTTAGCTAATACTTCTCTATTGACCAGTGGTTTAAGAGTCTGCTCTCTGATTTCTTATATTTTTCAGTTGTGAGACTAACCCACTAAGGCTAAACCATCTCTCTAGCTGCTGCGATTTCCTAAATATGACAACCAAGACAACATTAGCCTGGAATGAGGAAATCCTGACTCGGGTCTCTACTGTTGGCCTTTCTTTAATTTCAACATTTGTTCTACTAGATAATCTATTCAGATGTATTTTCATGGATTTTTTAAAATAGAAAAAAAAAACTCTGAAAGCCTTAAACATACAGGCTGTGTCTTAAAACAAATTATTTAACTTTGTAGTATTTCAGATTCATCTTTTTAAAATTGGTTTAATAGTTGCTGTGGTTGGTTTTGATAATGGTTTTCTTTGCTTCTTTTGTACCAAACAATTAAAAAATGGAATATGACCTGCTCTTTGTTTTCTTTTCTTTAATTAAGATAATCTGTGTGCTTGTTAAAGATAGGCTGCAAAAAAAGTGGTGGTCAAAGTGATGCAGACTTTGGTTTGGAGACCTTCTTGCAGAGGATGCTAGGAGCAGAAAGCAGAGCCTGAGATCATGATTTCCAACATCAAGATAAAGGCATTTTTCTAGCAAGGCTGTCTCCCACCACTTTTCCTAACAAAGGTGCACTTCTAAAACACACTGCAACTGTTTGCCAAGCCAGCACTCCAGAGTATTTTCTTGCACCCTTCAAAGGTTTGATTTAACTTTTTTTTTCTTTTGGTAAGGAGAAGATGACCTTTGAAGATAAGAATTACTCATTAAAACACATTTAGATGGTTCCATCTAGGGTATATATCACTAAAAGTCTCTTTATGTGCATCTGGAAGACCAGAGCCCAATATGAATCATAACAGGCCAAGATCAGAATAATAAATATGAGATAATATAAATAAATGTTAAAAGGTATTTTATGTTTTTGTTGTATTGTACAATATGTCAAGGAGAGAAAGGGCTACAAAACTTTTATTCTAGAAGCAACTATATACTATCAGTTCTGGCCTGCAAATGGTTTATTCTGAGTTGTTAGAAATAGTACCTATTTTCTCTTTCTTCCACAGAGACCACATGGAAGGAGCAGACAGTGAAACACACTTAGGGGCTTAATCACGTAAGACCTGATCCACATACTGTAAACTTCATGCTCCTTTGGGCAGTAAATGCACCATAAATGATATTCTATGAACATTTCTCACATTTGCTGGAATACTGTGAGAGTGTGGAGTGTGGAAGATCAGAAAGAATGATTACATTTTTTTAGAAGCACCTTATTCTATTTCCTTGATTTTTTATTTTTCAGATTCGACTTTTGTCCTCAAGTTTTCCCCCGAAATGGAAGTCTCGAGAAAAACCCCACTGGCTGTGACTCATCCCTGCAAAGAAGTCATCTTTATCAGTGTCACCGAATCTAGGAACGATGCTTCAAATGCTAATTTTAGGGGCTGTGCCCTGGAGCTGAAGGTCCATGGAACCAAATATAGACTAGACATTATTTCCACTCCAAGTAGCTGTGTCAGAAAGCACATAGTGCCAGATGCCTATTAATGTCAAATTTCTCTCAAAACAGTTCATCACTCTAGGCAGCAAAACAGGTAGGCTGACTTCAGACCTTCACTTCCCAACCTTACCCCAGATCTGCAGCAGCCTACCTCTGGCAGCCTTCCGCTCACATCATCTCCAGTGAGTCTCACAGACATTCTCTCTGATGCTCCCTTAAGCCTACTAGTTGCTTTGCCCATTCTCTGACTCCAGGAATCACTCCCTGGGAATCCATAGACTACACCTGCAAGGGAAGCAAGTGAGTGAACTATAGCATTTCCCTCAGCATCTCCACTAGCTCTGAAGTAGACCGCCTTTTTGCACCCATCTCCAATGGATCACACAGACCTCCCCTTGCGAACTTTGTTTACCCTAGCTATTGCATTTTTCCACACCCCAACTGTGGGAGGCACCCTGGCAACTCACAGGTCATTCTGACCATGAAAGCAAGTAGGCTAATTGCAGATCTTCACCTCTTCCTCCATTTTTCCCAGTCCAAGCTCCCCCCCCCCAGTTCATCCCCAGCTGACATTCTAATGTGGCTTCTTCTCACTTACTGCCCCTATTCCCAGGGGACTAGGTAAATAGTCCTGGTGGAACAACCATGTTTCCTGCCTCTAGTGATGCCCTCCACCACCCCTTACCCATCTCCATTCCTTTGTCTCAGGTCTTAATACACAGAAACACATTTTAACTGTAACCACTAATGTCCACACCTATTATTACCTCAGAGGGTTGGTTCTCCTATAGGTAACACACAGATACCACACTCTCCTAAGAACCAGAGAAGGCAACAGAAACCCAGAAACAAAGAACCCATGAACAAAGACAAGGCCGATTATCAGAACCTAGAATTACAATCTTTATGATCCTAAATGCCTAGATGGTAGAATAAAAAAGCAATAACATCCAGGGCACTATATCTTTACTAGAGCACAGAAGCCCTACTACATCAGGCCCTGAGTAATGTAACATAGCTAAGCACAAGAAAAAATATTAAAACACCTTTATGAATATGGTAGATGTCACTAAAACAGAAATGAATAAATTCCTTAAAGAAATCTATGAAACCCAAACAAGCAATGAAAAGAAATGAATAAAATACTTCAAGACCTTAAAGTGGAAATAGAATCAATAAAAGAAACCCAAAGTGAGGCAAATCTGGAACTGAAACTTTAGGAGCTTGAACAGGAGCCACAGATGTAAGCTTCACCAACACAATAAAAGAGATAAGAGAGAATCTCAAGCACTGAAGACACAGTCAAAGAAAATGTTAAATTGAAAAAAACTCCTTATACAAGCCATCCAGTATATCTGGGACACTATGTGAAGACAAAATCTAGGAATACTAAGGATAAAGTAAGGAGAAGAAACACAAGTCAATGGCCAAAGAAAAGTTTCACACAATGATAGAAGAAAGTTTCTCAGTAGTAAAGATGCCTATCAAAGTGCAAGAAACATGCAGAATACCAAATTGACTGGAACAGGAAAGACATTCCCCTTCTTACATAAATATCAAAGCACTAAACATATAGAAAAATGAAAATATTAAAATCTGCAAGAAAAACAGTCCAAGTAACATATAAAGATAGACCTATTAGACTAATACCTGACTTCTAAAGCCAGGAGAACCTAGACAGATGCTCTATAAATTCTAAGACAAATAAATTCTAAAAGACTACTTAGGAAGCAGTAGGCCACTCCATCCAGGAAAACAGGTAGGTTAGCTGTAAATACTCATCTTTCCCTCAGCTCCTCAAAAACCAGTTCCTGAGGTTTATGCCCAACTTTGTAACAGATCACTTACAGCAGCCTCCCTTCTTTCCTCTTCTAGCTGCTGATGCCTCTGAGTAGATTACACAGATCTTCCTCTTCAAACTTCCTTACCCCTACTCTTTGCTTTATCCCAGCCAGAAATTCAACATGCATTCTCTTAGAACCTATTAGACAGTCCAGCAAGCTGAGCAAGTAGGCTAATGGCATATCTTTACCTCTCTAAGTCCAATCCCCCAGCCTGGCCTTTAGGCTCTGCAGTAGGTTTCTGCTACAGGATCCCCAAATCCCAGAAGACTTACCAGATCCTCATAGTACATCCTGCTTTATTTCCTCCTGTGAACCCCATTAGCTGTTACCCATAGCCCATCCACATTCCTAAGTATAGCTTCAAATACCTAGAAATACACAGGTGTACACACAGCTACTGCACTGTCCAAAGAACCACACAGGGTGACAGAAACCAAGGCACAAAACAACCACCCAACAAAGTAAAACTAGATATCAGCACACAGACTAACACTCTTCCAACACCCAGATGATTAGATGCCAGGGGAAGAAGATGCACTCGATCCTGATGTGCCGGAGTGGGTTGGTGGGGGGGGGGAGCTCCTTTTTTCTGAGGAGTACTGGAGAAGGCATAGTGGGAAGAGAGAAGGAGGGTGGGACTAGGAGGAGAGGAGAGGGGGCTACAGTCAGGATGTACTGTGAATAAATAAATAAATAAACAAATATACAATAAATAATAGTAAGGACTATACTGCCTTGACTAGATCCCAGCAGGCCCTGAATAACTCAACCTAGCTGAAGCTCCACCATTACATTCCAGTGTCTTTGGTACAGGAAGGTGCTCTCCATGCTATCAAAAGAGAAACAAACAGCACACCAGCCTGTCAAATTAAGGCTTTCAGTAGGAACCTTTTCTAATACCCAGCCTAGTTCCTAAATAATAAACACAGAGACCTATTGGATTTATTCAAAAAGCTTTGAGTTCTATAACCGGACAGATATTTATATATTCTAATCCAATTATGCTAGTCTTGCTATCTCCCAACCACATGCCCTTTCACTTGCCACCTCCATCTTGCCTTGGCCTTCTCTTGTAACTCTCTGTCCTCACGGTGAACTCCTACTTGTCCTTCTTATGTCTGCTTCTTCACCTTTCTGCCCTCTCTGTCTTCATGAGTCCTTCCAGACTGGGAACTGAAATCACATTTCCTGTTCCCTCTCACTCACCTATAAGCACATCAGCTTTTTATTAACAAATCAGAGATAATTGGGGGAACACTGTTTATACAACATTGATGTAGGAGATTTTTCATAGAAATGACAATGCCCAAGACTGGACTACAGCCAGATCTCAGGGCACTGAGATCAGTATACAAAACCATCCACAACTCCATACAAAACCAATTTATCTACAATGGTGTGCTATCTGCAAGACATACCACGGCAATAGTAGTATAACACTTGCATGAGTAATCATTCAATATCAGGTTTGACTTAAGGTCCACTCCAAAAGATGGAATGTAGGCTTAGATTATTTTACAAACCTATTTTATTTAGGGTTCTTTTTACTTTTTACTTTTTAACTTTTATTTGTTATTAATTTTTTCATATTATCTCAATAGTTATTCCATCCCTTGTATCCTCCCATTCCTCCCTCCATCTTGCTTTCCCCCGACACCCCTCCCCTATGACTGTGACTGAAGGGGACCTCCTCCCCCTGTATATGCTCATAGGGTATCAAGTCTCTTCTTGGTAGCTGGCTATCCTTCCTCTGAGTGCCACCAGGCCTCCCCATCAAGGGGACATGGTCAAATATGGGACTCCAGAGTTTTTGTATAAGTCAGTTCCCACTCTCCACTCAATGTGGAGATTGTCCTGTCCATTGGCTAGATCTTGGTGGGGGTTTGAAGTTTACTGCATGCATTGTTATTGGCTGGTGCCATAGTTTGAGCAGAGCCCCTGGACCCAGATCTGCCCATCATAATGTCCTTCTTATAGGTTTCTAGGACCCTCTGGATCCTTCTATTTCCCCATTCTCCCATACTTCTCTCACCTAGAGTCCCAATAGTATGTCTCCCCTCTATCCCACTTTCATGATAAGTAAAGATTTTCATGGGACATTCTTCTTGGGCTAGTGTCCAGATATAAGTGAGTATATACCATTTGAGTCTTTCTGCTTCTCATTTAACTCACTCATTATGATCATTTCTAGTTCAATCCACTTGTCCACAAATTTCAGAAATTCCTTGTTTTTAGTAGCTGAATAGTATTCCATAGTGTAAATGTACCACAGTTTCTTTATCCTGTCTTCTACTGAGGGACACTTAGGCTGTTTCCATGTTCTGGCTATTATGAATAAGGCCGCTATGAACATGGTTGAGCATATGTCCCTGTTTTGTGCTGGAGCATCTTCTGGGTATATTCCAAGGAGTGGAATAGCTGGGTCTTGAAGAAGCTTTATTCCTAGTTTTCTGAGATAACACCAGATAGATTTCCAAAGTGGCTGTACTAGTTTGCATTCCCACCAGCAATGAAGGAGTGTTCCTCTTTCTTCACATCCTCGCCAGCATGTGGTATCATTTGAACTTTTGATCTTAGTCATTCTGATGGGTGTAAGATGGAACCTCAGAGTTGTTTTGATTTGCATTTCCCTGATGATTAAGGAGGTTGAGCATTTCTTTAAGTGTTTCTCAGCTATTCGATATTCCTCTGTTGAGAATTCTCTGTTTAGTTCTGAGCCCCATTTCTCAATTGAGTTATTTGGTTTGGTGGTGTTTAACTTCTTGAGCTCTTTATATATTTCGGATATTACACCTTTGTCAGATGAAGGGTTGGTGAAGACCTTTTTCCAGTCTGCAGGCTGTCGCTTTGTTCTGTTGACAGTGTCTCCTGCCTTACAGAGTGTCTAAGCCTCATGAGGTCCCATTTATTAATTGTTGACCTTATGGCCTGGGCTGTTCAAGTTCTGTTCAGGAAGTTGTCTCCTGTGCCAATGTGTTTCAGGCTTTTCCCCATTTTTTCTTCTAACCGATTTAGTGCCTATGGTTTTATGTTGAGATCTTTAATACACTTGGGCTTGAGTTTTGTGCATGTTGACAAAAATGGGTCTACTTGCATTTTTATACATGTAGACATTCAGTTGGACCAGCACCATTTGTTGAAGATGCTATCCTTTTTCTATTGAATAGATTTGGCTTCTTTGTCAAAAATCAAGTGTCCATATGTGTGTGGATTCATTTCTGGGTTATCGATTCAATTCCATTGGTCAATAAGCCTATGCCTGTGCCAGTACCATGCTGTTTTAATTACTATTGCTCTATAGTACAGCTTGAGATCGGGTATGGAGATTCCTCCCGAGGATCTTTTATTGTATAAGATTGTTTTTAGCTATTCTGGGTTTTTTGTCTTTCCATATGAAGTTGAGAATTGACCTTTCAATGTCTTTAAAAGATTGTTTAGGTATTTTGATAGGGATTGCGTTGAATCTGTAAATTGCTTCTAGTAAGATGGCCCATTTTTACTATGTTAATTCTCCTGATCCATGAACAAGGAGATCCCTCGATCTTTTCATGTTGTCTTTAATCTCTTTCTTCAGGGACTTAACATTTTTTTCAAAAATGTCCTTCACTTGCTTGGTTAGAGTAACTCCTAGATATTTTCTATTGCTTGTGGCTAGTGTGAAGGGTGTAGATTTACTAATGTCTTTCTCTGTATGATTGCCATTTGTTTTTTCTTTCATTGTTTTTTGTTGTTGTTTTTGTTTTGAGACAGGATTTCTCTGTGTAGCCTTGGCTGTCCTGCACTCTATTTGTAGACCAGGCTGGCCTCATACTCATAGCAATCTGCCTGTCTCTGCCTCCTGAGTGCTGGGATTAAAGGCATGCACCACCATGCCCAGCAACTAGAGTTGCCTGTTTTTGTTTTGCTTTTGCTTTTGTTATCGTTCAAGATAGGGTTTCTCTGTATAGCCTTGGCCATCCAGAACTTGCTTTGTAGACCAGGCTGGCCTTGAACTCACATCAATCCACCTGCCTCTGCCTCCTGAGTGCTGGGATAACAGGCATGTGCCACCAGTCTAGGCTGATTGTCATTTGCATATTGGAAGGCTACTGATTTTTTTGAGTTAATTTTGTATCCAGCCAATTTGCTGAAGGTGTTTGTCAGCCATAGGATTTCTATGGTGGAATTTTGGGGGTCACTTATATACACTATCCTATCATCTGCAAATAGGGATAATTTGAATTCTTCCTTTCGCATTTGGGTCCCCTTCATCCACGTGTGGTGTCTTATTGCTCTGGCTAGAACATCAAGAACTATACTGAAGAGATATGGAGATAGTGGGCAACCTTGCCTGGTCCCTGATTTTAGAGGAATTTCCTTTAGTATGTCTCCTTCCAATTTGATGTTGGCTACTGGCTTGCTGTATATAACCTTTATTATGTTAAGGTATGTGCCTTGTATCCCCGATTTCTCCAATACTTTAAACATGAATGGGTGTTGGATTTTGTCAAATGTTTTTTCTGCATCTAAGGAGATGATCATGTGGTTTTTTCTTTCAGTTTGTTTATATGGTGGATTACATCGATGGATTTCTGTACATTAAACCATCCCTGTGTGCCTGGAATGAAGCCTACTTGATTGTGATGAACAATATCTTTGATATGTCCTTATATTCATTGTGTCAGTATTTGACTGAGTATCTTTGTGTTTATGTTCATAAGAGAAATTGGTCTGAAGTTCTCCTTTTTTGTTGGGTCTTTGTGAGGTTCAGGTATCAATGTGACTATGGCCTCATAGAAAGAATTTGGTAATGTTCCATCCATTTCTCTTTTGGAGTAGCTTGAAGAGTATCAGTATTATTAGCTCTTCTTTGAAGGTCTGGTAGAATTCTTCTCTGAAACCATTTGGCCCTGGGCTTCTTTCGATTGGGAGAATATCAATGATTGCTTCTATTTCTATTGGAGAAATAGGACTACTTATCTGTTTATCTGATTTTGATTCAATTTTTGCAAGTTTAATTGATCAAGAAAATTGTCCATTTTCCTTAGATTTTCAAATTTTGTGGCATATATGCCTTTAAAGTAGGATCTTATGATTCTTTGTATTTCTTCAGTGTCTGTTGTTATGTCTCCCTTTTCATTTCTGATTTTGTTGATTTGGATAGTGTCTCTCTACCTTTTAGTTAGTTTGGCTAACAGTTTGTCTATCTTGTTGATTTTCTCAAAAAACTAGCTCCTGGTTTTGTTGATTCTTTGAATTGTTCTTTTTTTTCTAATTTATTGATTTCAGCTCCAGTGTGGACTGTTCTTCCTCACAGGCTGCACACGCTCTCTCTGAGCTAGGTGGACCCAGTCCCATGGGAGATCCTGCCGGGGCTGTGTGAAATGTCCAAGATGCGTTATAACTTCTTGGATCTGCAGTCTCTGTCCCCTGCACTCGGCTCCAATCTGGTCCCATTCTGTCCTGTGGGCTGTGTGCATTCTCTCAGAGCTAGGTGGACCCAGCCACTCAGTACCCTGCATTCAGCTCCAATTTGGTCCATTCCACCCCACAGGCTGTGTGTGCTCTCTCTGAGCTGGTTGGACCCAGTTGTCTGTGTTTCCACATGGACAGGGATTCTCGGCAAATTTGTGTGGGGCAGGTAGATGGGGCCAGGGCAGCTTCCCGTGTTTCGCTGTGATTTCCACAGGCCAGGGGATCTGGCACCAACCCACACACTGAATTCAGGCTTTATCTGCTGCCTGCTGCCTGTAGGGGGGTTCTCTTCTAGAGAGTGGGTTCAGGACCTCTGGTCTGTTGCTTATCTTTGGGCCAGGTCAGCTGGTCATCTGTGCTGTGTAGAACCCCAGTCACCTAAAGTTCTCTAGATTTAGCAGTCTGCGACTCCATTCAAGTCCCTGGTCTCCATGTAGTAGATCAAATACAGTGCTTGCTGTGTGCTGCCATCTTGGAACTCTATTTAGGGTTCTTAATTGTGTCTATTTCCCTTCCAACCCACTAACCTGAGTTAGAGAAGAAAGGTTTGTAGGAAAGGGGGTTTTGAACTTCTTTAGACATAGTTCCTTGAGGTAAGACCTGTCTTTGTTATCAGGATACCAGCCGACTAGTAAATAGCAATTACAGCAGAGGAGCACGACTTAGTAAAACAGCAAGACTCTTCTGAAGCAGCAAGAGCCAGCAGGAACACAATACTCTGCCAGAGTGCCATGAGAAGTTCTCTGGAGCAAGTGAAGTGTAGAAAAGCAAAGACCAACAAAGCAATGTAAATCCTTGCCAAGTATAGCAATGCAAAAGTGTTGTCTCATGATCTGTGGGATTCTATCCCTTATCAGAGCCCACACAAAGATGTTTTCCAGCTGGCAAAAAACAAAACAAAACAAAACAAACAAACAAAAGAGCAAAAAACCATGCCCCTTACATGAGGCAGCTTCCAGAAAAACATCATGAGCCCTCTCACAAGTCTGTTTTCAGTTAACAAAAATCATGAGTCTGTTTTCAGTGGTGGAAAAACATTCTTACATCCTGCACTTGGGACCAAAACAAAAACCATATTCACTGAGTTTTTAAAGAAAAACTGAGTTTTTAAATAAACCAGAAACTTCGAGTTCAATAGAACTTATGCCTGAGCATGCTTCTGTGATCATGAAAGGACATAGACTAGATAGCCTAGGGACCTACGGTAAAAACCAAATATTACTGGTTTTAAAAGGTGGTAAGGGAAGGATGTGGGGGAAAAAGTTGCCTGATGATATTCTGATATACACACAGATCATTGCCTTGTTCAGCTATTATCAGGGAAGCTACTTCATGCAGTGATGGCATCAAATACAGAGTCACACAGCCAGACATTACACAGAGAGTGAGGGACCCTTGAAAACTCAGCCCTAAATGCGGAAGTCTCCATCAGAGGTTAGGGAACCCTACGGAAAGGGATTCAGTATGAGTATAAGAACCAGGAGGGGAAGAAGCACACGACCCTCAAAGTCAACGTGAGTAAAATGCATATGAATTTATGGATACTGTGGCAGCATGCACAGGACCTCATTGGTCTGCCCGAGGTCCTCTTAGTGTGTATTATGACTTCTAGTTTAGCATTTTTATGAGATTTTTGAGTGTGTAAACAAGTAGGTCTTTAATTCCTGTGGCTTTATTGGCTGCCTTTCTTTCTGTGTTTTCCAATATTGATGGGATAATTTTTGTTTTATATTTCATTTTGCCTTGATTTTAAAAGTGAATAAAGGAAAGAAAACCCATCTACTGTGGTCAATATTAACAACTGAGCTGTCACTTATATCCACTGGGAGAGGGAAAGTGCTTTCTCCATTGGTTGACACTGAATATATCAACCACTCCAACTCAAGCCTCATGGTCAAACTGGTAAGCGACATATAATGCACCCCACAGGTTATATTTGTACTTTTCTTTTATTAGAACTTGAGGAGAGAGTATACTGTTTTATTTTGTTTTCTTAGTTTTGGGGTTTGTTGTTTTTGATTTTTGTTTGTTGAGAAAGAACTTAAATTTGGTGGGTATGAATATAGAAAAGATCGTGAAGGACTTTGGGGAGGGAATATATGATAAAAATATATTTAAATTTAAAATTGGAGGGATCAAAGATGGTGGAGCTGAACACACACCTTATTTGATCAGCAGGACAGCAGTGACTGTACAACAACTTATGGACTAAACTGAGAAACACAAAACACCAGTGCTGTTTATCCCCAGGGGTGGAAACTATGCAGAACATGGGCAGGTTTGGTCTGAGGCCACCTAGTGAATCCATAGAAAACTCCTTTTGATTACCCCTTGTGGTTACCCCTTCCAAAGTCTAGCTGCAGCACACATGGTGTGAGTCCAATCTCTGACCTCCTGGGCCCAGAGGGAACGGAGTGTTGTGGAAATTCCAACATCTGTGGCTACTAGCTTACTGGAGATCACACAGTTTAGAAAAGAAATAGATCTGACCTAAAGTCCCCAGACCAAGCCACAGAAATTTCCCCATCCTGGTAGGCATAGGCATGCACCAGGGACTGGCATCAGCAGGTCTGGCCTTAGTTCAATCTCTTAACTCCTGGGTCCAGAGGGAACTGTGGTCTGCTAAAGCACCAAGGTCACACAATGCTCTCTGAACTCTAGAGGCAACCTAGCCCACTGCAGCATCTCTCTGCTCTGATATCTTTCTACCTACTCCCCAGCTAACCTGGTTCACAGTCAGGGAGCCAACAGAGACAGTGAACTAAACAGAGGTGCCTGCCCTCTCTGGATCATGAAAAGGGAGTAAAAGAGACAGTGATCTCAGTAGAAGTGAGTAGGATGCAGGGCTGAATCCCCATTGAGTATACCCAAAAACAAACTATCTGACCATCAGAGAACACCAAACCAACTAACACAAGAGACATCAAAATGGCAAGAGGTCGGTGCAAGAACAAAAGAAACAATTACCAGGGCCATTTGATACTACCGGAAACCAACAGTCCCACCACCACAACAAGCCCAGGAGAAATACTTCAAATCTGAGGTTATGAAAATGATAGAGGCCTTAAAGGAGGGAAATAAATCCCTGAAAACTAGAATAGGACTACACAAAGAAAGAGATAAAATAATTGAACAAATCACTTAAAGAAATTAGTGAAAGACAGTAAACTACAGTCAAACAGGGGAAGGAAATGAATAAAAGGATTCAAGACCAAAAAATGGAGATAGAAGCAATGAAGAAAACACAATCTGAGACAATCCTGGAAATAGAAAACCTAGGGAAGGTAACAAATTCTACAGACATAAGCATAACCAACAGAATATGAGAGATGGAAGACAGAATTTCAGGGATAGAAATATGATTGAAGAAATCAATACAACAATCAAAGAAAATGTTAAATCTAAAAAGCTTCTGACAGAAACATCGAAGAAATCTGGGACACTATGAAAAGACCAAACCTAAGAATAATAAGAATAGAAGAAAAGAAAAAGAAAATTCCCAGCTTCAAGGCCCAGAAAGTACTTTCAACAAAATCATTAAAAAAAAAAAAAACTTCCCCAACCTAAAGAAAGAAAGTCCCATAAATATATAAGAAGCCTACAGAAGTCCAAATAGGTTAGACCAGAAAAGAAAATCCTCCTGCCACATAATAATTAAAACACTAAACATACAGAACAAAGAAAGAATATTAAAAGCTGCAAGGGAAAAAGACAAGTCACACATGAATTCTCAACAGATATTATGAAAGTCAAAAGTGCCTGGACAGGTGTCATACAGATACTAGAGATCACAGATGTCAACCCAGACAACTATACTGAACAAAATATTAACCTACCATAAATGGAGAAAACAAAATATTCCATGACAAAGTGAAGTTTAAAGGGTACCTAGCCACAAATCCATAGCTCTAGAAGAAACTAGAATGAAAAATCCAACCCAAGAAAGATAACTTCACCCAGAAAAACAAAAGAAATAACACCACAGCCACAAAAATCTAAGGATAGGAAGCTCACACACACTCTCTATCACTACCAAAATAGTAATAAAAAATAAATGAAAAAAAGAAAGAAAGAAAAGAAAAAGAGAAATGGAACCACTGGTCATTAATATCTCTCAACATCAATGACCACAACCCCCCAGTGAAGAGGCACAGGCTAACAGATTGGATAGAAAAACAGGACCTGACCCTTAGTTCTGTTACATACAAGAAACACATTTTAGCAATTAAGATAAAAATTACCTTTGAGTAAAGGGCTGAAAAACCATATTCTAAGCAAATGGACTCAAGAAGCAAGCTGGAGGAGCCATTCTAGTCCCAATAAAACAGACTTCCCACCAAAACTAATCAAAAGTGATGGAGAGGGACACTTCTCATCAAAGGAAAAATACACCAAGAAGACATCTCAATTTTAAACATCTATGTCCCAAATACAAGAGCATCCACATTGACAAAAGAAATATCAATGAAGCTTAAATCACACATGGAACCCCACATATTAATAGTGAGAGACTTTAACACCCAACTCTCCCCAATAGATAGATCATCAAGACAGAAACTAAATGGAGAAATAATGAAACTAATAAATGGCATGAATCAAATGGCGCTAACCAGTATCTACAGAACATTCCACCCAAACACAAAACAAATCAGCTTCTTCTCACCACCTCATGGAACCTTCTCCAAAATTGACCATATACTTGGTCACAAAGCAAAGCTTAACAGATAGAGGAAGATTGAAATAATACCTTGCATTTTATCAGACTACTATGGATTAAAGCTTGAACTCAACAACAACAGAAAAATCAAAAAGCCTAAAATCCCATAGAAACTGAAGAACACCCTGCTCAATGACTTATGCCTAAGGGTTGAAATCTAAAAAAGAAATTAAAATTCCCCAGAATTCAGTGAAACTGAAGGTACAACATACCCAAACTTATTGGACATAATGAAAGCAGAGCTAAAAGGAAAGTTTATAGCAGTGACTGCCTTTATAAAGAAATAGGAGAGATCCTATACTAGTAACTTAACAGCACATATGAAAACTCTAGAACAAAAAGAAGCAGACACACCCAAAAAGAGTAGGTAGCTGGAAATAATCAAACTCAGGGCTGAAATCAATGAATTCGAAACAAAGAAAACAATTCAAAGAATCAACAAAACCAAGAGCTAGTACTTTGAGAAAATCAGCAAGATTGACAAACCCTTAACCAAACTAACTAAAAGGCAGAGAGAGGGTATTCAAGTCAACAAAATCTAAAATAAAAAGGGAGACATATTGACAGACACCAAGGAAATCAAAAGAATCATCAAGTTTACTTCAAAATTGTATACACCACAAAATATGAAATGAAAATTTTTATTGATAAATACCAACTACCAAAATTGAAACAAATCGGCAAATAAATTGAATAGTCCTATACCTTCTAAGGAAATGGAGGCAGTCATCAAAAGTTTCTCAACTCCCCCCCCCCAAAAAAAGCCCAGGGCCAGATGGATTTAGTGCAGAATTCTACCCAACCATCAAAGAAAATGTAATACCAGTTCTCTCCAAACTGTTCCACAAAATAGAGTCAGTGGGAACACTAACAACATCATTCTATGAGATCTAGATCTCCTTGGTAAATAAGTGGCACAAAGACCCAACAAAGAGAATTTCAGAACAATTTATCTTATAAACATTGATGCAAAAATAATCAAATACTCGCAAACTTAATCCAATAAAGCTTCAAAAATACCATTCACCATGACCAAGTAGGCTTCATCCCAGTTATGCAGGGGTGGTTCAATATACAAAAATCCATCAATGTAATTCATCATGTAAATGAACTGAATGAAAAAAAAAGCACACACACACCTATCAACACTTGATTTTTCACAAAGAAGCCATATCCATACAAGGAAAAAAATCAAACATCTTCAGCAAATGATGCTGCTCTACCTGAATGCCTTCATATAAAAAACACAAACAGATCCATATTTATCATCCTGGACAAAACTGAAGTCCAAGTGGATTAGAAATTTCAACAAAAAATCAGACACACTAAATCTGTTAGAAGAAAAAAATGGGGAAGAGCCTTGAACACATTGGCACAGAAGAAAACTTTCTGAAGAGAACACCAACAGCTTAGGCTATAATATCAACAATAAATAAATGGGATCTCATGAAACTGAAAAGCTTCTGTAAGGCAAAGGCCACTGTCAACAGAACAAAATGACAGCTTTCACCAACCCTACATTCAACAAAGGTCTAATATCTAAAATATATAAAGAACTCAGGAAATTAAACACCAAACCAAATAACACAATTTAAAAAATAAGGCACAAACCTAGACAGAGAATTCTCAACAGAGGAATATTGAATGGCTGAGAAACACTTAAATAAATGCTAAACAGCCTTAGTCATTGGGGAAATGCAAATCAAAACAACTCTGATATTTTTATCTTATACTTATCCAAGTAACTAAGATCAAAAGCTCAAGTGACACCACATGCCGGTGAGGATGTGAAGAAAGGTGAACATTCCTCCATTGCTGCTGGGAGTTCAAACTTGTACAACCACTTTGGAAATCAATCTGGCATTTTCTCATGAAATTGGGAATAATCCTACCTCAAGACCCAGCCATGCCACTCCTGAGCATATGCCCAAAAGATGCTCTACCATACAATAAGGACATTTGCTCAGCTATGTTCATAAGCAGTTTTTTTAATAACCAGAATCTGGAAACAATCTAGATGTTCCTTAACTGTAGAATGAACAAATAAACTGTGTTACATTTACACAATGGAATACTACTCATCTATTAAAAACAAGGAAACCTTGAAATTTTCAGGCAAGTGGAAAGAACTAGAAAAGATCATCCTGAGTGAGGTAGCCCACACCCAGAAAGACAGGTATGGTATATACTCACTCATAAGAGGATATTAGCCACATAATACAGGATGACCACACTACAGTACAGAGGCTGATGCAACAAGCATGGGCCATGTATGATATGGAACTAGACCCTCTCCGCAGATGTAGTAGATAGGCAACACAGTCTCCTTATGGGTCCCACAATATGGGGAATAGGGACTACTTATGACATGGATTCTGGTCCCCCATGTTGATCACTTCCTGCTGGCAGGGCAGCCTTGCCATGGCACAGAGGAAGAGGATACAGGTAGTACAGATGAGACTTGAAAGGCTGAGGTCAGATGTTAGGGAAGGGGCACTCCCTTTTCTGATGACTAGGGGAGGGAGGGAGGCAGGAAGAGGGAGGGAGGGTAGAATTGGGAGGCTACAAGGCAGGGTCCACAGTCAGGATGTAAAGAATTCAAACTACAGGACAAGCAGGTAACTTATATTGCTAATCCTACTACATGGGAATAGCTCTGAGCCTGGCTGAGACATTCATGTCTATGCATACACAATGCTTCTTGGTCATAGAATCCCTGTGGCTTATTATTAGATACCACTCTTCATATAGCACGAATGAAGATTTACAGATTCTTTCTCTGGCTCATACAAAAGCAGAGAACCAACCTTAATTGTTCTGTCCATTCCTGCATACCCAATGCATTTATAATTTTAGGACTGTATAATTCTTGTGAGAAATTATGTTTTCAGAACAAAAGAACTGGACACTGATACTAAATCAGGCCAGAGAGGATTCATTCCTCTCGGCATGCTGGATGCTGACATCCTGCATCCTTCATGCTCCAGCACCAAGGGCTTCAGTTGCTCTTATTCATCGGAATAGGACAACTCCCAGGACAGCTGTGAGGGAAGCATCTGATCCCACTTAGCCCAGCATTTCAGATTGTCCTACACAGGATTTCTTCTAAGCCTGGAATTTCTCAACATTTAGAAACTGGAGAACAAATGCTATTCTTAGCTTCTTTAACCATTTTCCCCAATTTTATTTGGACCCCCTACAAAGGTATTATTTGTCCCAAATCGAGTAGAAGAAACCTTAAGAGAACTATGCTCCATTTCCCTTAAGAAGCTTTGGGTAGGTTTTTTTCTTGTTGTTACTTTCTTGGGCTATAGATGTTTATTTTGATTGGGAGTTGGTTATATGTTATCGTTGGTCTTATTCAGATAGAAAACAAAGTTGGACTCAGAGATGTCTCTCTTTTTTTTTTATCATTCTTTCTTAGGTTTAGATACAGTGGTTGAAAATAAAGAAGGGGGAATATAGAAATATATAGGGATGATAGGACAAAAGGTAGATTGTTGAATCTACTCAACTAAGGCCTTAATTGTTACTCACAAGGTTATTTTTAATTCATTGATATAGAATTTTGTATATCGATACAAAATAAGTTAAATTTTGGTACATTGGTATAGAATTCAAACTAAAGATTATTCTTCACGCACATTACACATATTTCTACTCTAACATGAGGTATTGTACCCAGGCAACTCAATTCTAGTATAAAGCTTGAAAATGCTCGTGCAGGCTCTTTTAGGATAATTATGTAACACACGTTAGTTGTTAGTTGATCAACTCATGATCATGTCAGTTACTAGTCTATTTTTATCACAAAAATATACATCCTAGGTTTAACAGATAGATATGATTCTATAGATAGAAAAGGAAAATAGTTAGACAAGGTCTTCAAAAACCTCGGGGACATACAGAATATGGCATTGAAAGATGTTTTTATTATTTTGAAGATTATTTGACAATAAGACTGGTTAACTCCTGGCAACACCCAGCCTACCTCAGTAAAGAGGATAATCATCAAAGAACCTCTTTATATGGAGATGACCTCAAATGTGGCAAATCAGCCACTTGGTGAAATGTGTTCATTTCAGCCACAGAGAGAGCTCTGCTTAACAATAGGCAAGCTTGGTCTCAGGCAGAGTCAATGGCCAAACTCTGCCAAGATAGGGTAAGCAAGTGCTCAATAGTTCCTGCCTCACAAATATATCTGTCAGTCTTCTACTGAGGGACACTTAGGCTGTTTCCATGTTCTGGGTATTATGAATAAGGTTGCTAAGAACATTATGACGGGCAGATCTGGGCCCGGGGGGTCCTGCTCAAACTATGGCACCACCCAAGGACTGTACATGCAGTAAACTTTGAACTCCTACTCAGATCTAGCCAATGGGCAGGACATTTTCCACAGTTGAGTGGAGAGTGGGGACTGACTTTCACATGAACTCTGGTGCCCCAAAATTGACCACATCCCCTCTCTGGGGAGGCCTAGTGGCACTCAGAGGAAGAATAACAGGCTACCAAGAGGAGACTTGATACCCTATGAGCACATACAGGGGAAGGAGGTCCCCCTCAGTCACAGTCATAGGGGAGGGGAGTAGGGGGAAAGTGGGAAGGAGGGAGAAATGGGAGGATGCAAGGGATGGGATAACTATTAAGATGTAATATGAATGAATTAAAAATACATATCTGTCAGATATATTGGGCAAGAAGGCTGAAGATGATGCTCCAATATTATAGGGGTGATTGTTCAGCCAGCAAACTGCCTCTGTCATTTTTTTTCTTTTTAGAAGCTGCTAATTTGCATTTCCTGTTTACTCAAGTAATCAATTTTATTCCGTTTCACGTCTCCAATGGGGTTGAAGACCAGATAGTTTCATTTTTCAACTAACCTTAATTGTTTAGGAGTTAAGATGTTTTTAGATCTAGATTGATGTTTTAAGTTGACTGAGATTAAATATGATACATATTTTTTTACATTGAGAATTTTAGACTCACCAAGATAGGGAAGATTCTCTTCAAGGGTGCCAAATACAGACAGTGAAAACACTATGAATGCAATATTTATATAATTCCTGATTGTTTTGTGGTTCTTGCTATATGTAGTTTATTTTATATATGTGTAATAATATAAATGTATATTTAAAAATAAAAATAATAATTAAAAAGTTATAAAATAAATAAGTGCATTAAAAAATTTTAATGACACCAATATAATAAAAATAGTCCAAAATTAGCATAGAAACTACATAAAGTTTTTCAAATTTGACTTACAGAGCTCCATATTATCGTCTGCTCAGTTATAGTTCCCTTCCTTATCTGGACATTTGCATGTTTCATATATGTGTTCTTTTGCGAATAGTCATGCTGTATTAGACATGAGGGTTTATTATAAAATCTCCATATACCAGGCTGAGGCAGAAAAAAATTCCATACTTGTCCAAGTCTTTATTATTTATTTACATTTCACACTTTTGTCTGACCAGCTAGTTCTCATTCTATATTATAGATTTTCCATACATAAAAAAGGAAACAAATATAACCGTATTGCCTTTGTGAATGATGTGACACACTTAAAGCTCTGTAACAAATAGTAATACTTCACGATACCTTTGCATATGCTCTTCTTTGCTTATGTTGCTGAAAATGATGCTGGTATGACAGCATAGTTTCTTCCCTCAAGAAACTGATGGAAATAACAGTGAAAACTGCAGATTGATTAATTTTACTTTCTATGTCTATGACATTTATATTGGATTCTACAAATGGCTAGAGAGGCACTAGTGAAAAGGCACAAATTTAAATTAGATGAGCAGCAGAGCACTGTTGTCCAACCTGGTGACCATGGTTAATGAAAATGTATTGCATTGTCCAAAATATAATAAATCTGTATTTTAAATGTTCTTATAATAAAAATGACAGCCTTATGATTTGATAATACAAATAAATTAGCTAAATGTAGTCATTATGTAAAGTATATTTATTTTAAACCATTATTTTTCATAAGATAAACCTATATGCATTTGTCAATCAAAGTTAGTATCTCATGGTTATTTTAAAATAAACTACAGAAGCCTTTATAAAGTTTGGACTACTGACAAATACTGCAGAAACACAAGAAGACATATATTGCAAAAGACATTAGTTATTTAGCATAATATGTGACTAGAACTTCTGGGGCAACACCCTTATCTTGGAATTAATGAGTTACTTGCTCTAAACTAGAAACTAACAAAATTGAGTAAAAGGGAAGTACACAGTCCCTAAGTATATCACTGTGCAAGTCCAAGGCTCATGCAATATTCTACTGGAGTTGGGTGTTATGGTTTTTTTTAGAACTCATAGTGCAATTTGGAAGATGACCTCCTGTATATAGAGTTTTGTCCTAGAACTGTTTCATCTGTGGCTTGGTAGTGCCATTTTATTGCTTTCTCATGCTAGCAGCTTCTGCTTGGTAACATCACTGTGTTGTTTCTACTTCTCAATTATTCTCAAATAAACTGTGTTCATTTTTCTGGTATATTGTTATTTGGTTTCCTGTCTGGTGGGATGAACTCTTTAGAAGCTTTTGATGATGAAGCAACGTAAAGTTGTAGGTAGGAAAAAACCGATTATACAGAGCTTTTGTTTATTCTGTCCAAAAGAATTGTTTTTTGTTTCGGAGCAGAGGAGAATGAGTGTGGTTAATTTAGTGTCCAGTGGTTGGTCTACTTGAGAAATGGTGCTACATTAAAAGCTCATGTGCCATAATAATCAACACATGGTACCACATGGCACACTTTGCATTGTTCAACAAGTGCACCCAGGCTTCCCTAAACATCATTCTCTGCCAAAAAATATAAACATATGAGAAATTTTCACATCTGGAAACATACAATTTTCTACATTTCTGCCCCTAATTTATGTCATGATCGCTCACTTCCTTGTCTTTAAAAAACACAGGATTGTCACACAAACCTATTGACAAACACCTTTCCTTTCCTTGTCTAAGAGAATGTTTTTCTCTCTTGCTTCTCTCTACAAACAATGATTACAACTTCCTCTTTGTCTTTTCAGACTTCTACAATAGTTTGTGTAGTGAATTTGTGTCTAGATTAATTAAGAAAGATTTCTGGCTTTCAATCTACTTTGGATTTTAATCCTGGGAAGAATAAAATAGACAAGGTGATTCTAATGGCCTGGATAATACATTGAAGAGAGGAAAGAAAAATGAAGCAAGCAGAACGCAAATTAACACATCAGAACTGTTTGTCATCCATTTTCAGTGGCTATACCACAGGGCTTTGAACACAACGGGAGAAATTAGGGGGTGTGCACCACGGGATGAGGTGACAGCACAATTAGAATGAGAAAAGAGAGGGCCAAAGTGTCCAGGTGGTTACCCAGCCCAGATTATCTTTTTATTCAGGAGACCTGAAGCTCAGATCTGGAACCTGACTCCAGCATTCCTCACTACACTGCATCTCCATTTTTAACCATATTTACATGCATTGAGTGGCTTCATTTTCTTCTCTGAAACCTGTTAAAAAAAAGAGATGTGCTGAGTTCCTGGCAGATTGACTTTGAAATGCAGTCAGCAACCAATATGAAGTCTGGATTTTTTTTTCCAGTAAATGTATTACCATCAGACCACAAGAAACTGTGAGATATGCTCTGCAATCTGCAATCATAAATCAAGCTAGAAATATAGAACAAAGACAGTTTGTGTAGTGAAAATGAATGCATGGTGGTGCTGTGTTCTGAGAAAATATTTCTTTACCTTCTCCTTCTACTATGAAGGTGAAGACTGCTGCAGAATAAAATGGACCCTTTGAAGCCAGAAATTCTAGCTTTCCTAAGCTTGATAAGAATATTGCTACTTTATCACTGGACTGGGTTTAAAAGGAAGTACAACTCAGACATAAAGAAACCAAGCAAATAGCTCCAAGGCTTCTCGGTGCTTTTGGCCTACCTGCCAGGAGTTCTGGCACAACATCAAACAGCTTAGTCCGCAGCAGCCCTGATGCCTGCCCAGGGAATGGATGCTCCAAAGGCTTTGCCTTCTGCTCTAATTAGCTGACTGACAAATGAAAACCACCCAGCACTGCCATCTCCATTAGTATAGTAATATTAAAATGAACAGACGAACCAAATAGAATGTACACATTGGGTAGCTCTGTCCATAAAGATTCCACTTCTGTCTTTCTATCAGAATGACAATTCCCTTTGGGGAAGTTGTGTCTTCTACATGATGTGTAGCCCAGATAGTGTGGTGATCTTCATTATCATCTTTGGTAAAATCCTAGCAAAATGGTGGGTGGGTAGACAGATAACTCAAGGGCCACAGAGAAACTCTGAATACTTTAATTTTTAGTGTCCTCACAAAGTTTTGTAAAATAGAGTTGATTCATGTAAGAGTCTGAGTCACATTAAGCTAGCATTGCCCGGCAGCTAGCTCTGCTCAGTAAGATCCTACACGTTTGTGATGCCTAATATGGTAGCCGCAAGCCACACAGGCCTAGTGAGTATTTGAAATATGGCTAGTGTGGCTAAGCAACTGAGTTTTTAATTACACTTAATTAAAATTTAGACTTAACTAGCTACATTTTGGTAGCAGCTCCTGTTTGGGATTAGAAATCTCCAGGAAAGTCCCCTGAAGTAATCTTAAACAGATGCACACTGCATGGGTCCCCAGACTTTCTTTACAAACTAGGTATATTAGCTTTTTTAAAATTCTATGAGTTAACCCAGTGTAATTCATTTTGTTTCCCTCTTTTCCTAGGAGTTAAGAGTTAGAGTTAATTTCACAAACTGCAAGAGTAGCTTAAGTCTGTGTTAGGATTCTGCTTCAGCCTGCCTACCTGTGATGTCACTGCTTACCTGCCACGGGCCATGGCCTTGCCCTGGGCCATACAAAAAGCAGACACTCCATGTGGCTCTCTCTCTACCTCCCCCTCCCCCCTCTCTCTCTTCTCTCGTCTCTCTCCTGTCCTCTTCTCTCCTCTCCTCTTCTCTTCTCTTCTCTTCTCTCTCTCTCTCTCTCTCTCTCTCTCTCTCTCTCTCTCCCTCTCTTTCTCACCCCCTCTCTCCTTTCCTTCTCCCCCATGTTAATTTAATAAACTTTGTATAACATAACATCTGTAGCCTCGTACCTTGTATCTATCATTATCTTAATTTTTATATATAACATTGGTGCTGAAACTAGGTTCAGACTTCAGAGGACCTTCCCACCTGCTCTCCTACTTTCTGCACTCTCTACAACCAGCTGAGACCTCATTCCACCTAAAAATTCTACTTCTTTACTCTCTCTCACTACCCGGAAATCAGGCATCTCTCTACTGCATCTGCATGGCTGCACTTCCCCCACCAACGCTGGACTTCTTGGGAAGGTACCTGTGAATCTCAACCCCTACTCCAGCCTATCTCCTCCATCAACCCTGGACTTCCAGGGTTACAGCATGCATCTTTCCTCTGGTTGAACACCAAGTCCCCCAGAATGCATGACTATAGCCTCAGATAGGGTATTTTGAGTCCACGAGAGGCCCAGAGGGCTGTTGGTCCCTTCGTGGCTCGGTGTCCCTGCTGGCGTTCTTTCTGCCAACTGGTCCTGTTGTCCTATTGCACCGCTGTAGCTGTCTATCACCCGATCCATGATGGGACAGAAGCCAGGACTAGACAGTACAGTTCAGCAGGGAGCCCACAACCGCCTCCTCAGCTGCACTTCCCAGGTGACAAAGCCACTGCGCAGCCTTCTAGAGAACCCTACCCCACCGCTTGCAGCCTCCGAGCACTTTTAAGTTGCAGGCTGTTCTCTACAATGGCCACATGACTAGTAGCCATCTTTGTTATGGGCGACCACTTGACTACCTTCTCTAAAGATGACTGGGTGGTTAGCCGCCATCTTTGTTAAGGGCAACCACCTCCTGCTCTGGCCCTACCCCCTTCCCGTTACAGGTATGCTGGCGATTCAGTAGATCAGCTGGCCCAACCTTTACTATACCTGGCTTTTGAAAAAAAAAATCATGTGATTGTTTATTGGGTATACAATTGTTTATTGGCTATGTTTTTATCCTGATCCAAATGTTTGATTCTAATCTATGCTTTTCCTAATTCCTATACAATTAAATAAATGCAATTTCTTCTGTCACCAGCTAACCTGGATTCAACTACAGGCTTCCTAGGTAATGGGTTTGATACATTTTAAAAAGTTATTTTATAATGTTCTACTGTATTAACATTCACTTGTTTATAATATTAGCTTTTCAATCATTGCCTTAAACCATGTTTAGCATAAAATTCTAAATGTGATATTACTGGTCATACAAAATCTGTTCTGTTCTCTTCTTATAGGTTGTGTTTTTTGACTATACTTGTGTTATTAACATTCCAACTTAACAGAGATAAAACCTAAAGTTTTAGTCTGCCTATTTAAATATTCTTAAGATAAACAAAACTGTGTTCTCATTGCCATTTTAATTAAAAGGGTGAGGATGTGTCCTGAGCCCCATATAAGGGCTGGTAAATCTTTAAAACCCAAAAGGCCTTCCTGACAGGTTCAAGCTACTCCAGGCCTTAGGCACTACCCCTGAGAAAAATAGAGTTCTGCATGGCCCTTCCTGCCAGAATCTAGCCTGAACCAGCTCTCCTAGGGACCTGTTTTAGATGCAGCCAAAAGGAGGTACTGGTCTCACAGCTGCTACAATTAAAATGGGACGCTGGTCCCACAGGCTAGACTGTTGGCAATTTTGGCCTATGAATGTCACTGCTCACATGCAGGCTTGTTCTCTGCACCTAGTCACTGGAGGTTCAACCAGTACAAGAGCAGAGGACATGTCCAACCTTTAGGCTCCTTGACCTGGAAGGGTACAGACAGCTCTTAAATTCAATAGCCTTACAAACAGGGTAATGCTACAGGTCTATTTCAAACTCACACTTGGGTTACATAGTCACATGGCCGGCTTCTATCATGGGAGAATTCAGGTACCTTCCCAGTCCTCTTCACATGCAGGAGACCAAACTTTAACTGTCAATTTCACCTGTTGCTTAAAGCTTCCAACAAGGCTGGAAACATGTTTTAAGAACATGTTTTAAGTTGGTAAATGTGAGTTATGAAGGTCAACATGTCTAAAAGAATGCTTTATTTCTTCCTGTTGCTATCCTGTTATTATGATATTGTTGTATTACCTGTTCAAAGTATTGAGACTGATCAACAGAGCTCTGATTTATTCATTTAAGTATGATAAAATATTCTACTATACAGTCCTACCATAGTTCCAAGATTTTAAATTTCCTTTTGTTACTGTTCCACAGAAGCCAAAAAGGCTTCTGCCTTTCCAAACTTACCTCAGAATATTTGTGCTTTTAACACAAAGTTCTTTTCCCAAGCCTGTACTATACTATATGTCTACTGTCTTTTCCTATAATGTGTTCATGTCTAACAATGTGTATTTCTCTGCAAATTTCAAACAGTGATGATGCTAATGTGTTTAAAATTTATCTCCCTTTATGAACTCAAAAGGATTCTTGTAAGCCACAGATAACACATCTCTCAGGTCAAACTAAGTCCAGGTAAGTAATCCACAGCCTAAGTTTCTCACCTAAGGGTGGTATTCCTTCTCCTTTTCCCTGGTTTTGGGACTCCTCTTTCCCTAACTACCTGATTGCCACCTTTCTACACATAACACCCAACATCAGCTAAATTCTCCCTTCCTAGTCCAAGAGACTGTTGACACCTCTCTGGTTCATTGGGGATGGAGGTACCCAATCTCTTTGCTGACCCCCAGCTAGGCTTGTCCCCATTGAATGAGTTTTCTGGTGTAGCTTTTTCTGCTGTCCTGTGATAGCTGCTGAAAAATTCAAGTGCACTTGTAGATACATCCCTGTGGCTAGATCATCTGTTGAGCTAGGCTGTTGGTCGCTGGTTAATGCTAATGAGCCAGTAACTGGTCTGCACCAGTCCCTTGGGTCACTATATGATTTGAGGGAGGCCCTGATGGCTTATTCACCTCACCTCCCCCATGGGAAATGTCCAGTTCTTCCTGACATGCCTTTGGGAACACCCACCTTAAAGCTACATGCCTCTACAACCAAACTTGGACAGATCCAAAACTAAACTGTTTTAATTACTGCCAACAATTGGGTAAATAGAAGGCAGTTCCCATATCTAGACTTTTTCTTTGCTCTCTTAAAATTTTCACAAAGTGTCAACATTGTCTTAAGCCTTTTCTCTTTGTTCTCCCAAGAGTTTCAAATGTGCATCTAAAAGAAAATTTCTCCCTAACCTACTAACTTTGTCTTCTGCCCACATATATATTCCAGTATCCTGCCAGACTGCTTACATCTGGGATATCATCAAAGCAGCTATCCACAAGTGCTCCTATCCAACCTCAGAAATTGTACCAGCCAGACCTACATTTTTCCTCCTAGCTGGACCTACATTGCCCTTCCCAGCTACAGATGTTCTCTAACACTACACAGCAAATACAACAGCCTATTCTTCTGCAATCTGGCCAACATTTCAGCCTTTTAAATCCCCTCTCACTGCCCTACTGTCAGCAGGAAGTAGTAAAGACAATTACTTTACCCTTATCCATTTACAAAAGATTGAAATCATGTGCTCCAGGTTCTCCTAACACTCCTCGGTCCCTATCCGCTACACAATACAGCTAACACAGCCTGCCATCTACCTTAAACTTTCAGAACTTTTCCTTCCCCTTCACTGTATAATTTGGACATTTTGTTGCTATTGCTTTTTTTTCCCTATCTCTTTTCTCCATTACCTACATTTACATATTTTAACTTGCCTTATATAAAAACAATCCAACCGTCCTAATTTTTAAATATAGGAAAAGGTAGGATGCTAGAATTCTGCTTCAATCTGCCTACCTATGATGTCACTGCTTACCTGCCATGGGGGCGTGGCCCTTCCTTGGGCTATATAAAAGACACCCTCCATGTGGTGCACCCTCTCTCTCTCTCTCTCTCTCTCTCTCTCTTCTTCTTCTTCTTCTTCTTCTTCTTCTTCTCGCTCTACTTCTCTCTTTGTCTCCCTTTACCTCTCTTTCTACTCCCTCCCCTCTATCTTTCCACTCTTTCTATCCCTCTATTGCCTCTTTACTTTCTCAGTCTTCTCTAACATAATATCTGCTGCCTGATACCTTGTATTCTATCATCTGTCCTTAATTTTTTATATATAACACTGTGCATGTTTCAAGGATATGATAGTCTTTGGGAAAATACAGGTATGTACAGTACACAGTACATATATGAAATTTAATACTCATTATTAATTATACATGTAACCATAGATTTCTTTTATTGAAGATTTTTCAACTATAAAGAAATTCAGTTATTGAAAAATGGGATGTTTTATGTGTAAAAGCATTTCATGTTATCCAACTGGCTGATAGTAAACAATAGTTAGGCAAACAGTGAGGCCTTGTTTCATTAATGAGAATTTTCACTCATTCATTACTACTCTGCATTTATCACTTGCTGATAATAGCTGGGCAGGTAGAAGTTTGAAGGAAAGCTCAGTTTTATGTTAATCAGATATTCTCTTTTGAGTAGAATCCTGCTGCTTAGGACTCATGTTTAGGAAGTTACTGAGGGGACCTGCATAGGGAGTAAGTATTCATCTCTGAACCTTGGATTAGGCACAGACACCACTCAAACACCAATTTCCAATCACAAAGAGATCTTTTATTAAGCAAGGCAAATAGACATGGTGGCTGAATCTGAAACAGGCAGAAACAGTAGCAAACAGATTCGCAGGTGATAGTTTTAAGACAGTAAAGGGGAAGACCATCTGTTCTAGAATGTGGTAGGATGGATTGGTAGGTTCTGATTGATTATTTAAATTAGTGTAGCCAAATAGGGATTTTTGATTGCTGGACTTTGATGTTTTGACAGGTGGACCTTGGTGATCAGCTCCAGGAATGAGTCAGGCATAGGAAGTGGCCAAGTAAGAAAATATTTGGTGGCTAGCACTGGGAATGTAATCTAAGAGTTTAGCAAGGGAGAAGGCAGAGAGAGAGGCAAAACCTAGGCTCCCCAGTTTTCAATGCTCAGGCTTGCTGGACCCTTTAGTTATATTCTTGAACTGTAAGAAAAATACATACATAGATATGATAAACTATGAGACCTGATTTTATTTTAGGGAGTTCCATAGTTTACAAATTTCATCCACAGTGTACTATGTATTGCCACTTAATCCAATCTTTAGCTCAGATTTGATCACTCCTAAAGACTCAGACTTTTGCATCCTGACTTTCACTGTCATGGTTGTTACATCAACTCATTATTCCTTCCTTAACTTTGAAGGCTTAACATGACAAACTGTTCTCTCTTTCAGAATTCTAATTAATTGTGATACTGTTCTTTGTTTAATTTGAACTGGCTACTCTAGAAAACAATTACAGTTAACAATGTCCTGTGTTTTTCCTTAATATGTTAAGAAAATACCCCTTATAAATGCAAGTGCTCTCCTGTATTTCTCCAATATATTAGACAGTCACTATAATTAGGCCCTTAGAAAATTTATTCACTCTTCCCCTTTTTTCACTTATAAATTGACATCTTATATGATTGGTCAGCAGTCATTAGATATGGTGGAATTACAACTAGAAAGAGGTGTCTCTTCTCTTCCTGTAGCCTTGATTTGAGGGTTATGGCATTTTCCATTTACAAGAATTTCTAAGAAAAGCATTTTATGCTTCAAATCTTTTTCTAGAGTTGGTAGTCACAAAAATGCTCTGTCATTTCAGAGCTAACTAAAGAAATTTAGGAAAAATTAAACTTTTTTTCACAAAGGGAAAAGATCTGTTTTTGTATTTTGTTACTTTTTAACTAACCAGGCATATTCTGAGAAGATAGTAAATATAACACAGATTTTAGGTAAGCTAGTATATAATAAAAAGTATGTGCCAGATACTGACATATAGCTTAATATTATTTTATGACACAGTTGCTCTAATTACAAAATAGTAATATATACTAGGCAATTTTTACACATTTTTTGTTTGTTTTTTGTTTTTAATTTTTATTTAAGTAGCGTATTCAGATTACATTTCAATTGTTATCTCCTCACTTGTATATTCCCATTTCTCCTCCCTCTCTCTTTCATCCTATTCCCCTCCCCTAGGTCTGTGAAAAAAAGGGTACCTAGTCCCCCACTATTAGACCACAGCCTATCAGGTCTCTTCCTGGTATCCTACTTACTCTTCCTCTGAGTGTCACCAGGTCTCCCCACCCAGGGGTAGTGGTCCAAAAGCCCATGCTGTCAGGAAATGATGGCTATTCAAAATGTGGCCTATAGTTTGCTTAGTTCCACACACTGTTGGCCAAGTAAGGATGACAATTGGACAAAAAGTAGTTTAGTGAATCTACTCCTCAACTTAATGCCTCAATTGTCACTTACAAGGTTATTTTCAATTCACTGGTATAGAATTTTGTATATAGATGAAAATAAGTTTAATTTTAGGTACAGTGGTAGAGAATTCAAAGGTAAGATTATTCTTCACACATATTAGATATATTTATAATCTAATATGGGGTATTGAACCCATATAACTCAATTATAATACAAGGTTTACTTCCAATACTTTGAAAGTATTATTGCAGGATGTTTAGGATAAATTATACAAGTTAATTGTTAGTTGATGAAATCATCATCATATAAAATACTGGTCTATTTTTATCACAAGAACATACATCTTAGGCACAACAGGTACATATGTTGTATAGAAAAATAAGGTAAAATAGCTAGACATGGTCTTCAAAAACCTCAGAGACATACAGAGTATGGCGTTTAAAATGTTTTCATTATTTTAAAGATTCACAGGTTAAATCCTGGTAACACTCAGCTTACCTCAAAGAGGATGATGAACATCAAAGAACCTCCCTATGTGATGGCTTCAAATGTGGCAAACAATCCACTGGGCAAAACATCCTTATTTCTCCACAGACAGAATTCTGCCTAGGAAAGGGCAAGCTTGGATGCAGGCTGAGTCGATGGCCAAACTCTGCCTAGACAAGGTAAATAAGTCCTCAATAGTTCCTCCCTCACAAATATTTCTGTCAAATATATTGGGCCTGAAGGCTGAGGATAATGCTCCAATGTTATAGAGAGTTTTGGGTGTCTCTGTCACTATCTCATTTGGAAAGCTACCAACCTGCACTCCTATTACCTGATACTCAGGTAATCAATTTTATTCCTTCTCAAGTCACTGATAGGGTTGAAGACTGGATAGTTTAGTTTTACAACTGAACTTAGTTGTTTAGGGACTAAGATAGATGTTTTAAGTTGATAATGAGGAGATATGATAGATATTGATTTTCATTCAGAATGTTAGACTCACCAAGATAGGAAAGATGTTTTCTTCAAGGCTGTCGAATACAAATAGCCAAAACACTAAAAATGTAACACTTATGTAATTTGTGTTTGTGTCATCATTCTTCTTGCTACAGGTAGTTTATTGTATATGTGTAACAATATAAATGTTTAATATATATAATGTTTAATATATAATAATATTTATAATAATAATAATATAAATGTAAAAAATAAAAATGTTTAATTTTTAAAAAGACCGAAAAAAAGGATGATAATCAGTACTTCTATTCATTTGTATCTCTTTCCTTCTAAAGTATCTTTTACAGACTTAAAATTACAAGTTATACTAAAACAGATTTCTCTGTGTGTACCATAAAAACAGACCTCTTACCTTTAAGTGACCCTGTAGTCTGAGAATAATCTCGAAAGAATTACATCTTCATTGCAGGCGGATGTCTGAGATATGTCTTGGGAATCTAGAATGCAAGCAAAGTGTGTGTGGACTGAGAAACATGAAGATGCCATCGTTTCAGGGATGGGGCACTGCACCTTCACCCTGAAGGAGCTCAGTGCAACTTACTACTGCTCCTTAACTTTCAGCCGCTTTCCCTCCTGCTTAGTGTCTGATAATAAATATTCCACCAAGAAGAGTTAAAGGTCCTTATCGTGACTACATTATTTACTCTTCTACTACTGTTTCTTTATTCTTTTAACTGCCTAGGTTCTATACCCCCCCTTGCATCAGCTTGACTGACAAAGCCTAGTGTTTGTACTTTCCCATGAAGTCCTATAGGTGCCCTGTGCTGGGATTTCCACTGGATTATTTCCAACTGAAGTTAAAATCTTTCAGGGAAGGGATTTTTACACTGTCTACTGAAGTATATCAAATATATGTCAAAAATTCCAATTTTTATGTCAGTAATTTGGGTTTGTTACTACCTATGTTCCATAGAGTTTATTAAAACTAAAACACTGAACTTACTTCACAAATAAATATCCAAAGCCAAAAGTAGGCATTGGAACACTGACTGTAGAACCCATCTGCATTTTTGTAACCATCTTAGCACCAATGTCAATTCTCTTAAAGTCACAAAAGACTATGGTATAAATCTGATTAGGCTTACTGCATGGAAAATGGGAAACCAAGACAGTAAGGAAAAGAAGGAAAATTGATTAAATTCACAAGTATGCATTATTTCACATCTAGTACTGAACTAGAAAGAGTATACTGAGTTTGTGCTATGGAAAATTTGAGGTAGCACAGGTTTTATGTAGTGTCTAATGTGGGAAGGATTGTCAACTTTGTCACAGGTGAAAGCAATCTTGGTGGGCTTTGCCCTTGGACACACCAGGGATACTCCCTGAGATTAACCTTGAGATAGACTGGGTGGAGCCATCCTGGGCCTGGAATTCAGGAAGCGGACCTGGATTATTGTGTTTCTAATTGACCCTCAGTGGGAGGAGGAGACAGGCCCTTACAAGAGAGAGACAGACAGGCTGAGAGGATGAGAAGGGCAGCAGGTTCGATGCAGCTCCAGTGCATGTGGATCAGGAAGAGGAGCAGCGAACAGGCAGGACCAGTGCGCAGGCCAGAGACACCTAGGGACCCGTCCCATGGAATGGATACAGGAAGGTTCACTCTTGATTCCCTTTAGCCTTTTTTCCCTCTTGTGTAAGATAGTTGGGTTGTATAATAAAGTTTGATTGTTAAGAAACAGAGCCAACAGTCCAATCTTCCCCTCATTACTACCATTTCCAAGATGGTTTCTTTCAGATGTTCTGATTTAGTTGTGCTAATATAGACTTTCTATGTAATTACTCATAATAAATTATGTATCATATGAGGGTGCTTGAAATTTAAGTGATCCTATCACACTAGATCAGCAAATCAAGGGATGTGTGAGATCTGGAATAAAGCAGACATGGCTTTTCAACTGTTTTACTATTTAATACACATTTGCTCTGGAGCAGATATGCTTCCTAATTGCTGCTATTTGTCTGAATACAGCATCCTTCTGAGACTTCTAGCATTGTAGCAATATCTTACTGATGTTACTGGTGGTAGGAAAGAAGGACTGAAGGAGTAGATTCATTAATTTTATGTGCTCTGCCCCATAAGTGTGACGCTTTCCTGGATAGAGGAGACTCAGAAGACTTGCCCCACTTTTTCCACAACATAGTGACAGGGATCAAAATAACTCTTTAAAAACTATAAAACTCATTTCTATCTGACACCAGCTTTTCCTTTATCTTCAGTTTCCAGAATCAGACAGCAAGAACCAACTTTTTGTCATTTAGTAGCTATTACATCTATGGCATTTTGTTATATTTCCACAATTTTAGCACTCTACTACCTTGATAAAACACCATAATTTAAAAGCACATTGGGGAGGAAAGGGTGTATTTCATCTTATAGTCCCACAACCTAGTCCATTACCACAGATATTCAGGGAAAGAACTCGAAGCAGGAACCTGGGGATGGGAGCTCAGACTGAAGCCATGGAAGAGAGATGCTTGCTGGCATGTTTCTCATGGCAGGCTCATTCTGCTTTCTTGCAGCATCCTAGTCAACCAGCTTGGATGTGTCATTGCTCACAGTAAGCTAGGCTCACCCATATCAATCATCAATTAAAAAAAAACAAATTAAATGATGAAGAATCATTCACCTACTATTTTACAAGAGATTTCTACAATGTTTCATCCTACTTTTGTCTTGATGTATTTTTGTCTAATGAAAACTAAGGAATAATGAATATTTCCTTGCAAGAAGCCTAGTTTTCTCACATTTTGACATGTTAAAGAGGCAGAATATGTATTCCTTATTATCCAAGAACAGTATGCTTCCTTTAGGTGGAGAGTTTCAGTATAGTCATTAAAAGTAACATCAAGATAGCACTGTTTTCTAGTTTCCTAAGTTGTAGAGGTACTCCAAATTTAACATACATATTCAAAGATAGAATCCACATGTGATACAAAATATGTGACATTTGCCTAACCTCATTTGAATGCCTGTGAATGTATTTTCATTACAGTGGAATAAAATTTTATTTTATATATTTGTCAAATATTCATTATCTATTCATGGACATCTAGGGAGCACCTGCATCTTATTCATTATTAATAGAGTGACTACAAAATAAAATATGTCTCTATAGTAGGAAATAGAGTCCTTTGAATGAGTTCCCAGTAGTGGTATAGTTCGTGATGTCTTATAGTATTACTATTTCTAGTTTTCTGAGAAACTGCTACATTGATTCCCATAGTGATTGCACCAATTTGCACTGCTACTAACAGTGCATGAGAATTCTCTATATCACAATCCTTGCTGGCATTTGTTTGTGTTTTTTTTTTTTGTTTTGTTTTTCTTTCCTAAAAATACTTTGTCTTTTGGATATGAGTAATTGCTAAGAGATATGTATGATTATAGACTATTATGTAAGTTCAGGGAAAAAAATTTGGGTCCTCTGCAAGAGCAAAAAATAGTCCTAGCCAGACACCATGGCACACACCTTTAATCCCAGCACCTGGGAGGCAGAGGCAGGCCGATCACTGTGAGTTCTAGGCCAGCCTGGTCTACAAATTGAGTCCAGGACAGCCAAGGCTACACAGAGAAACGCTGTCTCAAACAAACAAACAAGCAAACAAGCAAAATAACATACTCCTAATTATGGAACCATCTCTCCAATTTCATCTTTTGCTTCCTTAATCTTGGCCATTTTGACCAAGGTAAGACAATGTAGTGGCTATGGGTTGTTCAGTCATATCACATCTCCTCCCCGAGGTTCAAGAACACGTGTGAAAAGTGCGAAGGTAATGTGGGAAGATTCTAAGAGGTAAAAATTGGGGAGACTAGAGCAAAACCGTATCTTTTTGACAAAACGGGATCACTGAACTTATGAACTCACATGCACTGTGATTTCATTCCCCAAACCTGCACAAGATAAGCCAGTCAGCATTTTAGCATTATGGGAAGGGGCTTATAAACCCTCATCCCTAACCTAGAAACTGATGGCTTTTGAGGAGAACAAGCAACATGATTTGTGGATGTGGCATCTTGTAGAATGATCATACTCCATTGGGTAGCTCTTCATCCAGGAGTTTATGGATAGCATAAATTGTAGTCTTTTCTATAGGCTAAATAAAAGAGTGGAAGGGGAGTAAGGGTGAAGTGAAACAGATTAAGCGGGGGGGGGGGGGTGGTGGCCTGAATATGATCAAAATACAGTACATGGAATTCTCAAATAATTAAAATACCTGAAAATAATATTAATATAGATTTACAACATACTTTGCAAAATCTACCCCCATTACCTATGACTTTATTTTGAAAGCCCAGTGGTAGTATCAGTGTATAAAAATTGCACAAAATCAATCAGTCAAAATTCTGGGATCAATTTGGTAAATGATCTCTATTAGCAATTGCCAGTTGTTATGGAAGAGAGAGTTACTCTTTTTTGAGAATGTAAATACAGATGTAATTCATATGATCTTATGGATGTTCTTACAAATGTAAGCATGCATGTGCGCGCGCGCACACACACACACACACACACACGAGAAGCATTATAGTGATTTATTAAAGGACATACAAGATGAGCCAGACATGCTTGTGCATCCCTATAATCCCAGCACCTGGGAGGCAGAGGCAGGTGGATTGATGTGAGTTCGAAGCCAGCCTGGTCTACAAAGCAAATCCAGGACAGCCAAGGCTACACAGAGAAACTCTGTCTCGAAAAACAGCAACAACTACAAAAAAGACATACTGTTGTTAAGAATATGAAGACATGTGAAGGGGAAAATAAGACAAAATATGACCTTTTGTTTTAGTCATTTTGTAAATTCACAAGAATAAGGAAAATAAAAATATTTAATTTTGAAAAAATTGAGCTACACATAAAATACACTGATATCTTTATATTAATTATACATAATCTCTGAAGAGCAAACATTATAGTGTGAAAAACATTCATAGCACAACATCTATTATGCAGTATATCTTTGTTAATATTTTTTAGAAAATTAATTTATGAGCATCTATTTTCAAGTCTCAATTGGCTTAGTTCCTAGATGCTGTCTAATATCTTTTCAGTTCCCTCCCACCTTATCCATCATCTCTGCATGACTTTCATGCCTCATTCTTAGAAATGATTTGCTTCTGACATCTGATTCAAGGCGGAAAAGCAAACAATTATGCGAGCTGACTGTACTGTGAACACAGCTATCGCTCTCTGTGCTCTGTGAGCCAATCAGGTTTAATGTGAGTCATCGTTGCACAGAGAGCATCTGTTCACTGCAAAAGACTGTACCCTCAAAATAAGAATGTTAAACTGAGTTTGTGACGGAAAAGTTGTAGACACAAAAGCGAAACTGTGAATACTTTTGAGTCTACACATCTCCTCCTATCATTGCTTTTCCTACTGGTCCAAACTCTTTCCTTGTCTTACCACTATTTGGTCTCAGTTAATATGTATCAAATATTTTGTATAACTGGAAAAGTAAACGTATATGTTTAATATATATGTGATATTTATATGCGTATATATGTGTGCATGCAGTGTCTCAAACCATCAAAATAATTATACAAGTATGTGATTGTGTTGATTGTCTAAATATTACAAAAAATAACCTAAGGTATCTGGACTGAAATCATTAGCTAAGTAATCCATTTACAGGAGTTCTTCCCGTCTTTATTTACATGAGTAATATATACCAAGGCCTCAACGGACACTGATACTGAAAATATAAATACCTTCTCTATACTATACTTCTGTGTGCTGTGCTATGATAGAATTTAACTTTTCAAGTGGGTACAACTGTAACAATGGGTGAACTATAACACTAAGGCAGCATAACTGAAATTATATTTGTAATATGTACTTTATGAGTACGTTCTTTATTTAGAATCAAGATAATCATATTTTGTACTGTCCTTAACCCCAGGTAATTGAAATTACAGAGGACAATTGGTAGGTAATGGGGGATGTACTGTACTCCATAGGTCATATGGAAAGCCTAGTATTTGCCAAATGTCATTTTTATTAGGAAGAGCACAAAAATGAGTTTCTGTCTTCATGGATACTTACCCTGATAAGGACAGACACAATAACCAAACCAAGTGCATCATATAATATCAAATTAGTAAATATTCGTTCAATATGCATTTATCCAAAGAACTGAAAAGTATTATGAAATTTAATAATTAATATACATAATCTGTTTTTCCTTAAAGTATGGGTTTCTTTGAACTCATTTGAATTAATTTAGGATGTTTATGATTAATATAAAATTATAAAGTGAATTTCATAGTTACCAACTGATATAGTGGTAGTAACTTTTGTTTATTATGCCTACTCACACTGTTTATGTTATTTCACACTGCATAGGTATGTGAGACAGGAGTCATCTCCTTTTGGCTTTTTTTCCTTTTTTATTATATTTCTTTTTTTACATATACACTTATGTTATTACATACAAATAAAATAAGCTACATACATCAGGAAGAACCATGAAACAATCAAGAATTATATAAATGTTATGTTCATAGCAATATGGCTATTTGTATTTGGCAAACTTGAAGAAACATCTTTCCTATCTTGGTGAATCTAAATTCTGAGTGAAAATCAACATCTATGAGATAGATATGATTCTATAGATATATAAGGTAAAATAGTTAGATAACATCTTCAAAAGCCTCAGAGACTTACAGATTATGGCATTTAAAGATATTTTTATTATTTTAAAGGTCTTTGACATAAGACAGGTTAACTCCTGGCAACACCTAGCCTACCTCAAAGTCATGTCCCTTTGTGGTGCTGAGATGCAGAGGATAAAGTGATTTCAGGATATGTTCGGGAAACACCCAGTACTTAGGACAAGTGAGAGGCAAATGTGTGGCAAGAAGGCTGGCTGTGACAAAGGACAAAATGGAGAGATATGGGGTTTAAAAAAAAAGCATCTGAAACATTTCATTATTCATTTTTAGCTTTGAAATGCATGAAACCAGTATCACTCTCAAAGACTCTTTTAACATCAACTCACAATTTCCTTTCTAAATTACACTGCCCCCATCACAGACTCTTCAAGAGATAAGTATTTTTGGAAGACAGCTTTCTATTTCTGAAACCGTGCTCTGTCTTTGAAACATATATTCTTCCTTTATGACTATCATGGAGAACATCTTGTGAAGGTTATATTTTACAGTCCTTCCATTATGTATAAAAATTCCCTCATTATCTCTCTTCCAAAATAAGTTTTCCTTTAGTGTATGTCTGAATACATTATAACTCTCCTAATTGGTTGGAATGAAAAACTATATGCTATCCTTTCTGTCTCCCACATTTTTATTCTTACCTTACAGTCAGTTGCCAGTAGTGGTTTCATTTAATAGCTCCTTCACTACTCCAAAGCTAAACTAAAAACCTCAGCATTTTAAGTGTATGTGGCTTTAGTAATCATGGCCTTAATTTACCCTAATATATCACTTACTATAAATTACCACCAAGCTAAAATGATAAACAATAATACAAAACAAAAATACAATCAATATATCAATGACATTTTTGGTTGTCTTTTATTTTCATCACAATAACAGGTAGCTTGTCAGAGTTATTCAAAGAACAGAGAGCAAAACCTGTACTACAGATACCTCATAATATTTACTACTGTTTTACCAGGTGATCTCTTCCTCATGGTGTTTTGTTTTTCCACAGTTGACTGGGGACAGAACTTAGGACTTATTCTTACCAATTTGGTAAAGGAGATATTTTTTCTACAACTATATCAAGGAAGATTATAATAACTCCCACATAGCAGACAATATTAACATTTTTATTGCTAGTTTTAATTGTGGATCACTGTAAATCAATATATGTATATGTGTATGCATGCATGTATATATATGTTTATGTACAACTAAAATATTTTTAATTTAAAACTAATCCTTTCATCTGACGGCATTTTTCCAGTGATGTCATTTAAAGTATTTAATTAAATGTGTGATGTGTGATCTATGTATTCACACAATAGTTAATTAATCCTATGTCTGTAGACATAACATGAACACTTCTTTAATTTTCTCAGAGATTTTGAAGGTTGAAAGTCATTTTTCTGTAATTATTGAGAAGAATAGTAAATTAAATTTGTGGTGCTTAAAATATCCTCAATACCAATAGCATATTGTACCATCATGCTCAACATTCAGAATGAAAAATCACATTATAAATCAAAATGTTGTGAATATATATTAAAATTTAATTCTATAGAAGTTCACCTGGCAAAGCCTAATGTCAGGAGATATATCTTAATATTTTATGTTTTCTATAAAATATTTAGAAATCATGATTCTTTTCTCCTGGGTAGAAAAGAGAATTTGCAACAAACTTAAAACCTATAAAATATAGTGGTTTCTGTGACATATATTTTATTGTAAGTACTAAACAGGCATATCAGTAGGCAATATACTAATCGGAGTAGAAGTTGCAGTTTTTCCTTTGTGTCACTTATTTCTGTAAACTGTAAAATATTAGCATCTATGATACTTGGTAAGTACTTCATGTTAGTCCCTGTTCTAATCTTACAAAGAGACACCATGACCAAGGCGACTCTATCAACATGGCAGTGAGCATGATAGCATGAAGGCAGGCATAGAACTGAAAAAGTAGCTACAGGATGAGAGCTACATTCTGATCGATAAGCACCTAGCAGAGGGAAAAGAGGGAACCTAGGCCTGAGATAGGCATTTGAAACCTCAAATCTCTTCCAAGTGACATACCTTCTACAGCAAGGCCACGGCTGCTAATTCTTCTCAACTGCTCCCAATTGGAGACCAAGCATGCCAATGTATAATACTTGGGAACAGGGCACATTCTCACTCAAACCACCACATCCTTGTATGTCATATGTCTTGTTTTACTGAATTCAAAGCATTTTACCTCATTAAATTCCACACTGCATCATTATAATGTGAGAATTTATAACTCATCACCCAAACAAAAAGTAACATTAAATCACATGAGTATGCTTGAAGATATCCTATGAGATATGAATCTCATTGCTGTAATGAAACATGATAGGAAAACACAAGGGTGAATTTATTCTGATCATGATTTTAAGCAAAGGAAACCTATCCTAAATAGAAAATATGAGGGCAGAAGGGTCCCCTCAGTTTAGGTGGCAGTGCAGTGCACAGATTATTCAAATATCTATAGACCAAGAAGCTAAAAGCCCTGAGCAGAACTTGGCTATAAACCTCAGGGTTGCCTTCTCAAGGACCCAACTTCTTTTCAGCTGGGTCCACCTCTTAACTTTCTAAAATGCTAGCTGATGACCACTCTACAAGCACAAGGAATTAGATATTGTGATATATGCAACAAATGTACAAATAAAGCCTTTATAATAATTATTATTTTTTGATTGGCAACCATTTAACAAAACAAAAATTGCGAGATGAAAACTTTAATTAAAGTATCTGGGGAAGTTCTTTTGCTACTTTTGAAAGTGCCACTGAGGGAAGAGTTGGTTGTAAGCAAACTGGTTTCAAATGGGGACGGGGATTGTGGATACTATTAATTGTATGTTCAAAAAAGGGAATAATATTTGATGCTTAGTAAGTGCTATGGGTTTCGAGGTATAAGAATATTAGAAGGTAGAAAATTAGTGGGCATAGAATATACTACTAGATTATACCCAGGTCTCAACCTTGTGGTATTTTAAGTAATATATGTCATTTAGAAAAAACTTTTGAGGCCACAAATATTTTGGTGAAATAATCATAGTAGTAGGGGTTGTTCAGTGGTGACAAGTTCTTCCTGCTCTTTCAGAGAACCCGATTTGTTTCCCAGCATCACCATGTCGCAATTCACAACTATCAGGGACTCAATTCTAAGGTTTCCCCTCAAATCTTCTGACCTCTGTAGGTATTGTAGATGTGCACATGTATCCATGCAGACAAAACACTCATCCACATACAAGTAAAAGTATTTAAAATGTATAGCAGTAAAACCATCTATAAAGAGGGCTCAGATCTGCTGTTGCTGGTCATGGACATTTCGATATTTTTACCTAACACTTTTTATCACCATCTGTTCTAGTTATCTTCATTATCACACATTTTACAAATATGTACTTAGGCATTCCATCTTCTTGTCATTCACTCACGTATAAAAGACATTTAGCTCTCAAACACGATATCTTTAAATATTATTAAATATTTTAATATTTATTTAAGCATTAGTAAATATGTTAAATATCTATGCAAGACATGTCCTCCCAGCTTGGGTGCTGCTCTCTACAAGACATCATTGTGTGTGTCCTCCAGTGATGATGCATCTGTTAACGGTAGCTTACCTTCCTTTCTTGACCGCTATTCTTAGTTTGAACTCTTCAATTCTACTTTTCAACCCATGGTCTGAATGGACCTTTCTAGTGTGCATGTTCTAAATCTGTTCTATGCCCACAGTATGAAGAACTGAGTGATTATCAGGACTTAGATAATTGTAGGTATTGTGGTTACACATGCATACATACCAGGGTTCTCACCCTGGGTAACAGAATTATGGAAGCAAAGAGGGTAGAACTGACAGAAATTTAAGGCTCAGATAATACTGGTGTTACCATATTCTAGTAAGTTTAAGAGGTATGAAATTTCCATATGGTATGTTTTATAAAGATATTTATTATGAGACTGTTTATAACAATGACAATTTAAAACAAACCCAGTGGGAAAACCCAGGGCACTGATAATGAAAGAGGTGAAAAAAGTAACAGTGTGGAGTCTTCTGTCTATTTCATCAAAGATTCCTTAGAAATGATGCCCAAGCTTCCTAGGGAAGAGCACGTAGTAGGGGCATAGATTAGAACAGGTGGACATCAGTTCTAACCATCCATCTCGGGTACCACCTGTATCTTTTATGGGCTAGTATGCCAGTACCACCCATCAAATACTTAACATTTTTGGTAAGTACACATGTGATCTATAGCTTCAATTTTTAATATAGTAGGGTTTATTCTTTTTTTTTAGGGTTAGATAGGATGGGGGTATGTGCACCTAGGAAAGAAAATGGGATATATTTTACAAAATGGTTTGTAAGCTTATATATTATAAATATTTATATGTATAATATATGTGTTTTCTTTTTGTCTTCATTTTAGGAAGGTATTTTTCCTGGAGATTAGTTTTTGACTAGAAAATGTGGAAAAACTAGCCTTATCATCTTTTAAATATATTTAAATACATATTATTTATTCTCCTTTCTACAAAGCACCATTCTGGATATCCTGAAGTGATACTTGTGTTCATAGTATCCTACATCTTCTTTTCTTGACCACTATCCTTACTGGAAACTCTTGAATTCTACCTCGCAACTCACAGTCTGTATGGACCTCTCCAGTACAATATACATCTATGTATTTCTATTGAACTTCTGATCCTTCCATATTTGCTTCCTGAGTATGGAGATTTTCATTTTCATGGTGCTGAGAACCAAACCCATGACTTCATGCATGCCAGGCAAGCACTTTATAAACTGTGCTACCTTTCCAGACCATACATTTTATTTTCTTGTTTAGAATTTATGTCTATAACTTTAGTATTATTGGAAGAACTTATATGAATAGTCTAGCTTATATGAATCAAATTCAATTTGGGAAAAAATAGAGCTTAGTGGTGCCCCTGGAATTCCCCTGAGCTGAATCAAAGGGTATATTATAACTCAGAAATAATAAGCAGATATAAAGTAATTATAATAAAAACACAGGCGTGGTTGGAGGAAAAAACTTTAGAACACAGGTTATGTAGGTGATGATATTCTTAGCTCTGTGCTGATAATCAGATAGAATCTGACTATGATATCAAAGCTGCAAAGGAAAACAATTCCTGGACTTAAAAGGTTTTCTGTATTAAGTTTTGGGTTGTAATTTTATAAATAGAACCTTCACATCTGGAGTAGAGACCTTCATAAAACCACTCAAGAGACACTAAATGTACAAATTCTAGGCAATCCAGGCCATTAGATGCAACGATTTGTTATTATTGTTATTATTGTTTTATTATTATTATTATTATTATTATTATTATTATTATTATTATTATTATTATTATTATTATTATTTAGTAGTAGTAGTAGGATGATGATGATGATGATGATGATGATGATGATGATGACTCAAAAAGCACAGTCCCTTCTTTCATGGAGCATTCTTCTTGACCCTTGTTCAAAGCAATCCTTATTTCTTTTAGGAAATTGCTGTGGTTCTGTTTTTCAATATTGGTTGCTGCTCTTTGATGAAATATTTTATCAAAGGGATCATAGGCCCTGTTATTAAACTAAAGAAAAGGTAGACAGACAAACCTTGAGTATGTTAAACTTGAGGGGAAAAAGAATTTATTAGCCTGTCTTCTATATCATGGATCAAATTTAAATGTCCCAGCAAACAGATGGCCATACGTGTTTGCGTATTGGCCTTTTGAAAAGCAAGCATTATGCTTACTTAAATAAAATAGGTAGAAAACTTCAGCAGATGTCAGAATTTAAAGGGATGGGAAGGTTAGAATAGGTTGCTTCAAAAGTACAGAGAAGGACAAGATTACAGGTTTCCAAGAAGTCTTTAAAAGCAGTATTTCTTCCTTGAGGCAACAGAAAACACTTTGTAGTGTAGAGAAGAGGATGGAAGTGAGAAACCATGAGGTCTTTGAGGTTGCATGTGACAGCTTCAGGCAAGGACATTTGGGGAATGCTGTAATAGAGCTAAGTAACTTAATGCCCATGGAGGATGTACTCCATAGTTCAGATGTAAGGCTGAGGATCTTTGAGACACACTATGAAATTTGATGATGGCAGGAATACCATAAGTTGACAATAGATTATATTGAATATTTTTATATGGAATAGTAAAGAATGTGACACCAGCAATTGAAATATAAGATATTGCCCCTCCAAATTCTAGATCAAAATCAGTTTATGAACACAGGATACATTGATTTAAGAATACCCAAAGTCCTCAAAATCACACATAAATTTATTAAATATGTTCCATTATTTGTTTCAAAAAGGGATATGTGACCATTCCTTGGCTATAGTGCCCTGGGAATAGAGTTTATATAGATACTTGGTTCAATGTGAAGTCTCTGCTTGTACTCACAACTATACACTTAGATTGTAAAAAAGCTTACTTTCTTTGCGGTTAAGAGCTTCTACCTTCCTTTTAACCCACCTACCAGAGATAGGAGGGAATGAAGATTAATAGGGGTGGAGTATGTGGACCTTTTTAGATGTAGTTTCTCAGGGCAATTCCACTCTGAGTTGTCAGGATACCAGTAATGCAGTCAAATAGCAAACACCAAACAACAACATGAATCAATAGCCATGGCACAATTCAGGAGAAACAGCAAGTCTCCACTGAATTGTCATAAGTCAGCAGAAGTGGCCAAAATGAACAGGAGTACCACTAGAAGTCCTCTGGAGTGTTTCTCTCTGTGAATCAAAGTATAGAATAAAGGAAGACTAATGAAGCAATGTAAACTGTAGCAAAGTATGGAGATGCAAGAAGTGCCCTCACTGTCTGTGGGCTTCTGTTTATATTCTCTTCCAAGAGTCCACCCATGGATGTTTTAAGCTAGTCAAGCAAATCATGCCCCTTGGACATGACAGCTTCCAACAAAATATCACGTGTCCCCTCATGTGTCTATTTTCAGCTATGGAAAAACATTCTCGCATCCCACGTGTGGGACCAAAATGAAAAAACATAACTCAGTCTTCAAAGATACCAGAAACTTCCACTTTAGATTTAGGTTATTATTGCAGTGTCATGGCCCTTCATCAACAGAAGTACATGGGAGACAAATTTCTGAGGGGCTATAATGACTTCTCTCACATTTTCTTGCCTGGAATGTGTTTCAGATACTTTATTTGTGTGACTTTAGTTTTAGAGAAGTAAAAATATGGAATTATAATATTGAGGAAGAATTTACACTGTGAGAACCAGATAAGTTGCTAGATAATATTTTCTAGATATATCAGGGAATCAGGACCAAAGATATTAACAGCATGGTTGCCTAAACAACACCTTAACAATGATGATTCCAGTTGACATGACAACATGGGTGGGAGAAATTTCATAATATCTAATTCCTAGATTAAGAGCTACAGTAAATCAGTGGCTGTAGAGAAAGGTAAAACCAGTTTTCTCAAAGGAAGAACTGACAAAAAGATTAGTCTTTCTCAGTTCCCAGCCCTAAACACATGGGAACACATAATCCACACTAAATAGACTCAGTTGGCTTTATGTATATATGTGTGCATGTAAGTGTTTTAATAGATATATTTGTATTATATTTATGTGTATATATACATTGAGCCATGGAATGTGTGTGTGTGCGTGTGTGTGTGTGTGTGTGTGTGTGTGTGTGTGTGTATCACCTGTTTCCTACAATTTCCCCCATCTTCATACCATGGTACCCCTTTTTTGTGTTGGCTTTTGGTGCCTTCCAGAGCTTGAAGACAAACCCTATTGCTGACAACACCACATACTTCAGACATACGACTTGGAATAATTGAATTGTAGCTGACTTAGAATCTTCCTGTTTGAGGATTGCTCTCATAGTATCCAAAGGAGCTATGCAAACTCCCAAGAGAGAAAAGAAATCAGTAGTCCTACCTAGCTATAAAGCTTATGAACACCATCACTGAATAGCATAGAAAAACATCTGGAAGTGAACAATAGTGACACATACATCTTAGAGGTAAACACCCGCTCACTAATTGGGCTTAAGTCCTGCTCAATAGGAGGAAATCAATGCCTCGTGCTGTGTAAAACTAGCCAATTGCCCAAGGAAGGTGAGGTAATGAATCCTAAAGTGAAACCTACTATTAACATAATTTTAAGTAAAAAGAAGAGATAAAGTACAAAAATTTACTTGTAATCCTTCTCATACTCTTCTGGACATAAATGAAATAGAAAACGAGCAATTTCAACAATAGCCACCTGAGATCAAACAAAGTGACCAGTTTGGTAGCACATCCTTTCCTAGTCATCTCTTTCCCTCATTATCATTTTGCTACTCATTATTTTTAGAAATTTCATTTTAGTTTATTTATTTATTTATTTATTTATTTATTAATTCACTCTACAATCCAATCATAGGCCCTCCCCCCTCTGGCCTATGCCACATTCCTCCCCCATACCCACATTCCTCAGAAAAGGGGAGCCCTCCACCCCAGCTTATCAAGTCTCATCAGGACTGAGCATATCCTCTTCCCTTGTGGCCTGGCAAGGCAGCCCCACCAGAGGGGAGTGATCAAAAAGCAGGCAACAGAGTCCATGTCAGAGACAGCCCTGCTCTCCTCACCAGGGGACCCACATGAAACCTGAGCTGCCCATCAGGCGCATCTGGGTAGGGGACCTAGGTCAGTGCCCCAGTATATGCAAGCCCCTCTGGGCCCTGGTTAACTGGCTTTGTTGGTCTTTCTGTAGAGCCTCCATCACTTCCAGGTGGCCCCATCCTTCCCTCAACTCCTCGATAAGACTCCCTACCATTTAGTCTCAGCATCTGTCCCAATCTGCTGCTCGGTGAAGCATCCCAGGGGACAGCCACGCTAGGCTCCCATCTATGAATAATGTCAATACTGTCAGGGGTCTGTTCTCCCCCTGGGATGAGCCAGACACCAGTAGGACACTCTCCTTGTCTGCACTTCACCTCCATCCCTTCACATCTGTATGCAGAACAAACCCTGGGTCGCAGCTTTTGTGGATGGGCTGGTGTTCCCTTCCCACACTAGGAGTCCCGTCTAGGCAGAGGTTTTCCTCTTCAGTCTCCACAACCCTTGCCTCTAAAGGTCACAGCTAAAGTCACTCCCACCTCCTCCAGGAAGCCCACTCTATAGGTTCCAGCTTGTCACACAGATGCCTCAGCCTGCCCACGGTTTCCCTTCTTTCTGTAGGCCCTTTGTCCACTTGCCCCACTATGTTTATAGCAACTTTCTGCTACTCTTAATTTCCTTTCTTGCTGTTTCTCTAGGGTTTCTTTCATTACTCTTGTACTAATATACAAACTCTTGGCTTATACCACAATGCCATCCAATTCAGCACCATGTTATCAATTTCTAATACCTGCCCTGGCCTCTTCCCCTTATTGCAGTGGCACTAGAACATCCTTCCAGTGTCAGTTTGAGGTGTTCTTGAAGCTTGATCCGCTCTAGCAGAACAGCAGAGCTAACCATTTCTTCCATTGTGTTGCTAGTGACTCCTAGTACATGTAAATGATTGCATTATTTCAATATTGTACAGGGGTATCCATTGCTGACTCACTCGTAAGCTCCTAGCAAGACATGTCTAATGCTTCTTTGGATCCTTAAACTCAAAAAATGATCTCTGAGATTCTATAGAATCAAAACATTATGGAATGAGCTAATGGGTTAATTAAATTGGTGATTAAGACTATGGTAAAGTTTGACAATCTGTATGAATGCTGAAGCAATTGCCTAAGAGCTAAAGGTTTATACTGCACAGGTGCTTGTTACATAACTATATGTAAGCATGCAATGTCTAAAAATACATTACTTTTAAAATAATATTGTATCTGTAGCGCTAGAACTATTCTCTCTCTCTCTCTCTCTCTCTCTCTCTCTCTCTCTCTCTCTCTCTCTTGGTGTGTGTGTGTGTGTGTGTGTGTGTGTGTGTGTGTGTGTGTATGTCTAAAATCCCTTTGAGAATGTCAAAATAAACAGACCTGGGTCATTGATGAAACAATAGAACATGAGGTTATATGTTCAATGTCAAACAATATATTCTTTCAAGATATGATTTTTATTGCATTAGTGAGGAAGTGATATTGCATCGCTTTTTTTGTTTGGGTCCAGTGTGTTTTGAATTTGGCAGAGGTTTTGTTGTTATAATGGTCTCACTGCAGCACTAAAACTAGAAATAGCAACTGTAAGAAATGACATCATTCTCCTCAGTAACTGAGATGACAATAAGAAATTTCATTTGCAGCTCAAGCTGCAAGTCAACTCTGAATTTGTGAGCAAGTTAATTTCTTCAGAGGTTTTTCTTTAAAGCACCATTTTTCTTCTACATATATATTCACCAAGACATTATTCCTGTTCTGATTTATATGTATCACCTCTTATATCTATGCCTCAGGCCACTCTGCTAGTTCAAACCCAGTTATTACATAACTACCACCTCCATCCCATGCAGTGAGAGGAATGTGTGCCCACACCCAAAGCTTAATTAGCTATCGACACATTGTGTTTTTATCATTTTCAAGCTTCCTTCAGCTTTCTTCTAAATTTAGCTTTCAAGTTTCTGCTTCCAAAATTTACCAAAAACCATGACCAAAAATTTAGTTTTGGTTCTGGGTTTTAGAAAGTAGTTACTACTTTGTTGTAAGTTTTCAGAAAATATAGAATAATAATTTAGTACCCACCTGAAACATTTTTAGCATCAAATTATTATCTATTGAGTGTTTTTTTGCTTGAAAGTATTTTTATGGGCAAGCATAAAGATTGAAAATAATTTTTTGTTCATTCAACTTAACCTTTCCTATCATATCCAAATTACTAAAGTTATAATTTTTGTTTCTTTACTTGGGCAGTTTGAGACAATACACACTGAATATATCTACCTTCTATTTGTCCAGAGCATTTTACTGGATGAATTTTATCTCTTGAAGGTGATATTATTTTCTTGATGTGTCATTACTTCATATTTACTCATTTCCCATTAGGGTACATACCAAATATGTTTTTTTATAAGTTTGATGTAAAATGTCACAAAAAAGTTTCTTAGATATCATGACTAATCCTCATCCTAATAAAGAAGAAAGATACTTACTAATGATTCAATTATAACTATCTACTTTATCTATGTCACTTCATTTGCAAATTTCTATTCAATCAAGCTAAAAAAAAGGTAGTATAAATGAATGGAGCTTGATGATTATCAAGTAATAACCCCTTAAAAATTTATACCACTTTGAAAAGATCATGTGAGGTTAGCAAAACACATCGGAAAGTTACATAGGCAAGGCTCCAGCATTTCTGTATGCGTTTTTTATTTTACACAGCCTGAAAGAACAGCACACTTTATGCAGAAAATAATTACTGCTCATTCATGTAAAGGATTCCATGTCCTTCATATTTTGTAATGTATTAAAAATGTATGTATCTTCATAGATTTGTGCATAATTCTATTTTTAAGCATTGGGTAATAAATAAAATTCAAAAATTTAAAAAGGTGTATTACTCTTGCAAAACAAACTAACTATCCTTGTTTTTATACTGCACATATATCTGGAGAAATGGAAGATTTCTGTGAGGATACAGGACAGATATGTCCTCAGGTGAGTGACTGAATGTAGATTTTGCTCCACTGTTTGGATTTTGGTAGAGATCTTGTTGTTATTATGGTTTCATGTTCTCTTTCTTCTCATAACACTTTAGGCTCAATACAAGTCCTAACATGAGAAGATGCAGACATGGCTGCTGAGTTGATAAAATTCAGTTGCAAAAGAAAAAAAGAAAATAACTCCTTATTGGAGACATGCTGTTTAAAATTGTCCATGACTCTATCAATAAACTTTCCATACTACAATGAACAAAGCACCCCAATGTGCGTCTTTATCATGTAAAATGAGGATGAATTTCACTCATACTTTGGAAGTTGAAGGAGGTTTATCAGTTTGATTACTTGAGAGGGTGGTGAAAGTTCAGAATACTGTGGAAACAAATGATGATATTTTTAACATAGAGTGGAGAGGAAGGAAAGAACCTGGGCCCCTGCAAGGCCTTTGACCTAAAGACTTCTACCAGACCTACCCTTTATGACTCAAATTTGATTTAATCATGACAGTAGAGCTCAAATATGGCTTGGGGTGGTCACTAAATATTTAGCTTGCTACATGTTTAAATTGGGCAAGCTCTGGGGGTACAAATGATTTCTACTCCCTGTCTGTTCCTTGCACTGATTCCTTTGTATGATTAGGTGATTAATACCTATCATACATTCCTGGGGTCATGCTTTATCTTATAGTGGCCCCAGATTCAATGGAGTCAAGGATTGAGCCATCTGCAGTTGTGATGCAAATAATTCCTTCCTTTAAATGGTACTTGGGTATCTATTTGATCATAGTAATATGGTAACAAACATATAACATTCATATGTACTTCATTGAGGATTAAATTGACAGTATGTCTGTATTTTTATTGGAAAAGTTCACCTACGTAACTTCTAAGTAATGTGTTTGTATGGCATGATATATCAAGAGTCACTGGGGGTATGTTAGGTGTATGGACCTTAAATTATCTGAAGACAGAATAATTAATTGTGCTATCAGTGATCTTATGGGTACACTGTGCTTCTGGGTTTTCAATGTACTCAAAATGAAATTATTTTCTTATAAAGAAACTCTCAAGTCCTCTGACAATCAGACAAAAATTAGTATTTAAGAAAGATGAACCTTTTTCTGTTAGTCAAAGGTTGATGTAAAGGCAGCAGTACAGGTTTTGTATTTTGAAGACAGGGTCTCTAAAACCCTCTCTGTGTTTTAGGGAGCTACCCCTGGTCCTGATTCTCTGCTTTTCTCCTGGCTGCATTCAATTACTGATATCTCTAGTGATGCTTGACACAATACTTTCCTTAAACATTGTCCTCTTAATGTTAAGTGCCCTTTGCCATACTGTCTACTCTGCCAAGCTGAATCTGTGAAACAAATTATTCTACATTGAACAATTTCCAATGTAACTTTAATTACTTTTCACAGCAAATGCTTGAATTAATCAATATGCAGCCTTATCTCACATTCCATAGAAGCCTCAAATAGTGTACACACAGTCAATGTTTGGAGAAGCTCTGTCATAGAGAATATTTGTTATACAAGGAAATTAATTGTTATAGTTTGTAAACATTTCAAAAGTTAGAAAATAGTTTTAACTTGCAATTTGTATGTTTTTATTTTTATCTGATTTTATTATTTATAGCTGTGAGTCTTATCCACATTCTACCAGTCCACCATGTCCCCAGTTCAGATAATTCTTATTAATAGTTTGATATGAGAATACATGAACATTCATGAGATATAACATATATACATATAAATCAAATGATAAAACAGTATAAGCTACCTGGTATTCAGTATATTCTCTCACAGATTGCACTGTAATATAGTTATCACATATGGGTGATAAGAAAAGAAAGGGTACCAGTTTCGATCTTGGCTTTGTCACCTGATTTTCCAACACAGTATATATATATATATATATATATATATATATATATATATATATATATATATATATATATATTGTGTATGTATATACATACATACATACATACATACATACATACATATTACTTCCACAAAACACATAAAGCACATTATTTGCTTCAAGAACTGTAGTTTTTCAGAGTCAATTCCTAGTCAAAAATGAGTTTCAATACCCCATGATAGGAATAATGCACCTTAAGGGGTATTTACCAAAGTGGACCATGACATGGGAATCTTATCAGCAAGCATACTTTTTCTATTCAATTAGAATCAAATATGGAAGTTAGAAACCCAAGAAAAATTCCCCCATATACAAATCAAACTCCACCTGGTGTTCAGGGATCTAATTTTATAAGACTCAATTTAAATTAAATCAGATCCTGTCAAGAGAAAGAAAACATAGATACAGTAACAAGAGTGATATGTCGTCTAAGATACTTTGTCATATCTGAAGATATAGTTTAATCGATTTTATCAGTCTAATCAAATAAGACACTGCTAAACACAGCAAAATTTATAAGTATGGTGATAGTTCCTCTTTGGCAGGCTTTCCACAGACTATAGAACATAACTGATAGCTATAAGAGATTTTTAGACATATGCTTCTCCATATGTTTAGAAATAATGAAATTAAAATTTGCAAAGGAAAACACTATCTAATTAAGACCTACAAAATATCCACCAGTAACCATTGCATTCATGTTGACCTTTTCTATACTGGATAGCATGTGGGCATGGGTAAAGATAGTATATACTGTTTTAGGTCATTTTAATATGATTTGGATAAGAGATAACAGTCTAGAGGCAAAAATGATTTCAAGGCATTGTCATAATAAGCCTAAGATGATAGTAATTGTACATTCTTGTATACATTTTGTGAACTCACATTTGTCAGTTTTATTGTTTGCTAAATATTTAGTTGAGCCTGAAAGATCTAATAGAAGAACCTTTTATAAAGAATTATACAAATCACCAATTTCTTTTAGAATAAGGTATCAGGAAGGCATTTTCTTCCAGCATGCTTATCTATAGTCAGTTACAAATGTTCCTTAGGACACAGTTTTAAAATTTTAAGTGCATGGTTGCTCTGGAGATGTATATGTTAGTCAGAGTGTATGAAAATTCTGGAATGTGGCATGAAATTCGGTAGCTCATCAAACTCTGCTGATGTTGTCAGCCTGAGAGAAGATTTGAACTAGTGAGGATTTTCTCTTATATCACTATACTAAACTAGTAGACCTTTCTGTTTTAGGATCCTCTTATTCACAATGGGGGAAAGCTGAAATATAATGATTAATATGATTAATAATGTGAGTCTAGAGAGTAGAGAAAGTAGAAAGAGCCTGAAATTGAGAGAAAATTATTGCCCTTCATTGTCTAGACTTTGTAAAGAACTCTAAAAATTAAATAGTGCTCCTGTCATATCATCCAATCAACAAATAGGCAAATGAATTTAGCAGTTTGAAGAAATACAGATGGCCAACAAAATTTTATTTTTTAAAAAGCAAGCAAACAATCAAAAGCCACTTTAATTGTAAATGAATATCAATTTAAATTCAGAGTCAAAAGTAAACAAGTTATGAAAAATTTAAAGTCCAACATCCTTAACCATGAAGGAATTGCAAATTAGAACTATATTTGGATTCTATCTCATACCCGTAAGAGTGGCAGTTAATTAAGGACACAAATGTTGACAAGGATGTGTAAAATCAAAACATATATATACTGCTGGTGTGATCATAATAGAAAGCAAAATGGAAGATCCTCAAAAACAACATCAACAAACAAACAAAAAAACTATAACCACAATCCAGCTTTATCATTCTTGATTATGTCCCTGAATGCATCTTAATAGTACAAAATACTTGAATATCTTTATTTATTAGTGTAAGATTTACAATAACCAAGGAATGGAACCAGCCTAAATGCCAATGAAAGTGTGGTACACTTAAAATATTTAGTTGAATATGTAGATATAATTTACCAACTCTACACTTCATCCATTTAAACTGTTTCGTGTCTTTGATATAATCAGAATGCTACAACTAATACTTAAATACTTTAGACAATTTTTTATTGTCACCCCATCAAAACTCATATTTTGTTATTATTCCCAATAAATGTGCTATGTATTTCTATAATCATGGCTCATGCAACACAGCAAAGAACAAAGTCATGTAATTTGCTGAAAAAGGATGGAACTGGAGAATATCATGCTGAGCAAAACAAGCTAGAATCAGAAAGACAAATAATACAAGATTTCTCTCATGTGTATACCGTATAAATACATGCATATCTATGTATATTTGACACAAAGGTACCAGGGAACCCATGCGGGTGATGGGGAGGGAAACATAAAGAGAAGGTATGATACTAACAAGAGAGGGTAACAGGGAAATGGAAAACAAAATATCACCTGCTTTGTCTCATATATGACATATCGCCATGACATAAAAAAAAAAGACTACTTGCAGGGAGAAACGTGACTATCAAGAGTGGGCAGGAGGAATGGAGAAAGAATGGATGGAAAGTATGTCTAAGGTGAAAGTTTCCAATGAAGCCTATAATTATATACAACAAGTTTTTTTTTCATTATTTATTTAGTTTATATCTAGATTGCAGCCTCCCCTCCATTCTTTCCTCCCAGCTCCTCCCTCTCACATTAACCCCATTCCCCCCATCCCCGAATCCACCACTTCTCCCTTTCTCTTCAGAAAAGACGAGGTCTCTCATGGATATCAACCAGCCTTGGCATATCAATTTGTAGTAAAATTAGGCTATTCTTCTTATATTGAGGCTAGATAAGGCATCCGAGTTAGGGAAAAGGGATCCAAATGTAGACAGTGTAGCCAGACACACTGTGTTACAGATTTAAGAGTCCCAGATGAAGACCCAGCTTCACAGCTGTTACATATGTGCAGAAAGTCTAGGTCTGTCCATTCATGCTCTCTGGTTGGCATTTCAGACTCTATGAGCCCCTCTGGGCCCAGCTTAATTGATTCTGTAAGTTTTCTTGTGGGGTTCTTGGCCCCTTTGGCTCCTTTAATCCTTCTTCTTTCTCTTCCACAGAATTTGCCAAGATCCACTTAATCTTTGCCTGTGGCTCTCTGCCATTAGTTGCCATTAGTTTCTAGGTTAAGCCTCTCTGATGACATGCTAGGGTCCTGTGTGCAAGTATAGCAGAATATCATTAATAGTGTCAGGGGTAGGTTCCCTCTCATGGAATTGGTCTTTAGCTGGGCCAGTAATTTGTAGTCTTTCCTACCCCTGGGAGTTGTTGGCCACCAACCAGTGAGGACAAAAGAATCAGAAGTAACCAATGGAGTTAAGATGGCCCTTGAGTATGACTGACAAGAGTTCCAAGATCAGATTCAGAGAGATAGATAATTTTATTAATTCAAGAGTGAAGGATATAAATATATAAATGTTCTTAGAGTTAACAGCAGGAAGGACTGATTGATCATAACATAGTATCTAATTACCATATGGGCAGGAAAGTTTGAATTGTCAGAACATAGTACCTAATTACCGTATGGGAAGACAAAGGAACAGGACTCATTCTCTGAGTCATATAGCTCTTGTTCAGGGTGATACTCTGAATATGGTCAGGCATTTGTGCTTAGAGATGCTCCCCAGATAAGGTCAGGAAGAAAATAAGAAGTCCCATGGAGAAAGGAGTCCTCCATTTTGTGATGAGCTTGGAGAGCTATCCAGACATGGTGGACTGTGACCTTAATAACAGGGTCTTCAAGCATCTCTCTTTATTATTTTATGAGAGCCATCATAGGTTTGAGAGCTTTATAACCTGCATCATAGGTCTTCAGACCTGATAATGGACTGTAACCTGGTTGTTGATAATTTTAGCAGTGGTGGTAATTAGTTGGAGAAAGCATACAAGGCATGGAAGAAACATGAAAATAAAACAGTACAGTTATAGGGCTAATAATACATAGGAGCCAGGAAAACAAGCTTTTATTAAATGAACTTAATTATTCAGTGGGTTGAAATCTTGAGAGCAGACTATTATGAAGTTTTTTTTAAAGGTTTTAACATTAGTCTCAGCAACATTTGATTCATTTACATAAAAGCAACATTCTTCTCCCAGGACCATACAAGTCCTCCCACGATCAGCAGTTATTAAGTCCAGTGCCGTTCTCTGTTGGAGAACAGCAAGAGAGTTCATCTGTTGCTGGAGGGAATCAAGGCTGTTAGTGGTGAATGCCATCATCTGATCAAGTTTGTCCCAAATATTTCCAGACTGGTGACATGTCTGGATAATGGCTGCTGTAGTGGTCCTGCCAGATCTGAGGGAGATGGCAAGTCCTGTTCCTCCTAAAGGAAGACTATCTCTCATCTTTGTCTGGTTTGTAGCATTTGTGGCACCTCCTCTTCCTTATAGAAATAAACCTGTGGAGGAATCCCAACAGTGGTGGAAAACCTTGGCAGGGAGATGTTTGTGCAGGGGGTTATCTCTCCCATACACCAATAGAAGCAAGTGGGTAATGCACAAGTTAATCCAGTAACAGTTTGATTGGCAGAACATCAGATATCCTTTGGTATAGACTTAGGGAAAGAGAAATTGATAGGGTGATATACGATCAAAAGAATAATGTCATGAAGGTCCAGACTACTTTAATTTTCTCCATTGGCATTATCACAGAAGTATTAGTGGGCACTGCAACAATCAGGGAGGCAGTGCTACAGGTGCAAAGAAACAGTGGGAGACTTTTGGGTGTGTCATGAACGGAAGGAAATTAGGAACATATTGAATGTATTTATTCCAGGGTGTTGCCATTGTTTTTCTTGTAAAACAATGCTATGATGAATTAACACAGGTTTAGCTGCAGGTAAAATCTGTCCAGTGATATGCAGGTCAGAACATTAGTATTAAATGGGGGTAAAAACAGCCTTTAGAAAGAGGTAGAAGGAGGTTGGGGAGCCACTACTTTGAGCTGTGTCAATGAGGATGTGGTTGTTCTTCCAGATGATATGATTGTGTGTCTTCAGGTATCTGTACTGCTTCATTTTTGCCTTCTCAATGATTGCCAGACATGCCACCTGGCTGCTGCACAGATGGGGCAAGGTCTATCTTCAGGAAAAAAGCAAGAAATCTCCTCTCTCATTAATAGGAGGCTGGTCCCCTCCAACACACACCAAGTGGGTCCTTTCTTCTGATTAGGATAGGTGGCATATTTGATGGCTGACTCCAGTGATGGACAAAGGGAGGTTGTCCTGGGTAGCATAGATGTTTAACAAGTTCAGTATGAATAGTGCCAGGTCTAGTTGAGTGTTTGGTGGTAAGGAGCCTTGTGCTTGTTTAAGTATCTGTTTTTTAAAAAAATGTTTGATGTGTTCCTTCAATGATAGCTCGGCTGTGATGATTTGGAGGAATGCCAGTGTGGGAGATAATTTTCCAAGTTTTGCAGAAATTTTAGAATTGGTAGTTTTTGAAAGATGGTCCTTTATTAGTTGTGATTTGGAAAAGAACTCCCATAATAATGAAAGTGGAGATCATATGATTTATTTATTTATTTATTTTGAGTTTTTATTAGTGTATGCCATTGCCCAGTTGAAACAGGAATAGGTATTGATAGCAACAAATACAAACTTTTGTCTACATAAGGATAGAATATGGGTGACATCAACTTACTAGAAAGCCTGAAAGCCTCAGGAACTGGTGCCCAACTATTGTTTCGTAGGGGTATGGATTAGGAGGCAGAAGGGGAACAAGTGCTAATAATGCGTCTAATGTATTTTGTGGAGGTATTGGGGAAATTAAGTTGTAGCCCTTTTAGGTTGCTGTAGGTTAGCTGATGCATTTATTTAGCAGTGAGGGCTGACATAGGAAAGCCCCCAGTTGTGGCAATCTTATTGGATAAGGCATTACCACCAGAGAGGATTCTGGGGAAGGATGAATGTGATTGTGCATAGCTGATAAAAATGGAACAAGCATTTTTGAAGCATTTTTAAGATTTTTATTAATAGAGAGAAAGGGGATTACTATCAAGCTTGATATACCAGCAGGCTAGCTGGGGTAGTAGGTTGACTGGATAAACGCTATCTGAATATAGGTTAAGTGTTTGTTTTGGGTTTGTTAGGAACAGAAATATGGCATACAGTTCTTTGAATTCAGGGCATTTGTCTGTGATTTGGGGGCTGGGGTTATGATTCAGAGTCAGTGTCTGCTTGATATATTCTGTAAGGCAGCTGCTTGCTGTCCCCAACATCTGTAAAATCTGTAGGGGCCTGTGGTATAGAGGATCAAGATAATTAATGAGGAGGGAGCCAGATAAGGAGTCGTGGCATGGTTGCCAGCAATCTGTCCTTAGGATGGTAGCTGTCTATCTGTCCTAGGAAACTGAAAAACAATTAGCAAAAGAGGCTTGATTTCTTAGGAGCCACTGGGGGTCTGAGAAAGGAGAATGGTAAAAATTATAGGAAATTCTTTGCCTATAATTTGTAAGGTACCCTTTTTTCCTGTCCTTATCATGGTGGATATAGAGTCAACCTTGGCTAGTGACTGAGGTGTTTGTCCTCTTGGTGTATGGGGGCATTCTAGGGTCCCTAAAAGTGGATACAAGACTCCAACTAATGTAGGGGAGGAACTGAATATAAGGACTTGGATTGGCAGCTTTGTTTGGATCATAATGAGCCAGAGAGGCATTTTTAATGCAACTTTTAATAGGACTAAGGTCTCCTTGGCTGCTGGTATCAAAGAATAGTGAGAGGAAGGGTCTTTCTCGCCCTCAATTATAGAGGCTATAATTAACTGTTCAGTAGGGGGAACCCAAGGTCTAAGCCAATTACTATTACCTAAGAAACTCTAAAGGTTACTTAAGGCTAATGGCCTGGGAAGGTTAATAATAGGTTTAGCTGGCTGGACTGAGGTTAGGATAATTTCAGTCCCTGTGGACGTGATGAGGGGATAAGTGGATCTTATGTTCTGCTATTTGTAAAGGCTCTTTCTGTTAGAGACTTTATGGCTTGTTATGGTTTTCTAAGGTTAGTTTTTGATCCTATCTTTTGTCTTGCCATATTAATAAGTCATCCATGTAATGGTATACATGGAAGCCTAATTTTATGAGTAGTTTTAATTTGTGAGAAACAGCTTCTTGGCAAAGGGTAGGCCTGTTAGTCATACCTTGAGGGAGTACTCAACACTCCCTCTCATATCTATCTCCTGGTTCTGAATTAATGACTTTGGTTACTGAGAAGGCAAAGTGTTTGCAACCTTGTTAATGGAATGGTAAATAAAAAAATACTATCTAAAACTAACAGATATTTACAAGTATGACAGTGGTAAGGGGGAGGCCACATTGAGACAAGTACCAAATTTTCATGGTTCTGTTGATTGGGAAAAAGAGGAGGCCTGAGGCCTGTGGCATATCCAATTATAAGGATAGCCATAATCTATTTGTCATAATGTTCAATTTTTAGTCCTTGACATTTTTGCTTGTGTCTCAGGGACAATTCTGACCAGATATGATTGTTTAGAAGCAATGCTTTGGCTGCAGAGTCTGTTTTATCTTTCTGCCTAAACTGATTTTTACCGTCAGTGTGAAATCAAGGAGAGTTGCAGTTGGTTTTTGTTTTAGGAAGGTCAGTGAAGAAGCCTCTCCAGGTCCTGCATACAAGGGGATAAAATGGCCCCACATCTAGAGAACACATAAGCAGGCATGCTCAAAGCAGCCAGCATGGAGTAAAGCCTACTGAATACTTGTGAAGAAGTTAACATGGCAGAACCGTTGGTCATAATCAAGTGTATTATTTGAGGAGTAGGGGTAGGGTTGTTCTTTCTGTCATCCTATCTTTTGATTATGTAAATCTCTTTTCCTAGCCTGAGTCTGACATTCATCTCTAAATAGGGCTTCTCTTTGTATGAACAGAGCACTAGGAAGAGTAGTTCAGCATATAGTTCTCCAGTTCTGGGCAGTTAAACAGATGCTATTGAAACTTTGTAAAATAGACTTGTTGCAAGAAGCATGAAATCTGTCCTTGAAAAAAAGAAAACTTGGCACATCTCCTTTAAGTAAGTCTGTTGCTGGGAAAGAATACCAAGCCAGTGGATACTGTCTTGTTACACATAGATTAATGGGGAAGGTCCCTATGGGTGGAGGTTCTGGAGCTCTGGGACATTGTGGTTGAGGGGACTTGACACACTTTTTCTCATCATGTCTGGTATTACAGAGCTGTTCAATGACCATGGAGGGTGGTGCTACAGATGGTGGCACTGAGAGTCAGGAAGGCTCTTTCTAGGTGTTTTGCGGAGATTTGGTCCTAAATTCCAGGTCTTTGTGTTCCTTAGAAAATGAAGGCTTCGTAGATAGAAGGGGTGTTGTGGGATAGGGAGTAACTTCTGTCTGATTAAATAAATTGCCCTTTCTAGAGTGGCTAGATCAGCCCCTGGGCAGTCCTCAAGGTCTTCCTCCTCTTTCGAGATTTCCCTTTTATCCTCCTGTGTTTCCTCATGTAACAAATCATCCTTGGGCTTGGTTTTTTTCCCTATGCATTGTCAGATGGCAGTTCTTAGAGGAAGAAAGGAGAAGGGCAAAAGAAAGCCTTCCTGGACTTCCTTTTTAAGATCCAAGTAAACAACATGGGCTGAGACATTAGAGTCAGAAATATGTAATGACAGGACCCATGGTGCAAAATACTAGAATTCAAGTCCCTCCTCTTGGGAGATTTTAAGTCCTAGAGATTTAAGTAAGACTCTTAGGGAAAGAATTTAGACGTCTTTATGATGTGATGTTGAGTACATGATAGGAAAGAGAGAAAATATCATTAGTGACCCTCAAGAATCTTGGAGCAATCACTGAGGGGCATTGAGAAAATGCTACAATTATCACAAGCCTTTCCACAGATTTAAGAGGCTGGAAACAGTCCTAGAGACTTTTTACTGTTTACTGTGTTACTAGGTTTTTTTGAGGGGCAAAAAAATATTGCCAAGCATGAATCAGAGTCAGAAAGAGCTTAGCAGGATCCTTGGACAATATCAGGAAGCTGTCCCAACTGAAAGGCTTCAGTTTTTTCCAAACTGTATCCAGTCCCACATGAAGTGAAAAATCAAATACAGCAAAGAAAAGAAAAGAGATGACCAGTCCTCAGGCAGGATGGTCAGATGAAAATGCCACTACCCTCAGTGGGGAGACTCATAAACCCTGTGAGTTTGGAGATCTCTGGTAAGATGCCACATTTGGTCCTTCCTTCTCCTGGAGGTAATAGCCACTGGCCCATAAGAATAAAGGGAGCATAAGCTATGGAATGTGTCAGAAAATAATTTCCAGGATCAGCTTCAGAAATACAGCTCATTTTATTGTTTTCTAGGGTGAAGTTTATAAATGTTCTTAGAACTACAGGATGAAAGGACTAATTGGTCATACATAGTACCAAATTATAATTTGGGCAAGAAAGAACATAGTGTCATATTACCAAATGGGCAGACAAAGGAACAGAACCCATGGGTTGAGTCACATAGCTCTTGTGCAATATCATACTTAGAATGTGATCAGGTAGAGAAAAGGAAGCCTTGCTGAGAAAGTGAATCTTCCATTTTGTGCCAAACTTGGAGAGCTATACAAACATGGTGGACTTTGACATTAATAGCAGGATCTTCCAACAGTAATTGGTTGGACATTTCCTCAAATTCAGCTCAATCTTTTACACCAACACATCTTATAGGCAGGATGAATGGTAGGTCTAAGGTTATATGGCTCGGTTGGTGTCCCAGTACCTACATTGGAAGTCTTGCTGGTTACAGGTTTTCTCAGTGCTAGGGATCTTAGGTAGGGTCACCTTCTTAGATTCCTGGGAGTTTCCATTGCCCTAGGTTTCTAGCTCATTCTAGAGATGCCTTTGGCAATCCAGTTGTCTCTCTCAATATTCTCTTATCCTGTCCTCCCCCATCTCATGATTCATGGCCCCATCTCTGCACCCAATTCTCCATCAAGTTCCCTTGTTCCAGCTATCCCTGAAATCTAATCTGTTTTTCCTTTTTAGTGATATTCACGTGTCCACACTTGGGCCCTCCTTGTTACTTAGTTTCTTTGGGTGTGTTGTTTGTAGCATGGTTATCCTGTACTTTATAACTAATAAGTACTTATCAATGAGTACATACCAAGTTTTCCCCTCTGAGTCTAGGTTACCTCCCTCAGGATAATTTTTTTTCTATTTCCATCCATTTGCCTACAAATTTTGTGATGTCATTATGTTTAATGGCTGGGTAATATTTTATTGTGTGAATGTGCCAAATTTCTTTGTCCATTTTTTTGGTTAAGGGATATCAAGGTGGTTTCAAATTTCTGGCTATTATAAAAAAGGTTTCTATGAACATAGTTGAGAAAGTGTCTTTGTGGTATGGTGGAACATCTTTTATATATATGCTCAGGAATGGCATAGCTGGGTCTTGAGGTATACCTATTCTAAACTTTCTGAGAAGCTGCCAAATTTATTTCCAATATGATTGTAGTTTTCACTCTTACCAGCAATGGAGAAGTGTTTTCCTTGGTCCACATCTTTGCCAGAATGAGATGTCACTTGAGAATTTTTGACCTCAGACATTCTGAATGGTGTAAGATGGATACCAGAGTTGTTTTTGTTTTAAATATCCCTGATGACTAAGGATGTTGAACATTTCTTTATGTACTTCTTGGCCATTAGAGATTCCTCTGTTGAGAGTTCAGTTTAGATTTGTATTCCATTCTTTTCTATAATTGGGTTATTTGGTTTATTGATACCTTGTTTCTTGAGTTCTTTTATATTCTGGATGTCAGCCTTCTGTCAGATATGGAGGTTTCTAGGACCCTCTGGATCCATCAATTTCCCCATTGTCCCATATTTCTCTCACCTCAAGTCCCAATACGAAGTCCTTGCATCTATACCAATCTCCTGGTAAGTGAAGACTTTCATGGGACATCCCTATTGGCCTCATGTCCAATTATAAGTGAGCATATACCATGTGACTCTTTCTGCTTCTGGGTGAACTCAGTCACTGTGATCCTTTCTAGTTCCATCCATTTGTCCACAGATTTTGAGATTTCCTTGTTTCTAATAACTGAGTAGTATTCCATAGTGTAAATGTACCACAATTTCTTTATCCATTCTTTGACTGAGGGATACTTAGGCAGTTTCCATGTTCTGGCTATTATGAAAAAGGCTGCTACGAACATGATTGAGCATATATCTTTGTTGTGTAATGGAGCATCTATTGGGTATATTCCAAGGAGTGAAATAGCTGGGTCTTGAGGAAGCCCTATTCCAAGTTTTCTGATAAAAAACCGGATTGATTTTCAAAGTGGTTGTACAAGTTTGCATTCCCAGCAGCAATGAAAGAGTGTTCTCCTTTCTTCACATCCTCACCAGCATGTATTGTCACTTGAGTTGTTTATTTTAGCCATTCTAATGGGTGTAAGATGGAATCTCAGACTCATTTTGACTCGTAATTCTCTGATGACTAAGGATATTGAGAATTTCTTTAAGTGTTTATCAGCCATTAGATATTTCTCTGTTCAGAATTCTCTGCTTAATCTGAGCCCCAGATCTTAGTTGGGTTATTTGGTTTGGTGGTGTTTAATTTCATGAGCTCTTTATACATTTTGGATATTAGGACTTTGTCAGTTGTAGGGTTAGTGAAGACCTTTTCCCAGTCTGTGGGCTGTTGCTTTGTTCTCTTGTGTCTCCTGCCTTACAGAAGCTTCTCAGCCTAATGAGGTCCCATTTATGAATTGTTAACATTAAGGCCTAGGCTGTTGGTGTTCTGCTCAGGAAGTTGTCTCCTGTGTCAATGTGTTCCAGGCTCTTCCCCACTTTTTCTTCTAACAGATTTAGTGCCTCTGGTTTTATGTTGAGGTCTTTAATCCACTTGGACTTGACTTTTGTGCATGGTGATAAATATGAGTCTACTTCCATTTTTCTACATATAGATGTCCAGTTAGGTGAGCACCATTTGTTGAAGATGCTATCCTTTTTCCATGGAATAGATTTGGCTTCTTTGTCAAAAATCGAGTGCCCATATGTGCGTGGATTTATTTATGGACCTTTGATTCAATTCCATTGAGGGATTAGACTATTGCTGTGCCAGTACCATGCTGCTTTAATTACTGTTGCTCTATAGTGCAGCTTGAGATTAGTTATGGAGATTCCTCTGAAGGACCTTTTCTTGTACAGAATTGATTTAGCTATTCTGGGTTTTTTTGTTTTTCCATATGAAGTTAGAATTGGTCTTTCAATGTCCTTAAAAAATTGTGTAGGTATTTTGAAAGGGATTGCATTGATTCTGTACATTGTTTTTGGTAAGATGGCCATTTTTACTATGTTAATCTCCTGATCCATGAACAAAGGAGATCTTTCCATCTTCTGATGTCATCTTTAATCTCTTCTTCAGAGATTTGAAGTTTTTTTACAACCAAGTCTTTTACTTGCTTGGTTAGACTTATTCCTAGATAGTTTGTATTGCTTGTAGCTATCATGAAGGGTATAGTTTCCCTAATGTCTTTCTTAGCATGTTTGTTGTTTGTAAACACGAAGGCTATTGACTTTTTTGAGTTAAGTTTGTATCCAGCCATTTTGCTGAAGGTGTTTATCAGCTGTAGGAGTTCTCTAGTGGGATTTTGGGGGTCACTTATGTGCACTATCATATCATTTGCAAGTAAGGATAATTTGACTTCCTCCTTTCCCATTTTAATCCCCTTAATATCCTTTTGTTGTCTTATTGTTCTGGCTAGAACTTCAAGAACTATATTGAAGAGATATGGGGAAAGTGGGCAGCCTTTTCTGGTCCCTGATTTTAGAGGGATTTTCTTGAGTATCTCTCCATTTAATTTGATGTTGGCTATTAGCTTGATGTATATAGTTTTTATTATGTTTAAATATGTGCCTTGTATCCCTGATCTCTCCAAAAGTTTAATCATGAATGGGTATTTGATTTTGTCGAGTGCTTTTTCTGCATCTAAAGAGATGATCATGGCTTTTTTTTTAAAGTTTGTTTATATGGTGGATTACATTGATGGATTTCTGTATATTGAACCATACCTACACGGCAGGAATGAAGTGTACTTGGTCATGGTGAATGGTATCTTTGATGTGTTCTTGTATTCGGTTTGTGAATATTTTATTGAGTATTTTTGCATCAATGTTCATTAGAGAAATTGGTACAAAATTCTCTTTCTTTGTTAGATATTTGTGAGGTTTAGTTATCAAGGTGACTGTGACCTCATAGAAGGAGTTTGGTAAAGTTCCATTCATTTCTATTTTGTGAAGTAGCTTGAAGAGTATTGGTATTATCTCTTCTTTGAAGGTCTGATAGAATTCTACACTAATACCATGTGGACCTGATTTTTGTTGTTGTTGTTGTTGTTGTTGTTGTTGTTTTGTTTTGTTTTTTGATTGGGAGACTATTAATAACCACTTCTATTTCTGTATGAGAAACAGAATGATTTAATTTGTTTATCTGATCTTGATTCAACTTTGGCAAGTGGAAACAATCAAGAAAGTTGTTCATTTCCCTTAGATTTTCAAATTTTGTGGCATACAAGCCTTTGAAGCAGGACTTTATGATTCTTTGTATTTCTTCAGTGTGTGTTGTTATGTCTCTCTTTTCATATCTGATTTTGTTGATTTGGATAGTGTCTGCCTTTTAATTAGTTTGGCTAATGATTTATCTATCTTGTTGATTTTCTCAAAGAATCAGTTCCTGGCTTTTTTTTTTTTGATTCTGTCAACTCTTCTCTTTGTTTCTGATTTATTGATTTCAGCCTTGAGTTTGATTATTTCCAGAAGTCTATTCCTTTGGGTGTTTCTGTTTCCTTTTTCTAGGGATTTCTGATGTTTCATTAAGTTGCCTATATGAGATGTTTCCAGTTTCTTTATGAAGAAGTGGGGTGTTAAAGTCTCATACTATCAATGTATGAGGGTCAATGTGTGGAGTAAGCTTTGTTTATATCTCTTCTACAAATGTGAGTGTGCTTGTATTGGGAACATAGATGTTCAGAATTGTGATGTTATCTTGGTTGACTTACCTTTGATGAGTATGAAGTGTCCTTTCTCTTCTCTTTTGATTAATTTTGGTTTAAAGTCTATTTTATTAGATATTAAAATGGCTACACCAGCTTGCTTCCTGTGTTTTCTCCATTGATGATTAATGAAAAACTTGCTGGTTGAGTAGTCTTGCCTGGCATCTGTGGTCTTTTAGGGTTTGTAGAACATCTGTCCAGGCCCTTCTGGCTTTTATAGTTTCTGCAGAGAAGTCGGGGTAAATTCTGATAGGTTTGCTGCTTTTAATAGTTTTTCTTTATTCTGTATATTTTTTGTGTTTTGATTATTATGTGGCAGAAGGATTTTCTTTTTTCATCTATTCTATTTGATGTACTGTAGGCCTCTTGTGTTTTAATATGCATCTCCTTCCTTAAATTAAGGAAATTTTCTTTTATGATTTTGTTGAAGATATTTTCTGGACCTTTGAGCTTAGTGTCTTCTCTTTCCTATTATCCTCAGATTTCATCTTTTCATAGTGTCTTTCATTTCTTGCATGTTTGGTGTCAGGATTTTTTCTGTTTTAGCATTTTCTTTGATGGTTGTTCAAGTTCTACCATAGTATCTTCTACTGCTGAGATTCATTCCTCCATCTCTTGAATTCTGTTTGAGAGCCACCCTGTTAAGGGAGATCTCTAGGCATGTGGGCTGTCTAGGTGATCTAGTATTTGCAAGGTCTTGTACCATGATGTATCCCAAACTGCTTCCAGCCTCTGACATACTGTCAGAAACCACTGATTTGAGGAAGTCCAGTAGGCATGAGAAATCTCTGGAGGTGATCCAGTATTTGCAAGGTCTGTATCATGACATACCCCAGAATTGCTTGCAACCTCTGACTACTCTGTCAATTGTGCACTGCTGCATCTCTCTAAAATATGGCATTAGAGCTGGCCATGGTGGTGCATGCCTTTAATCCCAGTATCCAGGGAGGCAGAGGCAGGTGGATTACTGTGAGTCTAAGGCCAGCTTGGTCTACAAAGTGAGTCTAGGACAGCCAAGTTTACACAGAGAAACTGTCTCAAATAACCAAAAAGTAAATACATCTGGCATTGGTGTGAACTGTTATTTTCTGGGTATTGACCATCTCTGATTGAGCAAACTTCCTACAGGAGCTTCTTGAAGATGTACTGTCTATTATTCAGATGAATTAATCCCTAATTATAGAATTCATGATTTGATTCAAATAGTTTTAAAAGTTAAAGTTAGTTTATGGCTGTAATAAATACCTTTGTGGACCTCCAGATGCCTCACTAGGGATAGACTTGTAGCAGATTTGTGGTTTCAGATAAGGCCTCACTCCAGACTGCACCATGAATCCTGGTATTTCATCATAAATATAGGCAAGTTTGTTTAAACTTTACAAGAACCTAAGTGGAATGAAGCTACTTAGATATGTCTGAATTTACTGTTTCATAGAATAAAAGACAGATAAAATTATTGTCCTGAGCTCATAATGAACTAAAAGATAGCTGGATAATGTATAGTTAGGTCTGTCCTAATTGATAAGTCATATACTTTTGTAAGCTTCAGATCCTATTAACTTTAGACACTGTCAAAGTTTGTCATTCTGAACTCACTATGAACTTATATAATGGGTACATAGATAAGAAATGCTTAGCTTAAAACATGTAGCCTGTTATATTTTAGAATTCATCTGTTTTTGTTATTAATTATACTCTTTTGACTATGAGGTAATTCACTTTTCTCAGAAGTATAAGTCCAGCCACTAACTATAAATGGAGCTGAAAATTAGAAAGATTAACTTTAGTTGAAGTTAAGATGTCTGACTTCATCCACTTGTTGTCTTGAACCTTTTCTCTTGAACGTATTCGCTGAAAATTGGGAAGCTTAACTTCAGTTGAAGTTAAGATGCCTGGCTTCATCCACCTTTCCTCTTGAATGCAAGTGTGTGAGTGGTTTATTTTCTATCTCTTTCTTATTTCTTATTTCCCTATAGATTCACAAATAAATTAGCAGACTCAGGGCATCAGTTTTCTATGGTTAATAAGCCTAAGTTTATATTAGCTTATTGGAGATCTCTGCAAGGAAGCCTACAACCTTCCCCTCCCCCCGATGTGCAGTGTCTAGCCAGAAGCCACTTCTACAGCCTCAGCCATAGGAAATTTGTGGTCAGTTTAAGTTCTCCTCCTTGGCCGCAGGATAGCCAGTCCCTAGAGAAGAAACCCTGGGCTCCCTTTCCTTTTTCTTCTTTCAGTCTTGATCAGTTGCCTGAGCCATCAGATCTGACCACCCAAGAGAGGAAGCAAACTGGAATGGCATCCACATGCAGCACCAGAGACCTTACCCTGGACCTCTTCTGAGCCCACACCATGCATTAACACTTTATCAGGAAGAAGTGTTGGATCTTGTCAAAGGCTTTTTCAACATCTAATGAGATGATAATGTGTTTTTATCTTTGAGATTGTTTATATGTTGGATTACATTGATGGAGTTTCTTATGTTGAATCATTTGTGCTTCTCTAGGATAAAGCCTACTTGATCATGGTGGATGATGTTTTTGATGTGTTTATGAATTTGATTTGCCAGTAGCTTATTAATTATTTTTCCATCAATGTTCATAAGGCAGATTGGTATAAAATGCTCTTTCATTATTGAATCTTTGTGTTGTTTGGTTATCAAAGAAACTGTGGCCTCATAAAATGAATTTGGCAATGTTTCTTTTGTTTCTATATTGTGGAATGATTTGAGGAGTATATCTTTTAAAGGGTGGTATAGTTCTACCTGAAAACCATCTAGCCCTGAGCTTTTATGTTTGTTTGTTTGTGAGACTTTTAATGACTGCTTCTATTTCCTCAGTCATTATAAGTCAATTTAAATTGTTTCTGTGATCTTGGATTAACTTTGATAACAGGTATCTATCAAGAAAATTATGCATTTCTTTCACATTTTTCAATCTTTTGGAGTACAAGGTTTTGAAGTAAGATCTAATGATTCTTTGGATTTCGTCAGTGTCTCTTGTTATGCCTCCTTTTTCATTTCTGATTATGTTAAATTGAATATTCTCTGTTTTTTAATATGTTTAGGTAAAGGTTTATTTATCTTGTTTTTCTCAAACAACCAACTTTGTTTCATTGATTATTTGTATTTGTCTCTTTGTTTCTATTTGATTTCTTTCCTGAGTTTGATTATTTCCTGATATCTACTCCTCTTGACTGTGTTTGAACTTTCTTATTAGCATTGCTTTCATTGTGTCCCATAAGTTTGGGTATATTGTGCATTCATTTTCTTAGAATTCCAGAAATTCTTTAATTTTTAAATTTCTTCCTTGACCCAGTGGTCATAGAGTAGAGAGTTCTCCGGTTCCATGATTTTATAGGTTTTATTATTGTTTTTGGTTTTGTTTAAGACCAGATTTAATCCATGACATTCTATAAGATACAATTAGTTATTTCACCTTTTTTTTTTTTATCTGCTGAGACCTTCTTTGTGACCAAGTATATGCTGAATTTTGGAGAAGGTTCTGTGCATACTGAGAAAGTTTATTATTTTGTGTTTGGGTGAAATATTCTGTAGATATCTGTTAGGTCCTTTTGAGTCATAATGCCTGCTAGTTTTATTCTTTCTTTGTTTAGTTTCTGTCTGGATGATATGTAATTGGTTAGAGTGGATGCTGAGGTATCCCACTACTAATGTGTGAGGTTTTATGTGTGATTTAACATTAAGTATTGTTTCTTTTACAAATGTAGGTACCCTTGCATTTAGAGCATAGACATTCAGAATTGTGATAGCATCTTGGTGGATTTTTTCCTGTGATTAATATGAACTGTCTTTCTCCATCTCTTTTGAGTAATTTTGGTTGTATAACTATTTATTAGATTTTAAAATAGCTACTCCAACTTCCTTCTTCAGTCCATTTGCTTGTAAAATGCTTTTATAGCCTTTAACTCAGGAAATGTCTATCTTTGATGTTGAAGTATATTTCTTGTATTCATAATAATGGTGGATCCTGTTTTTGCATCCATTCTGATAGCATTTGGGTTTTTTTTTCTTTTTTTAAATTGAGTCCGTTGATGTTGAGAGTTATTAAAGACCAAGGATTCTCAATTCCTGTTATTTTGATGTTGTTGTTGTTGTTGTTGTTGGTGGTGGTGGTGGTATGTGTGTGTGCGTGTCTTTCCTGGTTGTACATGGTGGTGCTGGCAGTCCTCTAGGAATGTAAGCACATTCATGGGATGGGCAATTGGGCAGAATATTAGTTACAGTTCACCATTATTGCCTGTGTGTTAGGTATACTTGGTAGGCAAGGTGTTTTGGGGAGTCTTACTTGGTTTTCCTTGGTGTCAGCAGGCCTCTTGAAATATAGGCAGAGTTGTGAGCTACAAAATAGAGCCTAGGGAGACAGGGCACAGCTCAGCTCCCTGCTGTTGTGCATTCCTCAGGGGACCCAGTAGGCAAAGGATTGCGGAGAAGGGGTTTCATCTGGCTGTTCCTGGTGCTAGGGGCCTCCAGGAATGCAGGTAGAGCTATGGGACAGAAAATGAAGAACAGGGGATGGCACAATTAGAGCTTTTGGGTATGTCAGAAGGAGACCTAGCCGGCAAGGGCTTGTGGATGGGAGGGAGTGCCCTACATGGTCTTTCCTGGTGTAGGCAGGTGTCTGAGAATGCAGGCAGTGTTGTACTTTCAAAAATGGAGCACAGGGAACAGCTGTATAACAGTTTTTTTAAAAAAATAGTATGTATATGATATCAGGTAGCCTTCAGGTGTTTGATTTTCAGCTTTCCATTTATTTAACTGTAAGGTGTTATTTTTTTCTATAACTTATTTTTTAAAATTACTTTACTGGCCTTGCAAAATTGGAAACACTGGTAATCCCAGTATTCAGGGAAGCAGATGTAGGTGGATCTCTGTGAGTTCAAGACCATCCTGGTCTACAAAGCAAATCCAGGACAGCCAAGGCTATACAGAGAAATCCTATCTTGAAAAAAATTTATTATGTACTTCTGAATCATGGGATTGTTTTGTGGATAATCTAAATAAATTCTTGGATGCTGATTGGTTTATAGTAGATATTAGAAAATATTAAAAATTATAATTTATATTACAATTCTAATAAGTTTATTAGATCTTAAGAAATTGTGGTATGTGAGACTTGTCTTTTGAAAAACAAACATTTCAAAGGTTTATATGTGTGTATGAGTGCAGGCTTCTGTAGAGAGCAGAAGAGGTTATCAGAGCCACAATGTTAAGAGTCCCTAGATCTTAGGAGCTTACCACGGTGAGTTCTGGAAACTGAGAAATAATTACTTTTAGTTACTGATCCATCTTTCTAGCCCTTATACCTCATCTTTATAGATTTAAATGTCAACACACACAAGTTATACTCTTTTTGTACATCACTAAGATGTGTTCAGTAAACATGATAGGCCCTCTCCAAAACAAATCATGGAGATATCAACACAAATATTACAAAATTCTCGATTTGTGCAGATTAATTAATCAAGACACAAATCAAACATATCTGTCAGTAATTTAACTGATTTGTAAAATTCTATCAGTACAACTCTATTTATTTCAAAATCATTACATAATTTAAGAGCCAGTTTTAATTTTAAAAATGTCTTAAAGTGCAAAAGGAAATTGATGGCATACTTCAGCAAAAGAATAATTGCATGGCAGATGACATCATATTTTTACTTCTGACACATCTTTTGTTCATTGTGGATTGGATGTCTATCACTGTCTGGCTCAGATGATGAACAGACATATATTTTAATTCTGTTTTGCTACTTTATTCTCTGAGAATAGGTCGATCATTTAATCTATATCTGCCTGATATCACCACAAGCATTAAAAATAGTTTTGGGTATAAATCAAAATAGTTTTATTATTTTGACCTTTATTATAATAACTTCAGAAAAAAGATTATTGTTATAAATAATCTAAGCATTTCTACTGTCAATGTCTTGCAGGGTAACCAAGAGTGATTCCTCCCTACCTCTAAGTGCTTAAGTGCTATAATTCTGAGAAGGTGGGCAGCAGCTACGGCATTGTGCAATTGAAATTACTAATCTTATCTGTGGAGCCATGTTTTCCTTTAAAGAAATTATAAAGCTCCTTGTATCACTGCAAAATATGGTGATAGGATGTTTGTGTCCAGATGAATTTTGAAAAATATATTAAAATAATTATAATGCAGATAAAAAACATCTATGAAAAGTTCTTGTAACTTGAACTGGGATTAGCTTTTTGCTGATCTATGTTACTATGTTTGCTTCTCTCTCTCACATAAAATGACACTAAACATAGGTAGATACGAAGACCTTTTCAGTACATTTAACTTGAACATGTTATTAGAGTTGGGATATAACTATGTGACTTACCTATCTCCTGAGGAAATTTCTTTAAAAGTTCTAGGTTATCCATGAGATTTCCTAAATTCCTGAGGATTGTCATCATAATAAAAATCTAAATCCACCTGAAAAGACATATTCTCATTATTAGGAAGACACTTTTTAAGACATAATTTGTCAGCTCAAGCAGAAATATTAAACATATTTAATTCTAGGATACATCTCTGTTAAGTAAATTCTGTAGGAATGGATTTGGGGTGCTTCTGGCTGTAGACTGCATGCGCTTTGGGGATGTTTCCATTTCAGGTTTCCCATATGTCTTCGGCATAGAGTGCCATGGATGCTGTTACCTCACCAGTATTTGTTCTTCTGGGGGCCACTGAGGAACATGGAAAGGTGATATTTTTATTTCTAACTTTGTTCTTAGTGCCTTTTCACACACAGGTAAAAGATTGACCCCTGTATAGGTAGCACAACACCCGCTAAGTCTACTCAGAAAGAAAGGCAATCTGAATTTTACCACAAAGGAATGAAAAGGATTCATGTCTCCATGAGTAACCTGTTTTCTTAACTTAAAACTTTTGGTGTTTTAACTATTCACTATGAAATATGAGAAGCAAAAATATTTATGCTCATCAGCATCTTCTTAATAATTTTCCATAATGATTTACAGATGTTTGGTGTTAGCAGGAATTTTTTTTAAATCTCATGGTGTGGTTTGCTTAGGTCAAAGCACCATTATTAAGTGATGATTTAACATACCTTAAAATACACAGTCAATTAGTGGGCCGACACATTCTTGCATAAATAGTAAGCTTCCTATGTTTCTGAAAGTATGGAATTCTTAGAAAAACACTCATCAAGCATAAAAGTACAGTGTATATGAGGGATAATTCAGGAAATATGAATTAAAATATATATGTATATTTGTTGTGGACATGGTTTGATAGATGCTTGATTTAGGAACAGCAACAACAACAACAAAACCCTCCCATTAATGGTAAAATTATTCCATAGAGCTTCAACATGCTTTCAGAGTTGAGCATGGGCCCAATTTGAGTTATTATTAGTAGAAAGATCAGGCAGCTCTCACTTTAGCCTGCTTTACACAATTCAGGCAAGCAGCTGAATAATTTGAGTGTATTCTAGGAACTGTCTTTGATCCTAAATAACTTCCATGACATAAAAATGATTTGATAAGTTTTTCCTTGTGCCATATTTATTTGGCAGTGATATCTGGTCCCTTGGCATTATCAGTAGAATGACTGGTCTCTGAATACTGGCTCAGTTAGTGTCTCCAATAAGGCATCCAATCCCTTGAAATGTAGTCTCCCTGCACAAAGCAGCCCCAGAGATGAAATATTAAAAATGTCTATAAGTCATACTCTCATGCCAATATTAAAATATCACTATGAAATGTCCAGGATGCTGTGTTTCTAAGATGTTGCTCACAGAAGTGGAGGTTGTATCTGTGTAAAGGGTTTTAAAACCCTTCTGGGAGATGCATAACTATAAAGAGATGGAAGAAAAGGTTACACTGCTGTTCCTGACTGAGACGACTAGGTGAGCTCTGTTGGTTTATGTTGTTTCTGCCACATAACTGCCAAAATAAACACTGGGATTCTCTTATTCTTTTCACAGTCCAACTACAACTTGAAAATCACAGAGTAAACTGCAGAAGACAGCCAGACCAAAATGTGCACTTATTCACTGGCCTGTGCCTGAGTCAGATATTTTCCCCATATCTACATTTCACTTATGCATTTTAGGGGACTTGAATAAATCATCTGTTCATAAAAGAGTTCCATAAAATACAAAAGCAGTTGCCAAGAAAGGTGGTTTGTCAAAAGAAGGGAAAGCCAGGGTTAATCACATGATTCTATTCTTCCCCAAGGTGTAAAATATTTGGTGCTTTCATTTTTCAGAAAAAAATTGTGAGTTACCCTTCTTAAATGTTTATTCTTATTTTAAAGACAGAGCCTTGCTATGTAGTTGTACTGCCCTCAGACTTGTAGTCTTACTATTTCAGCCCTACCCCCACAACTATGAGGACCAACTAGTGCCATTTTCTTTAGATGGTATGTTATATTGAAGCTAAAGATAAGAAGTAAAGCAATTGTCTAAATTTTATAGGCAGGACTATCAGAGTTCCACATCACACACTACTGAAGCATCTTATTAGTATATGTGTATAAATAATTTAATTTTGACATTTTGAATAATTAATGAGAAAGCTACTATTTTAACACACTTCTGTTTTGGGTCTGTTTCTGACACTTCTTTTTTTTTTTTAACAGAAAAGTGTTCTTTGTTCATTTTTTCTTGTGCTCAAATTATAGTTCAAGCTCACAGGATCTCTTTAGCAAGTGATCATTGCCTCCTTGATTCCAAATAAGATGAATTTCTTGCTAACAATTAAGGGAGAACCTGCCCTGAGGACCTGCTTTTCAAAGAGTAGACATTAGGACTGCGCTGTCTTATCCATGTACACCTCCACAGCTGCAAGTCTCCTTTCCTCCATACATAAAGAAAGAGAAAATATAATGAGAGATGATGCTTATGCAATTTATAGTGTTGCAAAGCGAGTATCAAAATCACTGTGGTGGATTTATAATGGAACTTCATGCTCATTGGTCCAGTTTTTGCAAAATGCAATCTCTACCTGTCTTGAAGAGCGGTCACTCCTTTCTACTAAATTACAGGATGCTAGAAACATTAGATAATTGTGAATATACATTAATGTTTGCCTGTTACTGATTTAAACCTAAAGGTCCTTTGAATAATACCAGTCTAAGATGATTACATCATCATCATCATATCAAAGATTTATTGAGAGTTTACTTCATGCAGTACCCTATGCATTGCAGGCTTTATCCCCTGTGATCTTTACAGTAATTTAAAACCAGCATCATGGAAGCTATTGTAAGTGGAGGCATGCCCAGTCATTTGAAGAGGATCCAAGGTCATAAGAATTAATAAGGGGCAGAGAACACACTCTTCTTCTGTCTGGGTGCAGTGCCTTTATTTTCAGTGATTTGTTTGTTCAAAACATACAACCTGACTAGATTCTAAAACAAAATGAAGGAACAGCAATTGTACTAGAAACAATATCACTTATTTAAATGTTTAGTCGGTGTTATAGAACATTTAATTTTATGTAATTGGTTTTTTGATTAGAAACTTTGATGTTAGCCATGTGTAAGGAGGGAAGAACGTGGAGCTTGCAGCATAGACTGAATCCAGCAGGCACTCTCAAAAAACCTTTTAGAAAACTTGGAATCTGTACAGAAAAATCGCAAGCAAAGAATAGAAAAATGTTCTGCTGCATACAACAGGGAAAATAATTCTAGCTCTAAAGTTAGAATTCTTATTATAATGCTTCCACCAATCTTTTCTACAAGAGAAAATACCTGGTGTATTACTCTATGATTGAGACAGATGTTCTCAAATATTTATTATTTTATATAAGGCAACTTACAATGTATCAGAGGAGACCCAAGAGAAAACTGTTCAAATGATTAAAATACTCATAGGTCATGTGTCACAGTTCTGATTTTACTTTCTCTATGTAACTGTTCTTGGTCTAAGGAGTGTTTAGTCTCATAATATATGTGATATATATTCATTAGTTCATGTTAATTACAAGACATCAATCATTTGTGTTTCTCCAGAGCTTTCAGAGACTAAGTCCTATGTCTTCTTGCATGTCAAGTAAACTGGTGCAAAATTGAGGTTTAGAGTTGTTAGTTATCTTGTTCTTTGAAAAAGGTGCATTGGACTTATTACATAATTTTCAGATTATAAATGGAATGTGAGATTCACTGCGATTTTTTACTAGAATAAAAATATATTCTACTTTCATGAATGTTTAAAAAACATCAGATTTATTACATTAGAAATTGAAGCTGTTTATGAATGATACTAAATAACCAAATAAAAAATAAAGTGAAATTATCCAATCATTGTTGAATATATAAACATCCAGATGTCTGGCACTGAATATATAAAACATCTGGCTTCTGAACAGATTTTTTTACTTTAAATAGACAAATTCAAATAATACTATTTTGTTTATAGTTCTATAATATTTTTCTTTTACTAAGTAAGCATGTAACTAATAATAAGACATGCAAGATAGAGAAGGAAAAACACTCTAATTATCAATAGTAACATTTTCCCTCTTATTTTACATCCTCAATTGCTTTGAGTTGTATTATATATCAAATTCTATATTTTATAATAAATCTTTAAAACAAGCTAAATACCTAAAGAAGGTGAAAGACACATGAAAAACACACAAGTCACTCTAGAGCTTAATATTTCAATGGCAGTAAAGACAGCAAAACAGAGAAGAGTGTAAACAGTATGTCCTTCAGCCAGCAGAGGTGATGTAATACTGCATAAGACATGAGGTGTTTCATGGAAGACAGATTGTGCAATGACACAGATAGCCTGCACAGAAAATATTATGCACTCCTAGGATTTTAAAATCTGCTTTAGAAAAATTGTGAGACATAGAGAACAAGGTTTCAGAGGTGTAAGTGAGGTAAAGACAATCTGATTTGATACTATTGGGAGTAATAGTGATGAAGTGAAGAGTTTCTAGATGCTTTTCAGTTTCTCATGTACCAGACAAGTTCTGACATCTCTATGTAGCAAAATACAGCAGAAATATCACCAAGTATGTGAGTGAATATAGTGAAACTGAATTCTGATATCTATGTAAGAATCATAGGTAATTGTCAAGAAGGCTGTGAAGGAAAATGATGTTAAACTCGAAGTCATTTTACAGATGTAAAATTTAATCAAGAATAAGGAGAAAGACAAATATTCCCTCCATTCTTGCTCTCTCTAAGAATTTTGCCATGAAGGCATTTTAGATTTTGTCAAAAGATTTGTCTGCTTCTATTGAGATAATCATATATTTTTGTCTTTAATTTATAAAGAGCACAAACAAATGATTTAATGATGTAGCTCAAGAATTTTGAAAAACAAGAAGCTACAAACAAGTCTGGTGTAAAGTAAGAAAGAATAAAAACCAAGGCAGAAATTAAAGAAATAGAAACAAATAGCACAAATGGTGAAATCAACATTTCTCTTCCTTCCCTGTGAGCAGGGAACCTTAGTTTTAGTCGTATTAGCTCCCCAAAGTGTTTCTTCAGTGTGTTCAGTTTTCCTTAGAAACAGTGGCTTTGCTTGCAGAAGCATGCGTTACTGTGCCGTTTCTCCCTTCAGCAAACACATATGTAGATGTACAGTACTTGCAAAAGTGACAGTTTTTCAATGTTTTCTAACTAAGGAAACAAGTTGCACACTTCTGAAATGCATTTGTTCAATTTTGTCAGAAACAGTTTTTTTTTTTTTTTGCCTAAGGAAACATGCATTAGAGTGCACTACTTTTGCCTGTCCACACAGTGGTACAGGTTCTGAGTATGTAACTGTGTTTCTCTAGCTTTCTTGTGAGCAAAGGCCCTGATCTGGGCCTTAGAGGAGGTAACTAGATTAACAGAACTTGGTCTCAACTCACTGGAGAAAAAAAAATGATGACTAAGTTTAACAGAATTAGAACAGAGGAACATTTCAAAAATCACTGAAGAAATCAGAATATTGCCAGAGAGTACTTTAATAACTTGTACTCTCTTCAGTTGGAAAATCTAAAAGAAAAGGTTAAACATCTTGCTTCATCTAAACTACAAAAGTTAAAGCAAGAAGATTCTGACAACCTAAACAGACCCATAATAAATAAGGATATTAAAACTGTAGGGGAAAAAAATCTTCCAACTAAAGTATACAGGCCCAAATGGATTCACAGAATAATCCTGCCAGATGTCCACAAAAACACAACCAATAATTCTTAAATTAGGTTTTTAAAATGAATAGAAGGTTCATTCTCAAATGTATTTTATAAAGTTACCATCACTCTGATATACAAACAAGGTAAAGACACAGCAACAACAAAACTAATGTAACAGATCAGCTTCTTGATGAATGTACATGAAAAAGTTTGAATGAAAATACTGGAAAAGTGAATACAGATACATAACAAGAAGATCATATACCATAATCAAGTTGGTTTTCTTCAGAATGTAGCATTAGTTCAATACATGTAAATGGAATTAAAAATTCACTTAAATAGAGTAAAAGAAACAAATCAATTGGTTATCTCAAGAGATGCAAAAAATCCTTTGCCAAATCCAACATGCCTTCATGATTAAAGTCCTAGACAGTGTTGGACCAGGGGGAGTGTACCTCAATATATAAAAGCCATGTGTGACAACCCCACAACCAACATTATCCGAAATGAAGAAAAAGTCTAAGCTATTCCATATAAAGTCAGGATTGAGATAATACTGTTCACTATTCATACTTAATTTCAACACAGTTCTAGAAGCATTCACTGGAACATACAGCAAGAGAAGGACATTAGATGAATACAAATAGCAAAAGTAGTAAAATTGTCCTCATTTGCAGATGGTATATTATACATAAGATATCCAAAAATATTTCACCAAAAAATTCTACAAGCAATAAAAACAAATCAAGACCATATAAAAGCAACTTAGAAAATCAATCCCATCAAGAAACACACTGAGGAAGATATCATGGATGCATTCCCCTTTACATCACCATCAAAGACAATAAAATATCTTGGAATAAACCTAAATAAAGAGGTGAAAATATCCACAATGAAAATTTTGGATCTATGACAAAGAGATTGAGAATGACTCTGTAGGATGGAAAGTCATTCCATGCTCATAGATCAATAGAACTAATATTGTGAAAATGACCATCACACCACACAGATTTATAGATGCAATATAATACCAATCAAAATGCCTACAAAAAATTTTACATGAGTAAGAAAGTCCTGAAATCCATATGCTTTCAGAAAAGACTTCAGATACTCAAAGCAAATGTGAACAAAAAGAATAATAGTAGAAGAATTGCTGTTTTAGACTTCAAGATAATTCATAGAGCTACAGTAATAAAACAACATAATAGTGTCACAAAGAGTAAAATAGAAGACCTTAACATGAGTACATGTAACTATGCACTATGACATTTGACAAAGAGGCAAAAAATACACTAGAGAAAAATATTTCATTTCTACAAGTGGTTCTTGCAAAACTGAATGTCCACATGTAGAAGAATGAAATTAGACATGCATCTATTACATTATAGAAAAAGTTGCTAAGTAGCTTAAAACTTCAATTTATAATCTGAAAAACTACTGAAAGAGAACACAGGCAGTACTATACATGTTTTAGGTGTAGAAAAAGTCTTTTTGAATAGGAATCTATTTATTTGCAGAGGAGTTAAGACCAATAAGTGAGAAGTAGGAGCCCATAAAACTAAATATTGTCTGTACCAGAAAGGAAATTATTAATCAGTGATAAAAACCACAGAAAGTAAACAAATCTTTGCCAGCTATAACTTTGATAGAGGATTAATACAGAATATACAATGTATTCAAAAATGCAAAATGTCACAAAAACAAGTAACCCAATTAAGAAATGGATGTGAGATCTCTCAAGAGCATTCTTAATTGAAGAAATGAAAGTGACTGTGAAGGACCTCAAAAATTGTTCATAACCCTTAAAATTAGGTATATATAAATGAAAAAACTATATAGGATATGGCTGTGGCCTTTGCTTGCCTCTCAGAAGTTGAAGGTTAGCCATTATTACTGAAAACACAGCACACTTGTGACACAGGACTCAGATGATTCAAGCTGGATTTAAACTAAAAACCTCCTTTCTGCAGTCGAGCTTCCAAGTCACCAGAAAATACTGTGCATTGTGCCAAAGGGGAGAAGGAATCAATAGTCTCATCTATCTGTGATATCTATAAATTACAACAGTGATAGACATGGCAGAATATACATAAAGGTACAGAACATGGCACTCAGATATTGGTGGTAAACAATAACTGTCTAATAAAACTTGAGGTCCATTCAACAGGAGGGAAACCATGTTTGGGATTTCACACTCAGCCAAAATCCAAGGGCGACTGAGGTTGTGAAGGAGATAAGAATTTGACTACCATTTGGCTAGACTAGTACAATTTATAACTGCATTCTGAATCTTAACCTTATACCCACAGATAAGTGGGTACCAGCCTCATTAAAAAGGCTATTCTTTACAGCAAATGGAGTATAATGAAAAACTGCATCTAGACACAATGCAAAGATCAGTAGATTGGGGGCCACTCAGCCTCAACTGATGTGTCTAAAGTATAGCTCCTCCAACCATGGCTCAGGGAACACCACAGAAGAGTTAGTGGAAAGATTGTAAGAGCTGGAATACTAGGAAATATGTTGTAAAATAGTCTTTTATAGAGAAACCTGCATAATCAATACCTGAACAATGGTAATATTAATAGACACGCTAACTTAGAAGTAAAGAAATCTCATGGTATCATAGCCATTGGTCAAAGAACTACAAGAGACTAATGACTGCTGAGAGAGGGTGTCAGCCTCTCCTAGATAGTTGTCTCCTGTGTTTTTGCACAATTCAGAATGGTGAGATCTGAAACTATCTGAACAAAAACAGGTGGACTATTTTCAATGTCTGAAATAATAATATTATTATGACACTGAGCACTACCTACTGTGCTAAGGAGGCACCTAATATTATTATTAGTAGTAATAAATAATAGTGAAAGAAGAGGTTATCAAATTGGGGTAAATGGAAGGATTTAGAGGGAGGGTACTGGATAGATAAAAGGGAAAGAGGGAAGTGAAGTTATTATAATTTAATTTAATATTCATTATGAGGTATTTTACTATGTAAATTAGACTAATATATAAAGGAAAAAAACAGAGCAGAAATCAAATAAATATTGGTAACGAGCTATCCAATGCTAAAAATAATGACTTTCTGAGTTTCAGTGAAAAGAATAGGGAGTTTAGAACATAACTCTAGTGATGTATTATGAAATGTATTATGTAGAAAATAATAATCATGATAAACTTAGAAAATATTCAGGAGGAGAAAAATGACATCATAATGTTGTAAGATTTCTTTCCATTCTTAAGGTAATTTAATGTTACTTAAAGTTATATTTTGATATTTATGGGTTTATGAAACATTAAAAATATAGTCTTCCAGCAAAAGAGATGTAGCGTGGAGTGGATAGTAAACTCTGAAGTTAAGAGGACTGCTGGTTTTTCAGGGGAGCCATATTCAAATTCTAATACCATATGATAACACACAACTCTCTGTTACTACAGTTCCTGGAGAGTTGAGTCTTACTCTGGCCTTATTGGACATTGCAGGTACGTGTTACACATATGTAAGTGCAGGCAAAACAATCGTACTCATAAAAAATTAAATTACAAAGGGAGAACCACAGAATTACAACATATTTAATACTTTAAGAAGATAAAGAAAGGAGAAAGTATACAAAAACCAGAAGGGCGAACAAAAATAACAAGCACAATAAACTCTTGTAAAGTTCACCGTAACTGTTTTATCAAGAAAGAGCATAGCACTGTCACGAAACATGTGACAGTAGATTCAACACTGGATCTGGAAATGTCACAGATCAGGGCGGGAGTTGGAAGGGCTCACCAAAAGCTATAATGAATGGAGAAAGTCATACTGAAACCTATCATTTTTAAACTTTAAAAAAGTTTAAAGCAGCATGTCCAACATAGATGAATAATTCTGTTCTCTTAAGCCACAGGCTATTGAATCAAAATTCTAGTGTCAAGTATGGACACCTCCTCATAGTCAGAGAGAATCTAGCAGACCCCCAAAATAAAACTTATAGTCATTGTTCTTTGTTGCCCACCAGAACTGGTGGGTGGTAATACCATTGTTAGTAAGGGCACCATGCACTTTAATGGTTATAGGTAGTAAAAGGAATTCAGCTGTAACTGAGGTACAAATATCCTCAATGCTAAGTTTCACAGTTCCAGAAGGATCTAGGCAACATAATGTGGGAGACAAATCAGCAATTATCTTACTCTTTCATGGATCCTACATGTTACTAACTTTCCTTACAAGATGTCCCTAATGTTACAATAGTGACACAATCATGAGGGTAACCAACTATGTTCCAGTTGGATGAGGGCCCTTTCCACTGCTAGGAAATCATGAACCACACTGTAAATCAGGTCAAAACTTCATGGCTGAGGGGTTAATTGACGCTAGGGAGGTATTTACTACTGATGCTTTGATTAGTTAACATGTTATGAAACTGCCTTCTAATTATCCAAATATATACACATTGATTAGTGCTATCCTTAGTCATGCGCAAAGGATTGATATTTATAATATGCAGGAATGTAGGCCACAACTCACAGTTGGTCAAAATGGTAAGAATAAGTTTTTGTTGGGGAATTGATTTCAATTGGAGCATCTATATCATGCCTAGGCTGCTTAAAGAACATCTTAGAAGAGGAGGCAGAAAAAAATAGGATCCAGAGGATACAGGAGTGCAATAAACTCTTGTCTTCTAACTATGGAACAACTATTTCTCTCACAAACTCACAGAAGCGTTGGTTAGCTGCATAAAATATGCACAGGACTGGGACTATCAATATTCTATCATGTGTGTCTGCCTTGCCTTAGGAGATAAATGCAGCTAATGATTGATTACACACAAGGAGTAAAATGCCTTAGTGGTATAACCACTGGGAGGGTGATCTTGCTCCAGTAAACAACACCACACTGAAGCTCATGTTGTAGGTCTCAGATAAATAAAAGCAAGACAAACAAAAAGTAGGAGGGAGACTTCTCAAAAAGCAATTAAACAGGAGTGGAAAGGCAAGTAAGAGAGGTTATTGAGGTGGTAGATATGCTAAAGCTTTGTGTAGAACTATGAAAGGAACATATTTAAATCAAGCAAATTAGCAAAAGTATACAATATATAGACAAAACAATGAAACATATTGAGAGAGAGAGAGAGAGAGAGAGAGAGAGAGAGAGAGAGAGAGGAGAGAGAGAGAGAGAGAGCGAGCATGAATATATATTTACTCACATGTGTGTCAAATGGCAAATCAGAAGAAAAATATTTTGAGTGAATGCAGCTTAAAAAAAAAATCTTCCTGGAAGATACATGACACCCAACATGGCAATAAAAAAGCCTCATTTAGGTAAGGACCCAAAGTTCTTTCTCATTGTTAAAAGATAGAAAAACCAACATGCATAAATAAACAGGAGAAGGACAAAAGCAGAGATGACAGTGATAAAGGCTATACACCTTTAACGAGGTAAAAAAAAAAATCAATGAAACAGAAATAGGAACATCTGGTAAGCCACTAGCTAGATTAAAGGGGAAAATTGAGAGAAGATATATTCTGAATAACAGGGAACAACTTTAAAAAACTACAGACTAAAAAATGTTTTAAATATTAAAATAGAAAATATTCAAAAGACACAAACTATAAAAATCTCACTTTAGGAATACATGATTTATGTGGTCCTATAAATATAAGAAAATTTGAATCTAAGTCTAAAACATTCCCAAATGGAAAACTTCCACCCAAAGTTTTCACAGATGAATTCTACAATTTTTATGCTAGCTTCTTCTAATAATTTAGAGCAGGGAACTTTTACCGTATTCTGTAGATATAATTTTCCCCCAAACAGGATCAAAGACTTTACATAAAATCAAAATCATACCAACATACTATAAAATTCAATGCCAAAACTATCTACATTTCGATTTAAGTCTTATTATTTTCAAAAATTCAATTTTATTTAGCAAATAAAATTTAATAATAAATTAGAAATATCCAATTTAATTGAGTCTTACACCAGAAATTATTTGACATGCAAAATTATAGCAGTGTAAGTTACCATAGTGAATCTAATTTAAAAAAAAAAACATTAAGGATTCCAAGATGACTGAAAGTGGTATGGATCTTGTCTAGAAGCTAGAGTAATCAAGTCAGGGACTTGGATTGATTTCTTAACCAGGAACATGAACATCCCTGTCCTACTACAGTGAGAGAACTCCACAGTTTGAAAGGAAGAAACTACAGAAAACCTGTGCACACCTGAACATAGGAAGAGCACTGACCCCCTGAGGAACAGATCATCCTTTGCAGCAAGGGGCTGCAAGCTGTGGTGAATGAAAGAGAGTGGAGATCAGTGCCTTAGCTTAGCAGCTGGCTGCAAACAGCAGTGAGAAACTGACAGTGAGCAGTGGTTACCAGCAGGATGGCTCAGCACAGCAAAGCAGATTCTGGGTGATTCCAAGATGGTGGCACCTATCATGCACTGTATCCGATCTACCACGTGGAGACCAGGGACTTATTGGGATCCACAGACTGCATGAGCTGGAGAACACTAGGTGAATGGAGTACCACGCAGTACAGACCACAGGCAGGCCTGGTCCCAGGTCAACAAAACCAATGGAGCATGGGAGCACAGTCTGCAGACTCTGCACTGGAACCTGACTGCAGAATTTAGGCAGGCTCTATAACAATAACTCAGTATATAGGACTGAACTCTGGGCAATAAAGCACCAGAGCTCCTGGCCTGGGGAAATCTTAAGGAAACAGGTAGACCTGTCAGCAGTGCAGGCTGGTCTGAATGGGTCGAGAAACTACTGACCACAGTGAGCCATGCCTTGACAAGTGGGCAGATCTAACCCTGGCTAGCCAGGCTCCACAGCCTGTCAGGGCCTCCCACACTCATGGGAGAGGCTGTGCAAACCTGAGGGGTCAGGATAGGAAACTAAAGAATGGCCCCCAATGTAGTGGGACTGAACCACCATAGTTGTGCTATCTGACCAGGTCATGGCAGGAACCAAGATACTGGCCACAGCAGAGGATGCCTGCATAATAGGGCAGGGCCTTTCATGCACTTGGGAGAAGTTGAGCAGGCCTGAGGGTACAGGACAGAAAACTAAGCAGTGACTGCAACACAGCCTGACTGAACCACCACAGTTGCATGATCTGAACTGGACTGGGCAGGCTCTGCTGACCCAGTGGGAGCCTAAGTGTGGAGCAAGGTCTCCTGGAGCTGAAACCAGGTCACCTGGCTGCTCCAGGAAAGAATTCCCTGATCCCCACAGGCAAGAGCGCTATAATCACTCACCAACAATCCAGTCTCAATGACCAGTGAAGGACAACTCAAATAACAAAATCCAAAATAACATGGCATCTCCAGACCACAGCTATCGCAAAGAAAGCAACCTTGAGAAATAAAAAACAATAAAAACACAATAAAATGACCTCAAAGGCTTAGTAATGAAGAAGATAATGGAAGAAATGAATAAAATCTATAAACAAAAGCTGGAAGATGCAGCCAAAGAGGTTGAAGACATAAAAGAGGCCTATAGAGAGGCATGGGAAGAAATTTAGGATAATACAAATAAACAGAAGAAGGAAATAAATAAAGAAGTTCAAAATCTGAAAATGAAAATGGAAACAATGATAAAAGCACAGACAGAAGAAAAACGGGAATGGAAAAATTAGAGAAGCAAGCAATCAACAGAGAGGTGAGCTTTTCTAACAGAATCCAAGAGATGGAGGAACACATCTTGGGACTAGATGACACAATCATAGAACTTGAAGCATCCATCAAAGAAAATGCTAAATCTGAAAAATTTCTAACACAAAACATCCAAGAAATCAAGGACACCATGAAAAGACAAAACCTGAGGATAATAGGCATTGAGGAAAAAGAAGACACCCAACTCCAAGACCCAGTAAATATCTTCAACAAAATCATAGAAGAAAATTTCCTCAATTTAAAGAAAGTGATGCATATAAACATACAAGAGGCTTACAGAACACCAAATATAATAAACCTGAAAAGAAAAATTTCCTACCGTATTATATAAAAACACAAAATATAAAGAACAAATAAAATATTAAAAGTGGCAAGGGAAAAGGGCCAAGTTACATATAACAGCAAACCCATTAGAATTACACCCAACTTCTCAGCAGAGACCATAAAAGCCAGAAGGGCCTGCACAGAGGTCCTGCAAATCCTAAGAGACCACAGATGCCATGCTAGACTAATATACCCAGTGAAACTATCAATAACCATTGATGGAGAAAACAAGATGTTCCATGACAAAAACAAATTCAAACAGTACCTATCCACAAACCTAGCCTTACAGATTTTACTAGAAGGAAACCTCCAACCCAAAGTGACAAGTTACAACCAAAACTATCTGGGAAACAGAAACTACACCATCTCAGTAATATAACCATAAAAACACTCTACTGCAATAAACATCAAAATGAAGGGACTTTAACAGTCACTGGTCATTAATATCGCTCAACACCAATGATCACAATTGTCCAATAATAAGACACAGATTAATTGAATGGATACATGAACAAGACCAAACATTCTTCTGCATTCAAGAAACACATATTAGACATAAGAATAGACATTACCTCAGGGTAAAAGGTTGGAAAAAGGTGTTCCAAGCAAAAGGAAAATGAAGAAAACTAGTGTAGCCATTTTAATATCTAACAAAATAGACTTCCAACCAAAATTAATCAATAGTGATGAAGAAAGTCAGTTCATACTCATCTAAGGAAAAGTCAACCAATATCACATCACAATTCTAAACATCTACACTCCCAATGCAAGGGCACTCACATTTGTAAAAGAACTATTAACAAAGTTTAAACTAAAATATAGGTAATTGAAACAGAAACTAAACCAAGAAATAATGACACTATCCAACATCATGAATCAAATGGATCTAACAGATATCTACAGAACTTTTTTCCTAAACACAAAGGATTATATATTCTTTTCAGTACCCCATGGAATATTCTCTACAAACTTTCATACAGTAGGTTACAAAACAAGCCTCAACAGATAAAAGAATATAGATAATATACCTTGTATCTCATCCTATCACTATGGTCTAAAACTAGACTTCAACTACAACAGAAATAACAAAAAGCCTACAACAACATGGCAATTAAATAACTCTCTACTTAATGACACCTGGGTCAGGGAAGAAGTAAAGAAAGAAATTTAAAAATTCCTGAAATTCAACGAAAATGAAAGAACAACATACCCAAATTTGTGGAACACATTGAAAGTGGATATAAGAGGAAAATTCGTAGCTCTAAATGCCTTTATAAAGAAATTGGAAACATCTCATAAAGCAACTTAATGATACATCTGGAAGGACTAGAAAAAAAGGAGTAGAAACACCCAAGAGGAGTAGACATCTGGAAATAATCAAACTCAGGTCTGGAATCAATAAATTAGAAATAAAGAGAACAATTCATATAATCAACAAAGCTAGGAGCTGGTTCTTTGAGAAAATCAACAAGACAGATAAACAATTAGCCAAACTAACTAAAAGGAAGAGAGACACTATACAAATTAACACAATCAAAAATGAAAAGGGAGACATAACAACAAACACTGAAAAAATACAAAGAATCATAGGATCCTAATCCAAGGGCATATGTGCGACAAAATTTGAAAATCTAAGGGAAAAGGACAATTTTCTTGATTGATTCCACTTTCCAAAATTGAATCAAGATCAGATAAAAAATTAAGTAGTCCTATTTCTCCTACAGAAATAGTCATTAATAGTCTCTCAACAACAACAAATACAACAACAACAACAAAGCACAGGGCCAGATGGTTTCAAGGCAGAATTCTACCATACCTGTAAAAAATAGCTAATACCGATATTCTTCAAGCTACTCCAAAAGATAAAAAATGTATTGAACATTACCAAATTCATGCTATGAGGCCACAGTCACTTTGAAATCTAAGCCTCACAAAGACCCCACAAAGAAAGAGAATTTCAGACCAATTTATCTTATGAACATTGATGCAAAAGTATTCAATAAAATACTTGCAAACAGAATACAGGAACATATCAAAGACATCATTTATCATGACCAGGTAGGCTTCATTCCAGTCATGCAGGGATGGTTTAATATATGGAAATCTGTCAATGTAATCCACCACATAAACAAATGTAAATTAAAAACCCACATGATCATCTCCTTAATGCAGAAAAAACATGCTTCAAAATCCAACACCCATTTATTTTTAAAGTCTTGGGGAGATTGGGGATTCAAGGCACATACTTAAATATAATAAAGGCTATATAAAGCATGCCAATAGCCAACATCAAATTAAATGGATAGATACTCAAGGAAACTCCTCTAAAATTGGGAACCAGACACGGTTGCCCACTTTCTCCATATCTCTTCAATATAGTTCTTGAAGTCCTAGCCAGAGCAAAAAGATAACAAAAGGAGATCAAGGCGATCTAAATGGGAAAGGAGGAAATCAAACTATCCCTATTTGCAGATCAAATGATAGTGTACATAAGTGACCCCCAAAATTCCACCAGAGAACTCCTACAGCTGATAAACACTTTCAGCAAAATAGCTGGATACAAAATTAACTCAAAAAGTCAAAGCTTCCTATATACAAACTACAATGTGCAGAGGAAGAAATTAGGGAAACAATCCTTCCCTATGCTTCACAATAGCCACAAGCAATATAAAATATCTAGGAAGAACTCTAAACAAGCAAATAAAAGACTTGCTTGAAAAAAAAACTTCAAATCTCTGAAGAAAGAGACTGAAGATGACATCAGAAGATGGAACAATCTCCCTTGTTCATGGATTGGGAGAATTAACATAGTAAAAATGGCCATCTTACCAAAAGCAATTTACAGATTCAATTCAACCCCTATCAAAATACCTACACAATTTTTAAAGACATTTAAAGATCAATTCTCAAATTCATATGGAAAAAAACCCAAAATATATAAAACAATCCTGTACAATAAAACATCCTCCAGAGGAATCTCAATACCTGATCTCAAGCTGTTGTCTAGAGCAACAGTAATTAAAACAGCATGGTACTGGCACAGCAATAGACTGGTTGATCAATGGGATCAAATTGAAGACCCAGAAATGACTCCACACACATATGGTCACTTGATTTTTGACAAAGAAGCCAAATCTATTCAATGGAAAATAGCATCTTCAATAAATGATGCTCATCTAACTGGACGTCTACATGTAGAAAAGTGCAAGTACACACATATTTATCACCATGCACAAAACTCAAGTCCAAGTGGATTAAAGACCTCAACATAAAACCAGAGATACTATGTCGGTTAGAAGAAAAAGTAAGGAAGAACCTGGGAAACTTTGTCACTGGAGACAACTTCCTGAACAGAACACCAACAGCTCAGGCCTTAAGGTCAACAATTAATAAATGGGACCTCATGAGGCTGAGATACTGTAAGGTAGGAGACACTATCAACAGAACAAAGCGGCAGCCTACAGACTGGAAAAGATTTTCACCAACCATACATCTGACAAAGGTCTAATATCCAAAATATATAAATAACTCAAGATATTAAACACCACTAAACCAATTAAGAAATGGAGCTCATAATTAAAAGAATTCTGAACAGAGGAAGATTTCATGCTGAAAAACAGGAACCAAGGACTGTTCCCATGTGATTAAGTCTGAGCTTACCCCAGATCTGCCTACGCAATTTGCTGATGTTCAAATGTTTGAAACAACCAATCATGTGTGGCCCTGGGCTTCTGGGTCTTGCTGTAAACACATGAGGCAGTTTATTGGTGGAGCTCCGGGTCGACATGTATCTCACGCAGGAGACAGAGGGGTCGACCAGAAGCCCAGGGGTTAGGGGTTTATATGGGCAAGGGTCGGGGGAGTGGGAAGTTTTGGCGCGGCCGCACACGATTGGTTGTAAATGAATTATTCAATTTTCACAAGTATGCCAAAGCTGTTTAGTGGATAAAGCAATCGTTGTTTAGTGTGCTGGGTATGGAATGTTGAGCAGCCGTTTAGAATGACTACTCAATCCATCATCTCACTCCATACAGAGAGTTCTAATAAGGTTGAGAATGGACTTAGACTGAAAAGCTAAAGCTATAGGGCATCCATACGAAGTGAAATATGTTTTTCCAAAGACTTATTATTTATAATACTCAAAGCAAAACCCATGAAAAATTAGATTTTATAAAGATATTTTTTATCTTTCAGAAGGCACTGTCAGAATGATAAAACTTGGCTTTTAGAGTATACTTCCACAAAAAACACATATTTGACAAGTGATGTTTCTTTGCGTTTAAAAACCTGCTAACATCACATAGAAAACGTGTAGAAGAGCAGAAGCGACATCTTACTAATGAGGTGACAGCACATGAAAATACACTCTGTATCAATCAATAGGAAAATGAAACTGATCAGTCCTTTAAGTGACCAAAACTTGTGGGAAAGACCATAAGCTTTGTCAAAGGGGAAAGCAATCTTGGCGGGCTTTACCCTTGGACATCTCATGGATACCCTGAGATGGACTGGGTGGAGCCATCGTGGGCCTGGAATTCAGGAAGCAGACCTGGGGACTCCACCTGGACTATTGTTTTTCTAATTGACCCTCAACGGGAGAAGGAGCCCGCCCTTCACAAGTGACTCAGTCTGGCAGGGAGAGACCAACAGGTTGAGACCGGGCTTGAGAGCATGTGGATCAGCGAACAGGCCAGAGATACCTAGGGACCTGCCCTTTAACCTTTTTTCCCTCTTGTGTAAGCTAGTTGCGTTGTATAATAAAGTTTAATTGTTTAGAAACAGAGCCCCCAAAAAACCCTAAGAAGATTTATGGTTTGTGCCTATGCTGTGGAAGATGTCACACACACACACACACACACACACACAACACACACTGCTGTAAATATGTCAAATGTTTCAAAAATCAACTTAAGAGTTTCTGAAAAGGGTGAGCACTCATATTGCCATTGAGTCCTACATTCACCTGTACAAACCAAATTAAAATAATCTCCTTACACAAAATGTCCAAAACAATGGTTTTGCCTCCTTTATTTTTAATATCAACCAACATAATTTAAATATATATCTAGTTATATATCTAGTAACTGGCTAGCAAGTAAATGACGAGCTTACTCTGCTATGTAAATTAATTCTCTTAATATTCTGCTTTGCTGCTTTTTATTTATTTATTTATTTTTAGAAAGCTATACTATCTGCACAAAGTCATTCTCTTTTACATTAGAATTATGAAGTATTTATCCTGTCTGATATTGTCAACTACTATGTGACAATGCTATCAAGAGAAATAGTAGTTCTCTACCTTACCTCCCACTACTTCAGTGGGAGTCAGGTTGGTGTCCTTGTGGTTCCTGCATTAAAATGCATGCACATGAACATGCACATATATACATACACCCATACACACACACACACACACACACACACACACACACACATACACACACATGCACACAGGCATACACAAGTACACACAAACACACTCATAAATGCATAGAGTTATGTGATTTAGGTTCCACATGTTTAAAGATTAAAATATTGAAAGATTCAAGAGGAAAAAAGACAACTCACCTGTAAGAGAAAACCCATCAGAATAACACTTGATTTATTAGCAGACTCTTTGAAAGCAAGAAGAGCTTGGAGTAATAAAGTACAAATTCTAAAAAGCCAGCACTGATAACATAGACTGCTTCCCTGGGAAACTGCCTGTCATACTTGAAGCAGAAAGAAAATGTTTACATGATCCAAACTATCTTAAAATTTGTAAGGATGGGTTTGTGAGGGGGACTAGGAGGGGTGGGGGTGCAATCAAGATGTAAAGTTAACAAATAATATTTTTAAAAAGATTAAAAAGTATGTGAAACAGAGTACTGAAAGATATACTTTGAACTAAGAGATGAATAAGCATAGCTGAAGAAAATCTAGAAAATAAAAAAGCTATAATTAGTGAAAAACAAACCACAATAAGAACACAAACCAGCTAAAAATAAAAACAACAAACAAAAGCATTAAAATGACTGTGACTGCAACCTACATCCTTTTGAATAATAACATTAAATACTGACAACTTCACTTCCCCAATCAAGAGACACAGACTATCAAAGTGAATTCGTGAATAAAATTCCTGTACCCGTTATCTACTAGAAACTCATCTTAGATTTAAAGATAGGTGTAACTTTAAAGTAAAAGGATGGAAAACGTATTCCAAGCAAATACGAACAAGAAGCAAGCAGGTGATGCCATTCTAATATCTGATAAAATAATCTTCAAACCAATGTTACTCAGAAGAGACAAATAAGGGAACTTCATCTCAATCAAAGGGTCAATTAATCATAATAATATCACAGTACTAAACATATATGCACCCAAAGCTGGTGCAGTCCCATTTTGTAAAAAGCATACCAATGGAATAAAGCCAGATTGACACAAACCAAATTATCAAGCAATTTCAACAACCCACTGTTTCAAATAGGTAGATCATCTAGATATAAAAAGTAGAAAAATTACATAGTTAAATGACGTATTACATCAATGGGACCTAATGGACACCTGTAGATTATTTCACCAAAATGCTTAAGAATATGCACTCTTCCCAGCAGGACCTGATGGCTTCTTTAAAATAGAGCCCCTGTGGGGTCATAAAGCAAACCTTAACAAATACAGAGAAACTGAATTAACCCTATGTATCTTATTTAACTACTTGGCAATAAACTTTAAAATTAACAGCAAGCACAATTCTAGTAAGCATGTAACCCAATGGAGAATAAGCAGCTCATTACTGAATGATGAATGGTCAAAAATAAACTAAAAAATAAATCAAAATAGTGCTATAACCAAACAAAAATACAATGAAACCATTGTAAGGAAGATATTTGTACTGCTAAATGCTTAAATTAACAACCCAGAAAGAGCACAAATAAGTGATTTTAATGATGTAAATTAAAGAATTTGGAAAAAAGAAGTAAAACCAAAATTCAGTAGATGGGAAGACATAATAAAAATGAATACAGAAATTAATAAAATAGGAATGAAAGAAAACAAAATTTGTATACCTAAGAGTCAGTTCTTTGAGAAAATAAACATTATCAACATACACTTGGCCCAACTAACCAAAATAAGGGACCCAAATTAACAGACTCAGAAGTGAACCAGGAAATATTACAAGAGACACCAAAGAAATACAGAACATTTACAAGGGAATGACTTGAAAACATGCACTCCATTACATTGAAAAATCAAAAAAAAAAAAAAAAAATAGGTGCATTTCTTGATTTATCCAAGTCACCAAAGTTAAAGCAAAAGACAATAACAACCTAAATAGATGCATAAACTTTAAGGGAGTTGAAACAGGAATAAAAAATTTTCCAATTTAAAAAATGCTTAGGCAGATTTTTGGAAAGTTCTAGACAAGGAACGGGAAGTGTAGGAAAGGGGAGGGGAAGGGAGAGGAGAGGAGAGAAGGGAAAGGAAGGTATGACAAGAGAAGAGAAAAGAAGGGCAGGGTAGGGCAGGGCAGGGCAGGGAAGGGAAGGGAAGGGCAGGGCAGGGCAGGGAAGGGAAGGGAAGGGCAGGGCAGGGCAGGGCAGGGCAGGGAAGGGAAGGGAAGGGAAGGGAAGGGAAGGGAAGGGAAGGGAAGAGCCGGGCAGGGCAGGGAAGGGAAGCGAAGGGCAGGGCAGGGCAGGGCAGGGAAGGGGAGAGGAAGGAAATGGAGAAGAGAGGAGAGGGAATGGAAGGATCTATTATGGTATTATTCTAATACTCAAAGTGGGTAAAGACACAATAAAAAAATAAAGCTTTGTTTTGATTATTTTTAACTGAGAATTGGTGTAGTCTCATGAAAAATACACTTGACATTTTCTAAATATGAAAGTATGATTATTCTCTTTATTTCTAATGTAATTAATTATGATATCTTTGCCATGTATGCATGTGTGTATACATGCCTACTGAGGTATAGAGGCCAGAAATGAACCTTGGGTGTTGTTCCTCATATGCTTTTTTTTCTTATTAATTTTTTAAGAATTTCATATAACACATTTCAGTCAAATTCACCACTAAATCATGCATCTAATTCTTCCTATATGCACATCCTGTCCTACTTCTTTCACCCCCAAAATCATAGAATCTTTCCCCTTTCTTAAAGTAAGCCACCAATATCAATGTATATAATCCATACAGTTCTGGGTGTGGGGCCATCTCCTGGAGCATTGTCTCTTATGAAGTATGAAGTTTCACGAAGATTCCATTGGTGGAAAAGGGGGAACTAAGGGAGGGGGCTAGAACAGAGATGATGTGAAGAAAAAACATTAAAGAGAGAGATTTAAAAAAGATAAGAAGATACGACAAAAAAGGGATTGTAGAAGAGATAACTATCACTATGAAGACTTGAAAAACTTTTAAAAAACTACCATTTTATAAACTTTGTATATACACATACATGTATATACATAGATGATACATTTACATGTATATATAATATACATATATATGTATACTATGTATATATGAATTTAATTAATTGAGGTTATATGTGTATGCATGTCTTTATATATATATGTATGCAAACATATAAACTTATATGTATATATACATATTAAATTAGTTGGAGGTATTCAAATAAAGAGATTACGATTCTTCTATAAGCTATAGATTGACAAGAGCCAGTAATAGATATGGGATACCTCCCTTCCAGTTGTAGGTCAAAAGTGTCCTGGATATTCCAAAAACAATACAAGGTATTGACATAGAGCACCTTTATTTGGAGAAGAAAATTGAGGTGTATGATGGAGGAATTAGAGGAAATAAGGGGGGAATGAATTCGATCCAAATTCATTATATCCATATGTGAATGTCAAATATTTCCAAACCCAGTAGGCAAATAAATATAAATACAATTTTAAAAAGAGTTTAAATTACAGTGCACCCTGCATGGTACATAGGTGCTCCCATGACACACAGCCTGTTAAACCACCATCTCAGTGCCAGGGGTGTTGGCCTACCCTCCCATGAGGTCCTAATGCACCCATAAAAATACATGCCATTTCTTCTGTTCTTTCTCACCCACAAGAACTCAAGTGCTAGATCCTACTGCTAAAAATACCACACACTTTGTTTTCCAAGTGTAGATAAATTAGCTGACATTGAGCATAGACTTCCAGGCTGGCACCCTGCTGGATTGCTTTGATAATGCCAGGAAGTGTTGCACATGCTATTGATGTGAAATTGTCAGTGAGGGCCTTAGTTACAGACCTGCCAAGACAAGTATGTTCATTGGTGTAATAATATCACAACTGTTATGTGGCTAATGAACTGCTTTCTTATTTGATTTGAGGCCTGTTCTATTGAAAAAGTTTATGTCTGGTATTATGGATCTGGTCATAAGCTCATATGTGAGTAGGTCATAGGTCTACTGGAGGTGTTACTGCTGATGTTTCAATAAGTATTGTCAAACATAATCTTCTATGCATGCAATGGTCATTGCGTTCTCCCAATCATAACTAGTGTGGTGATGTGCACAAGAGATGCACAACTTTGGGCTTAGCAGCACTTTATCCTGGAAAGGAGGAGGACTGATGACAGACAATTGAGGATCACTAGGAGAGAAAAAGGTTTCTTCAGTGGTGTAGCCACTGGTCAGATGTTTATGTTCCTGTAAATAGCACTCAGATATAAATTTCATTAAACATTAAGAGACATTAATATATGAAGACATGGGGCTGGAGATAGCTCAGAGGGTAAGAGCACTGACTACTCTTCCAGAGGTACTGAGTTCAATTCCCAGTAACCATATGTTGGCTCACAACCATCTATAATGTGCTCTGATGTGCACTGTATACATAATAAATAAACAAATCTTTAAAAAAATATGAAGACTATTTGGTGAGAGGGAGACAGTGTGAGTAGGTGGGATAAAAAAGATATCATAGTTTCTGTTCTAATTGCTGTGCTAAAGTACCCTGGGAAAAGCAAGCTAGGGAGGAAAGGGATTATTCTGGCTCACACTTTCCTGTCACAGTTCAGCATAGCTGAGGAAGTCACAGCAGCAAGAGCTTGAGGGAGTTATAGAACCTTCATTCGTAAAGAGGAACATATGCTAGTGCTTAGCTCCCATTCTCCATTCTAGTAAAGTCTAGGAAGCACCTAGCGAAGCGTACCGCATACAATGGGTAGAATTCTCACTTCAATAAGCATATGCAGGATAAGCCCACATACATATGCTTAGAAGCCCATCCTCCCTGCTGATTCTGGCTTCTGCCTAGTTGCCAACACTATCCCGCCTAGTGGCTAAAGAGTGTGGGTATGGTGTAAATGTGTTATATGAAAATCTTCAGATGCAACCAAAATGCAAAGTTTACACATGCTCATAAAGTATCTAAGCCAATGATTAAAACAGGTTAAAAGCTGAACATCCCTGTTCCCAATGGAGATAAAGTTTTCTTGCTTTGCTTTACTTTCTCAATCTATTTGATCTTTTGGTTATTAAACATCCCTTGAATCTGGCATTTCTTGCTATTATGATGACAATTAGCTTTGTCAATCTGTATATTATTATGCATTCCCTAAATTCATATTTTGCACTTCCATTTCACCATTTCCCAACTATATACATTTTCTGTTCTTTCGTATTTTAGTGTTCCTTCTCTTCCTCCCTCACTCTTTTACATCTGGCTATGGGTCATCACCAAGGCTGTTTTTGAAATGTGTGTATCAAAGGGTGTATGTGTGTCTTTTTTGTATTTGTATATCTGTGTGTGTGTATACTTGTTAGTATAAGTGTGTTAATTGTTTGGTTGTGCATGTACATATATATGTTCAGGCACATGGGAAGGTCAGAGGTTGATGTCTGTTTTTTCTTTTATTCTTCACCTTTGTTTTTTAAAAGAGACATTTTGACTGAACTGTAAACTCATTTATTACACCAGGCTGGCCGGCCACCTGTCTCTGCGTCCCACCCACATCTAGTGCTGGCATGACAGGCACGTGGCACCGTGACTTGCTTTTCTTGTGTGTTCTCACAACCCAAATCAATACCCTGAGGCTTGCCGTGCCTTCACTTTACTGTGTGGGCTGTCTGTCCGTCCTAGGGGTCTCACTTCACCTGTGTTTAAATGGCTTCTCTTGATGCCTAGTTTTTGGAAACATCATCTGATGGACTGTGAACTTTAAAGATGTTTCATGACTTTCACATTTAAACATTACACTTTTGAATGTCATATTTTCTAGTTATTTGACTTTGTGAGATTCGTAGTGAAGCTGTGGGAATAATGGTGGATCGACATGTTTGAGAATCCATAGTGGGTTTTTTCCTGACGTTTTCTTTCTCCCCTAGAAGGAACATCAGGCCACGCCTCTCCTCTCGTCTCTGTTGTACTCTGCTAACCCACAGACTGCCTAGTACAGTTGTATGTACTTTTTGAAATGTTGAAATCTCATGGTTATCAGAACAGTGCCCATTTTTCTGGTTTGGGTTATTTTTGTACACAATTCTAAAATTGATTTGGAACATGTACAATGTAATCTTTTTGTCATTTCTCCTGTCCATCCCATGCTTTCTCCTGGTCTTCTCATCACCCTTCACTCTTCAGGACCTGGACTGCTGAAGATCTGACTTTGCCTGAGTGGTTCCACTGCTAGCACCTCTCCGCACTCCGTCTTCTTCATTGCCACATTTCCGTTTTATGCACTTTACCCTTTGCTGCCATTGATTTCGATTCAGTAAAATTTTAACTTGGATTGCTGCCAGACAACAGAAGCTAGATCCATGAACACCTTCAGGAATTGTGGAAGTTCTTCCTGGTAAGGTATTTACCAATTTTAGATGTTACTACTTTTTTACTTTATGAACATAAGTACAAACCCTTGCCCAGACCATATCTCCAATTGGTAACTAACTGCTCATAAATGAAAAATCAGCTAAGCCCCATGCTCAGCAGTAGACAGCCAAAACAATATGAGCTCATTGATACTTTTCAAAGTTTTTAATATTTTTATTTTATTAGTCTCATAATGCTTTGTCTGAACTTTTCCCCCTCACCCTGCAGGTCTTTTGATTGTATGTTATGGTTTCTAATTTTATGTTTTTAAAAATATCTATGCATGCTCACATGTGTGTTTCTTGTACATTGTCTTAGGCTCTTTTCTGTTTGTTCTTTTCCTATTCAGGTTTATTTCTTTTTATATTGTTTTCTTTCTATTTTTAGATGCTTGTTTACTTTCTAATGAGAGAAAGCAAGGAAAAATGTTGATTTTTGTGGGGAGATAAGGAGGAGTTGGGGGAGGGGGAACCATAATCAGAATATAATGCAAGAAAAAAACTATTTTCAATAAAATGTGAATTTGTTTTTCTGTGCGTAAAAGTCATGTAGATGAAAAAAGTTATTTTTATTGTAATTACTGTCGCTGATTATCTGCAGTCTTTTACATGCATTTTAGCCAGCAATTCCCTCTCACATATCAATCCATTCAGCTACTTCTTCCTGCAGAGGGAAAAATGATCACACACTTTCTCTACTGAATAAGCTCAGTTCTTGCTGGACTCTTTTCTTCATATTTGTTTGTTCACCTGCCCCAGCAAGTCAGAGTCTGTTGTTTCTTGCGTAAATAGTCCCATTTGTTCCAATTTTGGTATTTGCAATATACACTACTTTCTCAGTCTCCCTCTGCTGCCTACAACTCCTGCCTTAGATCACAGATCTGCTGCTTCTTTTGTGTTCACGACACTGGACTTCACTTTGTTCTCGCAGAATACTATGTTTCTCTGTTCGAAGCCTTCTAACAAGTTGTCCTCCCTCCAGATCTTTGTGCACTTGTTTTCTGTAGCCAGTTTAATGGGTTCACTTATAACCTCAAAGGAATAAATTATGTCACTGCCCATATTTTATCACACAAGCTCATATTTGTGACATCATTGTTGCTCTATATGAACATCAAACAATAGAGATCTTGATTTTTCAGAAATTGGAGTGCGCAAAACAGGTTTGTAATGGAAATGAATGTAACAAGACATCCATGTTTAGTACTTTCCTACATAAGAACATTTATTAATACATGCAAAGTTTTGTGGGGTTCATGTGGCGTTCATCTGCAAGCTAGCCTTTATTCAGAAGCTTCACCTTTCCAAAGTGGTATGCCTTAGATTTATTCAAGAAATCTAGACCTGGAGTTTTGGAATTTTTAAATCAGGAGTTTATACTTAGCAACTCACCTTGTTCTGCATATATTATAAAATTACCTTACATTCATGACTGCAGGGAATGGATTAAGTACCTCAATCCCTTATTACATATGTAATATATAACTATAGATATTTTCTTTTTATATTAAAGTACTTGACTTTGTGGTGTTCATATCTTGTAGCAAGGTCACACTTGACTTAAATAGCTATTGACCCAATTGCACAGAACATCTTAGAAAACCAATTTTATTTTTATATATATTTTTGGATGCTAGCAAAGTAGATATAATAGCACACATCAAAATAATTTGAAGGGTTCTAGTGCTTTTCTTATTTTTAATCCCACCATGCTATATAATATCACCTAACTTAGCATTAAAACTGCCTCTTTTCTTTCTAAGGAAATCCTCTAGGTCAATTAAAATATAAGTCAATTTTAACATACAAAGTTATGCTCTCAATATAGAACTTAATAACAACAGTTATAGGTATCAGTAAATAAGATTATGAATAATACCTGTAAGTAAGATATATCTAAAATTATGTTTTAAAGCTTAAAAATTATAATTTCACATTATATTTAACAAGTTCATTTGAGATAATAAATGTAGGATTAGTTCACTATGATATGTGCATTACATTGGTGTACATATAAAGAAATGAATATAGAGAGTACAGAATGGTGTTAAAATTGAATTTGACCTTTTTTAATTTACACACAGATTTATTAATGATTGTGTTTTCAAGAAGAAAAACAGAATAGTAAAACATAAAATTAAAATATCTAAAAATTTTTAATGCATTCTCATTTGATTCTAATATTTAGAGTATAAAATTATGGCAGAACTGTTAGCATTGGCTTCATTTTATCTACAGGGAATGATGATGGGGCTGTAATATCAACATCATTTGAAATGATATATTGAAGACTTTACAGTGAATTTGTATAGTCACCTATGTATGATGGGTTATAAGGGTAATCATTTTATTGTATGCCTCTGTATAATAACATATTTTGGCCTTGTTTTGCTTTTCATTTGAAAAAAAAGGCAATATTAATTTTTCTACTCCTTCATTTACCCTGGCTTTTTATATTCATCTCATCCACAATTATGACCTTAATGTCAAAAACTATTTTCATTTGTTCACTATTGATCTCTGCAATGACTATAATGAAATGTCATGAATGATAAAGTACATTTCAACCTTTGATTTTGAAATGATAATATAGTCCACATTTACTAAAAGCTATGAATGAACAATTGCCAAAACCAATACACTGACAACTCCCATGGAATGTTAAGATTTCTAGACCAGCATCATCCCAAACTTTATTCTAAATGATTTTCCTTGTACACAGAGGTATATGTAGTTATTACACCCTACCAAATAACCTTCTCTTTGCAGAAGATAGAGGCTGTTACAGAAAATCACAACTGTTCAAATGCAGAGAACACCGGAAGGTGAAGATGCCTTAGCAGATGCATCTACAGCACAATCCTCTACATAACTCTCGGGAAATATGACAGAAGAGGAGGTAGAAAGACTGTAACAGACATAGGATCAAGAAGTCTGTTTTGAGCTTGTGTCCTCCAGAAATTACAGAAGCTACACCCAAAGTACCATTTAAAAAACTGCCTAAACAATATCTAACAATGACAATATTGGTAGATATGATAATATGGAAGGAAGGAAGATCATGGGGTTCCATCACTAGATAATAAACTACAAGAAACCAATAACTTCCAAGAAATGAAGAAATAGTCATCCCTAGAGATAATCTTCCCCACACTGATTATACAATATTGAGTGACCATCCCTGAAATCTTACACGCTTAGACAACACTAAATGTACTCAGCATGTTACATTTATATATTTATAGTTATGCATGAATAATAAAGAAAAAGGGAGAAAGGGGTTATGTGGGGGGGCTAGAATAGGTGTACATGGGACAGACTGGTGAGAGGGAAGAGAAGTAGAGATAATATATATATATTTTTTTGAAAAATGTTTCATTTTTTACTACTATGTTTTTGCTAGTTCATCATGGATTTAAGATAACACATAGGTATTATTCATGATTTATACATGTGAACTATTACATATGTATAGTTATGCAATGCATAAGTAATGGTCTGCTCTAGATGTTTCTTTCCTTATTAATAATTCAGGTTATGGTATTGCTTCTCTAACCTAAATGAGCTATGAGGGGGGTGTCAAATGCAGGTGCAGAATGGGTAATTGGGTAGTAGTGACAGAGATTCTCTTTTTCTAATTAGTTCTCAAGTGATACTAAATATGTTGGTCCATGACTATAGAGTAAGTAGCAAAGGCCTAAAATACAATATCTGTGCTTAGAAAGCCCTGGTCCTCACTCCAGTAATAATCCTTGCCTACATGTGAAAGACGGCTCAACCATGAAGAACTTGTACCATGTTTACAGAGGATGGTTTTTGAGGGGAAGGGTCAGCTTTCAGCACCAACGTGGTGGCACACAGTTGTCTATATCTGCAGTTCCAAGTGAATCCAACACCCTTTTCTGACTTCTGCAGGCACATATGTGGTACAGATATATTCATGAAGACAAAATGTTCATCCACATAAAATAAAAATAATAAATTTAAAAATATTTTTCAGTTCCATTCTTGGCTTTTTTGTGACTCTATAATATTCATGACAAGCTTAAAAGTAATTTTCCAGATGATTTTTGAGGTCCCTAGGAAAGTAGGTATTAGAATTCAGCCACTAAATCTAGTTCACACTCTTTCATTGGTCTAAATTTCACCAATATAATTCTTCTTCACTTAAATTACTACTTATAAAGGGTCCTGCTCATTCTTAACAAATTCAGCTTAGAGCTCTACAAGAATAAATGGCTATACCCATGCTCATACAGGCAGCAGAAAACAGACTTGGGGCTTTAAAACAAACTTAAAAATTTAGGAGAGAAAAATTGTCAGACGATAGCTATTATCTGCATGTCTGAAATTTTCCAAGAACAAAAAGAAGTTAACAACAACAAAAAAATGCAAATCAAATATAAGACACAACTGGGAATGTGACCCTCAGCTTTTAGCACAAAAGCATCTCTTTTCAGTGAATCATAAAGCATGAAGAGACTCATGGATGCTCAAGATCCTGAGAATGAGTGACAAATGAGTGGCTGGCCCTAAAGGAGGCATTTATATTATCCTCTAAGGCCCAGGGAGTACAATGTAGAAGAGAAGCTGGAATAAATGTAAGGGCTCAAAAGTAAGAAGATTAACTGCAAATTACCATTTCTAAGCATCAAGGTGACAGTGCAGTCTTAAACTCACAGCAGCTGTAGTTATGTGCACTGGACATGTGGAAGACTGGCCTTGTCAACAATAATTTTCAGATCTGGAAGGGGCTAATGGGAGCCCACACCTTTCTGATAAACCATTGCTCATCAGAAAATTCTGGGAGAAGAAGAGTCACTGTTTTGAGTAGTGTACCCACTGGTAAGGCCAGCTGTTCCAGTGAATAGTTGCAACCACAGTCACTGTGGCTCACAAATCAAGTCAACAAGAACTGGATGTGGAAAATGGAGGGGGAAGACAGTGTTGACAGAAGTAGGAATAAAGAGTAATTAAGATGTAACTTATATTTCCATAAAAAGTCAAGGAACAAACCTAATAAATACAAATATTTAAGAAGATACTTCCAAAAATTAAATGGCCTTATCTATAATGCCGATAAAAATTTTCACCTAAAATAAAAATAAAATTGTATGTAATTTCTAGTAAGTTGCTTAGAATATAAGAAAGCAGAACAAAGTTATTTGTTATACCACTATGTTCTACTGAGATTGAATGTGTCTGAAATAGAACTGAAATCACCAACCAATGAGCCTCCCTCACTATATTTTTGTTACTTATTTTTAAAAGAAACTGTTCAGGTGAACTGGGAAAAGCAGTCCGTCAGTAAAGTGCTTATTTTGCAAGCATGAGGATCTGTGTTTGATTCCCCAGTACCATGTAAAATCTGAGTTTGCTTGTATTCCTGGTAGTGTGTATGAAAGAAACAAAAAGATTTTTCTTGCTTGCTGGCCTTTCAACCCAGATGAACTCCCAGTTCAGAGAAAGTCTGTTTCAAAAAAATTAGGTAAAATGACTGAGGAAAGATGGTGCAGTGACTACGGTGACTGATGACCAAGCATGAGAACAGAGTCCAGATCTTTGGAATCCAAGTAAAAAATGAGGAAGTTGTTACAGACACCTTTAAGCTACCTCTTGGGATACAGTAACAGGACAACCAGGGCAAGCTGGCCTGCCTAACTATGCAGAATTAAACTCAAATTCAGCACAGGTTCCTGCCGTGATAAAGTGGAAAATGAGGACAGATCATCACCAATGTTAAACTAGGCAGCAACTTTATTCATCATGGGAAGCACTTCTAGACATCTAGGACCACAGCTAAACTCAGGAGATGGAACTACAGGACAGACCAATGGGAACAGACTCCCTCTAAAGAGAAAAACTATAAACTCAGTTATTCTCTAACTTGGTAGGTTTGTTCTTGAGTACCAGCCCTCGCAGGATGGGATAACAAGGAGAGAACAGGTAAAAATTGATGTGCACAGTTTTTGCAATAGCCAGGAGTGCAGGAAGGGACGTGCCTCAGGGCTTAGGATAGTGGGGAGCATGGGAAAGGATGCTGTGCCTGCATTTGTGATAACAGAGCAAGGAGTTCAGGCGCACCTTGAGAAGTACACCAGGGCTTGGGAATGATTTTTCCTGTAATTGGGAAGAATCTAGGGTAGGAGGTTCTCAGCAGATGGGGGAGGGGGAGTGACTGGGGTGGGATGTGGAGGTTGGTGGTGACATGGAGATGCTCTGAGCCTGTCATTCCTTTCTTGGAGTGTCTCAGTGAGGCAAACCTTTGATTCATCCTGATCATTTTCCTAAGAGTCTGCCGGATGGATGAGGGTGAATACTGAGACCTGAGTACCATGAGCTGGATAGCAGAAATACTGTTTTGGATGTACTTGAGGAGGACACTGATGAGGAAGGGCCTTTAGATGACGCTTAGTAAGAGAAGGAGCAGGAGTCCAGCTAATGGAAAGACTAGGATGGTTACCTAGCAGAACCATGAGAGGAGAGACTAGAACCAATGTTCAGGAGATTCATGGTCCCTGACACTATCTAGGAATCTGTTTTTTTACTAAGGACAGGGATTCTCTGATTCTGCCAGAACGGTTAGCCTAAAAACATTGTTCACGCAGGGCTAGGCATAGTCCCCTTTGTATGAAGACTAAGTCTAGCCATTGTCCATTTTGTAGGACCACTTCTACTAGCAATTGAGAGACTTTTCTAGTTGAGAGAAAGAGTTACCTAGGTTAGCATCTATGGCTGTGCTGAGGACTCTGAAGATTTGGTTCTGGAGGATGAGGGCTGAAGTACTTATCCCAGATGCACCTGTGATGCCTAATCCCACTAGGCCAGCTATGAGTAAGACTTCTTTAACCCCAGATGCGGGCAGGTAGAAGGCTAGGATTTATCCCATCATCTCTTGAGAGTAGTAGTAGACATGGGGAATTACTTGTACTATGACAAAAAAGTCTTTCCTCTCCTGAAGAACCTGTGAATGGGCATGTGGCACCAGTCCCATCTCATAAGCTAGCCACGTTCCCTCTGGATGCATCTGATGGGCATTCTAGATGAGATTAACAGATAGCCTGTTAATACAGAAATAGGCAAACATAGGGTGGAAATTTAAGAAATCAGAAGTGGGCAGGATGCATGTGTCTTGTCCCATTATGGCTTCCAGGGTGATTGTTGGATTATTTCCTCCTTTGCACTTAGTCTTATTGGGAAATTGATGGATAGTGTAGCTGCCCTGTGGGCAAGACAAGTAAATACAGAAGCCTTGGCCATGGACAGAACCAGAATTCCTGAGCTAAGGCTATTTGGAACATATGAAGACAAGAGAAAGTAGCCTTAACCTTATTGATAATTACAGGGTTTTATCTGACCAAGAGTGGGAGGAGAATTTTGGGGGTTTTTTTGGGGGGGGTTGTTGTTGGTGGTGTTTTTTGTTTATTTCTTTGTTTGTTTGGTTTGGTTTGGTTTGGGTTTTTTGGTTTTTTTTTGGTTTTTTGGTGCTTTTGTTTGTTTTGTTGGTATTTTCCTTGGAGTTGGCTGTTTTTGAAATCTTTTGTAGCTTTTTGAGAATAGAAGTCTGAGAGGTTCCCTCGGTATGCCACTTAAAAATTCATTGCAGAAATGTGTTCCAGGCTCTTCCCCACTTTTTCTTCTTACTGATTTAGTGTCTCTGGTTTCATGCTGAGGTCTTTAATCCACTTGGGTGTGAGTTTTGGGCATAGTGACAAATATGGGTCTAATTCTATTTTCTACATGTAGACATTCAATTAGACCAGCACCATTTGTTGAAGATGCTATCTCCCTTTTCCACTGAATAGATTTGGCATCTTTGTCAAAAATCAAGAGACCATATGAGTATGGATTCATTTCTGGGTCTTTGATTTTATTTCACTGATAAACCAGCCTATTGCTGTGCCAGTCCCATGCTGTTTTAATTACTATTGCTCTAGAGTACAACTTGAGATCAGGTATGGAGATTCCTCCAGAGGATGTTTTATTATATAGGATTGTTTTAGCTAGTCTGAGTTTTTTGTTATTCCACATGAAGTTGAGAATTGAACTTTCAATGTTTCTAAAAAATTGTGTAGGTATTTTGCTAGGGATTGCATTGAATCTGTAAATTGCTTTTGGTTAGATGGCCATTTGTATTATGTTAATTCTCCCTACCCATGAACAAGAGAGATCTTTCCATCTTCTGACGTCATCTTCAATCTCTTTCTTCAGAGATTTGAAGTTTTTTTCAAACAAGTTCTTCACTTGCTTGGTTAGAGTTACTCCTAGATATTTTATATTGCTTGTGGTATCATGAAGGTTCTCACTCTCCATGATTGTCATTTGTGTATAGGAAGGCTACTGAGTTTTTTTAGTTGAATTTGTATCCAGCCAATTTGCTGAAAATGTTTATCATCTGTAGGAGTTCTCTGGTGAAATTTTGAGGGTCAATTATGCACACTATCATATCATCTTCAAATAGGGAAAATTTGACTTAATCCTTTCTCATTTGGATCCCTGTGATATCCTTTTGTTGTCTTATTTCTCTTGCTAGTATGTCAAGAAATATATTGAAGAGATATGGGGATAATGGGCAGCCTTGCCTGGTTCCTGATTTTAGAGGAATTTCCTTTAGTATCTCTCCATTTAATATGATGTTGGCTATTGGCTTGCTGTAAATAGCCTTTATTATATTTAGGTATGTGCCTTGTATTTCTGATCTTTCCAAAACTTTAAACATGAATGGGTGTTGGATTTTATCAAATGCTTTTTCTCCATCTAAGGAGACGATCATGTGATGTTTTAATTTCAGTGTGTTTATATGGTAGATTACATTGATGGACTTCCATGTATTAAACCATGCCTGCATGCCTGGAATGAAGTCTACCTGGTCATAGTGAATGATATCTCTGTTATGTTTTTGTATTTGGTTTGCAAGTATTTTATTGAGTATTTATGCATTAATGTTCATAAGAGAAATTGGTCTGAAATTCTCTTTCTCTGTTGGGTCTTTGTAAGGTTTAGATTTCAAAGTGACTGTGGTAGAATGAATTTGGTAATAGTCTATCCATTTCTATCTTTTCTAGTAGCTTGAAGAGTATTGGAATTAGCTCTTCTTTATAGGTCTGGTGGAATTCTGTACTGAAACCATCTGTCCCTGTGCTTTTTTGTTGTTGTTGGGAGACTATTAATGACTGCTTCTACTTCTGTAGGAGAAATAGGACTATTTAATTTGTTTATCTGATCTTGATTCAATTTTGGCAAGTGCAATAGATCAAGAAAACTGTCCATTTCCCTTAGATTTTACATTTTTGTGACATATATGTCTTTGAATTAAGATCTTTTGATTTTTTGTATTTTTTCAGTGTTTGTCGCTATGTCTCCCTTTTCATTTCTGATTGTGTTAATTTGGATAGTGTCTCTCTTCCTTTTAGTTAGTTTGGCTAATGGTTTGTCTACCTTGTTGATTTTCTCAAAGAACAAGCTCCTGGCTTTGTCGATTCAGTGAATTGTTCTCTTTCTTTCTAATTTATTGATTTTAGACTTGAGTTTAATTATTTCCAGACATCTACTACTCTTCAGTGTTTCTGCTTCTTTTTTTTTCTTGTGCTTCCAAATGTGTTGTTATGTTGCAAGGCAGAAGACACTGTCAACAGAACAAAGTCACAATGTACAGACTGGGAAAAGATCTTCACCAACCCTACAACTTACAAAGGTCTAACATCCAAAATATGTAAAGAACTCAAGAAATTAAACACCACCAAACCAAATAACCCAATGAGGAAATGGATCTCAGAACTAAACATGAAATTCTCAACAGAGGAATATCAAATGGCTGAGAAACATTTAATGACATGCTCAATGTCTTTAGTCATGAGAGAAATGCAAATCAAAATGATTCTGTTCATAGCAGCCTTATTCATAATAGCCAGAACCTGGAAAGAGCCTAAATGTCCCTCAGTTGAAGAATAAATAAAGAAATTATGATACACTTACACTATGGAATACTACTCAGCTATTAAAAACAAGGAAATCCCAAAATTTGTGGACAAATGGATGTAACTAGAAATGATCATACTGAGTGAGTTAACCCAGAAGCAGAAAGACTCAAATGGTATACAGTTACTTCTAATTGGTCACTAGCCCAAAAGGCATGTCCCTTGAAAGTTTTCACTTACCAGGAGATTGGGATAGATGTGTGGACATCCTACTGGGACTCTAGGTAAAACAAATATAGGAGAAGGTGGAAATAGAAGGAACCAGAGGGTCCTAGAAACTGAGAAGAAGAACAACGTGGCAACCCATTCCCCAGTGCCTGGACTGGACCCCACTTGCAGCTGCAAGCTGTGAGCTATGGCCTTGCTTGGCATCTTGATCTCAATATTTGGGACTGATATCCTGGCAGGGCAGTGGCAGAGATCCTAGCCTAGGAAATTCTCAGAGAAACAGGTTGACCTGTCCTCAGACCCCCCTCCCTCCCTGTGCCCTTCCACAGAAATCCCAGGTGTGAAATGGGGGCCCAGACAGCTGTGTACATGTCACACAGCCACAGTGGTGGGATCTTAGACCTGGGAGACACAGTTACAATAATGTGATCTGACACCAGAGATGCTACCAGGAGTCATGGATCAAGCAGCTGTCTGAATAGGGTTAAGCAGGAGCCTAACTGCTGGCCCCAGAGGACTTTCCTGGCACAATTGGTCACAAAGAACCCAGCCTAACTAGTCTCCCCAGCCTATCAGGGAATATCATGCTCTTGGGAGAGGCTGTGCAGGCCAGTAGGTACAGAGCAAAAAATCTAGCCAATGAACAATAATCAGAAGGCAGTAGCTGCTCTCTCCATGGCAGGCAGAACTTTGTCCCCACTCTCTGGTTGGAGCAGGCAGAAACCTAAACAATTTCTAAAAGACAGCAGGGGTTCAGGCACTCTAGAGTGATCTGAGCCTAGGAACCAAAGCCCCAGGGCCTGAGGGCAGGGTATTAAAATTCTAGCCAAAAAGGATAACCAGCTCTACATACACTAGTCAAACTTATACTGGAGCTGCAGAGCACCAACACCGACATCAGCTGACCCAGTGGGGAGCCCAGTGTGTTGAGAAAAGTGTTCAGGAGCTGAAACCAGGTCACCTGCCTATCCCAGATAAGAGTTCCCTGACCACCACAGGCAAAGGCCCTTGACCACCACTCACCAACAAACTACTCTCAAGGACCAGTGAAGGACAGCAGAAGCTACCTCCAAATATCAGAGACAGCAAGATCACTAAAGGTCAGTGTAAAAAAAACCCATAAACAACAAAAACCAAAACAACATGGCATCTCCGGATTCCAGCTATACCAAGGAAAGCAACTGGGAGAACTCTAACACAATTGAAATACAAAAAATGACCTCAAATCCTTAGTAATGAAGACGATAACAAAGGAAATGAATAAAATCCATAAACATGCAGGAAGATGCAGCCAAATAGGTGGAAGACATAAAAGAAGCATATTGAGAGGCAATAGAAGAAATTCAGGAAAATACAATCAGAAGAAGGAAATCAATAAAAGAGTTCAAGTCAGAAGATGGAAACTAAAAAATAATAAAGGCACAGACAGAAGAAAAACAGGAATAAGAAAGCTTAGAGAAGAAAGCAAAGAACACAGAGACTAGCTTCTCTAACAGAATCCAAGAGATGGAGGAACAAATATCTGGACTAGAAGACACAATGGTAGAACTTTAGGCAACCATCAAAGATAATGCTTAATCTGAAAATTTCCTGACACAAAACATCCAAGAAATCAAGGACACAATGAAAAGATGAAACCTGAGGATAATTGGCATTGAGGAAAGAGAAGAAGCTTGATTCCAAGGTCCAGAAAATATTTTCAACAAAATCATAGAAGAAAAATTCCCCAAATAAAAGAAGGAGATGTTTATAAACATACAAGAGGCCTATAGAACACTAAATAGAATAGATCAGAAAAGAAAAACTTCCTGCCACATAATAATCAAAATGCAAAATATACAGAACAAAGAAAAAATATTAAAAGTGGCAATAGAAAATGGCCAACTAACATATAATGGCAAACATATCAGCATCAAACTTGAGTTCTCACCAGAGACCATAAAAGCCAGAAGGGCCTGGACAGAGATACTGCAAACCCTACAAGACCATCTATGCCAGCCAGACTCTATACCCAGTGATACTATCAATAACCATTGATAGAGAAACCAAGACATTCCATGACAAAAACAAATTCAAACAGTATCTATCCACAAATCCAGCTTTACAGAAATTACCAGAAGGAAAACTCCAAACAAAAGGGACAAGTAAAACCAAAATTACATGGGAAATAGATAACTATCGCATTGCAAAACCACAACTACACAACTCTCTACTGTAGCCAACATCAAAATCAAGGGACTTAAGAGTCACTGGTCACTAATATCTTCAACATCAATTATCTCAATTCTCCAATACAAAGAGACAGGCCAGCTGAATTGATGCATAAACAATATCCAACATGCTTCTGCATTCAAGAAACACATCTCAGCCACAGGATAGATATTACTTCAGGGTAAAGGCTGGAAAAAGATATTCCAAGCAAACAGACACAAGACACAAGCTGGTGTAGCCATTTTAATATCTAATAAAATATACTTTCAACCAAAATTAATCAAAAGGAATGACAAAGGACACTTCATACTCATCAAAGGTAAAGTCAACCAAAAGGACATCACAAACATCTATGCTCCCAATACACGGGCACCCACATTTGTAAAAGAACTACTAACAAAGCTTAAATGACACATTAATCCCCACACATGAATTATTGGAGACTTCAACACCCAACTTTCACCAAAGGATATGTCATTGAAACAGAAATTAAACCGAGAAATAAAGACACTGAACAATATCATGAATCAGATGGATCTAGCAGATATCTAAAGAACCTTTCACCCAAACACAAAAGATTATACCTTCTTCTCAGTACCCCATGGAACCTTCTCCAAAATTGATCATATAATAGGTCACAAAGCAAGCCTCAACAAATTCAAGAATATAGAAATAATACCTTGTATCCTATAAGATCACCATGGTCTAAACCTGGACTTCAACAAGAATAGAAATAACAAAAAGTCTACACACACATGGAAACTAAACAACAACTCTCTACTTAATGACACCTGGGTCAAGGAAGAAATAAAGAAAGAAATTAAAGACTTCCTGAAATTCAATGAAAATGTAAGAACAACATACCCAAATTTGTGAGACACAATGAAAGCAATGCTAAAAGGAAAGTTCATAACACTAAGTGCCTTCATAAAGAAACTGGAAACATCTCATATAGGTAACTTAACAACACATCTGGTAGCTCTTGAAAAATAGAATCTGAAACACTGAAAAAGAGTAGATGGCTGGAAATAACCAAACTCAGGGCTGAAATCAATAAATTAGAAACAAAGAGAACAGTTCAACGAATCAACAAAGTCAGGAGCACAACATAAAACCAGATACACTTAATCTGTTAGAAGAAAAAAGTAGAGAAGAGCCTGAGACTCATTGGCACAGGAGACAATTTCCTGAACAGAATACCAACAGCCCAGGCCTTACAGTCAACAATTAATAAATGGGACCTTATGAGGCTGAGATGCTTCTATAAGGCAGGAAACACTGTCAACAGAACAAAGGGGCAGCCTACAGACTGGGAAAAGATCTTCACCAACCCTCCATCCGACAAAGGTGTAGTATCCAAAATATATAAAGAGCTCAAGAAATTAAACATCACCAAACCAAACAATCTAATCAAGAATTGGGGCTCAGAACTAAACAGAATTCTCAACAGAGGAATGTCAAATAGCTGATAAACACTTAAAGAAATGTTCTACATCCTTAGCCATCAGAGAAATGTAGACCCAAAAGACCCTGAGAGTCCATCTTACACCCATCTGAATTGCCAAGATCAAAAATTGAAATGACAGCACATACTAGCAAGGATGTGAGAAAGGGGAACATTTCTTCATTGCTGGTGGGAGTGCAAACTTGTACAACCACTTTGGAAATGAATCTAGTGCTTTCTCAGAATACTGAGAATCGAGCTACCTCAAAACCTTCTATACCACTCATTCAAATATACCCAAAAGATGCTCCACCACACAATAAGGACATATGCTCAACCATGTTCGTAGCAGCCTTATTTGTAATGCCAGAAGCTGGAAACAACCTAAATGTCCCTCAATTGAAGGATGGATACAGAAACAGTGGTTCATTTGTACTATGGATTACTACTCAGCTATTAAAAACAAGAAAATCCTAATATTTGTGGGCAAATGGATGGAACTAGAAATGATCAGATTGAGTGAATTAACCCAGACTCAGAAAGGATCACATGGTATATACTCATTTATAATTGGACACTAAGCCAACAGGGTTTTCCCCTGAAAGTCTTCACTTATCAGGAGATTGAGATAGATTCAGGGACCTCCTATTGTGACTCAACATGAGAATAGTATCTGAGAATAGGGAAATAGAAGGATCCACAGGGTCCTAGAAACCTGCAAGAACATCATGATGGGCAGATCTGGACCCAGGGGGTCTTCTCAAGCTACGGCACCAACCAAGAACAATCCATGCAGTAAATATTGAACCCCTACTCAAATCTAGCCAAGTGACAAGACATTATCCACAGTCATGTGGGGAGTGGCGACTGACTATGACATGAACTCTGGTACCCCTTATTTGACCACTTCCTCTTTGTGGGGAGGCCTCGTGGCACTCAGAGAAATAATAGGAAGGCTACGAAGATGAAAATTGATAGGTTGTGACCATTGTTGCAGGAGGAAATCCCCTTCTGTCACAGACCTAGGGGAGGGAAATAGGGTGAAAGAAGGACGGAGGGAGGAAGAGGAGGAGATAAGCTAGGGGATAAAATTGAGATATAATCAGAATAAATTAATTTAAAAAGGAAAAAAATCTTGTTATTACATAGTTTGTTATTGTAGAAAAATATCCTTTTATTAGACAAAAACTGGGAGATGTAGGCATAACGTTGTTGTTTAATTCAAATGTTGATTTCTGTATGCCCATATGCACTTGCAATCCTTGTTCTGTTAATTCCTCCCTCAATGTTGTAGAAACACTCCTCCCCAGTTTCCTCCTGATATGTCAATAAAACAGCTTACAGCCACTTGCTGAGCAGTGGGGAGAATAGGGCTGGACTTCCTGCCAGCCAGGAGAGGAGGAGTTTGAAAAGGAAACAGGAGATTCAGCCTTGGGAGTAGTCCAAAATTATCAAATAGAGCTGTAACATGAATGCTACAAATTGCATTTGTCTCAGTGTCTCTGTCATGTAATCAGTGAGGAAACTAAATAAGCGAAGAAGTTAAGGATAGAGTAATAACTTCTCAGACATTGTATTGTGAAGCTTATTATTAAACAAATATGAGTCTCAATTGTTTGTATAATAGCAGCATTAAGAGAGAAACTGAGAAACATAGTTTTATAAAAATAGCACTAACAAACAACAGAAACAGAAACCAGAAAAACCTTACCAGTGGAAACCAGAAGAACAAAGTTACTAGAGACTTGGGTCTCTCTTCCTCCTACTGAGATTTCTCAGCCAATGCTCCAAAATGTTGGGTCTAGAGGTTCTACAACCAATGAGAACAGAATGCATGAAAGTTAAATTAAACCAGACATGCTCATGATGTGATAACAATGAGAAAGCACATGAGAATGAATGAACAGCCTCCTTTGCTAGAGCAGAGCAGAGAGTTCAGGAATGCTTTGAGAAGAAAAATGGGCCAGGGCTTGGGAACTGTCATATTAGTTTTTCCTGAAATTGGGAAGAATCAAAGATAGGGGGCTCCCAGCAGATTGAAGGAAACATGGAAATGCTCTGGGCCCTCCAGGAAACAATTGAGAAATACAGCCATAGATAGCTTTGTGCTTCTGCATGCACACATATGCATGTGCATGCAGATCTTCATATTCATGAGCACAATTGCTGAGAACATACACATATTCACTCTCATATACCACACAGTCACAAAATTTATGTACAACATAATTAAGAAAGAGGACTGATGTTGACTTCTGGCTTCCACATCTGTGCTCACACATTCATACACACACACACACACACACACACACACACACACACACACACACACACGTACACACACGTACACATACTCAGACACATACACACACACACATACACACACACACATATACATACACAGACACAGAGGAGCACATACAAGAAAATATTTTAATGAAAAATTAAATTGAATCATATGCAATGCTTGATATTTATTTTGAATAAGAGCACCACAACTGTGGTATAAAACATGTTATCTTCCTAGGTTCTGCAATAACACTATTTAATTACTCTTTAATCTCCTAGCCACAAACTCCTGCATACTTATTGTCTTTGGTATAAGCCCAATGAAGTTAATAAATTCACTCTCAAAGCTGTGGCTATGACAAAAATGCATAAATCAATGCTACAATCCTATTAAATAATAGGAAAACATCACATTCTTTAAGCAATGTGAAAATTTATAATGGCTTCATGTCTGCTCCGCTGAGGAAATTGAGCATGCCTATCTTATCTTTCTAGCTAATCAACCTTCAGATTCTCCATGTGGCAGTTATATGATCAATGAACTCCTGTGTAGACTGTTGCATTTCTTGCAAGAAATATCGAAAAACATACATGTGGTTTAAAGTTTTTAACTACATGTTTTCTTTATAAATTAAGTCAGAGTTCACAGGACTAGGTTGACATATATGTTTATGCCAGCAATGTGAAATAAGACAGTCAGAATTGATTTATTCCTATGGGCATGTGTTTTCATTTCCTATAACCTATCTTATCTTTGATTATACAACACAGCTTCTGCTCTAAATAGGTTATATGACCATCATGTGACTGGTAAGTGACCAATTAGTCATTGATATGCCTATTCCCCACTAATGTTTATATCATATTTATTTTTCTAATTTGCCACATACATCTTTGCACTATTCTGTTTCCTGATTTTGCTTTGTGAGGATCTGAAGATTTTGAATAAATGTGACTTGCTTACTAAGTATATATGAATATATTCTACTTGTTTTCTTATCATCTCTTGCTCTTAATTCTGTGTTGAACTGTTAGTAATATATCTGGATATGCAAATATTTCTGTGTCACATAAGCTCATCTCCCAGGCACAGGCTCATATCAACATAAATAATTACAGAAACATTGTTAGACATCATGCTCCAGCACCAACAGATGATCATAGAAGCTGTGTAGAATGAAGTCATGAAAGATCAGTTGGAAGCCAGGCATAGTGGTACACACCTTTAGTCCAAGCACTTGAGAGGCACAGGTGGATCGCTGTGATTTTGAGGCCAGCCTGGTCTACAAAGCGAGTCCAAGATAACCAAGTGTACACAGAGAATCCCTGTCTCAAAAACCAAAACCAAAAAGAAAGAAAGAAAGACTAGTCTAAAATGATATCTGTCAGATAATAAGACCATTTCTACTTTCTGTTGGAGGTGAATCATGTTGGTAATGTTTTCTAACTCCCCTGTGTCCCCTCCAGTATTACATTCATTATTAAAGACTCAGAAAGTGCCTTTTCCAGATTTAATAATTTGACTCCTCTGCTGTTTGAAAAATGATGGCAGCCAGCTTCTATTATGAGCATTTATTCCAAAGCATTATTTGTTCAGATTGGATCATGGTTTTGAATAAATAAGATACTTTATTTATTTGCCACTAAAATAACATTAATTTTCTCAAGAAGTGTGAGGTCATAGTCAGAGACTGAAAGAGATCTTACGGATACAACTGAAAACCACTGAAGCCATCAAAGAAATTACCCTCTTAGGTAACTTTTGAATGACTGACTATTAAAGTCAATACATCACTATCTCCTTAAAAAATAACGGGCTCTTGTGTCTTTACAGTGTAGTGATTATGGCATGTCTAAGCAAAATATTCTCAGGGGAGGAGGGGCTCTGATGAAGAAGAACATATTAGGAATAGCTGAGTAGGTCTAGTTAGCTAGTTTGTAAATGATGCCTGAGTAGACCCAAGGATATCCACTGGTCCATGGATTAGAGGACTAAGGCCAGGAAAGATTGCCCAGTTACCTTCTCTAGGACCTCCTCTGTAGTTTCCACGTGGTTAAATTGTTTCATGCATGCTTAGAAACCTCTTTTAGTGGTTGACTTGGTATATTAACATTAATCTGCCAAAGTAAATCATAAAGAATGTTGTGTGTATCAGCAGTTAAGATTGTTTGTAGAGAGAAAATTTAGGATCAACTCTGAATTTGTTAGTTATCATCTCTACTCTGAGCAAGGTCATGACCTTTCTGTATTAATCTGTTCTAATGTCCAGTAAACTGACTAAGTCAAAGGAACATATGATAAACAAATGATTCCTTCTGTTGGTTGTCATATACCATACAGGTATTATGGGTGTAGTGAACACTAGCCATTACTTTTAGAAGCATCTTTTAGCTTCCTACGTTGACTTCACACTGGGATTTTAAATATTTAACATTTAAGTCATTTGATGTGCATTCAAGCAACAGGGCTTGGAAGCAGAATTATTTTCAAGAGAAATGTCATTTCTTTGTGGCTGTATTAATATGTAAACCATCAGTTTTTAAGTTAAGACTAAACCTACCCTCAATACCAGGATATAACTACATATATCATGCAGTTCACAATAAGGTCCACATAACCTATGGAAGTTACTATCACATGCTTTTAAAGAAAGTATCACATACACTAATTTTAGGCATTGGTCACCAGGGAAAGACCTTCACACAAGCATTTAAACTAAGTAGTATTTATGCACCCATGTTCCTGTTAGCTAGTCTCCTCAGGACAATCATGGACAACTTTAAGAATGTCCCTTCACCCACTCAGTTTGTCCCTAACTTACTGATACTGTTAATTCATGAGTGTTTAAGTCCCCACTTTATATGGGAAGCATTTGTTTGCAATAAACACCATATGTGCAGAATTCTTGTTCCCGTCTTAGCTAGCTCTTACAAGGCTTGACAGGTGGCCTGTCAGCACAGAGGTTGTTCTTTCATGATCATTTATAATGATTCTCAAAGGGAGTACAGCCAATTTACATATCAAAGTTCTTATGTCAGGAATGTAGATTGAGAAATAAAATCACTGTTAACTTTGGAGTCATGATACTTCTTCAGGAAAAAGGTTTCAATTTTAAAGCCACGTGGGCCGTTTGACAGTATTCCAGAAGTGTTTACACCTGGAGGAAATGCTTACAAACTGAACAAGGAAGGTAGCCACGAAGCACTGTAGAGTAACAAGTGAGTAATTCTAGTCTATACATTCTATAAATAGGAAAGTGAAAAGAAGCTAACACCCCATCAGCTGTTTGTTACTCCCATGACTGTTCTGGTATATAGTAGTAAACTATAGAGAGGCCACTTTTAGTATAAGACCCTTAATATAAAAAAAAATCTATTTTCCACACCAGGTCTAAGGAAAGAGTTAGTGTACTGTGACATGGCTTTCACATTACTGTCACTTTTTATTGTATTTTAAAATCTAGTTTTATCCCTTTATCATTTCTCACAGACACTCTGCCACCTTAGTTACTCATTATGCCTATTCCTAGCAAGAATCTTACTAACTTCAGCAAAAACACTGTTGGTGTCTGATTTCTCTTATATGTCATAAAATTCATCACTCTTGCCATGGTACCTTATTGTGTTGGAGGACTGTCTGGAAAATGCTGCTAGCCTTGCAGTTTCTTCTTAGTAATTTTCTATCCTTGACTCCATCATTTTTATTAGCTATATGCACATTATCATTTGTCCTTGTATTCAAATGAGACCCATCTTTCTCCTTTTCTACAACTTCTCCCCTGCAAGTATACTTTTCTTGAATAACTTATTTGCTATATTTTAATAAATATGAATATTTTTGGTCTAAAATCCTCATCACAATACTGAGGGGTACTGAGCATGTGCCCAGACAGGGCCAAAAACATGTTCTCCTAGGCAGCCTCTTGCTTCCCTTCAGAGTATTTTAAGGTTGCTACAATTACTTCCATTTACATTACTCCTCTAGTTATTTTTGTATTGATTCTCTTGTTTCCCATTAATTTTAAGCTTGAAAATATTCTTTAAAAAATCAAGCTTTTCAGTAAAAAATTTTATGCATGTATACATAAGCATATATGTGTGCATATTAAATCCTTTGTGTATATAATAATATTAAGCATACCAGTTATAAATAATAAGAACATAAATGATAATAAATTTTTATATGACCATTTGATTAGCATAGAATATCTTGGTTGACTTTTGCCAAATCTTTATGCTATAGTAATTTGATGACTTATTGACAAAACCAATAGATTTATAACCTAAATATTGGGTAATATATTCATTTATATTAGTGAGTAAGGAAACAATTAGTGAAAATGAAACAAAGAAAATATATGCCATAGTATTATTTATTTGTCAATAATCGCGGTGATGCCAAGGCTAAATGGAATAATACTGTTTAAATATTGAAATATTACCTGAACTTTCTGTACTCTTTATATTGTTGTATATTCAGATGTATCTACATATTTACAATTCTTTATACTTTCTAATTATTTAGACTATAAAACATATGTTTAACTAAATATAATTTTATTGACATGAATTTTTACTAGCATTTGACCCAGATACTAATCAAACAACAAATTCTGCCTTGAATTTCAGATTCATAAGGTATCATGATTCTCACAAACTTCAGTTTCATCCTACTATGTTGACTGTAGAATTGAGATACACACTCCTATAATAATACATGTGGACACTGCTACATATTTCTACCAAAGTCATCCAATAGACAATAATTCCGTTGGCCATATTTGGTAGTAAGGTGAAGTAAAAATAAAATGATTAGTTTTACATTTCATTTTTTCTCACATAACGAGTATACTGATGTTTACATAATTAATTCAATGTTTAACATTGGCTGTATTGAAAAGTCAGTTTTCATAATCTATGGGAACATGAACACTAGTTTAAGAAGCCAGTGGGAACTGTGTATACAAAACACATGTGTTCCTTCCATTTTCCTCATTTTGCAACTTCCAGTCTTGACTCTCTTGATTCTCAAATTTATCCGTTATTTTGGAAGTTCATTAGGGAAGATCAATTTTTTATATGCTCAATAAGAAAATACAGACAGTGACACAAAGGGCTCTGTTTGTTTTTATCCAATGCATAGGTAGGGAAGGCATACACAAACAGGTTAAGGCTAGGTTTTTCAAAAATGGAAGATCATGCAACATTATAAAGAACAGTGATCCATCATCAAATTTGAGCATGTGCTTTAAGAAGACAGCCTAAGATTACAGACTAACATAAGGAAAATGCAAGGAAAAGCTGCTTGTCAAAGTCTTGAGGACTCAGAGGTCCAGACTCAGTTTAATGAGGGAGAGTGTCAGGAGCTGGATCATTTCTCCTGACAGAGCAAACTAAAATCAGTATAACTCAAACACCAGTGGCAGCCATGGCCTTCAGGTAGCTTTTACATTGAGCTGAAATTGAGATCTAGTATGGATTCTTTGCCTCAGCTTTGAACTTACCTGTTTTGGAAAATCACATCATGAAGTAGTTTTGATTTTAAATGATCTAAACAAAATAATACAGGACACATTCACATTTGCACATTTGCTTCCTTTGTGATACTTTTTTAGACTCCATTTGTGAGAACACCAATTTCCTTACATAGCTTCAGTTACAGTACATTTTGCCACTTGTCAAGTTTTCACTGTGCAGTGGCTCTCAGCTCTCTACCTATGGATCACCCAAGCCTACCACATTTAGACAAACATTTAATTCTGGCCTGGCTTTTTTTTTTCACTCTGATTTGTTTTCTTTGATAGTGTCTAAAGTTATGTGAACTTGAATTAGCATTATTGAAAAGCCTCATTTAAGTAATTCTTTTGAACTTTCTGGACTGCTTACATTGTTGTAGACTCATATATAATCACATATTTACAATATTACAAGCAGTGACTTATGTAAACCTAAATAGCATGATTTAAAACAAGAACTTATATCTATTTTCCTAAGAAATGTTTCTTATTCTCAAATTAAGTATCAATGGTTTTTCATTTTGTTTGAATTATGTTTGCATTACTCATTAGTACTCTCTTTCCAGTTTCATATGGAGTTTTTTCATCATAAAGATTAATAATTGACAATGGTCCGTTTCAGCCATTAAGCCTGGGTTTTGGATATTTTTCTATTATCAGCTATCTCTTAAAAAAAACAAAGCCTATTTATCTGATTTGTTTTTGCATTGTGTGCAATAGTATCTCTGAGTTCAGAAGGAATCACTTGCCTTTCTCCTTACACAACTTTCATCTAATGTGCTATTTATGAGAGATGGTAGTACAGCAGGCCAGCTTCATGAGACATGGTAAGAGTAGTTTAAGAAGTATGAATAGTCAGTATATACCATAAAAATGGTTATTTTTATGTGGCTGTTTATAATAAAAGTAAACAAAAAATCTTTAATAGAGGTCTAATTCAATATATGATAGCACATGAAAGTAAACCATAAAACATAAAAGCAATTTAGCTAAATTTTACGTAAAACTATTCAGATAAAAATATTAGTAGATATTATGTTGCTAAAATTATAAAACATTAACCCACACTTTAAGTCTGAATATTTTCTATAAATAAAAACAATAAAGTATACTAAATACATTTTTTAGTTGTTGGTAATATCAATAATTTCAAATTTCTCTTTCAGTCTTTTGTGCAGAGTTTAAATGTCCACAATATGTTTTTATTTATATATTCAAACTGCCCTTATTACAAAGAACGAAGTGCTAACTCAGATAAAAATAAAACATTCTCTATCTTTTCACAGGTACAATTCAATTTGCTGCAAATAAGAGATGTCTGTTTAAATTTCTCAGATGACTTCATGTCCTTCCATCGTATTGTGGGATTCTCAAACACCAGAAACCCAGTTGTTGTAAGTCTTGAAGACACAAAAATGAAAAGACAAAATGAGTTGAGGATTATCAAATAATGTAAATCTTGCTTAATTAGTTTTTCTCGAACTTATAATTCAGTGTTTTAAAAAGCTTCAAAGGAGTTAAAATATTTGTAATCAAAGTGAGATAGACTAACACAATCCTAATGTAATGGTTTGTATTGAATTTCAACATGACATGGCCTAGCATCACCTTGGAGGAAAATCCCAGGTAATGCCTGTGAGGGATTATCTAGATTAGATTAATTGAGGTGGGAACACCCACCCTGAAAGTGGGAGTCACCATTCATTCTATGGGCTGAGATCCTAGGTTTATTTTTTTAGAAAAGGAACTCCCAACAGGAACACTCATGGCTCTCTTCTCTCTAAGAACGCAATATGCTCTGTAGTCCCATGCTCCTGACCCTTGCGTTATCCACCATGGTGGACAAACATGGATCAGTGGCCCAAATAAACTCTTCCTTTTTTAATGTGTTTTGCTTAGAAATTTTGCCTCAGCAGCAAGGAAAGTAACTAATGCATCTCGTGTTATGACAGATGCTTGAAATTATATGAGGCCCATACCATTATGACACAGAAAAGTATCTGGCACAATCTAAAGTGTGCTGGACATTCAGAAGCTGTTGCTTCATGAAGCATCTTCTCTCCTTTGGCTCATTCTTCTACCTCTCCTCCAGGACAATCCTGTTTGATCCTGTATGTGTAATGCATCCATGTCTTTTGTAGTCTTATCACCAAGTCTCCAATGTGTCTGATTGCTCACATTCTTCAACAACTAGAAGGGTAATGTTCCCATAAGGAAATATGGTCCTTCTTAAATCACTAACTTTTGTTAAATTTGCTTGTGTTCAACACTGTATTAAAAGACTTTCTGACTAGAGATGAGGACAGGGAAGAATATGAAAATGAAAAGGAAGGAAATACTTCCCTTTGCCGATGATGTGAGTTGGCTGCACAAAAGAGAGCATCTCACTGTTTTTCAGTTGTCTACAACAGAGACCTGATACCTAGTAGGAGAGTTGACTCATGAAATTGGAGAAATGGAGTGGGGATCCTGGCTGACAGCTGCCATCCTTGGCTCCTTTTGTCTTGACTTGACTCCTTTTAGAGATCTGAATCATATTTTAGCCAGGATAAAATTTTTATTTGTTTCTGATTCTTCCTTTAGCAAGAATCTTTCATTTCCCACAATATATATCTATTTCTCAAGGGCAACTCAGTAAAGATCACTGGGTAGTAATAAGAACTCATTGATGTTATTCTTATGTCCAGAAAAACACGGTTATTTCTAGTTTTACTGATAAAGTTGGATTGATTACAAACAAAAACTTAACTCATTTTCTAATTAATCCTAAGACTAACATCTATGAGTAAACCTAATGAACTTTTATGAATAGTGGCTTATCACTATTAAGTCATTGGCAATAAAAGCAGGTGATTGACAGTATATAATCAAAGTGAACTGTCTTTTCTCTCCATCCATGTTCTGATATTACATTTTAAAACATAAAAATATGAATGAATTATAGCTCAGAGGTAGCATGCTTGCTTATGATGTATTTGCCCATAAACTCTTGCAAAACTAAACAAGCGTCAACATAGAAACTAAGTGTACATTTAGTGTAATGAATCAAGTCAACTCATCTCACTTTGGTTTCAGTATGGTTTGCTATACTAAGCCAATGCTAAAGCAGTTCTGTAGTTAAGTCCCTCATGTACCTCCCAGTCAAGATATTTGGAGGATACTATCTGATGCCTTAAACAGTGTTGTGGGATGTCAGTATACTATCTCATTTGCCCTCACATAGCATCATGAGTAAATGGGTAATGAAGATGAGATTTCAACTGCCTGGAAGATAGAAATTTGAAAGATGATTTTAAAAAAAGCAAGACCAAATAATTTTCATTATCCTCCATTATGTCCATCTTTACTAGACTTCATAGTAAAATATTTTCATACTAAATAAAAAATTTTAAATTCTTACTAAATTTAGGGTTACTTATGAGTCTACCCATATCTCTTTTTCTAAGGAGTACATTTTTCTTTGTCTCAAATAATTATTTTACATTTTCATATCTTTCTATATGTGCATTCTGTTTTGCTGTAATATCCTTTAATAATTTGTTTCTGCCCAAATCTAAGTAAATTATATTCATCATTAGGTATCTACAATATTTGTATTTTATTTTCTCACTTGAATATAAGTTTGGGTCATTCTCCCAGGACAGTGAGATTGTCATTCCATTACCCTCCATGATTACATCATCGATAAAGCCTAATGCCAATTCAATACTCAGGCACTCATAGATATGTGTTTATCGTTTTTCCAGGAATATGTTACCTTTTGCAATTCTGTTCAGTTTTCATAGCTTCATGATACGCTTTCCTGGGGTTGGATTTTTGTACACTAATCCTAGCAGATTTCCATTTTTATTTGATTGTTTGTGTTCTTAATCAGACCTATAAACTTAGGTTCTTAATACATCATTCAATCCTGCCCCCTTTGTATCTTCATAATGACTCGTAACTGCCAGAACCTCAAATCTCCTTGATGTCATCTGTACATTTTCTTTTTACTCTTCCTCTTGTAACCTATTCTGGCTAATTATGAGGACGAAAGAAGTGTGTGGCTAGAATTAATATCTTTTCTTGATAGGAGAGCCCTAGATGGGATTGTGCTTCTTTTTATTCCCTGGCCTTCTCCCATGTTGGGTCTTTTACTGAGCATAACTGTGTTCATAACCTTAGCTAGAAGGCAGAATCTTTTTCCAGTCTTGTCTTTCATGTTCTTTGCAAGTCGGTAGGTGGAAAGCAATCAAGCACAGATGTGCTGACCATCCGTCATGGACTTGGCTCTGTGCTGCCTGCCTTATTATTTTTCATGCTCAGATTTCTCAAGTACTTCTTGGATCCTTTAATGATTTATGTTTACCTTCTTCCCCTCACTTTCTTTTTCTTTCAACTTTGTGTTAGCTTCTGTCATTTAGAAATTTCTCAAAAGTAAGGAAAGTCAGTATATATTGTTTCTTTATGATATTACAAAATCTTTTTTCTTTTTAAATATATTTTATTAATTTATTCATATTACATCTAAAATGTTATCCCATTCCTTGTATCGTCCCATTCCTCCCTCCCTCCCATTTTCCTCTTACTCTCCTCCCCTATGACTGTGACTGAGGGGGACCTCCTCCCCCTGTATATGCTCATAGGTATCAAGTCTCTTCTTGGTAGCCTGCTATCCTTCCTCTGAGTGCCACCAGGCTTCCCCATCCAGGGGACATGGTCAAATATGGGACACCAGAGTTTGTGTGAAAGTCAGACCCAACTCTCCACTCAACTGTGGAGAATGTCCTGTCCATTGGGTAGATCTGGGTAGGGGTTCGAAGTTTACTGCACATAATGTCCTTGTGCAAGACCCCTGAGCCCAGATATGCCCATCATAATGTTATTCTTACAGGTTTCTAGGACCTCAACATAAAATTAGAGACAATAAATCAGTTACTAAAAAAAGTGGGAAAGAACCTGGAACACATTGGCACAAAAGACAACTTCTTGAACAGAACTCCAATAGCCCAGGCCTTAAGATCACCAATTAATAAATGGGACCTCATGATGGTGAGAAGCTTCTGTAAGGCAGGAGACACTGCCAACAGAACAAAGCGACAGCCTACAGACTGGGAAAAGATCTTTACCAACCCTATATCTGACAAAGGTCTAATATCCAAAATAAAAAGAACTCAAGAAATTAAACACTACCAAACCAAATAACCCAATTGAGAAATGGGGCTCAGAACTAAACAGAATTCTCAACAGAGAAATATCAAATGGCTGATAAAAACTTAAAGAAATGCTCAACCTCCTTAGTCATCATGGAAATACAAATCAAAACAACTCTGAGATTCCATCTTACACCTATCAAAATGGCTAAGATCAAAAATTCAAGTGACACCACATGCTGGCGAGGATATGGAGAGAGAGGAACACTCCTTCATTGCTGGTAGGAATGCAAACTTGTACAGCCACTTTGGAAATCTATCTGGTGCTATTTCAGAAAACTGGGAATAAGGCTTCCTCAAGATCCAGCTATTCCACTCCTTGGAATATACCCAGAAGATGTCCACCACACCACAAATTTATATGTTCAATCATGTTCATAGCAGCCTTATTCATAACAGACAGAACATGGAAACAACTTAAGTGTCCCTCAGTAGAAGAGTGGATAAAGAAACTGTGGTACATTTACACTATGGAACACTACTCAGCTATTAAAAACAAGGAATTCTGAAATTTGTGGACAAATGTATTGAACTAGAAATGATCATAGTGAGTGAGTTAATCCAGAAGCAGAAAGAGTCAAATGGTATATACTCACTTATATCTGGACACTTGCCCAAGGGGCATGTCCCACAAAATCTTTTCAAGAAGCTTTTCTTTGTTTTACAGGGATTTTAATTTGGAGAAGATAAAGATATATCCATTTAGGCTCAATTCAGAAATCTGACCACAAGAAAGTTATTATCAAACCAGCTGCACATTCAATGAGGTTTTAAACTTAATATATATAGTAAGCATCTACTCAGCACTTGCCCTGTTGAATGTTTGTTTCCAGACTCTTATGAATTCATCTATTTATAACATAACCTGTTTTGAATGGCACCGTATTCTTCCTAGTGAACTACTGGCTAATGCTAAATCCTGGGAAAAGGAAGTCTTTGCCTTCACTGATTGCTTATTGGTGAGTCAACCAACAAAGAAGACCATGCTGCTAAAACAAAAGAAAAAGACATGCATTCCAGACACAGGGATGATGTGGAGCTCACACGTGTTGGGAAGCATAAGGAAGAATGTAAATGAGAATGATTAAAATGTACTTTGTACATATATTGAACTGTTAAAGAACAAATATAATTAATACGTTTTTTGGAATCTTCAAAACAATTTATAGTGAGCATCTACTGAGTATCTTCTGTAAGGCAGGCCTTTCCCCAGCGAGTCAAGTCACCATCACAACTCCCAAAGCAGGAAGAGGGGTGTATTGTAGGCCTCTTTTTAGAACTCAAGAAACAGACTGTAGAGATGCTGTTGAGATCATGGAATGATGAACAGAGGACAGTGGGATTAATTTGGCCAAAGGTCTGTTTCTATCATTGTCTTTTACAAACTATTCATGAGTTTAAAGAGAAATTCAGTTAACTACAATCTTAGTGGTTATGAAAAAAAAACTTCAAATATCCTTGGTTTTGCCTCGTTTCAGCGAAGCCTAAAAGCACTTACCATCGGACTCACTGAGAAAAAGAAGTGGCATCTTCAGGAGACCCAACCACTAGGCTGCACTTACCATTCCTACCTTCTAATTATTCATTACAATCATCTGTGACGCAGCTTGGTGACTGTGGTGTGAGGCATATGATTTGAAGGGGCTTTGGTAGGGTATACCATTGGTGTAGGAGGAAACTCCAGCAACCTGTGTCTTTTATTGCTTCTCTTGTTCCTTGTAAATGAGCTTCATTAGGCAGCATGCATCTATGGATGCTCATTTTACTCTTACCATCCTGTGACTTCATCAGGAACAATGAAGATATGGTACAGAAATGCAGAAAATCTAAAAGCATATCAAGTATTATGCTTCCCGATTTGCTATTGTTGCCATAATCTGAAACAAGAAGGTGTCAGCAAAGATCAATGTGGTCCCCCACCCACAACCGACATGTGTTGGGGCTCCAGTACAGGTGTGCAGAATACTGAGTTTATATTACTTTTTATGAGGGTCACATGCAAAGATTGTGTATGGAGAAAATTTTCATCTGGAATATATCATGAATATTATTTTCATTGAATGTTACTAGCTATTCCATATTAGAGGGAGAAGACAGAGATATGCTTAAATCATTTTAAACACTTTTTAACTAAGTGACCCTAGTCACATACTCTTCTATAAGCCATAATGTGCTAGTGTCTCACATCTGTCTATCATGGAGTAAACGGCATGTAGCACTTCCTAAAGAATCAAGAGATCCTATCCTCCACCCAGAAGCACTTCCTGTCTTGTGAGTCAATTCAAGTTGATAGGAGGCAGAGAACCATTCCTCCCAGGTGGCTATTTATAAATGCTTATTTGGTCATTCCTTTTTCCAGTTTAGTTTCCTTGCACTCATCCATGAGTGTACTTGACATTATACCATTCTTTCTCCTTCCAAAATACATTTCTTTTGGAATATTTATTTAATTAATTTTATTCACTTGTATATGTGTGAACTTGCTTGAGTATATGTGCACCATGGACAAAAAGTGCACAGAGAGGCCAAAGAAGAAAACTGGATTCCCAGGAATTGGAGCTGGAGATAGGTGTGAGCTGATGTGAAGGTGCTGAGAATTCAACTTGGATCCTCTGCAAGAACAGAACTTGCTCGGTAGGTGTTGAATCATCATCTCTCTAGGCTCCTACATATTTTTATAAGTACAATTTTTTTCAATTGAAAAATTATTCCTCATAGGCATGACTGTCCTAGAACTCATTATGTAGACCAGGGTGGCCTCACACTCAGAGACCCACCTACCTCTATCTTCTCAGCACTGGGATTCAAAGCGTGCACCACCCAGACAAGCTATTTTTGCTACTCTTGGCTTACTTGTCTTGTGTACACTTAACTTGTTTGATCTGTTCAACCAGCTCTCCATAAATCTCAGGGTTCCAAACACAGTGGTTTCTGCTAACTCAGGCCTCAGAAGTCCTGTGCAAGCCACAGGTGTCCAGGCTTCTCACACCATGCAGGGAGATGTGAATTATTCTGACAATACATCACTTTGTTTATCCATGGTACCAAGTGTCACCTGACATACATGTGATAATGTCTAAAGTCTGTTTTACATTCTATTCAAGGAAGGATTGAAATGTGTTTTGGTGGCTTTCTTTTCTTCTTTTTAAAAACTCAACAGTCTTCAGTTCAGAGAAAGTTACTGAATTGTCTAGATAAAGACTGGTCTCACCTGCCCTGACAACTTCTGCAATCCTGTCCCTACCCCTGTGTGGTAAAAATCAGCTTTTCCTATTTACAGCAGGCTCTAAACAAAAATAGCAATTTCTTGTGCACATCAGTTTCTTTTTCAGATGGGCATCATGTCACTGTAATAAGATCTGTCAGCTCTTTGCAAAAGAAGCAGAAAGTGGCCTCACTCATGTGGAAATCTAATAGCTTCTGGTTGTCACTGTCTGTTGGCAGCATAGCCTCAGATGATCAAAGCTGTTTCCTATGTCATAGATGTAGAGTGGGCCGGGTCCCTGCCAAAGAAGGTGTTGTTGAGTTTTGTAGATTTCATGCTGTCTAGCCAGATTGTCCTTTTCAAGAGTGACTTTTAAGAATGAGGTTGCCAAGTTTGGGGTATTTTAGTCAGTTATAAATAATGTCAAATTCATATTGGAAAAAGCAATAAATGGAAATAACTGCTTCATTGGTAATAAATATGTTATGATTTTTTCTTGTTCTATGGAAGAATGTCATATTCCATTGTACTGCCATTATATTATCTCCATTTATTATTCTGTTTCAGTGCATCAAATAGCAGGGAAGATTCTCAACATCAAACTTCAAAATAGTGCCCTAGACACCACACATTCTCTCAGACTTTCCATGGGAGCAAGTGGATTTTTCCTTCAGTCAATTTTCACAGATAGCAGATTTGTAACTGTTAAAAGCTAGGATTATTCTGTATAGTGTAGTACCTGCTCACATAGATGTTCAATATTGAAATCATGCTGCGTATTAAATGAAATCAATGTTCAGAGTAAACTAAGTTCCAGAATGAGGGTGAGCATCTTTTCCCAGGAAGGAGGAAGCCCGAGGAAAGTTGTGTGTATAAGCGCATTCAGAGGAAATGAGCTGGAATTGTCTGTGGAAGAGATGTGCCATGATGTAACCATCGTTTTTCAAGTGCTTTAAAAACAAAACATGTTCAAAGCAAGTTCAAATATTGAGCAATGTAGACAGATTGTGAAAATCTGTGGATTTAATCTTATAACAGTTTACTGTCTGTACAAATGTTTAAAGTGTGTATAAATTTACCTCCCCCCCACCCACACAGACAGTGCCCCCTTTTCCCATTTCCCTGATGAGACCACTTGTACCCTGTTAGTCCCCTTTCTACTACTCCCCATCCTGCCTATCTTGGACATGGTTCTGTCTTACTTTCCAGGCTTCTGTAGTTACTATAGCCTATGCACTCCCATCTGGAGGTTTGAAACTGTGAGCCTCCAATAGAACATATGACATTTGTCTTTTTGTGTTTGTATTAACTCCTACACCACATTTCCATTATCTCATTGATCATTTGTAGGATGTTTGGGTGGTTTTTCATTTCCTGGCTATTGTAAACTGAGCAGCAACGAGTAGGCTGAATGAGTATCTGTAGAGTGTGATGCTGAGGCAAGCGGGCATAAACCAAGGAATGGTATATCTGGATCATATGTTGGATATAGTTTTAGCTTTTTGAGAAATTTTCCCAGTTCTGTAGTAGATGTACCAATTTCCAGTCCCACCAAAAGTGATTAAGATTCCCTTTTCCTGCATCCCGTGCAACACGTGTTGTCAGTTATCCTTTTACATGTGCCATTCTAACTGGGATAAGATGAAAATTAAATTGGTTTAATTTGCATTTTCCTAAATGCTAGGTACGATGAACATTTTTAGAAACTTCCTTTTTTATAATTTATTTTTAATTTATATATTCACTTTACATCCTGAGCACAGCCTCCTCCCTCTTCTCTTCCCCAGTCCCACCCTCCCACCCTCTTACCCCATCCTCCCATCCCTTGTCCTCAGAAAAGGGGAGCGAACACAGCAACCAACCACAGCACATCAAGTCTCATCAGGATGGAGTTCCTCTTCATCCACTGAGGCAGGAGAAGGCAGCCTAATTAGGGGCATGTGATTGAAAGCAGTCAGCAGAGTCTGTATCATAGACAGCACCTGCTCAACTTATTAGGAGACATACATGAAGATCAAACTGCAAATGTGTAGGGGGCCTAGGTACAGTCCACAAGTGCTCTTTGGTTAGTGATTCTTCCTCTGTAAGCCCCCATATGTCTATGTTAGTTGACTCTGTTGGTCTTTCAGGGTTCTTGTCCCCTCCAGGTCCTTCTATCCTTCCCTTCTACCTATCCACAGGACTCCCTGAGCTCTGTCTAATACTTGGCAGTGAGTTTCAGCTTGTGACTCAGCTGCTGGCTGGAGCCTTTCAGAGAACAGTTAAGTTAGGCTTCTGTCTGTAAACACAGCAGAGTGTTATTAATGATGTCAGGGGTTGGTTCTCTCACATGGGGGTGGCCTCAGGTTTGGCCAAGCATTGGTTGGACATTCCTTCAGTCTCTACTCTATCTCTGCACATTTATAGGCAGAATAAATTTTGGTTAAAAGGTTTTGTGGGTGGATTGGTGTTACCCTTACACCACCATAAGTCCTGCTTGGATAAAAGCTGAAGCACTATATCCTCCTTGTAGTACCCGGTTCAGGTCTCCAGCTTGTCTCAGGGATGACCCTGCCTTTGGATTCTCTTTTCTCTTTAGATCCTCAGACATTTTCTCCTCCCTCTCCACACATCTGATCTTCCTCCTTCACCCCAACCCCCATTATCAAGTTTCTGCTCTACTTCCTCTTCCACTGTTTATTCTATTTCCCTATCTGAGTGAGATTCAAGAAGGGCCTCACTTGAGCCCTATTTGTTACTTAGCTTCTTTGGGTCCATGATTTGAATCATGTTTATTCTTTAATATATTCTCTAATTTCTGCTTATAAGGGAGCAGATACCATGTGTGTCTTTCTAGGTCTGGGTTACCTCATGTTCCCCTTCCACCACATCCTCACCAGTATGCTCTCATGTGAGTTTTTGATATTATCTATTCAGACAGGTGTAAGATGGAATCTCAGAGTCTTTTGATGTGCATTTTCCTGATGACTAAGGATGTTAAGAGTTTCTCAGCCATTCGAAATTTCTCTGTTGAGAAGTGAGTATGGGCCATCTTTCCATCTTCTAATATCTTCTTAAATTTCTTTTTTTAGAGACCTGAAGTTCTTGTCATACAGGTCTGTAACTTGCTTTTTGGAGTTGCACCAAGATACTTTATATTATTTGTGGCTATTTGAAGGGTATTGTTTCCTTAATTTATTTTTCACCCTGTTTGTCATTTGTATAGAGGAAGGCTACTGATATTTTTAAAAATACTTTTGTATCCAGACACTTTGATGAAGGTGTTTATCAACTATAGGATTTTTCTTGTACAGTTTGGGGGTGGGAAGGTCACTTATATATACTGTCATATCATCTGTAACAAGGGATACTTTGACATCTTCCTTTCCAATTTGCATCCTCTTGATCTACTACAGTTGTCATAATGCTCTAGCTAAAACTTCAAGTACTATACTGAAGAGCTATGGAGAGAGTAAACAGTTTTGTCTTGTGTGATTTTAGTGATATTGCTTTTAAGTTTCTCTTTATAAATTTGATGTTGGCTATCACCTTGCTATAAATAGTCTTTAGTATGTTTAGGTATGGGCCCTGTATCCATGATGTCTCCAAAACTTTTTTTCAGGAAGATACTTTGGATTTTTGTCAAAAACTTTTTAGTTATGTAATGAGATGATCATGTGATTTTTTCTTTATACTTTTTTATTTGGTAGATTATATTGATAGGTTTACGTATGTTGACCCATGTCTGCATCACTGGAATAGAGCCTACTTGATCATATCGGATGGTGTATTTTATGTGTCCTTGTATTAGGTTTGCAAGTACTTTATTAAGTATTTTTTGCATCAATGTTCGTAAGGGAGCTTGGTCTGAAATGTTCTTTATTTATTGAGTCTTTATGTGGTTTATGTGTCAGAGTGACTGTGGCTTCATAGAATGAGTTTTGCAATGTTCTTTCTGTTTCAAATTTGTGGAATTGTTTGAGGAGTAGTGGTCCTAGCTCTTCTTTGAAAGTCTGGTAGATTTCTATACTAAAATCATCTGGCTTTGGTTGGGAGATTTTTTTTTTTTTTACTGCGTCTATGTCTTTAGTGGTTATAGGAACTATCTGAGCTGTTTTTTCTGATATTGATTAAACACTGGTAAGTAAAAATCTTTCAAGAATATCCACCATTTCTTTTAGATTTTCCAACTTTTGTGGAATATAGGCTTTTGAATTAAGACCCAATGATAATTTGGATTTCCTTAGTGTTTGATATTTCCACCCTGTCATTTCTGGTTTTGTTAATTTGGATACTGTCTCTCTGCCTTTTAGTTAGTTTGGCTAGGGATTTGTGTGTCTTGTTGATTTTTTTAGAAGAACCAGCTCTTGGTTTCATTGATTTTTCATATTGTTTTCTTTGTTTCTAGCATATTGATTAAAGTTCTGAGTTTGATAATTTCCTGCTGTCTATTCTACTTGAGTATGTTTTATTCCTATTGTTTTAGAGCTTTTAGGTGTGCTTTTAAATTGCTAGTATGAAAACTCTCCACTTTCTTTATGAACTTTCCCCTTAACAGTGTTTTCATTGTGTCACACAGCTTTGGGTTTGTTTTCATTTCACTTTCATTGAATTCTAGAAAATGTTTATTTATTTTTTCTTTATTTTTTTCCCTTACCCAGTGTTCATTGAGTAGGGTGTTGTTCAGTTTCCATGCATTTGTAGTTTTTTTCTTGCTTCTGTTGTTAAAATCTAGCTTTAATCCATGAGGGTCTGATAAGATATAAGGAGGTTGTTTCAATTTTTATGTATCTGTTGAGACTTGCTTAGTGGCCGAGTATATGGTCAATTCTGGAGAAGATTCCCTGAGATGCTGAGAAGAATGTATATTCATTTTTGTTTGAGTAAAATGATCTGTTGATACCTGTTACATCCATTTGATTAATAGCATCTGTTAGTTTAAATATTTCTCTGTTTAGTTTTTGTCTCAATGACCTGTTCTTTGATGAGAATGGGGTGTTGAAGTCTCCCACTATTAATGTTTGGAGATCAATGTATGACTTAAGCTTTCATAATGTTTCTTTTACAAATGTGGGTGCCCTTGTATTTGGGGAATAGATGTTCAGAATTGAGATGTCATCTTGGAGGCTCTTTCCTTTGGCGAGTATGAAGTGTTTTCCCTCATCTCTTTTAAGTAATTTTGGTTAAAATCTATTATATTAGATATTAAAAAGGCAAATCCAGCTCACTTCTTAGTTACTTTGCTTGGAAAACTTCTTACCAGGCCTTTACTCTGAAGTAATGCCTTTCTTTGTTGTTAAGGTGTGTTTCTTGTATGCAGCAGAATGGTAGGGCTTGTTTTCACCTCCATTATATTAGCCTGTGTCTTTTTATTGGGATTTCAGTCTATTGATGTTATGAGATATTAATGACCAATGATTTGTATCTTCTGATACTTCATGTTGGTGGTTGAAGTATGCTTGTGTTTGCTTCTTTTGGTTTTGCTACAGTGGCATTATCTATTATTTGTATTTTCTTGGGGTAGTTGACCCTGTTGGGTTAACGATTTCCTTCTAGTATTTTCTGTTGGGTTAGGTTTTTGAGTAGATATTGTTTAAATGTGTTTTTGTTGTGAAGTATCTTGTGTTCTCCATCTAAGGTGATTGAACATTTCCTGGGTATAGTAGTCTGGGCTGACATCTGTGGTCCCTGAGGGCCTACGAGGTGTTTGTCCAGGTCCTTCTGGTGTATAGGAGTCTCTGTTGAGAAGTTAGGCAGCACGGGGATGATTCCGATAGATTTGTCTTGATATGTTACTTGGCCCTTTTCCCTTGCAGCTATTAATATTTCTTCATTGCTTTGTACATTTGGTGTTTTGATTATTATGTTGCAAGAGGATTTTCTTTTCCGGTCTAATCTATTTGGTGTTCTGTGGGCCTGTTGTATATTTATAGGCATCTCTTTATTCAGGTTCAGTATATTTTCTTCTATGATTTTGTTAAAAATATTTTCTGGGTCTTGGAGCTGGGAATCTTCTCTTTATTCTATTTGCTATTATTCTTATGTTTCATCTTTTCATAGTGTCCTTGATTTCTTGCATGTTTTGTGTCAGGACTATTTTTACTATTAACATTTTCTTTGAGAAGTGTATGGATTTCTTTGGTTTATCTTCTACAACTGAGATTCTTTCCTCTGTCTCTTGTAGTCTGTTGGTGGTGTTTAGCTGTGTAGTTCCTGTTTTCTTCTCTAAATTTTTCATCTACAGGATTTCCTCAGTCTGTATTCTTTTCCTTCACTTGTTTCTTTGTATTTTTCTTTATTTTGTTAAGTGATTTATTCACTTCCTTTTTAAGGACCTCTATCTGTTTGATTGTATTTTCCTGGATTTTTAAAAAGGAATTTATTCATTTCATCTTTAAAGGCCTGTATCATTTTCAAAAGCATAGTTTTATGGTCATTTTCTTGTGTTTCATTTGTGTTAGGGTATCAAGCTCTGCTTGCTGGGGGATATCTGGGTTCTGAGGGTACCATATTGCTCTAGCTTTTGTTAAGTGTGTTCTTATGCTGGCCTGTAGCCATCTGCTTGTATCCTGTGTTGGATAGTTGTTCCTGGTGTTTGCTGGATTTCTTGAGGGTATGGGAATGTCCCTGGCTAGGAGGCTGAATATTCCAGCAATAACTCTCCTCAGGATGGTGGAAAAGTTGGGGAATGACTGCTACGTCTTCAGGAATACAGTGCCATTCTCTGTAGATGGCTGTTTCCCAGTTTGACCCACAAACAAAGGATTAGAATGGGAGTGTCTATCCTGTATTATCCTGACAGACCACAAAAATAACTTTTTTATTTGAACTTGTATTACTGATGATATGTAATGCCACTGAGATCACATCTTCTTCAGTTTTATTAAATAACTGAAGGATTTAGAGGAAGCCTTCCTTTTATTTCCATTGTTTTTGTGCCTATATAAATAAAAAACAGTGAAATCAATGCTTAGCATGTTTACTGTTATAGGGCAACTTACAAAGTGAGAGTTGGACAGGAAGCTAGTTTTATTCATTTGAGAGAAACTTGTACAATAATTATAGTATGATTCACTAAAGGAAATCGAAATCTTTTTATAGTCTTCCCTTTAGATTCTCCTCATCATTTCTTCCAGTCATATGGAGAGGGATATAACTACTTTGGGACATTTTAAATGTATAATGTGAAATTATTTTAGGTGAGTGATCAATTATGACTCCTGGAAAATAAGAAATGTTAGAAACAGCTAACAGAATTTTCTCAGTTAGCCTCGGTTAGTGCTAATGTTCCCTCTTATATTTATTCTCATCATAAATTCAAGAAATGTAACTTTTTATTGTTTCAATAGTTTTATTCACACTTTGAACTGATGCTGGTAACTGCTCTAACTATAACCCTATTATATAAGACAACTGTGGTTCAATCCATGTCTTTCTTTATAACCCCTGGTAAACGGAGTAAAGGAGCACCATGACCATTTCCATCTCCATGATGACAGTTTCAGCTGTAGCTGGAAGGAGAATATGATGCATCTGCAGCATCTAAAACAGATGTCATCCCAGGAGAAAGGAAACACAGGAAAAAGAGCAATGCAGGAAGCCAAACCTGTGTCATCAATCTGAGATAGCAAAAGATGACAGAGCGTGTTCACCATGCATACCATAGCTTATCAACTGTTAGCATATACTTACACTATACGAAATAATATGAGGATACAGCTAAGTTCAGGCTAATATACAACAATGACTAATTATAGAACATGTGTGTACAGAAGAAAATGCTATCATAAACATTGTGCTAAGTATGAATACTGCCACATCAAAAAGGGGGGCAACAATGACCACCAGGTTTCTATGTGGTTGGGCATATTTGTTTGTAAATTAAAACCACAAAGTACATGCAATTATTTGCACAAAATTCTATCCAAGAATTCATGAATAGAGGTCATTGTTCTGAGGAACAATTGTGCTCTTTACTGTTTGTGAATCAGAGACATACCAGCAGGGACTCAGAATTACTATCTACTAGGCAACCCACATCTCCTACATGCCACTAAGGTGTAGAGAAGTCAACAGAAAGCAAGAAAACCCTACCTGGATACCAACACTAAGAATTACAACTATCCCAAACCCAGATGCAAAGATGCTAGTGTAAAACAAAACCAATAACAGCCTTGATAATATAGCTACACTAGAACACAGCAACCCTACTACAGTAAGTGCTAAGTAATACAATATAGCTAAAGTACAAGATAATGATTTCAAATTGGCTGCTATGAATAAGCTCAGGGACCTTAAAGAGGATGTCAATAAATCCATTAATGAAATCTATGCAAAGCAATACAAACAGTGGAATAAAATGAAGCAAACTGCTCAAGACATGAAAATAGAAAGACAATAATTTTTAAAATGAGGAAAAACTGGAGATGAAAATCTTAGGAATTTGTACAGGACTCTCAAAGGTATATTATAAAAACAAAATACAAAAGATGGAAGAGAGAATCTCAAATATTGAAGACATGATAGAAGAAATAGATACCTTGGTTAAAAAAAATAGTTGTCTGAAAAAAATCTCCAGACAAAAAATTCAGACAATCTCGGACACTGTGAGAAGAATGAATGTACAAATAGTAGGTATAAAGGAAGGAAATGAAACCCAGATCAAAGGCATAGAAAATATTTTCAGCAATGCTATAGAAGACAATTTTCTTAGTCTGTAAAAGGAGGTACCTATCAAGATGAAATATACATGCCACCTAATAGACTTGACCAGAAAGTAATTTCCCTTCAACACATAATAATCAAATCACTAAATATACAGAACAAAAAAAGAATATTAAAAGCTGCAATAAAAAAATGATCAAGTGACATATAAGTGCAGACTTATTAGAATAACATCAGACTTCTTAGCATAGACTTTAAAAGCCAAAAGGAACTGGACTACTATTCTACACAGCCTAAGAGGGCAGACATGTCCTCCCAACAAAACTTCCAAGTACAATTGATAGTGAAAAAGGGATATTCCACAATAAAACCAGTCATGCAGTATCTATCTACAAAATAATATTTCAACTGGAAGAGGTTAACCACTCTTAAGAAAATGCTCAGAATAAGTAACCTCAAAGAATTAAATTTTTAAAAAGAAGGGGAAACCCACACAAGAACAAATAATGGAAATCAACAAACACATCTCACTGATAGCTTTTTAAATCAATAGTCTCAATTTCCTAATAAAAATACACAGACTTACAGAATGGATGTAAAAACAGGACCTATTCTTCTGCTACATCTAAGAAACACACCCTAGTATCAAGAATAAACATAACCTCAGGGTTAAAGGATACAAAAACAAATGGGCCTAAGAAGTAAGTCATTTTAATATCTGACAAAATATGATATCCAACAAAAACAACTATCAAGACATAGGTAAGGGCACTGCATACTCACATCCATGCACCAAACACAAAAGCACCCATGTTCATTAAAGAAATAGTACTATAGCTAACACCACATATTAAGCACAGTATTACTCTTGCCAAAGGACAGGCCATACACAGAAAACTCAACATAGAAACTAAGTGGTGTCATAAACTAAATGGACCTAACAAATATTTACAAAAAATTTCATCCACACACAAAAGAATATACCTCATTTATGAACACCTATTGATAGTCTCTCCAAAGCTAACCATATACTCCAACACAAAGCAAGTCTCAACAAGTACAAGAACACTGAGATAATACCCTATCTCCCTTCTGTGCCTCTGGCTGAAAGCTGGCCATCAACAACAGAAACAGTAGAAAGGTGATAAACAAATGGAAACAGAACAACATTACTGAGAGTAACATGACTCAAGACAAAATTTAGGAAAGAAGTTAAAAGCTTTCTAAAATGGAACAAAAATGAAAAACATATCCAAGATTATGTGACAAAGAGAAGGTGGTTCTAATACAACATAATGTGCCTACATAAATAAATTGGAGACATCTCAAAAGCTGTAGAGAAGGAAGAAGAGGAAGATGGGGGAGGGGAGGAGGAGAACTAATAGTCCAAAGCAACTGGTTGAAAGACAAAAGAAATGATCAAACTTAAGACTTAAATCAGTAAACAAACAAACAAAAAACAGTTATTAGAAGTCTCCCTTTCCATTACTAAAACAACCCAGGGCTAGATAGTTTTAGTGCATAAATCAACCAGATTTTCAATGAAGAGTTAATGGTAATATTACTCATATTATTCCTCACAATAGAAATAGAAGGGACATTGACCAATTTATTTTATAAGGCCATGGTTACCATGGTATCTAAACCACAATAAGACTCAACATAGAAAGAGATTTTAGATCAATTTCTTTTAAAGATAGATTCAAAAATTCTCAATGAAATGCTCGTAGACTAAATCCAAGAACACATTAAAAAAGACCATCCTCCATGGTCATGTAGGTCTTTCACCTGAGATGCAGGGATAGGTTAACACACACAAATAAATGAATGTAATCTTCCTATAGCTGATAAATATTTTCAGCAAAGTAGCTGGATACAAAATCAATACACAAAAATCAGTAGCCTTCCTCTATACAAATGACAGACAGAGAGAAATCAAGGGAAAAAAAACATCTTTCACGATAGCACCAAATAATATAAAATATCTCGGGGTAGCTCTAACCAAGCAAGTGAAAACTTTAAGACAATGAAGAAAGAAATTGAAGAATATATAAAATGAGTGAAAGGGTCACTCAGTAGTCTGAAGCTGACCTGAAAGCGAGCTTTTTTTATTAGATATATACAGTAAAGCCTTTAGGAGCTTGGCACTTACTTCTATCCACATCAATTAGTAATGTATTAATGGGTATATAGGGTGAAGATATGTAGCTGTCATCATGTCTGCATAGTAAAATTAAAGTTACAGAAGCCAGTAGGACCCTAAGTGCCCTGGAAAGTATTCTCTACTGTGCTGATGTTTGAGCTCTTCCACAGTAAATATCTTAGAAGAATTGTCCATTCATCAAGTCTGGATTTCTACCCAGGAGTTTTTGCCTGTGTAACCAGGCCCTGGTGTCTACTTCCCTGTGGAACTGAGAAAACCATTGCCTCAGGGACCAAGGGCTCTTTCTGTAGAGGATAGCAATATCAAGACAGGCAGTTCTGTGGTGCTTCCTTACCCTATCTCATACCAAGGTAAGCACATTTCCCCTAGTAACTTCCTCTCATTTTAACAAGAGCCCATAGCACTCTGTAGGCCTTGTAAGCAGTTCTGAACCAAGCGGTCAGTTTCAGCTGTCACTGTCACCTCTCCTTCCAGCTGCTCCCTTGTTCTTGAATGCTTCCCTCCAGTTACAGCCACTTTATGGCCCTGTCCTTTGTCTTCCCTTCTCTTCTGTTCCTAGATTCTGGGACCATCCAACCCTGAAAACACATGAGGATCCTTGGGGATGAGGCCAGTGTTTAAGTGAACTTATGAAAGGTTTTTACCTCTTTAATAAATATTCAGACACCTACAATCTCTTCCATTGAGCTCACCTCAGCCCATTTTTCATAAGAATTGGTGACATATCTGTTTTCCTTGATTCCAAGCATTTCCCATCTTTTTTTTTATTACTCAGTATTCATTTTCCCCTATTTTGCAAACAGGTCCTCTCCATGAAGGCCCGGCTGACCATCACCGCTCAATCCCTCTGCTTCAGCCTCCCGAGCACACCACTAGACTTCATTTCATATAGAGTTTCACAGGATGGACTAGTAAGAACTCTTCCTACTTTGTAGATGCAGCATCTGATCAATGTCACAAAGGATCACATATTGACTGCCTTGTATACACTTACCAAGCCATGTGCCTCTGGGTGAGCCAGCCCACCCACAGCCCATAGCTTCCTGTGAGGTGCCTATGTTGTGAACAGCACCTTTGCAAACGAGGAAAGTAAAGCTCAGAGAGAACATTTACGGGGGTAGACTACCAAGTAGTGACTGCCACCAGCAGCAGTGCCCTTCCAGATATCGAAGTGGGTTTAACATTAGTTTCTTCAGAGTCCAATTGGCAGCATTCAAGTGAGGATTCTCAGGTTTGGAGAATTGAAGGGAGCTATGTGGAAGGAAAGATAGAATTAGAACTTAGGTCTACATTTTCTGACTTGGTCTAATTCAGTAAATGAAAAGCTTCTTATAGCTTCAGGCACAAGGGAAAAACACGAGTGTCTCATACATTTAGGATATCTGTATGCCATCTTGGCTGCCACAGTCATTTGCGAATCTGACACACACCGAGTGCCCACTTTTCTCAAAAACTTAGCTACTCAGTCATAGGACATGATGCCCTCCAGCAACCAGGATATAATTGGTGGACTCTTGCATGAAACTTGACTACTGTGCAGGGAAGTTCTTCGACAGAAGCAGAATCAGCAGTTGTAGTCTGACCACAGAATTAAGAAGTGGATGCGAGTGTGCCAGGAGCCCATGGCGAGCAGAACCCAGTGCTGCTGGACACCTGAGCCTTGGCACAGTTCTCATCTACACCATCCCGATTTGGTTTGATGGCTTTGAGGATGAAATGTAATGCAAAGTCCAGTTTTCTCCCTGACCTGATTTGCAATGCTTCCCTGCAAAATAGCATGAGTTTCTGTATCAGGTTCCTCACCAAACTAAGTATAAAGGACTCCTCTGAGCCATGCTTTGAGGATCAAAAGCACACACTAAAAGTGAAGGCATGAAGGTGAAGAGGTTAAGGCCATCCTTGGCAACACAGAAATTTGAAGACAAGTCTGAACTCCTTTTTTTTTAACTTCCCTGGAATGACTTAACTATAAATTGGAAGCATAAGCCAAATAAAACCCCTTCTCCTCTTAAAAAAGTTTCACCAAGGAAATGTGAAAGGACAATTTTCAGCTTTATATGATAACACAAGAATCCAAGGGGAGCTAAAAATCTTCCTGAATAATAAAAGAACTGCTTGAATTATCACCATTCCCAATCTCAGATTACATTACAGAGAGCTACAGTAATAAAAAACAGTACGTGTATTGTACTGGCATAAAAACAGACATTGATCAATGGAAGTGAGTTTAAGTCTCAGGTGTCCAAATACCAATGAACACCTGATTTTTGATAGAGAAGCCAGAAATACATACTGGAAAAAAAGATAGCATAGTCAAAAGTGATATTCATCAAACTAAATGTCTGCATACTTATCACCCTGTACAAAACTCTAGCTCAAATGGATCAGCAACCTCATTATAAGGTCAGATACAATGAATCTAACAGAACTGAAAGTGGTGGATAGTTTTAAACTCATTGAAAAAGACATTGTGAAAACAGCACATGTAGCACAGGCACTAAGGACTGAAAAGCTTCTGCATGGCAAAGGACACCATCACTTGGGCAAAGCAGTAGTGTACATAGCAGGAATTTTTTTTTTATAAACTAAACGTCTAATAGAGGGCTAATATGTAAGATGTATAAGTAATTTCAAAACTGGACATATAGTCAAATAAAAAACCTAATTAAAAAATGGGGTGCAGATATAAATAGAGAATTCTCAACAGAGAAAAACACAAATGTCTGAAAAGAAGCACTTAAAGAAACATTCAACATCATTAATCATCAGGGAAAAGTCATCAGATATTAAGATTTCTTGTTATAACATCCAGAGTGGCGAAGATCAATGAAATCAAATGGTATCTTATGTTAGTGAGGATCTGGTGTAAGAGGAAGACTAAACCATTAATGGTGGGAGTACAAATTTCTACAGCCACTACGGAAACCAGTGTGAAGTTTCCTCAGAAAGATGGAAGTCAATCTACCTCAAGATCCAGCTGTACTACCCTTGGGCATACACCCACAGGACTCTACAGTCTACTACAGAGATACTTCCTCAAACATGTGTACTGCTGGTCTATTCATAATAGTTAGAAATAGAAGACAGACTGGATGTCCATCAGTGGGGAAATTGATAAAGAAAGTGTGGGACAGTTATACGTGGTATATTACTCAGCTTTCAAAAACATGAAATAATAAATATTTGAAGATAAATGGATGGAGCTAAAAAAAAAACTCATTCTGAGTAAGGCAACCCAGTCCAAAAAACACAAAATATGGTATGTATTTCCTTGCATGTGGATTTTAGCTTTTAAGTCTTCAATAAACAGGCTACAATTCATATAACCACAGAGGTCACATGCAGATTAAGGGACTAGTGGAGAGGATTGGATCATCCTAGGAAGCAGAAATAGAATAGATATTTATTTATGGTTGGGACAGGGGCTAGAATGAGATGATAAAACAGGAAGAGACAGATATAACTAGAGGACATTTGAGAGATTATATGGAAATAAAAAATAGTAGAAGCTTTCTAAAGCATTATGTATATGAAGGTAATCCAAGTGAAATCTCAAAATAATAGAGGGATTGAGCTTCAATTGGACATCTCTGGTCATCAAATAAAGCCTCCATTTCCAGGCATGGATTATATCTATTATAGGTGTTAGCCAAAGGTGCCTCATAGAGACCTACAGAAAACCCCAGGTTATTTCCAAGGGTACTCCATAGTTCCTCTCCAAAAACTGTTGGTAAAGCCTTAATGCTGAAAACAATACCTACAATACTCATTGAACATAATGAAGTTGAGCTTATACCTACTTAGAGCGTTCACCCCTACTCACGAATATTCATGGTACTGGAAGGCATGAGAAAGAAAGAGAAAGAAAAATACCAACCCTGCTACAAACCTTTCAATGTACAATGGTAATGACTTGGCTGCAAGATGTGCTGGTGCGGTAGTGATATGAAGCCTGTGATACTTACCAATCAATATCTAATTGGGATTAAGCCATATTCACCGGCATGAAGTCCATCTCCAACATTACCCAAGTGAGTCAGAATCTAACACCAGATAGGTGAGGGACTTCTAACAACATTATTATACGCATCATCAGAGCAGCTTTCTCCTACAGAGCCTGCGCTGCAAATACCCCGATGTATCGAGTGAGGGGCTGCAGATTGAAGAATTACTCCAGGCAGCGGGTCATCCATTCTAAGAGAATGCCATTTAATGAGGAGGGGCCAAGGCCTTTTATACAGTACAGAGGCAGGTGGAAAAATACAAGACGATGGAGATGGAAAGTCCCCAGGATAAGTGGAACCATGTAACCAAGGTAACCAGGGTGCAAAACAGGAACTTGTGGTCAGCTCAGTGAGGCACAATGTTCACAACAAGAAGCTGCCAGGACAGAATAACAATTGCATACTGCTCAGAGCATGGCCCCAGGGGCCCCATGCCTAACAGTTCCCAACATTCTCCTGAAGCCAGTGTGAACAAATACATAGACCCACAGGCAGACAATGTACGGATTGAGAGATTTGATGTCTCTGTCAAAGCCCTCACCACCAGGCTCAGGGAACTCTGTGAAAGAGGAAGCAGAAGGATTTTCAGAGCCTGAGGGCATGAAGGACACCAAGGAAAAATGGTCTTCTAAGCATAGCAGGGCTGATCCACATACGAAATCAGTGATTGTGGCAGTATGCATAGGCTTGGCCAAATATAAACTATATGGGGTCTCATCGCAGAAAGATTTAGGAGACACAAGCTCACATTCCTAAAGCAGAAGCCATCTCCAATTGAGAACTACTCACAAATGGCAGATTATCACTGGGGATAAAAACCACAGTTAAGGCCAGGCCCATGAAATGAGCAGAAAGGCAACAGAAAATGAGCAAAATGGCCTTTTAGAGGTTCTTTTGTATCACAATTCTTCATCAGAGATTTTTTTTTTAACTGTACAAGCCTTTGAATATATGTTGTGGTTCCTGTTTTTGGTTTTTACAGGATTTTTGTTTGTGTAAATGTGACTTGTTCATTCTGGATTTTTGACTCTTTCCTTTAGTATTTTTTCTTTTATTCTGTTATTGCATGCTGATTGGTTTTTTTTATTTTATGCAATATAATCATCATCATCAAAATCACCATCATTTTTTTGCATGCATGTTTGTATGCTAATGAGAAAGTAAAAAAATGGGGTGGGTTTGAGAAAGTGAGGAAGTCAGGAAGATCTGTGAGGAGCTGAGGAAAAGGAAGCATAATCAGAATGGACCGTATTCAAGTTCTATTTTCAATTAAAAAATCCAAATTCTATTATTGAAATATGCAAAATATCAAAATTTTAAAATAAATTTAAATTTCCATTCTCATCATAAAAAAAATAGTAGAACTACAGAGATGGCCCGAGTCCATCTGTGGACACGCGATATACATGAAGTCCAAAAAGGAGAGATCTGCAGCAGGATAAATAGCAAACAGGCCTGTGGTTAGACCTGTGTACAGGAGGGAGGACCAGAGCACCAGGCCAAGGATCGAGCTGGTAAAGGGAAAGACTGGAGCAAATGGCACACCCTCACAGAGAGATGTGAGAGAGATGAGATAGCGACCTGTGGGTGGCTAAGCTGAGGGCAAACTAGTAATGTGGAAGGAGGAGATGCCACACAGTGAAGAAGCTTCAATGCGTATAAGGCTTGTCATTAAGTATGCCTTTGGCTCACAGAGGTGAGTTGAGAACAGCATTTACCTAAGAATTTGCTGAAATCTGTTTTCTATTCCTTCAGGCAGTGCCATGTCACATTTTCGGATGGATGATGAAGATTCAAATATCTGTATATTTCACATAGTCTTCTCTTCAATAATTGATTGTCTGAAATGCTACTTTTAGCACTTGCAGTTTTGGCTGCTAAATCTGTCGATCACAGGAAAGGGCTATTGCTCCTGACTGTTAGCGTTTTTAATGGCACCGTTAAAGAGTCATTTATTTACAGACTGTATGCTAATGTCTGGATTCAAGCTAAATGACCACTTACTGGATAGTCTCTGGAAAGTACAGCTTATAAATGCAAAGGAAAGTTATCTAAATGAGTTGCCAATTCTAGATATGTAGAAACCTAGTCGTTTAGGAAACTAACTTTACCTATCTTAGACGGACACATATTCTTAGATTCACCATACACAGCCTCTTTCAATTTGCTTTTGACAATTCGTGGTAGCTGTGTGCCTTACAGGAAGCAGATTCTCTTTTTGTTTGTTTGTTTTTTGTTTTTTGGTGTTTTGTTTGTTTGTTTGTTTGTTTTTTGTTGTTGTTTTTCAAGGCAGGGTTCCTCTGTGTAGCATTGGCTGTTCTGGACTCACTTTGTAGACCAGCCTGGCCTCAAACTTACAGCGATCCGCCTGCCTCTGCCTCCCGAGTGCTGGGATTAAAGACGTGTGCCACCACCACCCATCTAGAAAGCAGATTCTTTATTGCAAGGCAACTGACACTCCTGCCAGTATTTATACCTACTTCGTCATTACCACAGTGGCAGACAGATACTACTAGATATTTTAGGAACCCCTCTCGAAAATTTTATTAGAGAGTTAAATGGGAGTGGAGAGTGAGGTGACAAAATATTATTGTCCAGACTACAGTGAAAAATGTCATTTAGTTAAATGAGGAAGGAATGTTTTGTAAGAGAGAAAGAAAGCCATGGGTAATATCTAATATCAGAATCCTCTAGACTCTCCTCGGGAGGGGATAGATCTGAGTCTTTTTGCTTTTTTGTATAAATAATGTTGACTACACTGTACTTTCCTCAGAACTGACTTATATTGCCTCAAACTTGATTAATTTTGGAGAAAAAATTCAGCTTATATAGAAATATAGGAGCCTTGGTAGTGCAAATTGTTCATGGGAGTTTAGATTATTTTTATCTTGCTAAATGGTGCATTACATATGTACATGAAATTTAGTTTGAGGAAATTATAATGGAAGATTTTTAAAGATATGTAAAGCTTTTAATCCAACATATTATTTTGGAAATAAAAGAATGCCTCCTCCTGTGTGCTTTATTGTTTGCTCAAATTATGTATGCCTAACACAAATACTAGGTATAAACTCCCAGAGACTCAACACAGTCCAGAAATTCATTTCTTACAGAATATTTTTATAAAAATTCAATCCCTTATATTATTTGGCACATAACAAATTGTCTTGTAAGAAGACAGAAATCTAGCACCTAGTTTGCATGTCTACTGACTTTTAGTGACAATGTCTAGCTATTGGTAACTATGTACAGCCTTTGAATTGTCATAGAATTTTTCTTTCCCTGATACGCATCAGGAGAATTGCTTTCAATTGACCTGTTTTATGTATGTCTTCTTTAAACTGCCATAGTCAGCTGCAGTGTCTATTTAAGGGTTTTCTCTTCTGAACCCAATTATCTTAGAAAGAATGTATAGATTGCTAAGCTACACTGAAAAACATTTGGGGAGAGTTGGTAAGTACAGTTGACTGGGCTCATATCATGGATCATTCTATGAAAATAATTCATCTGTAGGAAAAGTTTATTCCCTTAGGGATAAATAATTCTGTGTAAACACATTCAGAAAAGCAACAGAACAATGTGTGTCTATAAGACTTTACTTACACATTTATACAGAAAAATCATTAGGCTTTTATTTGAGACAGAGGTTTGGCCTACTGGTTAAATGTGTGAATGACTGTACTGAGTAACTAATAAAAAATCTCACTGAGGAAACCAGTCCTGTAGTTTTGATAAATTAACTTGATGTCTTGGAAGTTAATTTTACATTTCAGTAGGGAGATTTATGTTTATAAGTAGAAAATTAATGCCATTGGAACTTGGGAAAGCATGTAACATTGGGCATGTTTGGAAAGAAGTGAAGCATGACTTGTTGTGAAAATATAAAGTGAATATGGATATCAATTATTTATTTTTTAAATCACTGTTATCTTTCTCTTGATTCAACCTCCATTTAAATATGTTTCCTGAGATTTATTTCATGCATATGAATATCTTGCCTGCAAATATGTCTGTTCAACATGTATGTGCAGTGTGTGTAAAGGGCAGTGGAGTTTATTATATCCTGGAAATGAAATTATAGATGATGTGAGTTATCATGTGGCTTCTGGGAATGAAAACCTGTCATCTGAAATAGCAGTCAGCACTCTTAGTCACTGAGACATATTGTCACCCCTCCCAGCCCCCACAATTGGACCACTGCTTTCACTTGGTTCATCACAAAACCATTCCAAGGAGTCCTATGTTAATTAGGTTCCACATCTCCAACATCACTGAAATAAGCTATCAATCATTTCTTCCTATGACTCCGAATAAAAGAGTAGGTACAATTTCTCATGACTAATTATTCCAAAAGCTGGTAAGCATTCCCTACAGGTTTTTTTTTTTTATGTAGCAAATTGAACTAAATTTTGCTTATAATATAAAAAGCCTTTACAGGATCCCACTGAGAATTCTTGTGTTTCACAGAGTCCTGGTTTTTAAATTGTATTTCTTAAAACTCAAAGAGCAGTACTCTTTGCAAATGATGCAACAGTGCTGGGTGTTCATTTGAAGCTAGCTCTGACCCCAGGAGAATCTGGCTTCTGTATACAGAAAAAGTAGTCATTTCTAACATAAGGGTCATTACCTGTGTGAGAGGATCATGATACTATAAGTTTTATCTGTGTATTGTGAGTGATTTCATGCCAAACTTTGAAGAAGAAGAGTGTTATTATACAACACTGACAAGCACAATGTCAGCGGTCTCATTTTGTTATATTCATGCATTTTTTTTCCTTAGCGGTTTTCTAACAGCTTTCTAGCTGTTAGGTAACAATGTCAGAAAAAGTTGCATTTGAGTTGACTTTAGAGAAACTTAAAATAGTTTACTATTTTTGTTTCATTTTCAAAAGCAATCTCCAACCTCTTCCTTCAACAAAAGTGTTTTCACTCATAGAGAATTATTTTTACAATCACACTGTAATCCTCAGTTGCTTATTTGAACCTCCTTGGAGTTGGTCTCATCTACTCTGTTCTTTCAAATTTCCATCACTATCCAATTCTTTTCATCTTTCTTGAAGATTTATTTTTGCACCTACTCTCTTATCCCACTCACTGTAATTGTGTTTAACAAATCCTTAATCTTTTTCTGTTTTATTTTTCTTCTGGGGGTGGGGGTTGCTGGAAGTATAACATGTTCTGTATTATGTCTTTGTCTTGCTCTCAATGTATTCCTCACATTCAGTTACATGGAAACGTAAGCAATTCTCTCTCCTCTAACCTCATCTCCCTGTGTTTTAATCTTTTAAAACTGTTTTCATACAATATATTTTGACCATATTTTCTCCTATTCTAGCTTATCTCAGTTTCTCTCCACCTAACTTTCTTTTCTTTCTTTCTTCTTTCTTTTCTTTTCTTTCTTTCTTTCTTTCTTTCTTTCTTTCTTTCTTTCTTTCTTTCTTTTTTTCTTTCATAAATCCCCAAAGCTAAAAATAGCATCCCACCAAAAAGCAGCCAAAATCAAAACAGAGAAAATCCAAAAAGACAAAAATTGCCAAACAAGATGAAAAGCAAATAAAACAAAAACAAACAAGTAAACAAAACATGGTGTCCATTGTGTGTTGGTCAACATCTTTTGTGCATGGGCCCAGGTCCATAGAGTATGGTAAATATGTCAAGTGAAAAATCAATTAAAGGACACTAGTTTTCTCTTTACCAGAAGGTATCAAAATAACACACAGCTTCTGTCTTAGAGGAGGGACTTTGTGTCCAGTTCTCCTTCTCAGTGCTGGGAGATGTCTGGTCTGAAACTGTGAGGGTCGTATGCATATTTGAGTTCATCTTGAGTAAGTCCTGCTGTGTCTGGAAAATGCTTTCTCTTTAGAGTTATCCACTATGTCTGGATCTTACAACCTTGATTACTCCTCTCCATAAACCTCCCTGAGTGCTTAAGGGCAGGGGCTTCCATGAAAAAATTCCATTTAGGAATAAGTACTCCAAAACCACTCATTCTCTGCCCGTTGTCCAGTTGTGGATTTCTGTGAGAAGAACCCTCCCTGATGAAGGTTGAATATGTCATTAGAAGTCATTCCATTTCTATGTTTCTTTATTACACTGTTCTCTAGCTTCCTAATGCTGAAACCTATTAATATGGTTCTTCATGTTGTAGTGACCCCTGGCCATAACATTATTTCATTGCTACTTTATAACTGTAATTTAACTACTGTTGTGAATTGTGATGTGAAATCTTTCCAATGTTAAAAGTTTCCAATATGTTAAATGTTTTTTGAATGGCCTTAGACAACCACTATGAAAGCCTTATTTGACTGCCAAAGGGGTCACAATATACAGTTTGAGAACCTCTGCAGTCTAGCAAACCAATAATGGCATTTTCTCATAGGCTTATCACCTGTCTAGTCTCACGTTCTTGGCCCCATTAAATGTCAGGCATGGGCTCTACCTCCTTGAATAAGCCTTGAATCCAGTCAAAATGGTCATAATAACAAGATTCTTAGCATGTCTTGTGGTCTTTGACAGGCTCATTTCATCATTCACTGTTCTGGTCCATTCTTTGCTATTTCATTTCTCTGAGTTTTAGATCTGGAACCATTGATGTACCTTTGGTGTCAAGATTCTACAGTTTCTCTGGATTTTTCCCAAGCTCTTTTCTTTTTCTGAAACACTCTTCCTCTGTTCCTTTCTTTCCTATTCCAAGCTAACATGCTAACTTATATTCTTTCAGACTCTTTGTCACCTCTTTTTGGAAGAGAGGCTTTGTTCCTGATTCTGGTTTGAAGCCCATGAGATGATGAAAGTGCACAATCTGGAGTGAGACTAAAAGAGTGAATTCCCCATTCTTTTATTGTTTGTTCATTTTTGAGATTTTATTTTAATTATGTTTCTCCCTGCAAGTCCTCCCATATACCCCTCCTCACTGCCATCAAATTCAAAACCTTTTTTTTTGAAAACCAGTTGTTATAGTATGTACAGATGTATTTGTGTAAACACATATATCCTATATATAAACTGTCGAGTCCATATAATTTTACTTCCATGTGTGTTTTTCAGATGCTGTTTTGACACTGGACAACCAAATGTCGTGTTCTTCACTAAGGCAGACTACGTCTCTTCCTCTGCAGTTGCCTATAGTTATTTGTTAAGGTTGAAGGCTTGCCTTGTGGGCTTCTCCCTGGCAGTTTGGCATGTTTATTGATCTCATCCTTGTTCAGCTCATGTTTGAGGGGTCATGATAGTGAAACTTTAGGTGTTGCTTTTGATTTGATGAGGAGAAATAATTTCATATTTCAACCCTTGGCTCTTAGGATTTTTCTGTCCTTCCTCTGTAATGTTCTCTGTGCTTTGGCTTAAGAGTGTAAAACCATTCTTAAGTAGTTATACCATCCTGAAAAGATATTTTCTTTCCTCATACCTCACATGAGACATTTACTGTAATAAAAAATGTAATGAGTTCATCCACATTGGGTAATTGTAATTGTTAGGGTACCAATAAAAATAATAAGAGTACTACATAGTAAAGAATTCATAAAGCCACAGTCATAATTATTATTATTATATAATTATTATTATTAACATGCAGTATTAATTATATTAAAGACTGAATTATTATTATCTTTTTCTGAGTGGATGTGGTACTGCATACCTATAGTCTTAGCACTTGGAAAGTTGAGCAGAAAGATTTCTGAAATATCAAAGACTAAGGGACATAGAGAGTATCAGGTCAACAAGGGCTACATAAAACCATCCTGTGAAAAAGCAAAACCTATATAGATCATAGTTATCTTTATCATATTCCAGTAACTGATACAAACTGTTAGTGGAAAACTCAAGAAATATGTAATTTTATTTATGTTTATATTTTTTTAAGTATTAATAATCCAAGAATCTATTAGTCATTGACTAAAATGTGCTTTTTAAAAACTTTTAAAATGACTTTATTTATTCATTTACTTTACATCTCAATCATAGCCTCCATCCAATCTCACCCTGACTCCTTCTTCCCTCTATCCTTCCTTACCCATCAGAAAAGGGAAGCCCCATCCACCAACCCAGCCCAGCACTTCAAGTCACACCAGGACAGAAGGCACCTTCTTCCTTGGTGACCTAGCAAGGCAGGACCAGGAGGAAGTAATCAAAAAGAAGGCAACAGAGTCCTTGTCAGAGACAGACCCACTCCCCTTACTAATGGACTCATATGAAGACCAAGCTACCCAGAGCTTACATGTATGCAGGGAGCCTAGGTCAAATCCATGCATGGTGCTTGGTTTCCAGAATCCTCCCTGGGTCTAGGTTAGTTGGCTCTGCTGGTCTTTTTGTGGAGTTACCATGCCCTCCAGGTCCTTCTATCTGTCCCCCTACTCTTCCACAAGGTCTCTGCACTCAACTCAGTGTTTGACGTGAGCCTCAGCATCCGTTTCAATCCATTGCTGGATGGAGCCTCTCAGAGTATAGCTATGCTGTAGCCTCATGTTGGCAAGCAAAGCAAAGTGCTGTTAAACATATCAGGGGTTGGTTCTCTCCCTTGGTGTAGGTTGGGCCAGACATTGGTTGTGTATTATCTCAATCTGTGTTCTATTTTCATCCCTGCACATCTTGTAGGCAGGGTGAATTTTGGGTCGAATTATTTTTTGTGTGGAGGACTCCTTCCACTAAGAATCCTGTTTGGTTAGAGGGTGCCCCCTTAAGTCTCTATGACACCCACTACTAGGCGTCTTGGTAAGAGTCACCTCCATATCCTTCCAGAAGCCTAACCTGTCTTAGGTCTCCAGCTTCTCTCTGAGATGGGCCCCTCTGTGGTTTTTCCCCTCTTTTAAAGTTCCCTCTCCTCCTGCCACCACTCTGCCCACATCTGATTCTCACCCTCACTTCCCTCAGCGCTTCTTCACCTATCCTGTTCCTTTTCTTCAAGTACTTCCTCAGTCTATCCTATTTCCCCTTCTTGGTGAGATTAAAGCATCCTCCCTTGAGCCCTTCTTGTTACTTTCCTTCTTTGAGTCTATGAATGGTAGTACGGTTATTCTGAGTATGTATGTAGTATGTACGTATGTATGTAGTATGGTTATTCTGAGTATGTATGTAGTATGTATGTAGGTAGGTAGTATGGTTATTCTGAGTATGTATGTAGTATGTATGTATGTATGTATGTATGTAGTATGGTTATTCTGAGTATGTATGTAGTATGTGTGTATGTATGTAGTATGTATGTAGTCAGGGTTATAACTGACTACATACTAGGAGTGTATTTCTGGGTCTGAATTACCTCACTCATTATGATCTTTTCTACTTCCATCCATTTCTCTGTAAATTTCATAACTTCCTAGTTTTTAATAGTTGAACAGTATTCCATTGTGTAAATGTACCACAATTTCTTGATCCATTCTTTAGTGGATAGGGAGACCTTGGTTCTTTCCAGTTTTAGGTTTTTACTAATAAAGCTGCTATGAACACAGTTGAGCAAAAGTCCTGGTGGTATGATGTAGCATCTTTCGGGTATATGCCCGGGAATGGTATAGCTGGGTTTTGTGTTAGAGCTATTCCAAGTTTTCTGAGAAACCTCTAGATAATTTCCAAAGTGGTTGTACAAGTTTGCACTCCTGCCGGCAGTGAAGAAGTGTTCCCTTTTCTCCACCTCCTTGCCAGCATGTGTCATCACTTGAGTTTTTTATCTTAGCCATTCGGAAGGGTGTAAGATGGTATCTCAGAATCATTTTGATTTGCATTTCTCTCTTGACTAATGATGTTGAACATTTCTGTAAGTGATTTTCAGTCATCGCTCTTTTGAAAATTCTGTTTACCCCATTTTTTAACTGGATTATGTAGTTTGGTGGCATTTAATTACTTGAGTTATTTATATATTTTGGATATTAGCCCTTTGTCAGATGTTGGGTTGGTGAAGTTTTTTTTTCCCAATATGAAGACTGCCATTTGGTTCTGTTGATGGTGTCCTTTGCATTACAAAAGCTTTTCAGTTTCATGAGGTCCCATTTGTTAATTGTTGTTCTTAGAGCCTGAGCTTTTGATATTCTGTTCAGGAAATTGTTTCCAGTGCTAATAAGTTCAAGGCTCTTCCCCACTTTTTCTAACAGATTTAGTGTGTCTGGTTTTATATTGAGATCTTTGATCCACTTAGACTTGAGTTTTGTGCAGGGTGATAAATATGAATTTATTTGCATTTTTCTACATGTAGACATCCAGTAGGCCATCATCAGTTGTTGGAGATGCTTTGTCTACCCATTGCACATGTTTTTGGCTTCTTTGTCAAAATTCAAGTCTCCCTAGCTGTGTGCATTTATTTCTAGTCTTTCATTCAATTCTTTTGATCAGCCTGTATGTTTCTATGCCAAGACCATGTTGTTTTTACAGCTTGAAGTCATGGAGGAAGATACCTCCAGAAGTTTTTGTATGTTTGTTTTAACAAATAGGATTGTTTTAGCTATTATGGGTTTTTTTTTTGTTTGTTTTCCTATATGAAGTTGAAAATCATTCTTTCAAAATTCATCAAGAATTGTGCTGGTATTTTGATGGGAATTGCATTAGATCTATAGATTGCTTTTGGTAAGATGGCAGTTTTTACTTTGTTAATCCTACTGATCCAGGAGCATGTGAACTCTTTCCACCTTTTGATATCTTCTTCAATCTCTTTCTTCAGAGACTTGAAGTTTTTGTCATACAGGTCTTCACCCTACTTGGTTAGAGTTACATCAAGGTATGTTATATTATTTGTGGCTATTGTGAAGGGTGTTGTATCCCTAATTTTTTCTCACTTGTATATAGCAGGACTACTGATTTTTTCAGTTAATTTGTATTTAGCCATTTTGCTGAATGTACTTATCAGCTATAGCAGTTCTCTGGTAGAATTTTGGGAGTCATTTATGTATACTATTATATAATCTGTGAATAGGGATACCTTAACTTCTTCTTTTCCAATTTTTAATCCTTTGATATTTGTTGTTTTAGTTAGAACTTCAAGTACTATATTTAAGTGATAAGGAGAGAGTGGGCAGCCTTGTCTTGTCCCTGATTTTAGTGGAATTTCCTTGAGCTTTTCCCCATTTAATTTGATGTTGGCTATCAGCTTGGTTTGCTGTATATTGTCTTTATTATGCCTAGGTATGGGCCTTGTATCCCTGAGCTCTCCAAGTCTTTTATAATGAAGCGGTGTTGAATTTTATCAAAGGTCTTTTCTATATCTAATGAGATGATAATGTATTTTTTCCAGTTTGTTACTACAGTAATTACATTGATAGGTTTTCCTATGTTAAACCATCTCTGCATCTGTGGGATGAAGCCTAATTTAGCACTGTGGATGATGTAATAAAAATGTGGCCCATAACACAGTAAAATACTGTAAATAAAAATGAAATGATAATGTTTGTAGGTAAGTGGAAGGACATAGAAAATATTAAATTGACTAAAGTACCCTAGACTGAGAAAGACAAACATTAAATGTTCTTATTCAGCTGTGAGTTTCCAACAGAAAGTAACCAAAGAACCAGGAAAGTATAAAGGGACCATGATAAGTGGAAGGAAAATATCAGAATGTGGGTGACACAGACTATGAGGTGGAAAAATAAAATATTTTGTAAATATGAGCCAATGTTGTTCAACCAGGAGAATAAAAAACAGAGAAACTCAAAATTAAGGTAAATTGAAGAGTAAAAATTAATATGATTTTAGATTGTAAGATATGCCCAATGTAGTCTACATGAAAGTATGATTTCAAACCAAGAAAGATGCCTCTAATTGTATAAAAAAACAAAACAAAACAAAAAAAAACATTTTCCTGGATGGGTTAGTAGACATTAATCACGTCTTAATTTTGTTTTGGCTAACACGGAAAGACATTGAGCTGTCCAGAATACCTCCAGTTCCTGACTATGGAGCCTCCAATGCACCTCAGGGTCTGCTTGCCAAGGTTATTTCTGGTAGGACCACATTTCTGATGTTGCATTAAATTCATTGCCAGATAAATCTGCACAAAGAAACCCCCCAAACAGTCTGTCCTTCCACTGGAGCACATACTCTGAGATGTTGCCAGCACCCTGGAAAGGAATTCACAGCCTAAGGTTTCCAAACGGAACTATAAATGGGGTTAGAAAGTACCAGCAACTGTTTCCAAAATTGGAAATAACTGAAAAATGACTCCCAAGTGAAATGCATTCTAGCTTAGTATGCCCCTACAAGCTGATAACCGAAAATAGACTATACATTTTTGAGTGTTAACTTTTACGTAAGCACATCAAATTCCAAGAGTGCAGAACTTTCCTCAGATGCATTAGGAAACTTTGCTCATTATCCAAGTAAAAACATAGAGCTTGAATTTTGTTTGGAAGCCAGAAGATTTAGGAGTGTTCATAAGAAATAAATGAACAAGTCAAACACAGAAATTTGGGCATTTTACCTAAATACTTAGGAAGTAAAAGGAGGCAGGAAATATATGAGTTCCAGGCTGGCTTTTGTTACATAATGATTTGGGTTACATAATGAGAGCCTGTAAACAAACAATCAGAAAAACCAAACAAAACAGAAAATCAGATAACAAAATAAATCCACAGAATTCTAGTCAGTGCCCATGAAACTAAAGAAGATGTGTTTGGCGGTTTGAGCAGATTTACATGTTTCAGTTCATATATCCTAACGGTATTTTGAGATAAAAATTGACAGAGACTGTGAAGCTAAAGTTGCACGACACTTAGAGTAAAACTCTTTTATGGAGAAGGAAAGTAGTCACATTATATAAAGCAATGTATTAAAAAGTCTTTACTGAGTAGTTATAAAATCAACTCACTTGGATAGAAATACTTATTTTGGAAATCAACTTAAGTGGTGGAATATTAAATATTGCTACTATTAGCAAATAAACATTCTAAAATTTTATAAACATGTAAACACTTTCTCTTTAGCTTCACAGTAAAGATCTAAAAATAACCCTATCATTTTACATTAGAAAAGTGAAAATGTATTATTGGTCTGTGGTATATACCTAAATCAAAGGTTAATTCAGACTTTGCTCCCAGGGGAGAAATATATAACTTTGCATATGAATTGCAGTCTAATGTATGCTCTGTGACAGAGAATACTTTACTCAGACAGATATTTAACTTGCTGCTAGAAGGTTTGGCATGTACGGTGGACCTTGTTTCATAATTTGTTGCTATGGTTTTACGGCGCTATAATCTAAAATTTCAATATGAATGTGGCAAATGGTAAGAGACTAACACTCAGTGAGAGACTACTATTGACAGTAAGTGCAAGACAACATATGAAATCTGGGGCCCACACACCACATGGCTGCTTCATCTGCAAGACTTATTTCTTGTCATGAAACAGGGCCAAGTGAAACAGTCCATCCCAAATCCAGAAAGCAACACAAAAGCCAACAACCCAGAGCATTATTACCTCATTAAGCAAAGCTGATTCCCCAAATCAATCATCTTTTACAAAGTAAAATGTTTATTTTTTTCTATAAATATAAAATTGATGACATTCCAAAAATCTGCTGGTGTACAATCAGCTTCCCTGCATGCTTCTTCAGCACAAGCTATTTCTAGGAAAAACAGGAATTAACACTAATTAATACTAATTAGTCATCTTGATCTTATGTTTTAGTTTATTTGCCCTCACCAATATGTACTGTTGAAGTTAAACAATTGCTCATATACCAGAGAATGGTTTTAAGTCCAGCCCTAACGTGGGTTATTTTCTAAGAATGTTTTTCACAGTTCTGAAAAGGAAAGGGGGAGCAAATGCCCTGTGGTCAAAGGTGGTGATGTCCAGACTTCAGGGAAGATTTTAAGTTTTCTTAAAGATTTAGAATTTATCACATGGTTTAAGTTAACAGTGCTTTCTGTATCTGTGTAGTTATCTCAAACAGGTAGCACTAAGGTACCACAATGAGCATTATCCATGCAGTTTGAAATGACAACGTCCTCTCTTTAGAAACTGAGCTAGATTGCTTTTTGTTGCCAAGATAAAACACTTGCCAAAAGCAACTTGGGAGAAAAAGGATTGATTTGACTTACAACTTATAGTCCAACGCCAACGGAAGCCAAGGTAAGAACCTGGAGCCAGAAACTAAGGCAAAGACCATGGAATGCTGCTTACTAGTTTGCTTTGCATGATGTGTTCAGCTTGCTTTCTTATGCAACTCAGGGCTACCTGCACAAAAGGTGACCTGGGTCCTTCTAAATTAATTTTTAATCAAGAAACTATCCTACAGCCATGCCCAGGGGTCAGTCTAAAGGAGGCAGTTCTTCAGCCAAAGGTCCCTATTCTAGTTGACAGCCACGAGGAAATCACTGCAGAATGGCATTCATCACAAGATTTTCACTCCAGAGACTAGATCCTTCATAAATACACCCCTCCTCTTTCTCCCCACCCTCACCCCTTTACTATTTCCCACTGGTGCACCTTTCCTGATCACTCCCATAATAAGAACCCTGGCAACACTCTGGTTTTGCTGTTTCAATGCCAGTCTTTCCTGATGGCTAATCTTCCATTTTTATTTTTATTTGACCTGGTTAACTTGATAAATAATTTGTTTTACTTTACTACACACAGAACACAATGTTGCTAATGGTAATTTACTGAGTAAAATGATTTGCCTACTTGTACCTCTTTAGTATCCACCACATCATGTCACATTAGAATGAAGTGAACACTTCTAAAACTATTTTCTCGCTTTTCAAAAGGATCTAGGATACAAACCATGCTTTCTTCATTTCAGACTTACATGTATAATGTATGTGTTTAACATGTCAGTAAATGCACAGAGTTTTTTAAATAATTAAGAATATTCTTAACTGTAAATTATCATTTCTTTTAATTTTGTAAGTGAAATTCTTATTAATTTAATATTTTATCTTGGCTTCTGGCCTATAGGTAATAAAAGGCAGTTAAATCAGGACTGATCATTTGACAACTATAATATGAACTTCAGACTGGCTACTGAATTTTCTTCCTGGAATTGTGTTTTAGCTCCACATATTCTAGGTCATTCTACAAGCATGGCTTTCACTATGCTACAGTCTGTACACAGTTTAGGTTGAAATCAATTCTGTCACAGGGAGGGGCATAAGGATAATATGAGCTTAATGTCTGTGCTTTAACATGAGTTCCAATTGTATTTCCTCTAATATATTTCAAATAACACAGAACCAGCTGTTTTTGAGACCCTTCAAACTGAAACCCTACTCTAGACTAACTCCTAATTTTATTTTCTATGTTAAAAAAATTTGAAGTATTATGTCTGTGACACAATCACTATCTTACTATTTATTGCATAGAATTGCACTAATGTGTAACTTCTACCTAAGGAAAACATCAAGTGTGGCTAAAATGATATAACACTGAACAGCAAACATGTGTGATGGTTAATACCGATTTCAACTTGATTGCACTGGGAAATACCTAGTGGTTTAGTGAAATGCTTCTCTGGATATGTCTCTATCTATGAGGGTGTTTCCACAGACAGACCATGAAGGCTCTGACCTAATGAATGAACTGACCCCCTGATGAATTCCTAATATAATGGCATTATGGGCAGCAGCAAACAAAGAGCTTGCTGGAGAAATAAGAAACCAGGATATGTCATTGCAGACAATATAACTCTCTTTTCTTCCATTATTGTTATTATTCTGTGAGTTGCATGCTCTGATGTGTCCTCTATGCAAAAAATTGCTATGTCTCTTAACTGTGAACCAAAGTGAATAGTTTCTCTTTTCAGCTGTGTGTGTCTGGTATTTAGTTATAGCTATATAAAAGTAACTGATACAGTATTACAAACACCTCCTCCCACCATACCATTCTGATAATTTGTATAATTCATGGGGCAGATCCTGAGATCTGTTGTTTCAGCAGCCAAGGGGGAGGTAACTGTAGGAGTTTATGAGCAAGGCTCCTCAGGAGAGACCTTAAGACATGGGATCATGATGTGGAAGAGAAGCAGCTAACAATGTAACAGCAGAGAACATTATCTTTTACATTTTCTTCCTTTCCACCTAGCACTTCCAGTAAAACACAAAGCTTGTAAGTGCAATGTGTTCTTTGGACATCTGTACTATTGAGCTTGTGTTATTCATCTTTTAAATGCTTATGTAATGGCAAAGCTTTTTATGCAGAAATCTGTCTCAAAAAATGACTGACCAGTTAATCCGTTCTCATTCACAGACATGTCTATGGGGCTTCTGAGGGGTCGTGTGATTGGCTAACTGTTTCAACCTTTGCTACTCGTTTCTCTCAGAAAGAACACTAAAGAAGAGTGAGATGGTAAGCCACCATGATACACTTCTGAAAAGGAAATTTTAAAAAATAATATTTACTCAGAAGCTCATTTAGACTGGGTGTTACTTTACATTTATCAATAGTTGCTATGGAACCAATATTTTAAAATATAGCATAAAATTTGAGCTACAATAGCTCTCTCTTGATCTCAGAGACCCCAGAGACCACAGCTTCATGTCTTTTCTCCTCAAACACTCAAAATATGAGTGAAATTGAATAAATGTCATCATGATGTGTAGAAATAAAAGCATCTAGGAGGCACCAAATGCACAGATCCAGTCAGTGTGTCCCAGGACATTCTCATGAGGTTTCTCATTAAACAGTACTTGATAAATGCACACAAAGTAATTTAGAAGTAGCAAGATATACAGGAGGGGTTCAGGTTAACCTTTTGATAGAATAAAAATATTGTAGTGCATCACCAACCTGCCAATCCCAGAACTCAAATCTTGCTAGACCATAGTGTACTCTTACCTTAGATGTGCTGACAGAAGCTGGACAAATTTAGGAGAAACCAAGGAGCTGAACCAGCGGGCTTCCATAAAGTAATGTTTCTTTTTATGAATAGATACATGTATTCACTGTTTAGGGAAATGTGTTCATTTACACAGCAAGACTTTGGGAAGCTAATTTGGCAACTAGAAGTTGGTTATATTAATTTGTTATGATCATTTGTCTTAAAAGTTATTCATTTAAAGAAAATGACAATGAAGTCAAAATGTGATGAGAATCATTCTATCTTCTCATGTTGATGTCACAGATGGAAGTGAGACATGTTCTAGACCTCCTCCCTACTCAGTGCTGGAGAAACAGTAAGGAAATCAAACATCTCAGCAGAAGCTATAACGAACATATATATTATGTGCAACTTTTGTCCTTAAGAAAAATTTGTGCTGTGTCAAATATGCTATTAAATGTGGGTGTGGGGTAAATTTCTTTTCATAAGGAAAGGAACATCTTGACTGTGTCTACTTTGCTAACATCTCTATCCTAGATGGTGTGTCCATGATCCATGATCTACTTCTGTTTATTTGTCAGTGAACAAAAATGTTATTACTTTGTGCAAATTGATTTTTTATCCTGTTGCACTTCTGAATTTGTTTATAGTTTCTACAAATTTTCTGGTAGAACATTTGGCCTAACATTGGGATCATGGGATACGAGAGATACATTTTTTTTTGTTTGTTTATTGAATGATTTCATTTTTAGAAATTTAATTATTTTATATTAATGAAACTAGGATGTTTATTGTGCATCATTGTACTTTGATTTTAGATTATTTAGTGTTGATAACCTTGCTTTGTAGCAATAGAATAACTTGTATTATATAAACTAAACTGTACCTTAGAGATGTATGCTAAAAGCTTCCATAGGATTATGTGGTCTGCACTTCCCCTGGAAATATAATCTGAATAAATTAATTAAATTTTAAAAAAGATTATGTTGTCTGAGCATTTGGCAGTCATATCCACACATATGTGTGTGTACATGCACACTGAGGGGCGAGAGATAGGTGTGGGTGAACCATTAGCATTGACATCAAGAAATGACTTGATTCTTTCATGATTTTTATGACTAATATTCTTAAAAAGTCAATCTTAGATAAAATTATATGTACTTTGATCTAATTTACTACACAACTTAATATATATTTGTATTTTATTCTGTCTTTATTTTTTTACCTGTCCGTCAAGTACCAGTTTTGCACTATATATTGATCATTTATGCCTTTTCCTATTTGCTACTGTCAATGTTCTATATTCCTTTTGTTAGTATTCTGCTTCAGTTTGCATACTTGTAATGTCATTGCCTACCTGCTATGGGGCTATGCCCCTGCCCAGGGCCATACAAAAGGATAAACCACCCATGTGGCCCTCTCTCTACTCTTCCTCTACCTGCCTCTCTTTCTCTCTACTTCCCCTCTCTCCCTCTCCCTACTCCTCTGTCTCTCTCAACTCCCCTCTACTCTGTCTCTCTGTCTCTGTCTATATCTCTGGGTTACCCCTCCCCTCTTTCCTTCTCCCTTCCATGCTCATTAATAAACTCCATATAACATAGTATCTGTTACCTTGTATCTATCATTACCTTACTAATTAATATATAACATTGGTGCAGGTGACTCAGATACAAAATCCAGAGGGCCATTGTGTTGACTAAATTCCTTTCTCAAAATCCTGCCCTGTTCTCCCTCTTTCCACGCTTACCTGAAGCCAGCTGTGAGCAAGCCTTCCAGACAGCTTTTTAAGACTCCCACCTTTTCCATGATTCTAAGCTGAGGTAAATTTTCAGCTGCTCCGATCTCTCCCTGGCCCAGCACAGAATATAAGTAACTCACTGTGCCTCATGGCTGAACCTCCCCCAAAGGTGCTGTTCAAGGTGAACCCCCGTCTGAACCAACGGACTGCAGCTGGCTGGAGTAACCTCTCTGCTGTCCTAATGGTCCTCTGTCACTGTCAGCCCTGCCAGACCTGTTTTTGGTAAGCTACTGGCCACCACAGAGTGTGACAAAAGTGATTCCCTTCAGCCACTCTAGCTAGAGACAGCTTCCGGCAGCACTGATCGAAGTCTATTGGAGCCCTGCTGTCACCAAGGCTGCCATTCTGGGATTCTAGCCTCAGGCTCTGGGGGTTACAGGAGGGCTGCACAGAGTCCAGCTGGCATGACAGGACAGAACGGGGTCAGCCGAGAGCTGGAGGCTGTTGCCTACCCAGCCTGCTCTACAACCCTGGCCATGTGCTGGCAGACTGCTGGCATTTTAAATATGCCTGCAGTTACAGTTACAGTCATTGAGTGCTTGCTCCTGGCACCAGCCATGTGACTGGCCACCATTTTTGTTAGGGGCAACCACGTGGCTTAGCCTCTGTCTTTACGGACTAGTGGCTTGCCAGTATCTTTAAGGGCAAACACTTGAACGCTAGCTTCCTTCTGCTGCCACGGCCCCTCCTCATACCCACCTCAGGCATGCCGGATATTAAGTAGATTTGCCTATGCATGGCCACTACTACTTGAGCCCTGCCTGCCCAAAGGCGGGCTAGGGAAAGCCAAGGGCAGAGTTAACCTTCTCTGGGCAGTGACCTGACGCTGACAGCTGTGTTAACTCAGTATTTTACCCTGGTTCTAAATGTTTCTTATTTCAAAGTTATAAAGGTCTATTCAAATTAACAAGATAAATGCTGTTTTTCCCTCAGGGCTCCTGCAAGCTTCCTGGTCAACTAATCCTGTATAATGTTCTACTGTATTAGCATTCATTTGTTTACAATGTTAAAATTTAAGTCACTTCCTTAAACCATGTTAAACCTGAAACTCTAAATGTGATGTTACTGTTCATACAAAAACTGTTCTGTTCTCTTTAATGGACTGTGTTTACGTTTCTAAGGCTCCAAAATAACAGGTATAGAACCTAAACTCCTAGTTTTAGTTGTTAAGGTATTATAAACGATCAAGGCCTTTAACATATTCAAAAATGTATTTTAGTGATGTGAAAACCAATGTAATTAATTGCATTTTCAAAGTCTAACATAAAATGAGATCACAACATTCTATTTTATGTTTACAAAGTATAGTTTAGAGCAGGTAACTAGATATAAAGATCGCTTAACTCAAAATATGCTAACCCACAAACTTGTCAGAGATCTACTGAATATGGCATTTAGCATGTGTACATTTATTATAAAACAGAGATTCCCAGATCATGACAGTCTCAGGTCTCAGAAGACTTGGACACAAGGGCAGGTGACTTCAAACCTGGATTGTGGTTTCTGGCCACAGAGCAAAATTGCTCTCAGTATCTGCTATGGATCAGCCTGTGGACAAACTGGACACTTGGAGAGTCACTGTCTCACATTGCTGAACACAAGGTGAGGTCAGTCTCTTCCATGTTTACCTTCCACAGAAACAGCCTCTCGTCCTCTGTGCCTGATGCAAGACTGTCTCTGCCCATCCTGCTATGCTGCCACAGGAGACAACTGGGACACTGACTATTTACAGAGATGTGACTTAACTAGTCATCTCTGTCATTTGTATTAATACATAGATTCCTTCTGGTTACAATTTATCCTTCTCAGTTCTCTGATCTCATTGACAGCTAAGCTGACATTAGCTTAGTAGCTAGCCAACTCATTAGCTAGTTAAGACTACTAAATACAATATTTCTTATCTTAAAGGGCAAATAAGTTTGCCTTACTCACAGACCTCAAACAGACTTCAGGTTCCTTCCCAGCCCTCTTCATGTGCAGGAGACCAAACTGCAACTGTCAGGTCTAGATACAGTCTAGTCTACCTTGTTACCATTCTTCTAGCTAAAGGACAGTGACTACTTGCAGCAATCTCACCTATGTCTTAAAGCTTCCAGAAACATGATTTTACCCGTAGTTCACTATAAAATCAAACATCTAGGCCTCCCATTCTGTTTAGGAAACTGTAATCTTTTAGAGTCATTTCATTGGCTGCTGTTGCAGGGTATGTATACACAGACATCATATGGAGTAACACTATGCAGAATGAAAAAGAACCATAGAAATAATGTTTTGATTTAGACCCAATCCCAATATTGCAGTTTAAGGAAAATCTGTTGAAGCCCTCACATTTTCTCTTTAATTCAGCCCAGTGGAGCATGTGCATTTAAATATCACCAGCTATGCTTACAGAAGTACAGACACTCTTCCACAAAAGAATTACAGGAAGTTGGGAACAAGATAGGCCTGTGGATTGGTTTGCCATCATTTCTAGTAGAACATCATGGTTTCCGAGAACCTGAAATGGCTAGTTTCCTAGATCAAGTACAAACTTACTAATAAAATTTGCTAGGAAGCAACTGAAATAGGCAAATTCTTCTCTGTATTCTGATATCCAAATGATGTATGTGAAGACTTGAAACTTTTCTTTCTTCCTCAAATGCTTATGGGACCCATTCTAAGAGTTTGTTTTCCTATTGCTGATTGTCTAAAACATTGGGATTGATTGACTTCTTACTCTTTAATATCTCCCTGTTGGCAGGCATGGAATTAGGAATGTTTGCCACAGTAGGAGACATTATTTCCATTGTCCATTAGCTTTGGTTTTCATCTTCCTCTACTGCTGTTTGGGGGATGTTGATTTTCCTTCTTCCTGATGGCTACAATTCTGTGAGTTCTTAGTCTCTGGGGTGTACTTTTCCTTCTGTATGGTGAGTGGGGAGCCTGAAAAGCTGACCAGTCCTAGGAGACAGAACATTCACATTTGCCTGAGGCCAGGAGCCCATGACTAATCTTAACAGACTATTCAGCTGATGTTTTCACTCTGGTCTTCCCAGAGTAATTGAGCAAAAAGCAAGTGTGCTAACTGAAAAATCATAATATATAACAGATATGTGCCAGTACTTCTGACCAATGGAACAGAAGAGGAAGATGGTAGGATATGCTTCTTTAAATACACCACCTAGCTTAAGAACTGCTTTGAATTCAAGTCATTTGATAAGCAAGCAGGTCATGAAGGGCATTCTGGTGTTTCTGAAAACAAATAAAAATGTCTAAAGAAAAACGTTCTCCAGCACTGGAAGAAGGCAAGCCTGTGTCAGTGAGGAATCACACAGAGGATGCTGCATAAGCAACACTTGTTAAATCTGCTTCCTGTTAAATCTGCTTCCTGGAGCCTCCACAAACATTTTAGGCACTTTGTACACAATGGCCTTTCTTTGTTGAACCTTCTAGAAAAATAATTAGGCTTTCCCACTGTTGAGGAGGTGGGCAGAGCCTTTACATGTCATGAAACTTAAATTAAATGTGTGTTTTCTCCAGGTAATCTGCTTTGTATAGATTTAATTCTCAGATGCAGTTGAAAACCCTAATGGAGTAAAAGTAATTTTTTTCCATTACAAAAGCAAACTGAAGAGGTTTTCCCTTTGTTTATCACAATCAGCTTTATTTCAGGCCTCAGAAGAGAAGCAGTTAGATTTTTGTTTTGTTTTGTTTTGCTTTTGGAAAGGTTTATTTCTTAATTTTCTGTCTTGTTTCTGCTTCATAGTACTGAGCTTTCAGAATGCTCTGCTTATCTGTAGGATTTCTCATCTGTAAGACTTGATAGTAACTCAAAAGTAGTAAGACCACCAAGATTTAAATTCAGTTTTAACTGACATTTTAGTCATAAAATGTATTTTAAAACTCATTACCATGATTTATGTAATTTTATAATTCCAATACATCTTTAGACTACAAAAAGCAGAAAATAAGCACTTTTTATAAAATAATTCATTTATGGTTTTAAAACTAATTTTAATTCCTCAAGAAAATGTAATAGGAACAGCAGTGTTGACACCCTCATTGTGGTCAAGAGGAGGTATATGTATCTTTATTTGCTAAGTTGTTTACATGTTTTCTGAAAACCTGGCTTGGCAGCAAACGGGAGATTCTTATTTAACCAAATTTTGCCTTTATATAATCATTTTTTAGTTTCCAATAAAAATAAAGATATTATGTATTCATTTTAAATTTGTTTCTTAGCTTTAGCCTGTTGTATCTAGAGATATATTCAGTACCAATTTGCAAATCCATGGTTTACTGAAAAATAAAGTTTTACCAATTCTCTTAGAAATGTAACAAAGAGGAACTCCAAGATGGCAGCACCCAGTGCACATTGTTTCAGAGTAGCACAAATGCAGTGACTGCAGAATTAGAGGTTGTGGGGCAATCTCCAAACCACCAGTGTTTGTGTTTCCCAGGTGAGAGGGGAGAGCCCAGGACTGCTGGGAATGAGAGGTTCCAGCCTCTACACACCTAACTGGCTATTCCCACAGCCCTGAGCAAAGCTCTCAGTTTTTAGGGGTGTGTGGTTCCAGCCTCTGCCACCCTACTCCTGGGACCAGGGAACAGGGGGGCTCAGCCTCCAGTCCAGGGCTCTACTTATCCTCCCAGAGGAGCCTGGTCAGACCTCAGGAGCCTATTCTCAGGTAGTTTACCCATTTTGCTGAATGCCCTTTGCCCTGGATTCACCTTAGTTACAGGGAAAACCTGCAAGGCCTGAGCTAGCAGATAAGAATGGGACAATACTACTGAAATGCTAATTAACCCCTAGCAACTGTCACACACCCAGGGCTAAATTCTTTCTTATTCATCCCCTGGACATCTGGTCATGGTTTTGTTATTTTAAAAGGGCTTACTCCTTCCCTCCAGGGCTGCAGTTTCAGCTCCTGATACTGAACTGTAACCTAGATGGCTAGAAGTGTTTCCACCAAGATGCTCTCTGATTGACTTTGACTTTGGAGGTCCTGTCCTCAGTATTTGCAAAGCGCCAGACCTCAACAGTAGTAGGACCACAACGCCTGATGAAGCTCTGTTGCAGACACCAAAATGCCAGCTTCTGTGTTTCCCAGGTGAGAGGAGAACTCACAGTAACAGGAAAGAGCAGTTCCTGCCTCTGCCCACCCAGCTATTCCCGCCATCCCAGGGAAAGCTCCAGGGTTCCAAGGCCCATGGTTCCAGCCCCTGGCCATCCTCCTCCTGGGATCCAGGGAACTGATCCTAGCCCCCAGTCCAGGGCTCTACCCATCTCCCCTGAGAAGACTGGCCAGACATCAGGGACACACAGGATCATGCTCCAAATTGGCAGCGCCTAACGCCCACAGTGTCAGCAAGGAGCAAACAAGTGAATAACAGCCTGATGACTTCTGAAACTCCCTTGGTGTGAGGAGCGCTCCTGGGTTCCTGGAGAGACCTGCTGGTCCTGAAGATCGTATAGACTAGACATCCTCACTCCAAAAACCCCTGCCTGTGGGTTTAATTGGGACACAGCCACCTGAGGAGAAAGTCAGGCTATTCCTGAAGACCCAGCTGCCAGTCTACAACCATGCTCACCATCAGGAAGAAAGCTATTAAGGTGTAAGTACCAAACTAATGCCATGTTCTGTATATTCTGTAACTAACTCCATGGTCTCCATTTTCTGTGAGAACTTGTCCTCTAGGTGACCCTTGCTTCTCCCTGCATTCCAGGAGTGACCACATACTGCTGTAAACTGCACCTGCCACCAGTCTCTAGAAACTCCACTGGATACAATAAGCATTCAATGTTCCTCTGAGATAAAAACAAAACAAAACAAAACAAAACAAAACAAAACAAAACAAAACAAAAAACTTCCCCTTGAGATCCAGCCTCCACCCAACCTGCTTTAAAGGTTGACATTCCTGTGACCTACAATCCCCACTTATGGCTTATGGTTTTTTCCTTTTATAAACCCATTACCCTTGTAGCTCCAGTGTCACTCTCCTATCCTGTTGCATCGGGAAGGATTGTGACCTTAGCTTGAGCCCATAATACAGGACTCTGTGTACGTTGCATCAGTATCAAGTCCTGGTGGTCTTTTTCGGGAGTCTCACGATCTGGACGATCTGGATATTAAAAGGGAACATCTACATTCATGCCCAGGGATAAAACCAGTAGGGACCAGGAGCAACCACTCAATGCTAAAGACGAGCAGAAGGCTAAAGGACAGGAAAATCAACAAAAACTAGTAAAATATGGCACCTCCAGAACCCAGTTTTCCCACAGCAAACAGCCCGGATATCATAACACAGTTAAAGCACAAGAAAATGATGGTAAAAGTATGATTTTGAAAATGATAGAGGCCTTTAAAGAGGAAACAAGTAAATCACTTAAAGAAATACAGGGTATACAAACAAACAGGTGATGGAAATGAAAAATGGAAATAGAAACCATAAAGAAAAAACAAACTGAGAAAATCCTGGAGACAGAAAGCTTAGGGAAGAAAACAGGAAATACAGACGTAAATACCAGCAACAAAATACAGTAGATAGAGGAAAGAATCTCAGGTACAGAAGATAGAATTGAAGAAATTGATACACCTGTCAAAGAAAATGTTAAATCTAAAAAACCTTGACACAAAACATCCAAGAAATCATAGATACTATGAAAACATGAAACCTAAGAATAATAGGAATAGAAGAAAATATTCCCAACTCCAAGGCCCAGAAAATGTCCCTAATCTAAAGCACAGCACATCTATAAAGATACAAGACACCTACAGAAGAGCAAATAGATTAGACCAGAAAAAATAATCCTCCTGCCACATAACAACCAAAACACTAAATATACAGAGGGAAGATAAAATATTAAAAGCTGAAAGGGAAAAGAGTAATATATAAAGGCAAATCTATCAGAATCACACCTGGTTTCTCAACAGAAACTCTAAATGCCAAAAAGCCAGAAAGCCAGACATCTTCCAGACCCTAAGAGACCACAGATGTCAGCTCAGACTACTACACTCAGAAAATTGTTCAATCACCGTAGATGGAGAACACAAAATATTTCATAACAAAACCTAGTTTAAACAATGTCTATGCACAAACCATATGAGAGATCCTAGAAGGGGGAAAACTTACACAAAAGAGGTCAACTACACCCAAGAAAACACAAAAAATAAGCTCACCCCACTGTAGCAAAACCAAACCAAGAGAAACAAACAGACTACATCCATCAACATCAAAATAACAGGAGCTAATAATCTTTAAACATTAATATCTCTCAACATCAACAGACTGAACTCCCCAATAAGAAGACAAAGGCTAGCAAAATGGATGCAAAAGGAGAGCTCATCCCTCTGAGGCATACAAGAAACACACCTCAGTAATAAAGATAAACCTTTACCTCAGAGTAAGGGGCTGGAAAAAAGGTTTCCAAACGAAGCACCCAAGAAGCAAGATGGAGTAGCCATTCTAATATCTAACAAAATAGACTTTCAACCAAAATTAGTTAAATGAGATGAGGAAAAACACTTCACACACATCAAAGGGAAAATCCACCAAGATGACAATTCAGTTTTGAACATTTATGTCCCAAACACAAGGGCATCCACAATTGTAAAAGAAACATTACTAAAGCTTAAATCACAGACTGATCCCAACACATTAATAGTGGGAATCTTTAACGTCCCACTCTCATCAAAGGGGAGGTCATCAATCTTTCTTCCATTCTCATTTTCCATTTCTTCTACTCAGATCCCATTCTGTTTGTGATATTTTTTCCTTTCATGAGACAAAAGATCCAGGGATTTTTGTTTGTTTGTTTGTTTGTTTGTTTGTTTCCCTACTTAAAGGACTGCAATCAGTCCAATTTCTCTAGCCTGTTGCCACTCCTTACTCCATGCTATGTAATCACACACTAAGCTGATCTTCTCAAAGCCAGAAAAAAAAAACTCAGGGACAAACTGTCTGCCTTGGTCCAAGTTCCTTTGTGAAGAAAAAGAAAATCAATAACAGTCATTCTATATTCCAAAATGAGCTGTTCTTCCCTAGTGTGGTTCCAGGCTTGAAGAGAAAAACATCTATCTTCTCTCCACTAATTTAATAATACTTGAAATTCCTGTGTCAAAGGTATAATTTTAGCAATGGGACAAACTGTTTGCTGTGCAAGCTTAGAGACATGAGATTCATAACTGGAACTCACATAAAGGGTTTCTGAGAGAATTGATTCCTTCAGTCATCCTATGACCTCCACACCTATGCCAGGGCTTGCAAATCCCCTTCCCCCAACATCATGTGCATGTATGCATGTGCACACAGGTATGTGTGTATAAACACTCATATTACTAATACATAAAATTTAAAAGATACAGCTTCCTCTAGCTGTTAATCATAAACTTCATTATCTAAAGTTATCAAATGGAGCTTGAGAGTAGATATTTATATTATATGAGGGGAGGGTGGGCACCTGCTCATGCTCTGCATGAAAATACAAACATGAGCACTTCTGCATGCAAGTATTTCTTCCTTCCATATGAATTTCAGCTAACATTATTACATTTTAATGGCTGTTAAAGGCATTTCAAATAACAAAGCACAGTACAAGCTGTCTGTAACTATAAGCTAGATCATAGGATCATTTTTCTTCCTTGATAACAACCTTTCTATATATACTCATATTCAGAACTAATAAAAATATGGATTTTAGACTTATCATTATTTATATGGCATGTGTGTATTCATCTTTAATGAGCTAAAATGGTGTATTAAGCATGCTACTTAGACTGGGAGTCAGGGATGTTCAAGAACACAACAATACTGTACATTACATTATTGTTTAGGAAGTTCAAACAAGGGGCCTTTATTCAGCACTTCAAAATTTGTGTCTCCACCTAGTGGTATCTGACAGAAACAACATGCTAAACCATTTCATTTTGTAGGCACAGGACAAAGATAAACTGAAAATAGTTATTGGTAAACAATCATCTGTTATCGATTCGGACATATTCTGAAGTGAATGGAAAGTGAACAGTAAAGACATTCTGTAGGCAAGAGTAGAAATGGCATTCTGAAAGACAGGGTTTATACTAGTGTTTGTGTTTGGGAAATCTCCTAAGATGAAAGGGTAGATGATTTCTATTAAACAGAAAAAACAGAACCAGAGGTTTCTCTTGACTCATTTCTCCCTGAGAATATGTGAACATTGTCTAATGGTCAGTGTTTTCAGGAGCTTCTTGGGGCCAATATCCAGTGGCAATGAACCTCTGAGGAAAGGTCATTTTGAGGTATGAAGGAACCCATTGTTTTCTATAAGTTTCTTCCCTACAGGCTCCAGTGGAAATTTCAGTAAGATTACCTCTTGAGTTTACTCAGATTAAAGGATGTCTGTCTTCAGTGAGATGTCTGTGATTTTTAACTTGCTTGGGATTTACAAGGATGTCAAGAGCTGGACCAATCAAGGCTTTCTCAGAGGCTCTGATGAAAGAAGCAAAAGAATCAAGTTCTGTGTCCTTGCCCAGGTGTAGACTTGGCAAGGCCAGCCTAAAGCTGGGGCCAGGGTCTCAAAGGAGTTAAGGTTTCTGTTCGTGGGAACTTAGCTTATCTTCTTACAGAGAATGTGGTTGTCAGAGCGATGCCAAGATGGCTATGATGCCTTTGAGATGTTCTCTGTTCTCCTTGGCAGCATTGCTTGTGTAACTTTCTTCCTTCTTGGTCCTATTTCTCTCCTACACATATAATATGCTGCACTTATAACAAGCTTTGCTTTTTAGGAACAATGCATAGCTTTACAAAAAAAATCCAAATCCAAACTGTACTATCTCCTTCTCTTCTGGTTGCTTGGTCTTCTCTTTCAGGATCTGTCACTGAAGATCAACCTGCTGGTCCTGGTCACAAGGAGAAACTTAAGAAAGAATGTTGTAGTTGAAACTTCCCCTGAGCCTTTGTCAAAAGACCTTTAAAAAGGACAAGGATGGCCAAGTGTCCAACAGTCGTAATCTTGACTTGAACTCTTAATTTGAGAAAGGCAAACCTTGGTAAATTTTATCAAACTTTTAGTGGGATACAAAAAAGAATTTCAGAGATTAATCAAATACCATCTACTATAAGTGGAAAAAAAACTAGTAAATCTAATGATCCTGAAAGAGCATAACATGGGTAGATTCACATGATTGATAGAAAGTTCATTCTGCTTAACCCAAGTCTCATCACTTGTAAAGTTCTAATCAAGGTCCAACATAGCCTGCCCCTTCACGTTAGCCTCCATCATGGAAGAGAGTTGCTTGGAAAATACATTCTTCAAAGAACTCACCTCAAATTCTACAGAGAGTTAGCAAATGTTTTATTTCTAAATTTACCTCTGGATTTATGAATGGAGTAATATGTGCACTGATTCTCCACCTGAATTTGCTTAGCCACTCATATAATATGATAGCTTCTCCACATTGTCTTGATTTTTTTTTAATATTTCACTCACAGATTCAGTCACTCACTATGTTTCATATGATTGAAAGAATGGCTTTTAGTTCAATAAAAGGTTGCCCTGCTATATGACTTGCTGTGTGTTTATGTGTTTTATTTATTGTGTTCATTCACTATGTTAAATATATACACAGTCCTCATTAGGGAGAGGTGAAAGAAACTTTGTGGATATTATTTGTTTACATATATTTATGCCCAAACCATAGCAACTTATGGAAAATAAAGATTTGCCTTTGATAATATAGTCCCTTTTTTTCTTTTTGAGACGCATAAGGGGTTAGCCTATTTGCACCTATAACTTAATAGCCTCCTTCCAGAATTCTGCCTTCTATAAAATTATTCTACTTCTACCAGTGCTTTCTTATCTAGTTTTGCTTTTTTGAGTTTGGTCATTCTACCACTAAGCATAGTCATAATCCCAACAGGTAGCTCTGCAAAGCTATTCGTGGAGGTCTAAAAGGAAGAGGAACATTTAGGTTGGGATGCCGCTGTTGAGCACAAGAGGGCAACTACAATGCTAGACAAAGCCTGGTTAGGAAGAGAAAGGGAGTGGTCAGGAAGTTACCAGCAGATTGTCAAATGGTTCATGGATAATCAAGCTGGGACTCTGAAAGAGGAAAAGCTATTTCCTTGACAGACACGATTCCTCCCACTATCCACTCAGGTGTGTTGGGATGACTTTCTGTTGTCTGGTCTGTAGTCCTGAAGTTACTGATCATGGTTCTGAGAGCTCCTTCTGAAGTGGTGCCTCTACTCTGTTGCACTCTGCTGGATACCATTGCTCTCCTTGGGTACCCTGACTCTGCTCCCCTAGCCCTCAGGGTCTTTATTTTTATTCTTCTTTGGAGGCACAAAAACTTCCTAATCCTAAGAAACACCTTGCTGATCCACTTTATCTTTAATGCTATCTTTCAGAGGTGAATAAAACCTGCACTGTGTGTCTCCAGATACATGCAGGAGTTGTATGAAGTAACTCTTTCTGTGTTTATACATATAGGTCACAGGGCTTACATATGAATCCATTAGGTATATTGATAAAGTGAAAGCATCAAATCTAAGTAATTGGCATTAATTCATATGGTTTAAGTAACAGACTATGTTCAAGGGCTAAGGATGATACTCAGTGGTAGAGAGCTTGTGTAGCAAGTGAAAGATTCTGTGCTCAATTCCAGTGTGCCACCTTCCCAGAAAGAAAACTATTTAAGACCATATTTATTACTTCAAATATGTGGCTCTACATACAAAAACAGACAGGTACTTGGATTCCTACTGTTAGTATTCAATTATTGTCTCAAGTAATGTGTTAACTGTTCTCCATATATATATATTTGACTTTTCTCCTAAGATTGTGAGCATCTGAGAGTCAAGCCAAAAGTTTCCAGGACACGTTGTCTCCCAAGAAACATAGAATGATATGAGAAAACAATAGTTCATCAGAACAAATTATTGCAAACTTGGTCATTGAGGAAATTATGTGCTATATCAACAATAACAAAATTGTAACATCAGAAGAACGCATAGGTTCCCCAAATGCTACTTTGTGTATGGAAGACACTGAGCACAATGTTGAATCTTAGTCTTTATTTCCTCGTCTCTAAAACTGATATAGTAAACAATTTAAATAGTAGGCTGATTGGGATAACTAAATGACACAATGTAGGAAAAGTGCTAAGAACACAAGATTCCTGTACCACATATGTTATATAGGACCGTCATTTTCTGTCCAGGAATTTCAGGAATCTTATGGCTGGTACTCTTTTCCATTTGGTTGAGATGGTCACTGTAAAGAACATGGAAGAGGATACACTAGGGGGCAGCTATTCCTACATTACACAACAATTGTTTCTCACAGATTTCCAAGTGTTTTGATATTATATTCAATTCATTAACTTTAGAAAAACTAAGAGTATGCTCTTCAGGAGTTGTGTGGACCATCACAAGCTCAAGAACATTCATTGCTCAGTTGGCTTCAGAGCTTTTCCACTGGCTACCTTGAGCAGCACCCAGCCATCTGAATGCCTTAGCCCCAAGCCTTCATTCTTTGAAAAGCTTACTCATTCCCACCGTGCAATAAACCAGATTGCATTGCTTTCTTATCTAACAACTAGTATTTGTTACCTCTTTCAAGAGCATCTGTAAGACTCTTCTGGCTGTTAATTGGGCCAACAGGGATCCATTGCACCAGTTCATTCTAACTCTTAAAACTTAACACCACGAGTGCTGGTAAGCTTTATGTCAATTTGACACAAGATAGAGTCATCAGAGAGGAGAAAGCTTCAATTAAGAAAATGTTATAAGAGCCAGCTACAGACAAACCTGTAAGCATCTTCTTAATTAGACATTGATGATGGAGGGCCCAGCCCCTTGAGGATGGGGCCATCCCAGGCTGGTGGTCTTAGAGTCTACAAGGAAGCATGAAGAGCAAGTCACTAAACTCATTCCTTCATGGCCTCTGCATCAGTTCCTGCCTCCATGTTCCTGTCTTGCTTGAGTCCCTGTCCTTACTGTTAGGATACAGGCCATTAGGCTAGCTTTCCCAGGTGGTCATCAACTGCTCCAGCCCTGCACCACACAAGCTTTCTCTGCTCCAGCTCACTCACTCACTCTCTCTCTCTGTCCTAAGTGTCCTTCTTGTTTCCCTCTCTGCCCCCTGTCTCTTTCTGGCCTCATGGCTTGCTCTCTGCTTCTACCCCTTTTTTAGGCTAACCTCTCCCTGCTCCCAACAAACTTCATTATATCAGATCTATTGCATGATGTAATTTCTCAAGGGGTACCTTGGCATGGGCCTGCCGTGGTACCCACTCACTACACCATTACATATCATAACATTAGCTTCCTTTAATGATCAGCTGTGATGTAGGAGCCAAATAAACCCTTTCCTCCCCAACTTGCCTTTGGTCATGGTGTTTCATCTCAGCAATAATAACCCTAAGAGAGCTGCAACAACAAAAATATCTAACTAAATATAAATTAATAATAAAATTCCTTGACTGCTTCTGCCATTCTTATTAGTTATTTTATTAGTTGTTTTATAGTTATTGTCAGACAGAGTCTTGCTGGATGATAAATACTTGCCTGAAAACCAGTGGCAGCAAGGCTTTTTCAGACCTCTTCCTCCAGTGCAGCCACTTGTTGGATACAGGTTGCAGATATGGCCACTTGCCAGTTGAACAAATTTATTTAGTGAATTGAATGCATTTTATCATTTATCTTTCTGTTCCAGCTATAGGTGATTTTTTTGGTGGTTTCATTGTTTTTTATTTTTTGGTTTTCAGTGGGTTTTGTTTTTTGTTTGTTTTTTTTTGTTTGTTTGTTTGTACAAAACAAAAGGCTTGGGCATGCATCTGACAGTGAGAGTACAGTGTGCTTTGCTTGCTGACAGAAATAAAATGTGCCTTGTCATAGGTGTTGCTATCCCACATTAATCGTTCCTGCTGGGGAACATGGGCACCCTGGTGTGATGTGTTATAAATATTGATGTGATCACGCCAAACTGGCAGGATTCCGGGAACTCCATAAACGGTATACAGGATTTCCATCACGATGTACTTTGTGGGTATCAATCCTTACTGTTTTTCCCATTGGAAAATCACATATGCCCAAATAAGTGCGTTCCAGTTCAGATTCATCTAGTCCGAAGAAAGAAAAGAGAAGAAAGAAAGAAAGAAAGAAAGAAAGAAAGAAAGAAAGAAGGAAGGAAGGAAGGAAAACAGAAAGGTAGATAGAAAAGCCTATTCCAGGACTGTGGCTGTGGTGTAGTTCTCCACCCTACCAAATCCTTTCGTCTTTCATACTGTGAGTCCTAGTAGTCTGCTGCTTCTGCCAGCAGGCTGCCTGTGGGGTTCGGTGAAGGGCTGCCTGCCATCAGCTTCTGGGAAGGAAACATCCAACCATTTCAGCTGGACAGGCAGAATTTGTGCTTTGATGTTATTTTCAGCTCAGGGGACACTTTCCAGTAATCAAGTTGACAGCCTTCCTAAAGTCACATGCCGATCAGAAAATTGTTCTGTTTCTGAGGAGCCAGCGAATGTTGACGCTTGTGATGGTAAATTGCCAGTTAGCTTGCAGCAGGGTTATAGTCTTCTGACTTTTTACTAACATCTACAATCTTTAAAGCAGCCTGAACTGTTAGTGCTTTAAGGTCAAAATAGGATTCTCACAGAACGTTACTTGAGGACCAATTCTGATTAATATAAAACATGTTCATTAAAGCATTATTTCAATTGACAAAAACAGTATAGTGGTGTCCTGTAGTGTTTTTGAAGCAAAACCTTTAGATAAGATTCCCCCATTGTGGAAGCTCCAACAAACCTGGTTTATCCTCTTTTTCTACCAGTACGCCAAATAAAGAGAAGTGATTGCAAAAACCAGGTACTGAAAATGTGGCCAATGGCTTCTTTCCTTCTTTCTTTCCTTCCTTTTCTTGAGACATGGTTTCTCTGTTTAACCCTGGCTGTCTTTGAACCTTCTGAAGACCAGGCTGTCCTCAAAGACACAAGGATCACCTGCCTCTGCCATCAGAGTGCCTGAATTAAAGCTTTGCACCACTATGCTAAACTGAGCTTTAGGTTTAAATAGAGCTTAATAGACATCTTTCCTGTATGCCTATCACCTGCTCTCAGGATTGAAGATTTTGAAATGTTGTTAGGTTACCCTAATTTGGCTATGAAACGTTTCTTTTTTAATTATTGAACTTTTTATAAAATATATTTTTATCATAATATCTTTCCTCTCCCAACTCCTCTGAGATCGCTCTCTCCTGCTTACACACACAAATTCTTACTGACAGCAGATAGGCACTTGTCCCAAACAGGCAAACAGAAACCTGTCACAAAATAAAGGAGACAGACGCAGGCTTTCATTCTGCCCTAAGTTAGATTTGTGAGCTCAAGTGAGAAGACAGAGAATGTTATGGGGTTTTTGTTTTGTTCTTATCTTAGCAGCTTTTTATGCTTACAACATTTTGGTACATGTGCGTTATTTAATATTAGTACCTAGATATACATATATGTATGTTCACTTCTTTTGTCCACTTCTCAGTATTTTCACCTATGTGAAAATACCCAGAATTCTACATTCATGCATTATTAAGTATACAGTATATGATATATGTTATTCTTTATTCTACCAGGATGTATATGTAGGTATAGCTATGTAGGTATAGCTTCAGTGGGAAACTTTGAATGTAGCATCAGACAAATAGCTCCAAGCAAACAACAGAGGGAAATTCTAATTGTAAAGTATTACGAAGGTTAATATAGAATTTTGAACTGGTGGGTCCATGGGGCAGCGTGTGGAACAGCCTGAAATGCACGTTTATCAAATGTATCAACGTTATGGTGAACTGTTCCAGACCGTATAATTAGCACATGTAGATTTTAATGTGGTGCAGCTTGCATTTTTGAATAGTAGGCAGAAGCCAAGCTTGACTAAGACCATTTGATACTGATTGAAAAGAGAGGCAAAACTGGCTGAGAGTATAAAGGAGGAGAATGAAAGAGATACAAGGAACAACAAGCACCTGGGCAAAAGTGATTCTTCAGGCTGGGTCATGGTGGCGCACACCTTTAATCCCAGCACTTGGGATGCAAAGGCAGGTGGAGCTCTGTGGGTTCGAGACAGACCTGGGCTCTAGTCTAAGATAGTTAAGGCAACATAGAGAAACTTTGTCTCAAAAAACAAAAACAACACAAGAATGATTCTTCAATGAGACTTTACATAGAATAACATCATGCCATTTAATAGAGGTTTAGGTAAAGAAGACTTCCAAGAGTACTGAGGCCAAGAATTAGGATGCTGCTTTGTGGAGAGGCCCTGTGATATAGCTCCCATAGGCACTCTGCTTCAAAGTACATCTGCGAGGCATTAGTCTTCTCAGAAACCCACAAGCCTTGGGAGGTAGCAGTGCTGCTTGTGTTGTATTTGTTCTCCGTGTTCATAGAAAGTCCTGAATGTTGGGTGTCAGATGTCACCAGGGATGGCAAGAAGGAGCAACAGTGAAAACTGCCTTCTTATCTCAACTTGAAAGCTTAAAGCAGCTGGAAAGCGGTGTGACTGCTAAATGGCCCCCACCTGGTGTGAATTCTAACAACCCAATGTTCCAGGAAAGATGGTGTCTCAGGTGGTGAGAGATACACAGCTTATGGGATTGATTAAAATTCGCTTTGTGCATTTATTTACTTATGTTTGGAAATAGACATATTTCAATAGACATGGTGGATTGTAGTAAGGAGGGAAGCTTAACCAGACTTCCTTTGTAATCATATTAATATGCTTATTATAGAAAAATTAAAAGGTTTTTTCTTTCTGAAATGTAGAGTAGGGTGTGTTTCCTATTATTATCTCAGTGAAATACACAAAGCCAAGTCAGGCATAGTTACTGAATTTGTCTGACTGTTTGTCTGAAGAAATTTTATTCTCAAAAGTTTCTTTAACTCAATTATTTTCTTCTGAATCCTGTTTATTACATTGACTCCAAATTTCTTCAGCAAGTATGACCATTAATTTCATGAAGGTTCAGGAACTTTTTTTTAAAGGTGTGAAGTAGCTTCTGGAGATTTTCCATGTTTAAAGTTTGATAATGACTGCTAAATAGTTCTTATATTTAAATGACAATTGACAGCCTGAGGAAGACAAGTTGGATTCCTGGGTCTATCTTCAGAAGCTTAAAGTAAAGAGATCAAATAATTCTGACTCAAGGGCATATGAAAGTGCTTGGCTAATGTGGGAAACAGATGACAGAGTCTGATCACAGGCTCCAGGCAGAAATTGGATTTCATAGATATAACCTGAACTGTACAAAGCAATCTATCTATCCATCGGCGGAAGGAATTGACAGTACTTACAGTTGCATTTGGAAGAGTTTTAAATTGTTGCCTATTTCAGTTTATTTTAAGTGACAGATAAATGTGAAGAAGCAAAGTATTTGATATTAAGAACTTTTATTGAAATGGAAATGGCATTAAATTATTTTACAAAGACCCTTTCAATGGCTATGAAGTACCATAGGCCTTCAGATTGATCCTAATCTTTGTAACACTATTTCTTTTCTTTTTTTCATTTTTTTTTTGATTGCTGAGGTTGTAAACATCTATGAATGTTTCTTGTCTCTACTGAATTTGAATAAAAAAGAGTAGACATTTTGATACTTATTACATCTCCTTTTCCCTGGGCATTCTGACCTTTCTGAAATAGAACTGTCAACTGGATTAAATATTTTATCTAGTACTCTAGTACAAGGGCCTGTGCTTAAAGAAAGATGACAAAATGAGTAAGGCAAGGTTGAAAACAGAGGTGAGAAATCCCCTTGTCTATTAGTTATCACTACCTACAATTTCCATATCACCTTAAATGCTCCATGACTGAGGACCATTTGAAGCATCCTTTCTAGAAAGCACTTGGTTTAATGTCATCCTTCTTTCATTCTCCACCCTTTTTCTCCATCACTCATCAATGTCTGTCAAAGAGGTTTCTTTAGGATGTCTTAAATGTAGCTTTTGACGTACACATTAAAGCTCATAGTTCGTGCTTCTGGGTGAGTCAGTAACTCACTGAACAATTCCTGGACATGTATGCACCTGTGTTTCATTATTAACTGTTTTTTCTTAAAATAATTTTGTTTTACTGAGATTACATTTTCTTATTGGAAAAATAATGTTTTATGTGGTAAATTTTAAACAACATGGCAAGTTACAACAAGCAGGACCCATAGAATGCTTCTCACGCCCCATGTGTGGTTCTCAGGCCTTTGTAGAGACTGTTGCATGTATACTCCCAATAACTGATCAAGAAAGCACATGAGAAGTTGTACTTTAAAGTCAACAGAACCATACCCAAAGTATAGTGCTCTATGGAAATATCATTTAAAAGAATTCTGAGTTTGAAAAGTAAAGTATTTGGCTCTTCTGGCTAATTATATTGAACTAAGTAATTGAAAGTTAATTTCAGTACAAAACCTCTGTTTAATGATAGGTTGGTTTAGACAGCATCATTATGCTTGATAAGTCTGTCATTTGTGCATATTGTCTGATGACAATTTGTAAAGTGTGTTACTGAGCTTCTGCCATGCAGAAGGTATTTCCTAAGATTTTGTTCAACAACATGACTTGAAGACGAGGATGCTATTATATACCTCAGAAATAATGGAGACTCACTCTGAGAGTAACTTTGTGTGATAAGGAGAAGATATTACAGGCACATAGAGATATAGCAACCAGGAGCTGGTGTTGACGGAAGCTGTTTAAGACAGTCTTGGAAACTTAAGTTAGAGCAATTAAGATAGTAATGCTGAAATCATGCATGACTGTACTGATTCCAGGAGACACAGTGGGTTGATCAAAGCCTTAGTCATTTGAGTCTAACAATAGTTTTGTCCAGTATTTGTTAAATTTTTAATGATTACCCTTCCTATTTTCAAGAAATTAGACTAAGTTTCTCCCAGATCTATCCTAGATTGATTTCTATACCATTTTAGTTAGCCGTTCACAGCTACATAAAGAAAGGCTTTTTAAAAAGTAATTAATACTAATATGCTTTTAAGTCATGTATTTGTTTTGTATGGGCTCACATGTGCATGCCACAGCATGCGTGTGACTTTCAGAGGAAAACTTGCAGGACTCGGTTCTCTCCTTCCACCATGTGGGTTCCAGCAATCAAACTCAGGTTATCAAGTTTGTTGGCAAGCCCCTTACCTGCCAAGCTAAGCTGCCAGTCTGAGCATGCTTTATTTCAATAAGGCATTTATATTTTAATTCAATTTGTAACTTAATTAACAATCATTCAATTATGACTTTAAATAATACACATACCTTAACTTAAAATTCCCATAGGTCAGAATTCTGGTCATCACTTAGCTGGATCCTCTGCTTAGAGTAGGACAGAGGAAAGAAAGGAGGCTAGGCTCTGTTCAGCCTCAACCAGGGAAAATGCACTTACTTCCTTAGGTGGATGTTGACAATATTAAGTTTCTCTTAAATTTCAATTTCATGGTAGCTTGTGTTTGCTTTTACTCAAAGCTTAAAAAGGACTCTGTTTTTAAGATCAGATTTCTACTTAAGGTAAAATGTCAAAGGTGAAAGACCATCAGATTCTACTGCCAAAGGAGCAAAAAACAAACTTGGGCTTCTTTCAAGAAAAAAAATTTATAAGGATATAAAGGTATCATGAAGCCAATTTAAAATCTGTCCAGCACTATAAGACTTGGTGACTATTTTACTGTAACTTACATTCTTGTTGGATCTCCTCTCAAGTGAATACATTAATGCTGGCAAATGAAAGCTTGGTATCATCATCAAGTTTGAGCACACACTCTCATTAAAGCTTTGCTTTATTTAGTATTTTAAGTATAATAAAAAACAAACACAAAATAACTACAAATTAGTGGAACAGAGTCAAAACAAATAAAATAAAGTAAGCAAGCAAAATAGAGTGCTAAATAATAAATGACAGTCTGTGTTACCTTCTTAGACACACTCAGCTCCCCCAGACTGTTGGCCAACACGAATTTAGGGTAATATTTCTTATTTATACTCTAAACAAGAACAAGTTTGAAATAGAACTAAAGAACCATCTATGATGTAATTTGCTGCATTCATCCCAACTCCAGTTTATCTACAGAGTCGGTGAAAGCAAGGGATGAAGAAGAAAAAATAGCTATCAGAAATATAATCATCTGGTGATTGGATATTTGGTCAAATAGAAATATAGATTATTTTTTTGAGAATTTAACTTCAAAATATCTGTATTATGAGGGAATGATTTGTGGCTGATGAGAATTGTGGGAGAAAATAGTAATTTCTTTGGCATTTCTTTTTAATAGTTGCTTTATGCCTTTGTCCTGCATAAAGATTTTCCAGGTGGTAAATTTCAAATTTTCTGTTTGTGTTTGATATATTATGTCAGTAATATGACCAAAATTGAGTCATAAAAAAGCTTTTTTATTACTTTGGCTTTTATGAGTTCTCTTCTATTTGTTTAGGAAAAAAGTTATGAATCTTTAGTTATCAAGTTGGAATGCTGCTTACCATTGATAGTTTATATCAAACTTAAATAAGGGACTAAGCTTTTATTTTTTTTAATTTGATCTGCAGTATAGAATGTGGAATTCTGCCAGAAAGCTTTAATACGTGATTGAGTCTTTATTAATAATTTCATAGTGTACTCCATGAATGTGCCTTTGCTTTTAGAGTCACCATGAAAGAATTCCTTTTATTTATAATTAACACAGCAAACAATTTACTAGATGGATGACCCTATACTGTAGCATGAATAACATTCTTTACTAAATAGTGTCTCTGTGTTCATGTGTGTGTATAGATAAAAACTTGAATTAGTAGAAATTTATTTACTATTAAAAATAGTAATTAGTATGTTCTAGTCTGTCCTTACTAAGAAATATAAAATGAATTCTGTTGTTATTTTATGGGAATGCCCCCATTGCTCATCCTGATTGTGTCACCTTCATTGTTCTGGCATAATCATTTCATGGACCTCAGCTAAGACTCTCTCAAAAGAAGCAGGGTCCAGAGGACCATTACAGTTGGTATTTAGTGTCTTTCTGAGATTTCTTACCTATGTTACCACAATGCTAACAATTATTGTACTTAGCATTTTGTTTGGCTGATGTGAGATAATGGAGATCATGTTTTCTCTCCCCTATTGTATGTTTGAGGAAAGGTCATGGCTGTTGCAAAGTGCACTATTTTAGGGTTAGTTAGATTAACATTCATTCCAGGCTACAGAGGTTGCTATTTGATGCATGGGTAGAAGCACTTTCTGTTAAGTACTTTGAAACAATGCATAATAATAAAATGTAACACCACACCTTGTTCTCTTTATGATTTTCTACTGAAATATCAAGATATGATATTGACTGGAGTCATTCAAATATGTACTTATGAGATGACGTTTACTGATATTAATACAGTTTGCAAATAAAAAATCCAAATTATATAAATTTTCACTAATGCTAACAAGTGAAACTACATATATGAAATATGTCATCTTCATGATTAATACCAGAATTTATTCATTCTTCATTCTTAGTTGTTTTCTTTTCTGTTAAAGAGAATTTTTATCATGAGTGATGAAACACACATACTGTCTGCTTAGTTGATAAAGCACTTGGAAATCAAAGCCTGTTTCTTTTTCTTTGAAGGCTGGGGACTTTAAGGTATTTAAGCAGACTTTCCTTTCCTTTACAGTTATTCAGAATGGACAAAGACAAGGAGGATGATAGATCCACAACCCTGGGATAAACATGTCATGGTCTGGCCTTGAACTTGTCAGACCAATCCATAAGCAGCAGGCCTTACTGGCAGGAGAAAACACCTTTGATTTAAGCTGCCAAGCTTGTGTTTCAGGAGTGTGAGGAAGGAGCTGGTCATCCTGGAAGTCCACCGTCTCTATTATCTAGTCTTGCCCTCCTTCCTGTCTACCTGCCTATCATGGAATCTCTCTAATGCCTAGTCCCTCACTTCCTCTCTTAGCTTTTAATACTTATCCAAAGGTTATCCTTCATCCTCTGTCCAGTGCTGCTAGGGATTGATACTAGCTTCTCCACCTCACTTCCCTCAAAATTAGATAAAATATATCCCTTTGGCCTAACACTAATTATTATCACTTAAAAACCTATCCAGAAGTGGATTTAATGATAAGACTTAAATAATATTGTTAAGGTTTAACATCATAATCTTTTATTATAAGTATAACATGTATTTAGTAAGAGAGGATCCATTTTGACTCAACAGTACATTGGATACGGATAACAATTTAAGAATCATTGATTTGTAGGATGGGTACTTTGGAAATGTTAAGAAAAGCAATGTAATGCCTCATTTAGTTTTTCTAAATAGTTTCTTGGCTTCATATGCCATTAAACATTGAAAGGGTGAAATTTTAATTCTATATTGAGGAAGAGAAGTAAAAAACATTAATGAGGTATAGATAAGTGTATGCAAAAATGTTTCACTTGTAAAGGATTTCACTCCATGCAGAACCTTTACTGACTGTTTTAATAATATAGAATTGGCCTTAGGTTAAACATGAAATTATGGAAATAAAGATCACCTAATTACTTATTAACACTTATTGAGCTGTCCTTCTGTGTAGTGCACTGTACCGAAGAAATAGAAAGATACACATGTCTTTGAGAACTATGTCTACAAAAGGAACAGATTTCATGAAAATGATCACCTAGGCCTGAATTTCTACTTCTAGACATCAGACAGAACAGTGTTAGATGCTATTTTTAGAACACTTTGAAATGGATATGTTCTCACATATAGAGGTTTTTTAAAGTTTTCTAATATATTCTTAAATATGAGTGATGCAGGGCAAGATCATGTACTGTAGCTTCAGATAAAGCTGGTTTTGCCTCCTGTTTTGCTTCTTATGATGGAGTTTGACAGTATATTTGTCCCTGGCATCTTATTATCTCCACTTATAGAGAACAACAATGCGTGTGGTTCAGAGACATTCTGAGTACTGCTTTAGTTATTTTTCTAACGCTGTGATGAAACACTATTGGCCAAGACATCTTCCAAAAGAAAGCATTTAATGGGAGTTTACCTAGTGTTAGAGTCCACGGCCATCATTGAAATGAGCATACCACAGGCAGGCAGGCATGGTGCTAAAGCCACAGCTGAGAGCTCAGGCCTTGAGATGTAAGCCAGAGGCATGGTAGAAACTGGGAATGACATGAGTCTAATGAAGCCTCAAAGCTTGAGCCTAGTGACATCCTACTTCAACAAGACCACATGTCCTAATCTTTCCCAAACAGCTTCCCCACCTCAGGACCAATTATTCAAACGTAAGAGCCTACAAGAGTCATTTTCACTTAAACCTCTGTAGGTACTGTGGGAAAAGAACTTTATGCTTTTTTTTTGAAGTAGTATCCACATAGTACATGCCTAATAAATGTGTGCTATTCTCTTGTCTTTATTCTGCAGATATGTTCATTGAGCCATCCTGTACTTGGTTCAAAATCTACTGAGTAAGATCAGGAGTTTTGTTTCATCTGGGCTCAGTGGTCAGGGATTTAAAGAGCAACATTACAAATCCATGCAAAGGATTTACATGTCATATTTCACTTCATCTCTAGAAGTACTGCGTTATCATATGCCATTTGGTTCCATAAGAAGTATTGTGCTTGGTTGAGAAACAAAACACATGTATGCTACTCTACACACAGAGCTTTTTTTCTTTTTCAATTTGACATTTTATAACATGCTTGACTTTTTTTATTTGTTTGTTTTTGACCAAACACTATGGGCTTCATAAAATTCTTTATATCTCACCTACTGCATACAAACTTTACACATTCAAATGTTATTTCCTTATGATATATGGTATATAAGAAATAGAAATAGTGTTACAAATGGATATCAGAAACCAGATAAAATGTTGGTATCAGCGGGAAATATTGAGACCTTACAGCAGACAGAACAAAAATGTATAAGAAAATATCCGGGCACATATATTTGCTTGGGAACAGTGCCAAATTTAGCATTTTAAAACAGATTTACTGATGCTAATAAAAATTAAAGGGAACTCTTAAAATATATTTGCTTCCCATAACCTTATTTTCCTCTTAAAAATATATGGAAGAGTTCACTATTCTTACCAAATATATGTGTTATAGTTACTGGAATGGCACTGAGAATAGACAAATGCAGTGGTTTTTTTCCCCCTCTGACATTACTAGCAAATAATTATTTTTTATTTATTCCAAATTGGGGGCACATATACCATACATAGACATGCACATACACAAACACACATACTTGTGCATGTGTGCACTCATGCACACACGTGCACATACATACTTGTAATCTTCCTATGTCAACAACTTCTCATTGCTTTGTACATTTGCTAACAATGAAATACATTGGTTGCTGAGATATATCATGAAATAATATAATTATGGAAAACTGAATAATACTTAATTGTAAAACCTCATCATAACTTTCTCAAACTGCCTTTACAACCTGTGACTACATGTTCTTAGTTGGAAAATCTACCCTTCTTTAGAAAATTTCTTAAATGTGAGAGTAGGGACATCAGTTTTAGGTTGGACTAAAAAGAAAAGACTAAAATGGACATAGAAATTATAGTGACTGAAGGGACTCTGGCCAGCTCAAGTGTGGTGAGTATGAATCTGGCCGGCCATGCTTTGCCCAAATTCCTTATACTTTGCTAAAACCATTAGATTACATTCCTAAAGATAGCCACTGAGGCCTAGTATCTTATGTGGCTACTTCCTCCTCCTGAGGCTGTCAACCAAGGTCCACCTATCGAGGTCCACAATCAGAAGCCTCTCTGGTTCACCTAATTAACATGCCCAATCCAAATGAAATATCTCATCCTAACATAGAGATTCCACCTTTTACCTTTATAAACCATCATTTTTATATATGGTCCTTGTATGTCTATCAAAAGGCAGTGCCTTGTCCTCTGGAAAAATACTCCTTAAACCCTCTCCCTTGCTCCTTCTTTCCCCTTTCCTTCTCCTTCATCCATGTATCCTGCCCTTGTCTTGTATTCCCTGTCCTTTGTCTCTCTGAGGTAAATAAATCTTCTTTGTGTTGAGAACTTGGTTTTGGGGGTGCTGAGCTAATGCTTTTCTTTTCAGTGAAGATGCTTCAAAATTCATTTGTTAAGTATTCATCTCCAAGATTTTTATTGTAATGAGTTACACTAGATATGAGAAACACTTGGTGGATTAATTATAATATTCCACTAAGGATGGGACGTAATATGATTTAGCTTCCTTCGTATCTCTCATTTGCAATATCTACTTTTCACAATCCAATATACACTTAATACTTCTCTGAAAATCTAGTGTGATATTTCATGCGATTAAAACTGCTTTCTTTCTATGATCTCTCACCTCTTCCATCTGAACTAAGTGCTGCTAATTGTAAGGCAGGTATCTGGAAGCAGGAGCTGACTCAGGAACGGAGGGATGCTCTGTATGGCTTGCTCAATTTGTGCTCTTTCAGTGCCCAGGGCTACCTGCTCAGGGGTAAGACCACTCACAGTGAGCTGAATCCTCCTCTTTCCTTTTGCCTACTTTATGTGTCCCTTTTTTTTTTTATCACCTTTCTGACTTCCACTCCACAACACTAGCTAAGAGAGAAATAAGGCTAAGAAAGGGGCATCTTGTTAGACCATTTCCTGGTGATTGTGGGCATTGAGTTCCTTGCAGCAAGCTTGATCTTTGCTGTTATGTTAGCTATTGTGTTTCTTTGCATCTCTTTGTCCATAACTATTTGACAAACCACAACGAAAAGCATGTAACCACCAACCTTCCAACCAGCATCCTCTCCCCAAAAAATCAGGCCTCTAGCATTTATATATCTATTCTCTGAAAAGTCCTCAGGATAAAAAGTCATACACCTGCAAAAATTATCTGCAGATGCCCCTGCTAAAGCACGAGGCAAATCAAATTCAGCTGCTATGGAGAGTCTGAAGTAGCTCTATACTCCACACCTAGGTTTAAAATAAGAACATATTCATGTAATGTTCTAAAAATTCTCACTACACGCTCCCACATCATTAATCAAGAAAATATACTACAGGAATTTCCCATTGGCATATTTGGTGGGGGCATTTTCTCTTTGCAAGTGACTCTAACTTGTGTTAAATTGATATAAGACACTATGCATCGTAACTCCATTTCTTTGAGACTGTGGTGTGGCTGCAGTCATGCTTAGCAACGTATGTTATCAAATAAGGTCCACTTACAGGCAGGGTACAACAGAAAAGGGAGTGAATGGGGACCAGTAACCCATTCAAAGGCACACTCCTAGGTGACTAGAAGCCTTCTTGATAGCCTCACCTCATTATTTATTTATTTGTTATTTATTTAAAGCTAGATTTTTTACTTGACAATTTTATGTGTACTATGTATTTCAATCACATTCACCTCTCCATCCCTCTTAAACTCCTGGCAAATCAACCTCCTATCTTCTCACCCTCTAACTAGTGTACTTTCCCTTTTTATTTCTTCTTGACATTCATATTTACAATATTTATCTCTCTTCTTTCTTCACTGAAATTGTCCTTGCTCTCTTTCAAACTTATGGCTTATTTTTACATTAATTGTTATATATTCTAACAGCCTCACTTCCTAAAGGACCCACAGCTTCCAAAGTGGGTCATGCTATAGGCCATGCTTTTAATAAATATACCCCATTTAGAAGCTTATTCAGAAGATAGCAATTCAAACAATTTGTTTTTAACTCGGTACATTCTCATGATATTGAACACTAAAACAACAGCAAGCACTACTATTACTTTCATTGTGACTTTAAAATAGGATAAAAACCAAAGCTGAGGAAAGGATGACTTGAATGACTTGCTAAGAGTCACAGTGCCTGGGAGAGAATTTTACACAGTTTGTTTTCTTTTCTGTTTTTTGTTTTTGTTTTGTTTAGTTTTTATATTTAAGAAACTGAGATGAGAATGCATTGGCATCAGGAATATGATGAAGCTAGTTACGTGGAATCCACCTAAAAAGGACAAGCAGTGGGGCTAGGTTATCAAACCTCATGGCCTATTCTTAATTACTTCTTCCAAGAAGGAGTTACCTTCTAAAGGTTCTACAGCTTTACAAAACAGCAGTACCAATTGTTAAGCATGAATTCAAACATTTGTGCCTATGGGAGATGTTTTAAATTATGACATTATTCCTTATGAGAGCTCCATTTCCAAGTTAGCAGTGATTACTACAAAGCTGGTTGGACTATTGGGAATAAAGTGGCTCTGCATGTAGAGAATAATAAATCACATTCTCTAAAGGCCAGGCAACATTATGGAAGAGTAGGGAGAAAGAACAAAACATCAGAAGGAGTTGGGGCTTAAGCAGATATTCTTCTGTATTGAAAGTTTTTCTACTAGAGAATAGATTGTTTAAAGGTTCGTGACATTGAAAGAAACATATAAGCTTTGAAAATTTAAGACCCATGTTATCCCATCCTTAGATTGTATAAGGACTAAAAGAAGAGCCTCCTCAGTAAAGTGGCTGCATGCAAGTTGGGCAGGAAACTTCAGTGGTGTAGCATGCATGAGAAATCACCCATACAGGGCTGGGATTTTCAGCGCTTAAACTGCCCAAGTCACTCATGATCTTGAAAGTATCCTTAAAAAATTCATTGCTTCACCAAGCAGAACTTGAAGAGAATTATTTCTAATATCTGTCATTGCCTTTTCTTATCCAGAACAGATAGGTAATTCTGTTCTTCTCCTCAGAGGAAGTCGTGTGACTACCTTATCTATAGATGAGATACTTAGGATCAATTGTAGACCAGTAGAAGAAAGTAAATAATTACATATATGGTCTTATTTCATTTGCTAATACAATTATTTATAAAATTCCTCTCTTTCTCATATGTTATACCAGCAACCCATATTCATATTCAATTTATCAGTCAATGTTAATAAAAGGACTTAGAATTAACTTCCCTGCTTTTGATCTTATAGATAGTCTATAGTTGCTATCTTTGATATTATTTTCATATCTTTCTCTTTGTCATAACATGTCTTGGTATGATTGAAAGTTATTTCCCCAGAAAGAAGTTTAGATGCCAACATGCAATATACAAGCTATCATATACAATATGTATAATGGCTATAAACAGCCACATTTTATTAAAATAGAAAAGGTTTCAAGATAAGAAAGAACTCCAGGGTATGGAACCAAGAATGAGTCCAAGGGATTTAGATCACAGACTAATATATAAAAAGGATGAGGTCAGAGAAGTTTAAGTCTGAGTTAGTAGAAAAGCCTCGGAGAATAAGGTAAGACTAATTGATCCCTGAATTCCATCATCTGAGCCACTGCTGTGCCTTTCATTCTGAGGAAGCCTGCCAGCCCCACGAATATCCAGGTTAGACACCATCTCCATCTAATTCACAGGAGTGCTGAGTTCTCCTGGGTCACAGACACAGCAGTAAGGTGTGCTCTGTCCCCTGAGTGCCACCACCAGCTGGACCAATATTCTGCCTGCCTTACTGAGATGGCCTGAGAAAGATCAAGATTATTTCCTTCCCAATGTGCTCTCACCTCCTGCCCACTAGGTCCCTCTGGGGCACAGCCAACAGCTGTGAGCTATGCTCTGTCCTTTGAGCTCCATCATCCAAGCCACAGATTTACCAACTAAGGAATATGCAGGTGGCCAGCCAGCAGGAGGGACAAACAGATGGGTAAAGCCCAGCATAAGGACATAATCAACAAGAGGCAGGGCAACATGGCACCACCAGAACCTAGTAAGCCCTGGATATCCTAACACAGCTGAAACACATTACTTTCAATCCAATATTATGAAGATGCCTTTAATAAGGAAATTAATAAATCCCTTAAAGATATATAAAAAACAATAAGAAGGATTAAGGAATTAAATAAAACTGACCAAGATCTAAAAATGTATATAGAAGCAATAAAAACAATACAAACTGAGGGAATTCTGGAGATAGGAAACCTAGAAAAGAGAATTCAAGTAGTAGTAGGGACTTGTTCTAATACCCACACTAGTCACAAATAATTGATGCAGAGATTAATTTGTTTAAGAAGCTTTAATCACTTTAATTGGACAGATATTTTTCTATTTTAACCCTATTATGCTAGTCAGGCTAACTCCAAGCCATACGCCCTTTGACCTGCCATCTACTATTGCCCTGGCATCTTCTGTTCCTTGTCTATTTTCATGATGAATTCCTCATGGCTTCTTCCTCATGGCCATCTCCTCCACTATCTCCTTCCTTCTTCCTCTGGTCTCAATCTGAGACCCCTAACTGGGATCATAAGTACTAACCTAACTATCTTCTCTTGTCAAGCTATACATGTCTTTATTAGACAAGCAGAAAGGTTGTAGAAAAAAATTTTCACAACAATGAGACAGGAGATTCTTCATAGAAATGATAATGCCCATATCCAGACTTCAACCAGATCTCAGGGCACAGAAATCAGTATTTGAATGAACAGTACACAAGACCCACTCCCAACATACCCTCCCTTTTAGTCAAATAAAAAGTTCTTTCTCTTACAATAATAAACTATATAGAATAAGAACAATTATGAAACAATTAAGAAAACAATCATGTAAGAATTACATTCACATGTCTAGTCCATTTGTCTTTGCAACTTATGAGAAAGTACTCTACTATCTATCCTATCTTGATGAGTTCAGAGTTCTGTATTCAAATTATTTTCTATCCTAACTTGTATATCAACCTAAAACAAACTACTTAGACCTAAAAATATCTTTAAAAATGTTTTCTCAAATCCTAAACAGTAAGCTTAATTGTGAAACCATAACTATCTAGTATTCAACCTCATTAGAGACTTGAGAAGAAGTAAATATTACTTGAGTATGCAAGAAGTACAGACCAAGCAGCTTCCAAAATTATAGAAATGACAGAGATATCTGGCTTCCTGGATAGTCACCCAAGATTCCTCAGCAATGTTGGGGCATCATTTTCAGCCTTCTTGCTCTGTATATGGCAAGCATTTTTGTGATGCAGATTATGAAGGACTATTTACCTTGTCCTGTCAAAGCTCAGCAATTGACTTCCCTGTGTCCAGTTTGTCCATTTTGGAAAACATGTCTGTAGTTGAAGCAAGAACAGTTTCTTGACCAAAATGACTATCTTGCCATTTTAGAAGTAAAGTCCACTTGGAGGTTCTTCTATGTCCATTTTCTTCTTTGAATTAGGCTGAGGGTGCTGCCAGGAGCAGATATGTCTCACTGTCAAAAATTTCTTTTATTAATAAAACATCTTTAAATGCCATAGTCGGTAGATCTCTGAGGTATTTGAAGACAATTTATCTATTTATATTATATCTGAGCAGGTAAACATTGCTTTTTTCTGACTATTTAGCTAAGCTAGTAACTAAACACATAACCATAAGTTTAATTGATTGACTACAACTTCCATTTTTAAATTATCCTAAACAGGATGCAATAGCAGCATTCAAAAGGACTAGAACTTTACACTATATTTTGAAATGAGTTTCATAGGTATAAGGTCTTAAACAAGGTTGAAACATGAATATATAAATATATATATATATATATATATATATATATATATATATATATATATTATTGTAACAAAATAACCTTAATTTTGTATCACATATACTATAATCTTTACCAATGTAAAATTATTTGAGACTACAAGTTGCTCTTTAGTTTAAAGGTAGATACAATCATGTACTCTTTATCCTATCATTCCCATGCCCCCTTTTCCTTTTTATCACTTCTCCTGCCCACTCATTCCCCATTCCCCTTAACACTCAATATGAGAGAAAGAAGCATAGAGGAAAGAAAGAGAGGAGAGAGAGAGAGAGAGAGAGAGAGAGAGAGAGAGAGAGAGAGCCCTGAATCTGACTTCCCATACTTTGTTGTCTCCATGACCATGACCATTAACAACATGCAACCTACCCACTTAAATGATGACAAACATCCATCCACCACCCAGTGACCAAATACTACCTGTCCCATATCTTGGTTGTCCATGGGGTGTTGACCTGTAAAATTGCTTCCTGTTGTTTTGGAGTGGTATTTTCATTTGGGAGCCCTGTTCAAATCAGTTTATTAAGTCCTAGAAGAGCTAGATGCATCATTTGTTGTCTGCTCTGTGTGTGCTGGGAAAGTGCAGAGCTTAACTGAAGTTCTGTCTGGAACAGTCTGTGATGTTGGGTGATCTAGCTGGCTGTTTTAAATTTGTTATGCAACTAAAAAAAAATAATTTATTCACTTATACATGCTGATTGTTATTCCCTCCCTTAGTCCTCTGATGGGGTTGGTCTACTCCCCTAACTTCTGGCCCCATTCTAGCTCATTAGGATAGCCTGCATCCTTTTCCTCCATGGCTGCACAAGAGGAAGTGATCAAATCAAAGACAGCAGAGTCTATGTCAGAGGTAGTCTCTGCTACCATTACTAGAGGATCCATGTAGAGAATGAACAGTTCATTGACTACATCTGAGCAGGGTGTCTAGGTTCTCTACATATATTGGCTTTGGTTGGTGCATCCATCATGCAGGCCCACCCTGGGTCCAAATTTTTTGGCTGTGATGGTCTTGTGGAGTTCCTGTCCCTTCTGGTCCTTCTGTTCCCCCCCCCCCCACTCTTCTGTATGGCTTTCAGTGCTCTGCCCAGAGTTTGACTGTGAGTGTCAGTATCAGTTTTGATCCCCTGCTGGGTGGAGTCTTTCAGAGGACATCTATGTTAGACTAATATCTACTTATATGTGAGTATATACCATGCATGTCTTTCTGGGTCTGGGTTACCTCACTCAGGATGATGTCTTCTAGTTCTATTCATTGGTCTGCATATTTGATGATTTCCTCATTTTTGATAGCTAAGTAGTATTCCATTGTGTAAATGTACCACAATTTCTGAATTCATCCTTTTGGTGAGGGGCATCTAGGTTGTTTCCAGATTCTGGCTATTATGAAGAAGGCTGCTATGAACATAGTTGAGTGAATGTCCTCATATAACAGACCATCATTCAGATATATTCTCAAGAGTGGTATATCTGGGTCTTGAGGTAGGACTATTACCAATTATCTGAGAAATTGCCAGATTGATTTCCAAAGTGGTTGTACAGCTAGATGTCCTAAGGTCAAATCCACCTGTGTTCCACACATTAAGTATATTCTTATCTGGGAGACCCAGAACACTGGTGTTTTGTGGCCCAGAGTTCAGTTTGAGACACTGAGCACTATGTACTACATGTTGCCATATGGCTAAAAGCTGAAGACTGCATGCACACTTGAGAGAACCCAGAAAAATTTCTGTGGATTAGCCAGGTGACCCAAAGCTGGACCCACATATGATTTACACTGTGTGGTCCCCTCTCACCTGAGAACCACCAGCATTGGTGTTTCGGGGACCACAGTTTTATCATTTGGTTGCTGGGCATCACTGCTGTCCTACTGATCAGACACAGTGTGTAATCTGTGACATCATCTTGGATCCCTCATCTTTGATGCAGATTTTTGAGGAAACAGCAATTAAAGCAGTCTGTGAGGCTGAATCAAGTTGAATGATGGCATTAATATGTGTCAGTGTCTCAGTAGTCTTCTTAACATTCCCAAGTGTGGATTTTGCCAGGGCTCCTTTAACTTCATTGATGTCTGGTCCTTTTGTTCTGTAAATATATTAACCTTAAAGGTAATATGCATTTTTCATTAACACATACATGGAATGTTCAGTGTGCACAAATCAGCTAATGATGATTCTGTTCTTTGAGCAGATGAAAGTCTTCCTTTCTTAATAAGTTAATTTAGACTGCATATACAAATTATCATAAAATTGTAATCCATTCCATATGAAAGGATGGCATTAAAACTGCTGAGTATTTTTTAATGAAAAATATTTATTGGTTATTCATAACTGAAGTCCCTGCTGAAAACATTTTTATGTCAAAGTCAGTCTCAGAGCAATTCTCATGGAGATGGGTCAGCAATACATATTACCTCTTTTGTTGATCTTTGTTTCCTTCTGTCTATCTGCAGCCAGGATCTCCAAGGAGATCTCCTCCAGGAATATCTGATTTTTATTAATTTGGATAGAATCCATAGCTTTTATTCTTTTGTTGAAACAAATATATAACCTCTTCCCCAACATCCTATATCTGCTGTTTCTATTGTGAAGTTAGGGTATCTCTACTAGAAACAAGCTGCTTTAGTTCAGTAGTTTTTCCCCCAATAACCCAATGTCTTTCAGCAGCTGTTGATTTTTGTTCACTAGCAGTTAAAAATTTAAAATTCATAAAACATTATGTAATCTATCTCAGGGGGTTAGTTATCTTTTCTGTTTCTTAAACATCTCTTTTAAAAATTGAATAGATTTCTCTACAACTGTTTATCCGGTAGGATTATGCAATATATCTGTCTTTGCTTTATATTCTAATATATAAAAGTTTTCATTTTACTAAAAATATATGCTGGATCATTGTCAGTCTTTATTTAGAAAAGTATTCCAGTAATTAACATAATTTCTAATAAATGGAAAATGACAGAATCAGCCTTTTCAGAACTTAAAACAGTTTCCCATTGAAATTTTGAATATAAATCTATAGTACAGTACACATATTTTAGTTTACCAAACACTGCAAAATGAAACATTAATTTGCCAAATATCATTTTCTTGTGTTCCTTTAAGATAATTTCTTACAGGTAATGGAATTTGGTTATATAAGGAACAAGTGGCACATGTGCTTATACAATTCTTCACTTGTTGCCAAGTAATAAAAAAAATTCTTCAAATCTTTTGCCATCAGTGTGGGGTTTCTTTTGAAATTCTGAAGCTTCAAGCGCATTTTCTATTAATATCTGATTAATTTAATCATTATATTGTACTAGAGGGTCTAGTAGACCCATATGGAATCTGATATGTTTCATGTACAATGGATGATTTCTATTTCTGATCATTTGTTGTAGATGAGTAAATAGTGAAGTTAATTCTACATTGTCCTGAATAATTTAATCAATTCCTATATGTAAAACAACTCTTTCTGCATATTGGGAGTCACTAACTATATTAAAAGATTCAGGAAAATAATATAATACCATAAGAGTGATATATAATTCTGATTTTTCAACTGAATCATAAGGACTCTGAGACACTTTATTTTTCCTGACATATAACCAGCCTCTCCTGATTTATTTGTATCAGTATATAATGTAGGGACTCCAGAAATTGGAGTTCTTTTTATTAATTCAGGGAAAATCCAATTAGTTCATTTAACAAAATGAAGTAGCTTGCTTTTGGTGCAATTGATGTTAATTTCTCCCCCAAAATTACTGCAATCTATTTGTTGATATTTTTCTTTTGCTCATAATGAGGCAATTTCAGCATTAGTAAAAGATACTATAATTTCCACTGGATCTACTCGTGTTAATTGATGAAGTCTTATTTTTTCCTTTTAAAATCAATTCAGAAACCTTTTTTTTACATAGGTCTTTAATATTTTACTCTGTGTATTAAAAATATGCACTCTAATATATAATATTATCTTTGCATAGGAATTCCTGTGCAAGAATTAGTAGAAGGCACAATAACTAAAATAAAGTACAGCTGTAAATCTAAATGGTCCACATGTCCATCTCATATTTTTCATACCACAGCTAGTTTTTTCTCAGCGTCAACTGATAATTATCTTGGACTATTTAGCACCTTATCACTTTTTAAAGTTTGAAATAAATTACTTAGCTTTTGAATAGTTAACCCAATTATGACCTTAGCCAATTAGTATCACCCAACAATTTTTGAAAATCATTAAGAATTTTAATTGGTATCTCTTGATTTATACCGTCTGTGGTAGGATCTCCTGCAGACTTATACTAGATAACTAATAGAGTATCTTCATGCTTTTCAGGGACAATTAGCAATCCCCAGCAAAGCAAAATTCTCCTTACTTCATCAAACATATTTTCTAAGGTATCTCCATTTGAATCAGCAAGTAAGATATCAGCCAAATAACAGTAAATTATATATTGAGGAAACTGCTTATAAATTATTTCTGATGGCTATTTTACAAAATATCAACATAAGATAGGTCTATTCAATATTTATTATGGCAAGATTTTCCAATTATATCTCATTATTGGACAACTGTTATAAGTAGGGAAATGAGTAAGCAAACCTTTGTGGTTGTTCTTGAGGGACATCTAGGTCGTTTCCAGATTCTGGATATTATGAATAAGTTGGCTGTAAACATAGGTGATAAAATGTCCTTGTTGTATGGTGTAGCATCATTAGGTAGAGCCGGGTCTTGAGGTAGCACTACTCCCAATTTTCTGAGAAAGGGCCAGATTGATTTCCAAAGTGGTTGTAAGAGTTTGCATCCCCACCAGCAATGGGAGAGTGTTTCCCTTTCTCCATATCCAAAACTGAAACCTTTTTATTTACTGCTAGCAATAGGGTAAATGGAAGGAGGCTTCTTCTGGTCAAGCCTTTTCTCTGCTCCCTCTCCAAAAAAAGAATTTTCACCTTAACCTACTTAACTTTGTCTTATGCCTGTGTATATGTTCCAGTATCCACCCAGATTTCCTACATCTAAGACAGTGCTGAAACAGCTACTGACAGGTGCTCCAGTCAAACCTCACAGGTCATACTAGCTGGATTGTATTGTCTCTCCTAGCCACAGATGTTCTCAGATCCTGGCCAGCCAATACAACGGCCTTCTTTTCCTGGACTTAATCAACATTTCAGACTTTTGGCCCTCAGTTACCATCTCAGTGTCAGCAGGAATCACTCAAAGATGATTGATTTCTTTACCCCTTGTCCACTTTTTTAATAAAACTAAAAGGTTGGAATGGTGTGCTTCAGACCCTGGACAGAAAGCTCCAGGTTCTTCAAGCACCCCTCAGTCCCTATCTGGTGCAGGACATGGCTGGCATACCCTGCCCTCTACCCTTTCTAGGGCAGGGGCTTTTCTTTACCCTTCACCACATAATCTGGACTTTTTTCCTCTTTCTTTTTCTCTCTTTCTCTCTTCTCCTCTTTCATGGCAGTCATGACCTGTTTCCAATGAACCTAAATTATACATGAGACACAGTCCAATGTACTCATTTTGTAATTATAGGAAAAGGGAGGAATGTTGGCATATAAGAAGCCTGCCTCTAGGTTGCTTAGCAACCTCTGTCATCACCACCTGATGCCAGGGGCCCAGAATAAAAAAAGACAAACTTCCATCTTGTCCTTTCTTGCAGTCCTCTCTCTCTCTCTCTCCCTGGGATACCTTTATCCCCTTTATCTCCCCTCACTTCTACAATAAATATCTCCATATCATATCAGTTGAATGACATCTAATTTTTAATCCTAACAGAGACCAAGACAGCATGTTGTTGCAATGAAACTAATGAAACTGACCCCACAAGCCCAACTTCCACCCCACTAAAACTTCTGCTTCTTTTCCTGGCTCTCTTAAAGAGATAGATCTAGGAAACTAAAACTCTCCTGTTCCCATGGAAAGCTTGTTTGTGCCTTCTACCTGGGATGTTTCTTATGTCTAAGCTTTGACATCTAGCCAAAGCCCTGGATGTTGATTTTAAGTGTTAGTATGTGTGTTTTCTGATATACACCTAACCTCAAAATAATTGAAATAAAAGTCAATTAAAATTATTCAACAAGCTTTATGCAGTATAACTGACAGATATTCATATATTCTCACCCAGTTATGATAGTCTGGCTAATTAAGAGCCATGTGTCACCTCAGCTGCCATCTAGTCTTACCCTGTCATCTTCTCTTGCATCTTTATCCTTATGGCAAATCCCTTCTGGCCTCTTCTTCATAGCTTCTTCCTCATTGCAGCCTCCTCTTCTCTCTCCTTCCTTCTTCCTCTATTCTCTACCTGAGACCCCTTCACTGGGATTAAAAGTCCTACCCTAACTCTCCTTTTTTGATAAGCTAAAGGTTGATCAGCTTCTTTATTAAACAATCAGCAATGATGGATAACATTTTATACAATATTGAGACAGAAGATTCTTCATAGAAATAACAGTGTCCAATTTCTGACTTAAACCAGACCTTACGGCACAGAAGAACAACCACCAATACACAGGAAATATGGATACAAGCATCACCAATAAACTATAAGGTATGGAAGATAGAATCTCAGGCTTAGAAGATAAAATTAAAGAAATCAATACACCAGTCAGAGAAAATGCTACATCTAAAAAGTCCCTGACACAAAACATTCAAGAAATATGGGACACGATGAAAAGATCAAAGCTAAGCATAAAAGGAATAGAAGCAAAAGATGCCCAGCAGGCCCAGAATATATTTTTCAACAAAATCATAGAAGAAAGTTTCCCCAACCCAAAGAGATATGGGCCTATACACATATAAGAAGTCTACAGAAAACCAAATAGATTGGATAAGAAAGGAAAGTCCTCCAGTCACATAACAATCAAAACACTAAATGTATAGAACAACAACAAAAAAAAATGTTAAAAGCTTCAGGGGAAAAAGGACAAATAAGGCAGATATATCAGAATTATACTTGGATTTTCAACAGAAACTCTAAAAGCCAGAAGGGCATGGACAGATATATTTCATACTCTAAGAGACCAGAGATATCAGCCAAGAATACTATACTCAGCAAAACTTTCAATTACAATAGGTAGAGAAAACAAGACATTCCACGGCATAAGAAAATGTGAATAATATCTATGCATAAGATCAGCTTTACAGAGGATGCTAGAAGGACAACTCCAAACCAAGGCAGTCAACTGCACCCAAGAAAACACAGGAAATTAAAAACTCCACACCAGAAAAATGAAAGGAAATTACACACACACTATACCACTCTCAAAATAATAGAAATGAACAATCATTGATCATTAACATTTCTGAACATCAGTGGACTCTGTTGCCCAATAAAAAAGCACAGGATAACAGAATGAATATGGAAACAGGATCCATAATTCTGTTGTATATAAGAAACCCATCTCATTAATAATGATAGATATTACCTCAGAGTAAAGATCAGGAAAAAAATAATTTCCAGGTAAAGAGACCCAAGAAACACACTGAACTAGCCACTCTAATATTTAATAAAATAGATTTTCTACAAAAATTAGTCAAAAGAGATGTGGAAGACCACCTCATACTCATCAAAAGAAAAGTACACCAAAATTATCTCTCCACTCTTAATATCTATGCCCCAAATTCAAGGGTGCCTACTTTTATAAAAGACACATTACTAAAGCTGAGATACACATCAAACTCCAAACATTAATAGCTTGAGAACTCAATACCCAAGTCTCACCAACATATGGGTCATTGAGACAGAAACTATAAGAATAATAATGAAAGTAACTGATATTATGAATCAAAATGATCTAACAGATATCTAAAGATCATTTCACCCCAAAACGAAAGACTATACCTTCTTTTCAGTATCTCTTGGAAACTTTTCCAGAATTGACCATATAGTCAGTTACAAAACAATCCTCAACAGATATAAGAAAAATGAAATAACGTCCTGTATTTTATCAGGTTACTATGGAATAAAGCTGGACTTCAACAACAATAGAAAGAACAGAAAGCCTACAAACTCATGGGAACTGAACAACTCTCTACTCAATGACTACTGGGTCAAGGGAGAAATAGTAATTAAAGACGTTCTAGAATCCAATGAAAATGAGATACAACATACTCAAATTTATGGGACACAATGAAAGTAGTATTAAGGCAAAAGTTCATAGCGCTAAGTGCCTTCATAAAGAAATTGGACGTATACTAGCCACTTAACAGCACGTCAGAAATATCTACAATAAAAAAGCAAACACATGCATGAGGAGTAGACAACAGGAAATAATCAAACTCAGAGATGAAATCAATAAATTAGAAACAAATAAAATAATACAAAGAACTGATTAAAAATAACCAAGAGCTGGTTCTTTAAGAATAATCAATAGGATAGACAAACCATTAGTCAAATTAGTGAAAAGGCATAGAGAAAAAAGCCAATCACTAGGCCTTACTTCAAAGCCCTGTGTACCACAAAATCGGAGAAATTGAAGTGAAATGTACAGTGTTCTATATAGATCCCACTTGCCAATGTTAAATCAAGATCAGGTAAACCACTTAAATAGACTTATAACCACTAACAAAACAAAGCCAGTCATTGAAAGTCTCATACCACCACCAACAAAAGGTGTGAGCCAGATGGTTTTAGAGAATAATTCTATCACACTTTCAAAGAAAGGCTTGTACTAATACCCCTCAAATTTTTCAACAAAAAAGAGTAAGAAGTATATTGCCAAACACATTTTGTGTCCATAGTCACCCTATTACCTACACCACACAAAGTTCCAACAAAAAAATTCAGAATAATTTCCCTTATGAACATTGATGCAAAACTATTAAATAAAATATTCATAAAAGAATCCAAGAACATACCAACTAAACTATCCACCACAATAAAGTAGGCTACATCTCAGGAGTACAGGGATGGTTCAATGTATTAAAATCCATCAATGTAATCCACAATATAAACAAGCTAAAATTTAAAAAAACATGATTATCTCATTAGAGGCTAAAAAAGCCCTTGACAAAATCCAAAACCTTTTTTTTTTTTAAAGTCTTGTAGAGATCAGGATAGAAGGTGCATAACTAAACATAATAAAGGCAATATACAACAAGCAAATAATTACCATGAAATTGAATGGAGAGAAATTTAAAGCAATTCCGCTGAAGTCAGGCACAAGGCAAGCCTGCACACTCTCTACCCATCTCTTCAATATAGTATTTTCAGTTCTAGCAAGAGCACTAAGAAAACTAAAGTAGATCAATGGGATACAAGTTTGAAAGGAACAAGTCAAAGTATTGCTATTCCCACCTCATATAATAGTATACATTAATGACCACAAAATTAACTAGAGAACTCCTACAGCTGATAAACATCTTCAGCATAATCGCTTGATACAAAATTAACTAAAAAAATCAGTAGTCCTCCATTATATAAATATTAAAGGGACTGAGAAAGAAAAGAGTAAAACAACAAAGTTCACAATAGAAACAAATTAATAATAATAATAATAATAATAATAATAATAATAATAATAATAATAATAAATAATAATAAAATAATAAACTTTGTGTAACTATAACCAAGCAATTAAAAGACCTGTATGACAAGAACTTCCAGTCTCTGAAGAGAGAAACTGAAGGAGATATCAGAAGATATAAAGATCTCCCATGGTCATGTATCACTAGGTTTACAGTAGTGAAAAATGTGTATACTACCAAAAGCTATAGATTCATAGCATATTTATGTCTATTATCTATGCTTCATATCAAGAGGCAAGTGAGTGGGTGGGTGCACAGGTGAACAGAGGCCAATAGCACAGAAATAAAGTGGTATTAAATGACGTCAGCTAATACTTATAGAATAGCTAATGTGAGCTTGGCACCAGACCATACAAATTGTATCGTGTAATAAAAATGTTTACTCTCTCTCTCTCTCTCTCTCTCTCTCTCTCTCTCTCTCTCTCTCTCTCTCTCTCTCTCTCTCACACACACACACACACACACACACCTTATCAAGGCTCAGAATTGAGAACTGACTTAAGTCTAGAAGCATCAGACATGGAAGTTTCTCCTTGAAGTATTTTACCCATGAGCTAGTCTATCCCCTGTGTTAGTCTAGAAGAGGGATGGCAGAAAGAATAATCCTAAATAGAGAGTAGAAATAGATGGAAATTTCACCTGTTATTTCTAAAAATGACTTATATCAGTCTCTTATTCCTCTAAGAAGCACCCAGGAGAGACAAAGTTTTGTGCATGGTTGGCCTGCCTTTTGGTACTCAGGAGGAAGGATGCCCACAGCTCTGAGAGCAGGGAAATCTTCCTAACCCTGAGGTGGGACTATGTCCCAAGGGTATACTGAGGCACAGGATCAGGATCCAAGAAACCTCATAGTCTGAGAAGAGGCTTCCTCAACAGACACATTACAGCTCCCAGGCGAGGGTTGCCCCAACCCCTGAGGAACTGAGGAGCATTAGAGTCTGACCTTTGCTCCTTCATCAGAGAATGAAGCTCCCAGAGAAGGTCATCCCAAACCCAGAAGTCTGAGCTCTCCTCCTTTTCCAGCTGCTGCATTTCCCTGAGAAGATAGCCTCAAACCCTGACCAACAGAAGAGCCTAGGTGCCTAGGAGCCTGAGCTTTCCCTCCTTCTCCAGCTGAGGAAGTTCCTATGGAGGGTTCCCCAAACCCTGAGGAGCTGAGGAGCCTTGGGGCCTACATTTTCCTCCTTCTCCAGACAATACAGTTCCCAGGGAGAGTTACCCCAAATACCTGAAGAGCAGAGGTACCTTGGAGCCAGAGCTCTGCTCCTTGTCAAACTGATGCAGCTCCCATGGAAAGTTGCCCTGAGAAGCTGAGGACCTTTGGAACCTGAGCTCCACTCCTTCATTTCTTCTTCCTTCTCTTCTTCTTGTTCTCCTTCTTGTTTTCCTTCTTCTCCTCCTCCTCTTCCTCCTCCTTCTTCTCCTCCTCCTCCTCCTTCTTCTAAGAGAATCATAGTAGGTATTAAATCTCCAAGAAGGAGATTTATTGGAGGAACAAATCCAGGAGAGGAGGGATGAATCCAGGTGTGGCTGCCTCTGCTCCCAGAAGACAGCAGACAATTGGGCAGATACAGTCTTTATATAGGGTTTTTTTTAAGGGGTGGAGCTTTCTGGGGCAGGGATTTCCAGAGTGTGGATTGGTGGGACTGATGGGTTTTGTCCCAACTTCTCATCCCAAATTAGCATAATCTGAGATAAGTTCTACTGAGGGTCTGAAGGTGGCAGCTACAGAGGTTGAGACGGGGCTGGGCTGGTGGAGCAACAGCAGAGGTCTGGGCACTTTTCTGACTTGAGGGGTTATAAAGTTACAATGTGTCCAAAATTTACAGAGTCCACTGTGAAGGCAGTAGGCTGAAGCAGGAAAGATCTTCATCTTGGACAGCTCCTATGGCAGTGGCAACAGGTTTTCTGAGGCAAGAAAGTTGTCTGGTTTTCATAGCAGTCAGCTGAGGCAGGAATAGTCAACATAGACACTGAGGACCTCAGTGGAGCAGCCATTTTGTCACCTGTCTCTACAGCCCCAGGGAGGGAAGGAGGGCCTGAATGACCTGAGGCGGAAAGGAGGACTGGCAGCCATCCACTTGAAATTTTATTTATTTATTTATTTATTTATTTATTTATTTATTTATTTGAGCATTGCTGCTCTCAGTGGCTAGACACAGCTCTTGGGAGGGTGGTGCAGTGGGCTGAAGGTTGTAACACTAGGGATGTGGGTGCAGTGGCCACTCGGGACTCCTGGCTGTGGAAAGAGGGAGGGGTACAGTGTGTCACCACAGTTTGAGGTATCAGCATGACTTTGGGTAGCAGATCACAGCAGCTTGATGCTCTGCCACACACTTTGGGATGGCTGAGTCTCAGGATTACCTCAGCCTGGAGCATCCTGGAGCTGAGAGCACAGCATGGTGATACTTCTCCCCCTGTGGACTCCCACTGAAGGACCAGGCTGGTAGCTCCATCAAGGTAATGGTCTCCCAATTCCTGCTGTAGGGGATCTGTTGCTTTCGAGATGGGCTGCTCCCAGCTCTCTCTGCTGTGGTAACTATCCCTTTGATCTAAACACTGTCATTTGATCTGGCAACTGAGGTAGAGCCATTCACTGGGAGGAGTACCATGATGCTCTCTGAGGCTGGAGAAGCTGGCTGCCACTGCAGTCAGCTCTCTTCAATGCAACAGAGAGATCCCCACAGGTAGACAGAATTATTACAGTTGTGGAAAGTTAATGAGTAACATGAGAATATCAACACATCTTCTCAGATCATGATAAGTAGAAATAGATATAATGAAAGAAAATGGAAAGAGAGAGAGAGAGAAAATAGGTAAAAATGTTCCAGATTGACAAGAGTCACCCTGATAAGAAATGCAATAAACAACAACATAAAAGGGAATCCCTGGAAAGCATAGTATAATGTCAATCAAAAAAAAAAAAAAAAAAAAAAAAAAAAAAGAAGAAGAAGAAGAAGAAAAGGAAAGAAAAAAAGAAAGTATATCTTAAATGCCTCTAGGGAAAAAAGATAATGTAAGACAATGAGATTCAAAGTAAGCTATGCAACATTAAAAGGCAAACACCACTGAAAATGTTTGTTTTTAAATGCTTTTTTTAGAAAAAAATGGGATCACTAAACTTCCTTCCCAGTTATAAGCCAGAAAATGAAGAACAAACTAACCTGGAGTTGCAAAGAAGAATGTAATAACGACATGAAACTGGCAAACAAATGTAAAATCTTTTTAATGCCAGGAAGAAAGTATAGAAGTAGAAAGAGACATTGATGAACAAGGATGAGAACCTGCATTTGGATTCCAGTGTCTATTAGAAGATGTCAGTACATGTCTCCTTATAACTGTGACCCCACGGCTGTCGTAGGTAGAGACAGGAGGATCACCAGGGCTTCTGTCCTTCACTCTGGGTCCATGCTCACCCAGAGACCATGTTTACACAGGAGTAAGAGTGGTACAGTAGGACCCCTAGTACCCTCTGCTCTCCGTACCACCACGCAGGCATGCACACTTTCTCCCACATATATGCACACTAACACACAAGCACAAGCACATATGCACATACACAGACAAATACACTGCCAATATTGGTAACACTTTAGCAAGAATAATGTAGAAAAGTGTGAAATGGAACTTGTCAGTTTCATAAATAAATAAAGATACAAATTGCTTACCAATTAGTAACCTAGTAAACAATCCTACATCAATGAAGTTAATGCAATGGACAAGTTTCTTAAGACACCTAAATGCAATGAATGAAAGTAATTTAAATGATGGACTTTAGGTAAGAAAATTCCAATAAAAAATAAGTATATTTGGGCAAAGGAGCATTAATAAATGAGGGAAATTTAAAACTTTGTATTAAGTAATACAGTGAGGAAAAATAAAATAGAGGAAAATAAACAAGAAAGATGGAACATTTAGAGATGTCTACCTCAGCCATGCCAGGGCAGGCCTCATTTACCAGAGCAGACTCTGTGAGATTTTTGTGTGCTTTTATTTGATTGAAGTTTGTTGTTGTGAGAGGTAGGAGTTATTTTTCTTTCTTGAACTTGGGTGGATTATTGTATTGGGGTTTTGTGTGGTTTTTTTTTTTTTTTCAGAAAGAATTTAAAGTTGGGTCGGTAGAGATGGGGAGAGGATCTTGAAGGACTTGAGGGAAAGGAAAATAGATTGAAACATATTTAACTTAAAAATTGTTTTAAACAATAAAATATCTGAAATAGAAGATGAGCAGAAACTAACTTATTTTTGGAAATCAGTTAACCATGATGCAAATACAAACCAAGTTTTTAAAGGATTAAATACAATTGAAGACTGGTATTTCTGAGAAAACATCACCCTCTAAACCATCATGAGTAAAGCTTATATGAACACACACTAGTCTGTACAAGCTCCTCTGAACTTATACATGGTTTCCAGTTTAGTGTTTTTATGGCAGTCTTGAGTGTGCAAACAAATGTGTCTCTGATTCTTGTGCCTTCTTTTGAGCTCTTTTTCCTCAGTTGTTTTGTCCAAATTTGATTTGATAGTTTTTGTTTTTTGTTTATTTGTTTTTTATGTCATTGTATTTTAAATTTGTTTCATCAAAAAAAAAAAAAAAAAAAAAAAGAATGGAGCCAGGAGTGGTGGTGCATGCCTTTAATCCCAGCACCCAGGAGGCTGAGGCAGGTGGATTGCTATGAGTTAGAGGCCAGTCTGGTCTACAAAGCAAGTTCAGGACAGCCAAGGCTACACAGAGAGACTCTGTCTCAAACAAACAAACAAACAAACAAACAAACAAAAGAATGGCTGGTGGGATGGATGGATGGATGGATGGATGGATGGATGGATGGAAGGAATAAATGAAAGTCTAGCCACTACTGTAAATGATAACAATTTAACTGTCACGTATACCTGTTGGAAGAGGAAACATTGTTTCTTTCCAATGGAGTGACTCTGGTTATAACTCTATGGCAGGCCTCACATTCAAGAGTTGTTGACCAACATACACTGGATTCCCCTTTTTTTGTGTGTGCATGTCCTTTTATTTGATGACAGTCTGGAGGTTCTGTTTGTAGGATGTTTTAATCTTTTCCTTTTTTTTTGTTGTATAGGAGTTTTATTTGTATTTTAAAAATAATTTAATGTTGTGGGAGGTGCGGGTTCATGCGGAAGGTGTGGGTCTGACCAGCCGCGATGCGGGTGCAGGTTGTGGTGTTCGAAAGATGAGGACCACAATGCATTCTGAGGAGGATTGTGTTCCAGAACTACACAGAAATGTTCCCCCCTGAGAGGGCCCTGATTGTGAGGAAACGCTTAGCGCAATGTATTAGAACTACCCAATCTGAGATCATCCAAATTGGCGTCAATCACAAACTGTTTCTGATCCATGGAACAGCAGAGACTGCACAGCTACCAAAGGACCATACTGAGAGCTCTAAAACACAGTCTTGTTGTTTCCGAGAAAGAAGGAAATCCTGTCATGTGGATCATCCACGCCATCCTGCTGCAGGACCATGAGACCACAATCAGGCTGCCTTGCAGATTGCAGCCCAGTGCAGTGCGCACCAAGGAGATGGCATTCAAGGAGTTGAGAACTGCACCAGCCACACCACAGCCTCATGGACCTCCTCTCACAGGCTGGGACCATGCTTAGTGCAGTGAGCTGGATCGTGCAGAGGTGGATACTAAAGGCAGTACCGAGGCGGGTACCTATGGCAGATGAAGCACGCAATGGAACCAGAGACCCAGGAGGCAGAATCAACAAAGCCACAAGTTCCCTGCGACAAGAAGCTGAGCTGAGCCAACATCAATGGTTTCTACGAGCTACTCAGCAAAGACTTTGAGGGACCTTTACTTGCCACCTGCTAGATGTTCCACAAGATCCCATAGAAGTAGGAAGCCATCCAGGCCTTGACGGCTAGCAACAATCTGGCAAACTAAACAGGAGCAGGAGAGCTGACCCTGAGGACATGGAAGTAGGAGAGCTGACCCTGGGGACACAAGATCAGGAGATCTGGCTCTGAGGACGAGGGAGCAAGTGAGCCATCCCTGGTGACATGGGAGCCTGAGAACTGGCCCTTCCTTGAGGACACAGGAGATGGAGAGCTGGCTTTGCCCTGAGGACACTGAAGTGGGAGAACCAGCCCCACCCCAGGACATGGGAGCAGGAGAGTGGGCCCTGCCCTGAGGACATGGGAGCAGGAGAGTGAGTCCTGCCCTGAGGACATGGGAACAGGTGAGTCAGCCCTGCCATGATAACATAGGAGCAGGAGAGTGGGCCCTGCCCTGATCACGTGGGAGTGGGAGAGCAGGCCCTACTTTGAGGACATGTGAGCAGGAGAGCTGGCCCTACCATGTTAACAGCTGACCCTGCCACGATGACACAGTAGCGGGAGAGCGGGCCCTTCCTGAGGTCACTGGAGCAGGTAAGCCAGCCATGCCATGATAATATGGGAGTGGGTTAGCTGTCCCTGCCCTGAGGACATGGGAGAAGGTGAGCTGGTCCTGCCCTGATGACTGGGAGCAGGTGAGTCAGCTATGCCCTGATGACACAGGAGCAGGAGAACAGGCCCTGCCCTGAGGACATGGGAGTAGGAGAGAGGGCTTTGCCTTGATGACCTGGGAGCAGGTGAGCCGGCCATGCCCTGAAGACACAGGAATGGGTGAACCGTACCTGCCCTGATGACATGGGAGCAGAAGAGGGTTCTCTGCCATGAGCACAAGGGAGTAGGTGAGACAGCCCAGCCCTGAAACCCAGGAGCAGGAGAGCTGTCCCTGCCATGATGATATGGGAGCCAGAGAGGGGGCTCTGTCCTTAGGACAAGGGAGTGGCTCTGATCCAGGGCTCTGAGTGAACCTCACCCCAACATCTACCCCATGTATGACTTGCTAGAATACATGAAGGGGCCAGATCTGCAGATTCAAAGATTAAGAATCTCCTTGACACACAGCAACCATGGGATGTCTGACAGCAGTCCCAGTGAGGATCTGGTAGTGTAGGCCTCAAACCAGACCCATGACTCGTAGCAATGAACATTTGAAAGTAAAGATTTGTGGACAAAAGGCTATACTGAGTGATACACTACAGCTTCTATGACAAGATTTTTTTTGTTTATCTGTTTGTTTTATTTTACTGGGGGTAGGAGAAGGATTTTGGTGCATGATGTGTAAATCATAGACATTCAATAAAAGTTTAAAAAAAAGAATTCAAAGTATGGTGGATGGGGAGGAGGAGAGGATCTAGGAGGACTTGAGGAAGGGGAAGAATAGATAAAAATATATTGAAATTTGAAGATTGTTTAAAATAATTTATAAAGAAAAACACTGATAAATGTGCAGTCCTATACTTCTCTCCTGATTTTATATGAAAAATAATCTATTTACCACAATAAAGAAAAAGTGTTAATGATATTATTAACTGGTATCTTCATTGAACTGAAAACATTAATTCTTTTTCTACTCAACTGAAATTTTAGAGAAAACAGTGAATTTTATCAATTACATTAAAAGTGTCTACTAAGATAATCCTCCATACATACATTTGTAATTTATAAAATAAATCTTCATTCATATAAACATATTCATTCAATGAAATAAACTAAATTATTTTCTAATGTGAACTATAGTGTACTGAAATAAATTTCACTAGACCATGAAAAAAGGCAATTTCTGGTGGAAAATCATGGTCTCAGAGGCTGGGAAAGTAGGGATCAAGAAGAGGCTGGGAAGAGATGATCAAAGAGCACTGAGTTCTGCTGTCCTACTGCAGACTTAAGCAACTACAACTGTAGACTGAAATATTTTAAACATTTCATATAGACAATGCCCATTCACCCACAAATTGATTAATGTATATGGCAATAGATGTATTTACACTTACTTGAACATCATAGGCTGTTTACAGGTATAGAAACATTCCATCATCCTCCATAACTATGCATACTTTAAGAGGCCATTGAAAATACTAAATGAAAAAACACACTTCCAAATTTTACTTGAACAAACCAAAGAAAAGGAATGCCTAATTACTTTTTGTTTGCTTGACAAGGATTTCGCTTCGTGATAGTTTCAAATACAAATTGATAAGATGATATAACCCAATAAAGGTGAGAAAAAAATAACAAAAAGAAACATTTATCCAGGTAGATTATATATATATATATATATATAATCATATAAAAAGTCTGTGAGAAAAATACCTATTGTCATAGAATTACTATTTAAAACATAAAAAAAAAAAAAAAGCCCATGCAGCCTCACAATTAAGGCTATATTAGTAAAGATTACCAAAACAAAATCTTATAGATCTTGTGGAACAGCAGGAGGCCTTGAGTGCTGCTGTTTGGATGCAAGCAATGCAGCCACTGTGGCAGTACTTTGTCAGTTTCTTTAGTGTAAAATCCCATACTTGTCATATAGCCCAGAGATTCAGCTTCCACATATTAATTCAAAATAAATGAAAGTGACCGTCTTAAAAGCATTACACAAAAAGTGCTTAAAACACTGTGTTCATATTAGTAAAATTCAGAGCTCATATGGTTATATCAACAGGTAGCCATGCATTTATGCGCAGAGGACTGCTTAGACTTAGAAAAAAATAAATGATTGGTAATGCTTATATGGAAGAATGCTATGCTGAACAAAGCAATCCATTCGCACACAATTCTAGAATAAGCAAATATACCTATATTTTTAGAAACAGCTGGCTATTTCAGATATACTGATTGAGTAATAAGGGTCATGTGAGAATATTTTACATGGATGAAATAGTTTGTGATTTGCTATACATTTGTCAAAACATAGTAAATAATGCAGCCAAGGTCATCAGATTTTACTCTATGTAACTTGTGTTTCTGTTTAAAAGCAAACCAGAATAAAATTTTAACTTAAATAATGGTAAAAACAAAACAAAACAAAACAAAACAAAAAACCTGGTGAAAACAGAAAACCTGAGAAAGCCTGGAGTGCTTAAATAGAAAACAAAACAAAACAAAAACAGCTAGTATACAATTGAAATAAATTGTACACTAGGGAAATGAATAAATAAAGTGTCAAATAGTCAATTGAAATAAATAAAATGAACCAATTAATCAAGATGAAGGCTAAAATTAAGTAGAGATAATTATAATGTAAAACTCTCCTGTACTTCAGGCTGAGGGCTTGACTAATTCATTTTGCTTCACTAAGACAATCTAGGATATAAGCTGAATGTAGTGAAGTTTAAGTACAGATCAAAATCCCTTACAAACGAGCTGTGGAGAAAATCGGTTCATTCAAGGCCACCGAAACACTGAATAATAGAGATGCAATATGAACTGTATGCATCTGTCTCTAAGGTTTGTGGGTTTAATGCATCTTCATTGATTTGTTTGCCTTTTTATCTCTAAGTGAAAATAAAATATAAAATCAAAACCTCAGTAGGTACTTTTATGGAGAAATGTAGTTGACAATGAAGAAACAGAAATCCTGAACAGTCTTACATCAACTAAATTCAGTAAAAGGAAAAACCTTACTGTAAAATTTTTAGCCCATGTATTTTCAAACATAATTCTATAAATTCTTAATTTGGAAAACAATTTAAGATTTCCGAGATGGCTCAGCGCATAAAGTGATTGCATCAGATTCTCAGAACTCAATTAACAAGCAGATACAGTAGTGTAACTTCTACAGTTCTGGCATGTCCATGCCCTGGCAGAGAGATGGGAGACAGTGACAGGACAGCTGTGAGAAATCATGGGTCAGCATGACTTCATTAAACAGCAATGAACAAAGAGATCCTGCTTCAAACAAGATGAAAGGCAAAGACTGACATAAGCGACAGTCCTCTGCTCTCCATATAAACTTTGTGGCATGTACATGCCTTCTTTCTCACACACAAACATAGATATCATATTTACATACACACAGAGACAAACACAAAAAATTAATTTCAAAAATATTGTTCTCAGTGAATTGAAATGTGTTTTATCTGACTTTTCCTTAAAACAAGAGTAGCCAAACCTGATAAAAAGTAACAAACAAACAAAAAAAAGTTGATGGACCAATATCACTAACCACCATTAATTTAAAAATACTAAGTCAAATATAAATTCCGATCCTATATTTAAAAATACAGATGTTGCATCATGACCAGATCAATATTATTTGGTATTATCAAGTATTGCCATGGAAGACCAATATAACATTAGAAAGTCTGTAAGTGTCATCTTAATGAGTTTATATGTAGGGAAAATATGTGTAATTATCTTAAAAGATATATTATTTTCTAACTTTCCCCGAATTTGAAAATATAATCTCTTAAAAAAAAAAAGATTTATTATTATGTATATAGTATTGTGCCTGCATTTACCTCTGTGGGCCAGACGAGGGCATCATATCACATCATAGATGGTTGTGAGCCACCTTGTGGTTGCTGGGAATTGAACTCAGGACCTCTGGAAGAACAGACAGTGCTCTTAACCTCTGAGCCATCTCTCTAGCCCTATAATCTCTTTATTACACAATGAATAGATAATACTTTGGAAATTTAATATTTTTAAAGTATTTTAAAATGCTTGTAATTTCTTTTGTGTGTTCACTCTTTGTCATATGAAGGAAAATAATTTTATGTGTATAAAAAGAGATTATATGACAAAGAGTGAACACATGAAAGAAATTACAAGCATTTTAAAATACTTTAAAAATATTAAATTTCCAAAGTATTATCTATTCATTGTAGATCAAGTCAAAATCACTCTATCATTGTTTCCACTAAATATAATTCTATTCTAGCCGTGATGACATGGAAATTATAAGATAAATAAGGTAATAAATTTTATTGTATCCCCTCCAACCCCGTGTGTATCATATATGCATGGGTACACTCAGAGGTTAAATAAGGGAGTTTGATCCTTTTGAGCTCGAGTTACAGACTGGTGTAAGACTTCTGATACATGTGTTGAGAACAAACCTCACTTGGGTCGTCTGAAAAAGCTGCAAGTTCTTTTAGCCTCTAAGCTATCTCTTCAGCCCATGAGATAAGTAAATAGCAAAAAGTTTCAGTCAAAAACTGAGTAATGGAGGAATGAAATTATTGTTACTTATAAAGTATGCTGAAAAACAATTAAAATAAAATTTAAGAATTGTTGATAGTCACAAAATAAATGCATTTGGCTTCTTATTTTAAATTTTCTGAGCACCATGAGACTGGCTACACATTACAGAAAAATAAAACACTACAAACTAAAATTAAAAATGAGATTTTTACACTGACCAAATTGGCTGGCAGAAAAAAGTATAACTGCAAGTTAAAAAATTAAATATTTGCTACCAACTAATATGTTTAACAACAGGAGAATAGAAGCAATTGTATAACATGATAATATCACCATCATGATGTCAAAGGATAAAAGTAATCAATGCCTCAATAGTACTACTCAGCAGTAACATCAAGAACCACAATTATCAGCATGTTAATATATCCTCAGAGGTGTGATAGTGATGCTTATATCTTGGATGCAACCAATAACTATCAAGTTGTACTTGTTCAAAAGGAGAAGTACTGTAAACCTAGCCAACTATCAATGGTTGATGAGACCATGGAATCTAAAGAAGCTCCTACTGCCGATTTCCAAAGCCAACTTAACTTCTATCTATATCCTATTTATTTATGCTCAGAGATAACTGTAGCCCTGATCTCATCAAAGCTCATGTACACAGAAGATAGAAACAATTACAGAAATGCACAACTGTTCAAGACGTGAAGAACCACTGACCATGGGATGGTCAATAGAGTCATCTATAATACTTCCCCCTAGAACATTCTAGAAGAGGGATAGAAAGATCGTAAGAACTAGAGAACTGGGTCATGTACTGTGAGATAGTATCTTCTACATAAAATAGGTAAGGGCATAGTTCATGGGTTTTGACTCATGAGATATCAATAATATGATTGTCAAAACAAGGCTTGAATAATGACAACAGGAGTTGACATGGCAAGACGGATGAAGGAAAATATCACAAACCCCAAACCACAGATAAAGAGCTATAGAAAATTAAGACTCTTTGGCTGGGTGGTTGTGGCCCATGCCTTTAATCCCAGCACTTGGAAGGCTGAGGCAGGAAGATCACTGTCAGTTCAAGGCCAGGCCAGCCTGTTCTACAACGTGTGTCCAGGACTATGATGGCTACAGAGAGAGACCATGTCTTGAAAAAAAAAAAAAAAAAAAAAAAAAAAAAAAAAAAAAAAAAAAAAAGAGCCTCCTCCTGGCAGGAGAACCAGGCTTCCCTAGGAATGAACCCTGAGGTCAATCCTGTAAAAGTATAATATAAACAATACTAAGTTGATATTATATGTTATTTCATTCAACTTATTAAATTCATTGACATATATATTATATATTTAAAGAAAAGCAGGCCATGAATTTGAAATCCATGGAGGGTATAGAGAGAAGAAAGGGAGAGGGAAGTCGTGGAAATATAATATTCATATATGAAATTTTAAAATGAATATACTTACATATGAAGACATGGGTGACATAATTTCAGTATACAGCATTATTGTGTTTTATTAAGTAAACAGTAAAATAAATTATAACATAATGTACACATAGCATTTATAAATGAGTACATTGAATGTAAATTTCTTTTAAAATAATACAATTTAACTCTTGTGGAAATGGGGTTTGGGCAGTGATAGGTGCAGTGGTGTGGACTAAACCAGGGGCATATAAGGGTTTCTATTGTAATTTCCATAGTAATAGCAATCTTTCTCCTACTAAGCTGTTGATGAACTGGTTAATCATCCATCCTATGGTATATAGCACACACACAAACACACACACACTTAATTTTTGGCACATTACAATGTTACATTATGTTATTTTTACATAGAACATGCTATGTTGCATGAAAACTACAAGGAATGTCAAGATAGAGAGGAAATGTTAGGAAGTAGCACTTTTCTTGGTTACTGAGTTAATTAGATGATGGTCAAAGTTGTCTATCTACTAAAAGAACACAAACAACCATACTTACAGGAATTCCCAGTATCTGGGCCACAAGGAATGAGTACAGAAGTGATTTGTTTTTATTCCCTTTACATTCCAACACTTTAAATCAAATTTCATGATGAGAAGAATATTCCGTATGTCCAAAAGTGCTAACGTTCACCACAGTAAAATTAACCTAAATCATATTAAAATATACTAATAGATTAAGGCATCTATATTAAAAGATAAGTAGGGACCAGATGGATGTCTCAATGAGAATAAGTACTTGTTTTCTGAGACTGATCACCTGAGTGTCACACCCAAATCTCAGATGGTAGAGGAGAGAACTGACTCCTACGGCACCTGCGCAAAATACGCAAAGTAAACGAACAAATGAAAAATAGAGGCAATTAACTTTTATTTATCAGCTTTAGTGGAACTTGCCTCAGGGGTTTTGTTCTCTTCTTGCCAGGAATATTGCAGATTACCTAAAAGAAATATTTTTATTACTTCTTTTATTTTCTGTGATTATAACATTGATTCTTCCTGTAAGTAGGTCCTACATAGCAACGGAAGATCCATTTGGATCCAGAACAACAAATGAGATCTGTTTTAAAAATAGGCTTAGATTGGTTGCACAAAGGGCAGATAGCTTTAAGTTCAAAAGCTTTATGAGTGAATTAAAAAGTCATTTGAAAATATGGGCAAAATTTATATGTATAAGTGATGATGGTGTTCAGCACATGGAGGAAAGTCTTCAAGAAAACAAAGAAACAGACTTGTCAAGCATGAGTGCGGTAGAGGCTGCAGTATCTAGCTAAGCATACACCTAGTAGATACTGCCTCTGACTGAGTTTTCTTTTAGATCCACTTAGGTCTGAATGAGGCTTGACATTTTTGATAAAGTCTATCTGGATAAAAAAGGGTAAAGGAAACATGATTAAAGTCTATTTAACACTAAGAATTGATTACATGCAAGTCACTTGGTGCGATCTTTCTTACATGCAGAGAAAAGAGAAAACTAAGATTTTAAAAGTCGTGAATAAAAATCATTAGCTCTGTTAAGACCCCCAATTAAAATTATTAGGATTCTGATTATTTGTGTGTGTGTGGGGGGCAGCATAGTTACACACCTTCTCCCAAAGTCACTCAGCTCTTCTTGAGAAACCTGATCATTCATTTTATTCCACTTTCAAATAATGTCATGAACCATTTGAATTTTTTTGCCATTTTACTTTATTCTAATAATCCTGCTCATAAAAATATGACTCATCCCTACTCAGTATGTGGCTGTTCTTATTGCAAAAGTAATCTTCCCATCTATATTAAAATACTTATTAACAAACTGTTACCATCAGAGCAAAGCATTTTCAGCTAAAAAGAGACACAGATGTGGGGTTTCTTTTTAAGAAGAGACAGTTCTGTATTTTAATATTCCAGACTGTAAAAAAATGAAACCCAAATGCCAAAATATTGAATGTGAAAAATCACTTCCTTGGATAAAAATTGAGATGTAATCTGAGCAATTAATTAAATAAAAATTTTTATAAAAGAAAAGAAAAGGCAATGAAAAAGGAAGAAAAATCACTTCCTTGATTTTCTATCTTTGTGCCATCATAAAATTCTATTTTTATTCTTTATTATGACCTCTCCTCTGAGAGGAAAATCAGTGCAATGACACATGGAAGTAAAAAGTAAACAAACAAACAAACAAACAAAAAACCCAGAGTCGGTGGGTAAATTCAGCTCTTTAACATCTTGAAGCAGTGTGGCTATAGTAGGTAGAACTGAATAGACCATGATCTAATGATAAAGCTGGGTAGGAGTGATATCATATACAGCACTTGAAAGTAATGCCAAGAACTTTGATCTTCATTATAATCACAGTAAGAAGACAATGTGCTGTGTGAGAGTTTGTGTGTATGTGTGTGTGTGAGCTATGTATGTGAATGTGGATTCATATTTGTGTGGGTGCATGCATGTAGATGTACGTATATATGTATGTGTATACGTACATTCAGAAGCCAGTCCTGAGTGTAGCTTTCTTTGTCAATTAAACACAAGCAAGTCACTTTGGATGAGGAAACTTTGTGAGAAAAAATGTCTTTATAAGTTTGGCCCTAGGCAAGCCTGTAGGATGTTTTCTTTATTAACAACTGATGAGGAAGGACCCAGAGCATTATGGGTGGCAGGGGGTCCTGGGCTGTATAAGAAACTAAACTGATTAAGCAAAGAGGTGTTAGCCAGTATGCATCACTCCTCCTTGCCTCTGTATCAGTCTCTACCTCAAGGGAGATAATGATGGAAAGTTGTTTTAAAAACAAAATCCCAAAGTTCAATTTTACCAGTAAAGATTCAGGACCCAGATGTTGGGATGAAAGACTATTGGCCCAGAGAGGCAGAGAAAGCACCCAGTTGACCTCCCTGCCCAGCTGATGTCTCAGAAGGAAAAAAATCCCCTTCTTCTTCACACTTGCTTCACCCAGATTGATCCCAAAAAGAACCAGAAAGACTCGAAACCGCTGTAAGTAGAAGAGAATCTTTAATTCAGGCCCGGGCTGGCCCACGCCCAATCCCCAAATCAAAGGTCTCCGGAAGTGACAACAGCATTGACCTGAGGAACTTTTTATAGTTGACATAAGGGGTGGGGGAAATCTAAAGTCCAAAAGTTACAGAGAGGGAAAAGCCCAAGACCACTCAAAGCTTAACTTTCTTTGTTCTTTTTTTGTTCGCCATTTGCTCAGGGAAGTGTGTAATCCCATATCCGGGGGACGGGTCAGTTGCTATCAGATAATGCTATTTCTGGTTCTAGCTATGAGCTCGAATCTCTTTTAAGTCTGTTTCTTCAGAGAGTTTTGCGGACCTCAGATAGGCCATTTGTGATGCCAAGATCATCCAGTGTTAGCTCAAAAGGCTCGGGCTTTCTTGGATATTAATAGCACTTCCCTGGCTCCACTCTTTCTCTCACGTTCTTTATTTCAATTCCTCCCTGTCTAATAGGGAACTCATCTTGAATCTTCGAGATGTATTTAATTTTAGTCTTTCAGTTGGGAATATGGACGGAGGACTCATCTTCTATAGCTGCTTGGATGCTGGCATAGGGTCGTCGTCGTTGGGGGGAGCAGGACTGGATGATATGGTGCAGCAGTCCTCAGAAGTTCCTGTTGGGGAGTTTAGAAAGTAGAAATGTTTAAAGTTTAGAAGTCATTAACAGTTTCATCAGTGGCCGGTCCCTGGTACTGTGACCTTAGCACCGTTAACCGAATGATGCTCAGTCTCTGCTTAGTATATGTTAATAGTTCATTTAGCAAGCATGGCCTGAAAGTGACTAACAGCAGTAGAATTATGAACGGGCCCAGGATGGTGAATATTAAAGTTGTTAGCCAAGGTGATGCATTAAACCAAGTTTCCAACCATCCTGTCTTGGTTTCTCTCTCTCTCTCTGTGTCTTTTTTATAGACCTTCTCTGACTTTAGCTAGGGACTCTTTTTATAATGCCAGACCTAGTGACATAAAAACAGCATTCTTCTCTGAGCACCACACATAACCCTTCTTGTTGTAAGAACACCAAGTCAAAACCTCTTTTGTTTTGAAAAAGTACTTCTGCCAAAGAGTCAACATTTTCTTCTAAACCTGAAAAATAGCTCTCTAATCATTGACCGTCCGAGTCTATAGAGTCTCTTAACTGACTATAATGCTTGTCCTGAAGGATCAGTGAGGGGATGTCTGTTCCTGCACCCACAGCTCCTAGCCACAGTAGCACAGTGGTGGTTGTACCTGTTATAGGTTCTCTTTTGTTTCTCATATGACTTTGGCTAAATGGGTCAAAGGCCAGGAGAAACTCTTCATTGCTGTGATAAATGGGCCAGGGGATCAATTGTACTAGCATGCAGTAAGAATCTGAAAGTAGCTTACTATATACTCAGGGGGTCAGGCCAGAGGAACAGGCCCACCATGTATTGTTAGCGGGGGACTAGATATTGGTCTATTCCTATCCTGACAGTAGAGGACTATTCACAGAGGCTCCCATGGGTGTCTGGGATCATTCCCACACAAGTCTTGCTCCCAGAGACCAGTTGGAGAGTAAGTCTGGCCTGTGGGAGTTGATTCCATCTGCAACTGGTCGTATCTGCAGCAAGAGTATAGTTACTGACAATTGCTATGGTTTCAGAAAGAGGAGGCCATGCACTATAACATGATGAACAAGACTTGGTGAGGTCTGGGCAGGTCCCATTTAGAGCTTTATAGGTGTTGAGCATTAATTCCCAGAGGGGATGAGACTGGGTCTTTTTGTCTTGGTAAGGCTTTGGAGGAGGAGTATATGGGGAGTTAGGGTTCTCTGTTGCTCAGCGCACTTTGAAAGTAGTAGAGCCTATAAGGGGGGATGCCAGTTTGGGAGCATGTGAACACCCTTTGCCATTCTACCTCAAGCCACTCTACCATCCCGAGATGTACCCCCCAAATATTTGCCTTGTTGACAATTAGTTTGTCTTTTACCCTGCTCAGTAAAAGAAACTGTGAGTTGATTGCAAGGTTAGGGGTTACTTCAAATGTTATCAGTGACTGCCCATGTACATTTATCATATTTGGGGTCTCTGGACAACTGGATGAGTAGAGTGGAAATAGATTTCCAGTTAGTGGCATATTCTTCATATCCCAACTCTGCACAGTATGTCAGCCATAGTCCCACAATGTTCCTGCTGCCAAGGATAATTAAAGCAGGTGGGACACATATACAAATGTACCTTGGAACCTTCTGCTTTATATATCACTTGTGTCTCTGATGGCATGGCGAGAGCTAGGTCAAAGCTTAACTTGGGGAACCAAGTGTTTGGAGGAACTACCTGAGATGCTGAAGCTAAAACATTGCTATATTCATCCCACAGCTGTAGGCTCTCTTTCTTAACAATTCAACTTTATTATACAATCCGAGTATCTTACACAAGAGGGGAAAAAGGTTAAAGGGAAAAAAGATTGAACCTTCAGGTATCCATTCCATAGGACGTGTCCCTAGGTGTCTCTGGCCTGTGCGCTGGTCCAGCCTGTTCGCTGATCCTCCTTCCGATCAACGTGCGCTCAAGCCCGGTCTGACCCTGCTGCTCCTCTCTCCTCTCTGCCTTCCTGTCTCCTTTTCCCATTGAGGGTCGATTAGAAAAACAATAGTCTAGGTGGAGTCCCCAGGTCTACTTCCCAAATTCCAGGCCTAGGATGGCTCCACCCAGTCTATCTCAGGGAGTATCCATGATGTGTCCAAGTGTAAAGCCCACCAAGATTGCTTTCACCTGTGACAAAGCTTACAGTCCTTCCCACATACAGTTGTGCAGTTTCCCAACAGTGGTATATAATATTAACATTCCTATTATAAATGTGATAGTTTTAGCTTGAGTGGTGAAGGTCCCTTTTTTACTTTCCATTTTGTTACACTGGGGGTCAAGTGGTCTTCTTGAGTTGATGGTGCATTGGCAGGATAACGTGCATGTGATGAACCCACAAAAGCAATGCTGTCAACGCTCAATGCAGTTGGAGTTTTCAGCAATACCATGTATGGTCCCTTCCAACATGGTTCCAGCAACCCCTGGTTATGTCTTCTAATATAGACCCAATTTCCTGGTTGGAACTGGTAAGGTTCTGTTGAAGGTAAAGAGCTCTGAGGTCATCTAGCAGGTGCCTGTCCTCAAATACTGTGATGACCTCAGCCTGGAGTTTGGAGATAATGGGAGAAGGGTCACCAAACATAATTTCAAAAAGGGTGAGTCCCATCTGGTATGGAGAGTTTCATACTCAATAGAGTGTGAAAGGAAGGACAGCGACCCAGTGCCCGCCAGTCTCCAAGGTCAATTTTGTTAAAGTCTCTTTTAGGGTTCTATTCATCCTCTCTAACTTCCCTGAACTCTGGGGTCTATAGGCACAATATAACTTCCAATCAATCCCCAGTCCATGGCCAAACTTTGGCTTTCCTTGGACACAAAAGCTGGTCCACTGTCTGACCCTATCAACTGAGGGAATCCATACCTGGGGAGAATGTCTCCTAACAATGTCTTGGCTACTATCTGCTGTTTCATGCTTTGTTGGGTAGCCTTCCATCCATCCTGAAAAGGTGTCTACAAAAATGAACAAACATTTGTAACCATATTTACCTGGTTTCACTTCCGTGAAATCTACTTCCCACTAGGCTCCTTGTCTTTTACCTTGCAGGTGGGTCCCTGAACTTTTACCATTAGGCATAGCATTGGTCAATCGACACATGTTGCAGTGAGTGACAATGTCTATAATATTTGAATTTGCCTTCCTAATTGCTTTATGGAGTGTTGGACTAACTCCTGCATCTTTCAGATGCCCATGTGGGAAGAGCGATGTATTTTTTGTAACACCTTTGTCCCTAACTTTTCAGGTAATATCAGGTCTCCGTCGGCTGATTTCCTTGATTCATGTAGAAATTGAGACATGGGCGACCTTTTGGCCCATTTAATGCCTTTTGGAGAGTAGTCTGGTTGCTTGGGGAGGACTGGATCTCTGGGGTCGACTAGAGTCAAGGAAGGTTCAGCCTCTAATATATTTGTCTTTGCTATCTGGTCAGCTTGGTTGTTTCCTACTGCTGTGGGTGAGTTTCCTTTTTGGTGTCCTGAGCAGTGGATGATAGCAAGTTTCCTGAGGAGCCAGAGGGTTTTTATTAATGCCAATATTTCTTCTTTGTTCTTGATGGTTTTTCCTTCAGCTCGTAATAATCCTCTCTTCCTGTAGATGGTGCTATGCACATGGGCAGTTGCAAAAGCATACTTACTATCTTATGCAAGTTCAGTCTTAGGCCCGCCCCTAAAGTCAGTTCCTTTGTCAGAGTGACCAACACAGCTTTTTGTGGGAAGTTCCCGCTAGAAGGGATTCAGCCCATACGGTCATAATCAAGGACGCTACTGCAACTCCCACGTGTTTGTTACCATCCCGAATGAAGCTGCTCCCATCTGTGAACCAGGTCTTATCTGCATTGTCCAGGGGGAACATCCTGGAGATCATCATGGATCCCATATGCAGGTGCCAGGATCCCAGCACAGTCATGTGGGGGAGCCATCTAGGTTCGGGTCTGGCAGTAGGGTTGTTGGGTTCAGAGAGGTTGGTACCTGGAAGATGACTCCAGGCGGATTTAGTAGTAGTTTTTGGTAATGAGTCAGACGTGCGTTTCTCATCCATTGGTCTGGAGGTTGCCTTAGAATGCCCTCAATGGCACAGGGGGTGGGGTCGTTACAATCAAGTCTTGTCCAAGTGTTATCGTATTAGCATCCTTGACTTAATAGTACTACTGCAGGGATAATGCGAAGGCAAGGTGGCCAGCCCCTTGCCACTGGGTCTAATCTTTTGGATAGATAAGCTACTGGCCTCCTCCAGGGTTCAAGCATCTGGGTGAGGATGCCTTTAGCCACTCCCTTCTTTTTATCAATGAACAGCTGAAATGGCCTGAGGGCTGGGGCAGATAACAATGTCTTTTTTATGGCTTCAAAGGCTTGCTGATGTTCAGCTGTCCGGGGGAAGTTACCTGTTGTTTTTTTTGTTTTATTTTATTTTGTTTTTTGTTTTTGTTTTTGTTTTTTTGTGGCCGCATAAGGAGCTTAGCAAGTTCTGCAAAACTTGGTATCCAGATCCTGCAGAATCCAGCTGATCCCAGAAATTCCCACACTTGCTTTGGATTGTTGGCAGGTGGGATCTTCAGGAATGTTTCTTTGTGGGCATCTGACAGCCACATCTTACCTCCTTTTAAGATGAAACCCAGATACTGTACCTCTGATGTGCAGATCTGAGCTTTCTTTGCGGAGGCTCTGTATCCGAGTTTTCCCAGAATCTGGAGCAGGCCTCTGGTCCCTTGTAGCCATGTTTCTTTATCTGCAGCTGCTATGATCAGGTCATCTACCTACTGTAATAGAGTAACTTGGGGATGTTGTTCTCTCTACTCACCCAACTCTTCATTCAGGGCCTCATCGAAGATCGTTGGGTAGTTTTTGAAGCCTTGTGGCAGTCTTGTCCAGGTTAATTGTCCATTCACTCTGATTTCTGGATCGTGCCACTCAAACACAAGGTATTCTTGAATTTCTGGGGAGAGAGGCAGGCTGAAAAAAGCATCCTTTAGGTCCAAGACAATATACCATTGATACTCTGGGGACAGGGCACTCAGGAATGTATACGGGTTTGCCACAGTTGTATAAATGTCTGTCACTCACTCGTTGACTTCCCTGAGTTCCTGTACTGGATGATAGTCATTTGTGTGTGGCTTCTTGACCAGCAGCAAGGGTGTGTTCCAGGCTGACTGGCATTGTTTGAGGGTTCCCAATTACAGCAGTCACGAGGTATAGGGAATGATTGCCTTTTTAGCTTCTAAGGGGATCAGGTATTGTCAAACCCTGGCTGGATCTGCACCAGGTTTTAATTCAACAAAGATTGGTGGCCTGTGTTTGGCCAGTCCTATGCTTCCCATTTCTGCTCACGCATGGGTAAGTCTCTCATCCAGGCTTCTATGCCCCCATCTGGCTTTACAGCAAGACTGAAAAGTCTATATTCATCTGCTAAGGTGTTAGTGAGGACATGAACAGGGGTCCCCTTTTGGTCAAGAACTTCAATACTATTTGAGATGAAATGTATCTGTGCCCTAGTTTAGTTAGGAGGTCTCTCTCCCCAGCAGGGCATAGGGGCAGTCTGGTATCATCATAAATGAGTGGGTTACTCAGCCCCTTCCTAAATCCACTGTTCTTTGAGTGGTCCATTGATACTGTTTCATCCCAGTGGCCCCTTGTACCTAGGATATTCTACTGGACAGTGGGACCTTCAGTTGCAGTAAGACCAAGTGTTGTGCTCCACTGTCAACCAGGAAATTTACAGGTTTCCCCTCCACTTTTAGGGTTACCCTAGGTTCAGGGTATCTTAAATACCCTTCAAATCCATGTCCCTCCTTCCTGTGTTTTCTTATATCAACTGGTTGCTTGCTCTGCCTCGTGACCCATGGTTGGCCTTATATAGGTTTTGTTTATAGATAACTCTTGGATTAAAGGTGTATGCTAGGGCTAAGCCACAACACAATCACTGTTTATAATAAACAGAATATTCTGGGAAATGGATGGAACTAGAAAAGAACATCCTGAGTGAGGTAACCCAGACCCGGAAAGACATGCATGGTATATACTCACTTATAAGCAGATATTAGCCACTACAATAAACAGACCTAAAGAAACTAAATAACAAGGAGGACCCCAGAAAGAATGCTTAATTCTAATATAGAAGGACAAATAGAATAGACCTGGAAGCAGTTGAAGAGAAGAAACAGGAAGGGAGCCTACCATAGAGGTCCTCTGAAAGATTCAACTCAGCTGGAGATCCAAGCAGATGCTGAGACACACAGCCAAACTCTGGGGTGGAACACGGGGAGTCTTATGGAATAGTTGGGGAGAAGAGAGACCTGGAGGTGTTTAGGAATTCCACAAGGAGACCAATGGAGTCAGCAAAATCTGGGCGGAGATGGAGGGTGCTGCAGAGATTGATGTACCAATCAAGGTCCATGCATGGTCTAGACCTAGACCCTCTGCTCAGATGTAGTCAATAGGCAGCACTGTCTCCTTGTGTGTCCCATAATAGGTGGAGGAGGGACTATTTCTCGCGTGGACTCTGGATCCTACAGGTTGTTCATTTCCCCGTGGCAGGGCAGTCTTTCCAGCCACAGATTAATAGGATACAGGCAGTACAGATGAGACTTGATAGTCTGAGGTCCAATGTTAGGGGAGGAGGGATTCCACTTTCTGAAGACAAGGGGAGGAAAGGAGAGGGTATGAGGCAGGAAGGGTGGGATTGGGAGGTGATGAAGGAGGTGTCTACAATCAGGATGTAAAGTGAACAAATTCACAACAAAAAATTAAAAACATTAATATTAAATAAATGAATAATTTTTTTTTAAAGTGTATGCTAACTAGGGCTGAGCCACACCTGAACTAGAAACATGTTTTTCCAGTTCACATTTTCAGAGTTCACAAAGTGATCAACTATCCTGCAACAAAAAGTGATGGAGGAGTTTATAGGAAGTAGATCCTTTCCTCTTAGGCTGCTGTTGGCCATTATGTTTGATCTTAGCAATAACAACTTTAAGTCAAGAGTCAGACTCCTTTTGTGTGTGTGTGTGTCAGATTCTTGGTAAGCCAAGGAATCCTGAGTGACTATGTATTGTTGACATTAGCGTAGCCATGTCAAGAACCCAATCCCTTAAACCCATGGGAATGACAAAAAGGATGGCAAAGCCTTTCTTTGGTCTCAGGAGGACTTTACAAGTCTGAGTAATTAGGAATTACTCATCAGTCTGTGCAAAACCAGTAACTGCACCTTCCAATTTTGGAAGTTTTAAGTATTAGAGGCTGCTAGCTCACAGAGACCTCCAACTTAAACTAGCTTATTTTTTTGTTGTTGTTGTTTTTGAGCTGTTTAGTTCTCTCATTGCTTTCTGATTGTTGGAGCAGTTGGTGAATCTCCATCAAAGCTTGAACAGGCCACCTGAACCCAGATTTCTGCACATGGCTAGGTATCTGTTCTTTTCATTATTCGCCGGACATTTGAACATGTACCTCTCCTCTCCCAGTAAAGAATTTTAAAAGAAACATATCCAGAATAAATTCCAGTGACTGTGAATAGGCAGGACTGGCTCAATAACAATGGCAAGGCAAAATAGAGTATTTTCTAAGGACATAGCCAGTGCTAAGAGTGAGTATTCAGCAGTACTGAGCACCACTAAACAGTTGGAGAACATCCTGTGTATATGAAATGTAGCTTCCTGTTTGTTGTTCAGCATCCAGGGGGTGGTCTGGGTCTCCCATCCAGCCAGTTGGTCCAGGCACTGCTTGGAACAGGCAGGCCTTGAGATCAAAGATCCCAAGTTCTAGTTTTTTGCTCAGGGGCAGCTGAGAGCATTCAGTGTGATGCTAGTGGCCTAGGCACTAGGCCAGGTTTCTGGGTTCACCATGGGAGGTGGAAATGGGTTTTCCACAGAGTGTTACAGTTTATCTCTTTCAGAGCAAGACCACAGGTGTCAGATGGAAATGGATACTCAGGATAGCCACAAGACAGTGACAATTCCAAGAAGTGTTTCTGCCCTTCATGAGAAGAGCATGACAGAAGAAGTGGGGAAACATCTGAAACTAACCAGAAGGCAATTCAATTGTTGGTATCGGAAGGCAATGTAAACTGGGCATTCCAATGGCCTGCGATGATACCTCAGCGCTTTCCTTAGGCTGCTGTGCTAAGCATGGCAGGGGATGTGGATTGATGCCCCAAAGGCAGGTCCTATGAGAACAGGCCAGGCAGGTGCTTCCCTGGTGGGTTAGTACAGGTCTTGCCACGATGGAGCAGACTGTCCCAGATGCGTACGAATGGAGGAAAGTCAATAGAGGTCTTCAGCCCTGTGCAATCTGGAAGTTCTTCAGGAGCTCTTTCTTCTACAGAAGAAATGAGGAGTCCAAGATGGTCATGATGGAGTGAAAAAACAAGCCAACCTTTATTCCTGCATTAGGGATTTCTAAACCTTGGTCGGTCAGTGAGGAAGTGTTTGAGGGAGAATGTGTCTGATTCCTAGAGCTAAGGGTGCTGATACTTAATTTACATACAGTGATTCAGTATCTGATTTACATGGAATAACAAGGGGCCACACCTGGCGAGAATTAAGAGGGTAGCTGAAAGGAGCTGCTGCTGCCCATGCCAGCACACAAAAATGCTCATTCTACGTTTGCCGAAACAACGGGAGGAGATGTACGCTTCTGTGTACATTGCTGTTAAGGTTACTGACTTTCTAGGGCAGTTGTGGTGATATAACTGGTGACACTGGAAAACAATTCCCAGGAAAAAGAGGTAGACACTCCAGAGGGAACCACTGATCAGCACTGGCATTAAATTAGATTTCTCCTGCTGCTGCATTCTCAGCATGCTTTTCCATGGTAACCAAGTTCAGATAGCTCTCTTAGGTGAACAGGTCAATAGCTCTTTGTCTTATTGTTCTTATTTTTAAAATTAAGGAAACTATTTTTATTTAGGAGCCTAATAAAGTTTTATAAAACTTTCTCTCTTTCCATATAAGTTCTTAAAAGTTATTCTGTGAGTTAGAAATGAAATATACTTTAAAAGGAGAACCAAGTAAAGAATAAGTGGTATAGCATAAAGGAGTAACTCAACTTTGGGTAGGATGTTATCCTGAATTTTAAGAGCAAAGAGCACATTATGTACTGCTGGAGAACAAAATGTTCTACAATTGATGGCTTTAAATATCAAATTGAAGGACTGCGGAAATGGTTGAGTGAGAAAAATAAGCACCATGCCAAGCAGAAGGAGCTGACTATCACCCCCAGCACATGCATATAAAAGCTGAGTGTTGGCCATGAGGTTGTATCCTCAGAGCCCCAAAACCAGAGACAAGGAGAAATTGTGCTGTCTGCCAGGTGAGTTTTGCCAATGAGAGACCCTGCCTCAAAAAGCAAAGTCGATGGCCCTAGAGGACTGAGACCTGAGGTTGACTCACCATGCTTGTATTCATATATCCACAGACATGGAAACGAAAATGCACACATATACACACAGAGAAAAAACAAGTAAGTGAAATAGTAGTCAGAAGTAAAATATAACTTTTAAAGCTTAGGCTACATTTGTATATTGATTATTAATAAAGTTAGTGAACAACTAAACTGAGCATATGAATTTAATTATGTTTTTAAATTTATAAAAGTAGTACTGATTACTTTGCTCCTCATCTTGTTGCTAATTACTAGTAGTGTGGAGATTCCCGAAGCAACCTTGGGTAATAAGGATGCAAATGTTAAAAATGGTCTGGGTCCTGGTCAACTCAACAGCCCATGTGTGACCGACATATGTCACAGTCTTGCCTCCACAATTCATATGCCAGATATTTTGGTAGATTATTAAATGGATTTGGCTTTGATTTTAAGGAAAATGTTAATAAACTGTGAGAGCCAGGAATTTAACTTATGATCCTAAAAACACCTTATAGACACCTTTTATAGTTTCTTCTGATCCATATATTCTTTGAAGTTAAAATGAAAAAGTCGACATCAATGGCTCAATTTAATTTTCAGTCTGTGAGAAAATGTAGTCTGAGTCTGCACCCTTAGTAATCATAGGCCATCAGTGCCTTAGATAACTGAGAAAAAAATGAAAGCCCTAATTATTCATTAAATATTTACTGTAGTTCAGGGCATAGTTTTATTAGTTTATGCTTATTTCCTGGAAAGATAATACAAGTTCAGACTTCTCTGAGCACTGAGATCCTGATTAATGTTGGTTCTTTGTTCAGAACTTCATACGTATTTGCAAAATGAGATTGCTCACTGGGTGTGTGTGCTGTACCACAGTGCTCCGCTCTAAGGAAGTGAGTGTCACTTGAGAAATCAACTGAAAACTTGTCTCATGAGAGATGTTACTATTTCAGAAACCTAATTAGAGTGAGGTTTTATGCCTTAGGAGGACTGTGAAGATAGCCAGGTTGGGGTCTTAAAATTTTTCCCCATTTACCAAGTTCAACAGTTTCACATCATGTTATCTGCAAAACCAGAAACATTCATGATGTGCTGTGAGGTTTACAGTTTGCTCTCTGTGTCTTTCTGTTTCTATCTCCCTGTCTTTTTATTTATCTGAATTTCTCTCTCTCTCTCTCTCTCTCTCTCTCTCTCTCTCTCTCTCTCTCTCTCCTCTCTCTCATGTTACTCCCTCTCTTACACAACACATTTTTTCCTTTTTCTCTCATACACACACACACACACACACACACACACACACACACACACACACATATATATATATATATACTCCGTATCACAAGCTATTTGATCTTTATCAGTGGGCCAAACTGGAATGTGAGATATTGGAAATCATTGAATCAGTGCATGATAAAACAAGCATAATTTGATTTGCAATCATATTAATTAAAATCTCTCATTTACATTAAGAACATTGGAATGGCCTCATGACAATGTAGATGAAAGAGTAACTCTTCCCTCTCATCAAATATGCACATGCTCCACACACCAGATCTCTGACACACAGCTATCTGAGATGACTAGCACCACAATTCTTATGTCTGGCTATGACTTCCCTTTCAGGAATCAACACTGCATGTGGATTTTTATGCTTCTGAGTACTCTATGATCATGCTAACAAAGGCCTGAATTTTGTTTCAAATAGCAACACTTAAGTAAAGTAGTCCCCATTCAAAACCATGTTCAGAATGAAGCTAAAACAAGAGGGGACTTTTGGTATTTGTACGCCTAGAAGATTGGTGACATTTGTGCCTACCTTCCTGGTTATGAGGCATTCCAGATCCAGAGTGGATCATCATCTATGGCCTTTCACCATTCATTCTCAGTGGCTTCTTGTGATAGAGAACATGATAAGCTCATCTTCCACTCAAATGTCTTATACTTGAAAGAACAATTTCCCCACAAATCAGGATACTTTACTCCTTCATATTGCTATATTACTTAGGTTTTAAACACAAATATCATCTCTATAGCAACACCATTATTGTAACTAAAGCACCTATCTGTCACCTCACCACCTCTCTGTACCATGAGCCTTCTTCATTTATAATACACTGCTGTCAGTGTCTGCAATATGTACTTTTCTCCATTTTCCTTCTCTCACAAGCCTTACAGGAATGTGGTCTGAATATGCCTTCTTGGTCCAGGACAGAGATTATAGACACAATTTGAAAGGCACTAATATATAAAATTTAATGAATAGAATCATGCATCTATCTCTACAATACATTTTTGAACATTTTATTGGTAGATATTGAATCCTTATGTCCCTTGACTTTGCATTCTCACAGCCTACTTAAATCTTTGGTGGTCATTAATCTTTAACACCTATAGATTTATTTTATATACGTCATAATCATAAAATCACATTATGTTGTATTGGTATTTCTGTGAAGGCTCCTTTGATTTAGCCAAGTATTATAATGTTCACACACACACACACACACACACACACACACACACACAGAGGAATACTTTTTTTTGATGAGTAATTTCTATTGTATAGAAACATCACATTTCATTTATTTACTTATTAGTTGATAGGTTATTTTCTCATTATTTGTAATATACAATTATACAGAAGATTTTATACAAATTTATGATTTACTTTATCATATATGGTATATACATATCTTTGAGCATATGTAATTGCTACATTGTATGTCAGAAATGTGCTCTATCATTTGAGGATCCACACAATACTTTCATGGTGTTGGCATCATTTTACAACCTCAGCAGTAGAATAAAAAAGTTTTAACTTCCATATCTTCAAGTACATGTTTAACATATGTGTTTCTGATTAGACACATTATAACAAGTGTGAAAAGAACCAAATTTTTCTTACTATAAAACAACTATTTATTTAGGTACAAGTTAATATAAAACTTCTAAATATGCAGTCCAATCTTGGAAGTTTTTCTTTTTATTCTCTTATTTTTTAATCTTTACAATTTAATTCTATAATTTTGGGAAATGATTTTGACAATGATTCTTTTTAGAATAAATCTGTTTAGAGAAATGGTGTTACTGCCAGTATTTTACATAACATTAAAATAGATATCAATTTGACTACGGGCAAGAGAAAGTTTTACCTGGTAACCATTTATACCTAGAAAGCATAATGAAAGAAGTATACTTGGGGAAAGAAGTGGGATGGTGGCACAAATATGCAATTGTAGATTTTGGGCGATAGAGGATTGGGTGGAAAGTTAATCTCTGCTACATAGTGAGTTTAAATCCATCATGAGGTACATAAGACCATACCTTTAAAAATTAAAACTAAAACTAAAACAGCAGCAGCAGTAACAACAACAAGAGCAGCAGCAGAATTGCTTTCTGTAATTTGGGCCTTGTAGTATCAGCTACTACAGGGGCTGAGGCAAGAGAATATCATGTTCAGTGTCTGTCCATGGTATAGAATGAACTCAAGACCAGGTAAGCAATGTCATCTGAGTATCAAAATAAAACAAAAAGGTCTGGGGCTGCAGCTCTATAGCAGTTATGATTGCTGAATTTGTACAACAACCTGAGCTGGATCCTAGATATGGCCCAAAGAAAAATAAATAATAACACCAATGAAAGTTTAATAACTTTGAAAAGAAAAAACAGGAATAATGGAACATTCTATGTAGACAGTGTTCCCTCCTTTGATTATGACCTTAGTATGTGTGGGGAAAGCCCAGTTCTTATAGAAAATAAAAAGTACAATTTTGCATAATAAAAACAATACATCATCAGGTGTTAGGACTCATGAACATCCAGAAAAAAGGACTTCCATACCCTATAGGCAGACTAAAATAAGGGTCAATATTTTAGGGTAATATAAAAATAAATATAATTCAGTGAAGATTGATTGATAATAAAATAATAATTCCTAAAGAAAAATTGAGTTACTCTTTTATAATTCATATAGGCCAAAAGGAGTTAACAAATTTTAGTTCATTAAGCATCATAAAACTCAATTGTAATATGGTATAAGAAGAAAGTTTTAAAACTTAAATATTTAAGATAATGTACATAAGTATTACATTCTTTCTATTTCTCCTTTTATATGGCAATAATTAGAAAGAGTTCCTAAAGAAACAATTTGCTAAGTAGCAAAATTCTTTTAGTAGATAGAAAAAAAAGTTTTTCAGCAAAATGCAATGTTGTATGATAATAATAGGCTCTAAAAATAAGCACAGGGAAACATCAAATATTATTAATTTACAAGAATTTTGTTATTCAAATGTCCTTGAATGTGTTTGAGGAACGACAGAACCTCCAGGTGATTAATTATTGCTAGAAGACATGACATTTTGCTTTGTGATCTTATGTATCTAAGAAATTAAAGGCAATTTCCCTATTACTTTTCTACTTTCTTCAGTCCACTCCAGGTACCCTTACTTCTACTGTGCTTGATTTAGAGGATGACAAAAGTATAAAACATATAGTATGCTTTTCCATAAAAGAAAACGTGATCAGATTGTTGTGGGGGTGGTGAAATGTAGTCACCTGAATAGAGTTCTAGAGGTAAATAGAGAAGAATGATTTAGTAAAAACAAGCAAGGTAGGAACAAGCTTGAAACACATAAGAAACAAAAGGGTGGCCAATGTGGCTCAAATAAGTGACAGAAAATGAATGTATGGTGGACAAATGCCTTAGAGTTATTTAGACTGACTACTGACAGAGCATATAGGCTGTAGTAAAGGTGACGGCTAAAGACCCATTAGAAGCAACAGTGATCTGCAGTGCCCTAGACCCTGAATTCCTTTTTCCAGACCACAAATCAGCCTATATTTCTTAAAATTCTCAGAGGCTTGCCCCACTAGGGACAACCAAGTGTGACCTACCACTCCAATAGCCTGCTTGCCAAATCCCTTAAATTATAACCAACATTAGCAAATAGAACCCTATTCCCTGTGCTCCATTTTCTGGCCCACAACTCAGCCTGCATTCTTGGAGGCCTTCCAGTATCAGGGAAAACTAGATGTCTAAAGACCTGCATAAAAATATAATTAAAAAGAACCAGGGCAATAGGACATCATCAGAACACAGGTATAGCAAGCCCAGAATATCCAAACACAACTGAAGCACAAGAAAATAAACCTAAATCCAATCTTAGGAAAATGATACAGGTAACAAAAAAACCCAGAATAGCAAAATCAATCTTATACAATAGACGATCCTCAGGAAGAATTTCCATACCCCATCTCAAGCTGTACTATAGAGCAACTGTAATTAAAACAGCATGGTACTGGCACAGCAATAGGCTGATTGATCAATGGAATGAAATTGAAGACCCAGAAATGAACCCACACACATATGGTCACTTGATTTTTGACAATGAAGCCAAATATTCAATGGAAAAAGGATAGCATCTTCAACAAATGATGCTGGTCTAACCTGATGTCTACATGGAGAAAAATGAAATTGGACCCATATTTGTCATCATGCACAAAACTCAAGTCCAAGTGGATTAAAGACCTCAACATAAAACCAGAGACACTAAGTCACTTAGAAGAAAAAGTGGGGAAGAGCCTGGAACACATTGGCACAGGAGATATTTCCTGAACTAAACACTAACAGCCCAGGCCTTAAGGTCAATGATTAATAATGGGACCTCATGAGGCTGAGAAGCTTATGTAAGGCAGGAGACACTGTCAACCGAACAAAATGACAGCCTACAGACTGGGAAAAGCTCTTCTCCAACCCTACATTTGACAAAGGTCTAATATTCAAAATATATAAAGAGCACAAGAAATTAAACACCACCAAACTAAACAACCCAATTGAGAAGTGGGGTTCAGAACTAAATAGAAAATTTTCAACAGAGAAATATTGAATGGCTGAGAAACAAAGAAATGTTCAACGTCTTTAGTCATCAGAGAAATGCAAATCAAAATGATTTTGAGATTCCATCTTATAACCATCAGAATGGTTAAGATCAAAAATTCAAGTGACACCACATGCCGGTGAGGATGTGCAGGAAGAGGAACACTCCTTCATTGCTGGTGGGAATGAAAACTGGTACAGCCATTTTGGAAGTCTATCTGGAGTTTTCTCAGAAAACTGGGAATCAGGCTTCCTCAAGATTCAGCTATTCCACTCCTTGGAATATACCCAGAAAATGCTCCACCACACAAGGGCATATCCTCAGCCATGTTCATAGTGGCCTTATTCATAATATCCAGAAACTGGAAACAGCTTATATGTTGCTCAGTAGAAGAATGGATAAAGAAACTGTGGTACAGTTACACTATGGAATACTACTCAGCTGTCAAAAACAAGGAAATCCTGAAATTTGTGGATAAATGGATTGAACTAGAAATGATCATAATGAATGAGTTAACCCAGAAGCAGAAAGAGTCAAATGGTATATACTCACTTATATCTGCACACTAGCCCAAAGAGCATGTCCAATGAAAGTCTTAACTTACCAGGAAACTGAGACAGAGAGGAGGACATCCTTCTGACACTCTAGTTAAGAGAAATATAGGAGATGGGGAAATAGAAGGACCCAGAGGGTCCTAGAAATCTACAAGAACATCTTGATGGGTGGATTGGGACCCAGATGGATCTGCTCAAACTATTGCATTAACCAAGGACAATATAAGTAGTAAACATCAAACCCCTACTCTCTTCTACCCAATGGACAGGACATTCTCCACAGTTATGTGGAGAGCAGGGACATGAACTCTGGTGCTCCATATTTCATCACTTCCTCTTGAGGGGAGGCCTGGTAACACTCAAAGAAATAATGAACAGGCTATTAAGATGAGAATTGATAGCCTATGACCATATAGTGAGGGAGGAGGTCCCCCTCAATCTTTGATCTAGGGGAGGGGAATAGGGAGAAAGCAGGAGAGAGGGAGGAATGGGAGGGTATAAGTGATGGGATAACAATTGAATTGTAATCTGAATAAATTAATAAAATTTAAATTTAAATTTAAAAAAGAAAATGATAGAGACCTTTAATGAGGAAATTAATAAATCCCTTAAAGAAATACAGGAAAATAAATGATGCAAATGAAAGAAATGGGTAAATGTTTTCAAGACCTGAAAATATAAATAAAACAAATCACAAACTGAGGTAAATTCTGGAGATGGAAAATCTAGGGGAAAAGACAGAAACTACAGACGTGAACATCACCAACAACATACAAGATATGGAAGAGAGAATCTCTGGTGTGGAAGATACCATTGAAGAAATTGATACATTGGTCAAAGAAAATGTCAAATCTAAAAAGTTTCTAGTACAAAGCGGCCAGGAAATTTGTGACACAATAAAAAAACTAAACATAACAATACTAAAAATAGAAGAAGGATACAACTTTAAGTTCAGAAGCCCAGAAAATATTTTCAACAAAATATAGAAGAAAATTTCCCTAACATAAAGAAAGAGATGCCTGTAAATGTACAAGAATCTTACAAATCACCAAATAGATTGGATAAAAAAATCCTCCTGCCACATAATAATCAGAACAAAGAACAAAAAAATAATATTAAAAGTCTAAAGAAAAAAAAACAAGTAACATAAAGACAGACTCATTAGAATTATACATAACTTCTCAACACAGATGTTAAAAGCCAAACGAGCCTGGGAAGTCTCCAAGAGACTACAGATGGCAGCCTAGTCTACTATATCCAGCAAAACTTTCAATCACAATAGATGGATAAAACAAGATATTCCATGAAAAGTAAAATTTAAATAATAATTCAATCTTACTGATACTAGAAGGGAAACTTTAGCCTAAGCCCATTTAGTACCCAAGAAAATACAGGAAATAAATAAATTCACACCACCAAAACCAAAAGAAAGGAAGCAGACTCCAGGACCACCATTACTACCAGAACCATCAAATAACAGGAGTTAGCAATAATTGGTCTTTTATATTTCTCAACATCAATGTACTAAATTCTCGAACAAAAACACACTAACTATCAAATGTATTGGAGAATAGGATCCTTCATTCTCTTGCATACAAGAAATATACCTCAGCCAAAAAGATAGATATCAGCTCAGAGTAAAAGAATGGAAAATATTTTCTAAGCAAATGGGCCCAAGACACAAACTGGAGTAGCCATCCTAATATCTAAAAAAATAGACTTCAAATTAATCAAAGGGAATGGAGATGCATACTTCATACTAATCAGAGGAAAAATCCACCAAGATTGCATCCCAATCATGAATATCTATTCCCCAAATGCAAGAACACCAACATTCAGAGAAGAAATATTACTAAAGTTTAAATTATGCATTGAACCCTACATGTTAATAGTGGGAGACTTTTATACCCTACTTTCTCTAATGGGCAGAGTGTCCAGACAGAGACTAAAGAGAAAAATAATGGAACTAGCAAATATTATGACTCAAATGGACCTAACAGATTTTCATAGAAATTTGACCCAAATACATAGGAATATAACTTTTGAGCACTTTATGGAAACTTTCACAAAATTGATCATTGGTTGCAAGCAAGTCTCAGCATATACAAGGAAATTAAAATAACCCCCTATATCTCATCAGAACACTATGAATTAAAGCAGGACTTCCATAACAACAACAGAAACAAAAGCAAGCCTACAAACTCATGGAAACTAAACAATTCCAACACAATAACCACCAGGTCAAGAAAGAAATAGAAAACTTTGTGGAATTCAATGAAAATGAAAGGACAACGTACCCTAACTTATGAGACATATAAGCAGTACAAAGAGAAAAGATCATAGCACTAAGTTCCTTAATAAAGAACCTAATAGTAGATGTGAAGGCTCTGGAACAACAACAGCAACAAAAATGCAAAACCACCTAAGAGGAGTAAAGAGCAGAAAATTATCAAACTTAGGGCTGAAATCAATAAATTAGAAACAAAGGGAATAGTACGAAGAATTCTTACCAGAAACATCTCAAATTAAAGAAAACAACTTACATGCAATTCCCATCAAAATACCCACACTACTGTTTACAGACCTTGAAAGACTAATTCTCAATTTCATATGGAAAAAAACCATAATATCCAAAATAATCCTGTACAATAAAAGATATTCTGGGGGTATCTCCATTCCTTATATCAATATGTAGTACAGAGCAACAGTAATAAAAACTGCATGGCAATAGCATAGAAAGAGACTGGTGGGTCAACAGAATTGAATTGAAGACCCACAAATAAAACCATACACCTACAGACACTTGATTTTTGACAAAGAAGCCAAAACCATACAGTGGAAAGAAAATAGTGTCTTCAACAAATGATGTTAGTCTAAATGGATGTTTACATGTAGAAAAATGCTAATAAATCAATATTTAGCATGCTGCAGAAAACTCAAGTACAAGGGGAACAATGACCTTGACATAAAACCAGAAGCATTGAGACTAAAAGAAGAGAAAGTAGAGAAGAATCTTGAAATCATTGCCTTGGGAGATAACTTCCTGAACAGAACACCAACAGCTCAAGGTCTAATATCATCAATTAATAAATGGTACCTCATGAAACTGAAAAGCTTCTGTAGAGCAAAGGACACTGTCTTTAAAACAAAGTGAGAGCCTACACACTGGGGAAAGATCTTCACTAACCCAATATTCAACCCTACATTCAAGGTGTACACAAAACTCAAGAAATTAAATACCACCAAGCCAAATAATCCAATTTAAAAAGGGGTACAGAGCTAAATAGAGAATTCTCCACAGAACACTATCAAATGGCCAAGAAACAGTTAAAGAAATTTCAGTTTATTTAGTCATTGGGGAAATGCAAATCGAAATGATTCTGAGATTCCATCTTATCAAAACAGCTAAGATCAAAAGCTCAAAGTGACAGAACATAATGACAAGGATCTGAAGAAAGGGGAGAACTCCGCTGTTGCTGGGGGTAGTGCTAACTTGTACAACTACTTTGGAAATCAATCTGGTGCTTTCTCAGAAAAGTGGGAATAGGGCTACGTCAAGTCTTAACGATTCTACTCCTTAGAATATACCTAGAAGATGCTCCACCACACAACAAGCACATTTACTCAACTATGTTTATAGAAGCCTTATTAGTAATAGGCAGAATCTGGAAACAACCTAGATGTTCCTCAGTTGAAGAATGGAGAAAGAATCTGTGATACATTTATGCTATGGAATACAACTCTGCTATTGAAAAGAAAGAAATCTTTTAAATTTGCAGGCAAGTGGATGGAATTAGAAATGATCATCCTGAGTCAGTTAACCCCCCAGACCCAGAATGATACACATAGTATATACTCACATATAATTGGAGACTAGCCCAACACGGATGTTCTCTGAGAGTCTTCACTCAGTGGGGCATTGGGACAAATGCTGGGACTTGCTTTTGGGAATACAGATGAGAGAGGTATGGGAGATTGAGGAGATAGAAGGTCCCAGAGAGCTCTGAAATGCTACATGAAGACCATCTCGGGTGATGAATCCCAGGGGGCCTCCACAAACTACTGTACCAACCAAGGATAATGCATGCCATAAACCTAGACCCCCTATTCAGATCTAGCCAATGGACAGCATATTCTCCCCACTTGTGTGGAGAGCAGGGACTGATTCTGACTTGAACACTGGTGTTTCCTATTTGACCACTTCCCCTTGGTGGGGAGACCTGATGGCACTCAGAGGAAGGGGAAGCAGGCTACCAGGATGAGACCTGATAGGCTGTGATCATATGGTGGGAAGGAGGTCCCCTTCTGTCACAGGCCTAGGGGAGGGGAATGGGGAGAAAGAGGGAGGGAGGGGTAATGGGAAGATACAAGTGAGGGGATAAAAACCAGGTTGTAATCTGAATAAATTATTTAGATAATAATTAATAATAAAATAAGAATAAAAATGCACAGTGTACAGAACAGGGCAAGAAGAAGTAAGCATTTAAAGATTACCTATAGGTGGTGGGGCAATTTATGATTATTTTTAAAGCTATTTCAAAGAAATGAAGAAAGGAATCTCATGCTTAATCTTCTCTGTGGGAAAAAAGACACTTTTCTATGTGAAGATCATCACACACACTAACTCAATATTTGGTAAATGATGCCAGAGCTGATATCCAATAGCTGTTTTAATTTGCTCAAATTATAATAATTTCAAATATTTTGTATGTTTCATTATTTCCTCAGAGAAACAGAAAGCAAAAGTTTTCAATTTCTTTAGCTAAGTAGGAATTTTATAGAAACCTCATTTGCTTTCTCATGATTGATGCATCTGCAGCAGAGCATGAAACAACCCCTGCCATGCCCACAGAGAATCTTTTATATTGCCCTTGGATGACGCAGTCATTTGATCATGTCCCGAAACATGCATAGTGTCTTGCAACAAAATAAATTAAGGCAGAATAAAATGACCAGTGCTTTAATAAGTAGAAAACATATGCTGGTATGTGCAACTGTGCTTCTCTTTCAATCAATAATGAAATGAACTTTAAAAGTTAAAATTGACAAACACAGAAGTTCTCACAATGTACATAAATTGCTTGTAGAAGATTTTAGTGGAGCATGGATTTGCTTTTAATGAATGGAGGCATGAGAAAATTGTGTGAAATCCAGGGCAGTTTCCTTAAGCAATGTTACTAAAAAAAGAAGAAATATTCTTTCTGCTTCTGGACATTTCCAGAACGTATGCTGACTACTGCACTATTTTTCAGGTTAGAAATTAGAGTAGGGAAAGAAGTAAGCAACTGTGTACTCTAACACCCAAGCTATCTTGTCTCAGTCCAGCACCTGTATTAAGTGAGAGCCAAGATTCTACATGCTTCTCTTCCTCAAGTATTTTTGATATCTTTCCAGTTAGACTCTGTGTTTCATAGATGCTGCTTGCTTTGTTGAGTGAGATGTTGAAAAATACAGCCCAGTGTCTGCCTATTAGTCATTGGAATGCTATATAATTAGAGGGGTGACAGAGTGAACTGTTCGCAGATAAGTTTTATGATGTTTTCAGTGCTATGATTGATCCAGGCTTCCAATTTTTTACTGGTATTATACTGTCATCATCTAGAACCCATCAATTATCTCTGGCCTTTGCCCCAGTAGAAGGCATGAACCTTTATATTTAGGACCTCTAAATATAGTGATATTTACAATGCAATTATGTATGTATGTATGTATGTATGTATGTATGTATGTATGCATGTTTTTAAGAAAAGGTTATCTCCCCATCCAGGGCAAGTGGTCAAATATGGGACACTAGAGTTCCTGTGAAAGTCAGTCCCCACTCTCCACTCAACTGTGGAGAATGTCCTGTCCATTGGCTAAATATGGGTAGGGGTTTGAACTTTACTGCATGTATTGTCTTGGCTGGTGCCATAGTTTGAGCAGGACCCCTGCACCCAGATCTGCCCATAATAATGTTCTTCCTGTAGGTTTATAGGACCCTCTGGATTCTTCTATTTTGCTATTCTCCCATGCTTCTCTCACCTAGAGTCCCAATAGGATGTCCTCCCCTCTGTCCCACTTTCCTGGTAAGTGAAGACTATCATGGGACATGCCCCTTGGGCTAGTGTGCAGATATAAATGAGTATATACCATTTAATCTTTTTGCTTCTGGGTTAACTCACAGTCATAGGGGAGGGAAGTAAGGGGAAAATGGGAGGGAGGGAGGAATGGGAGGATACAAGGGATGGGATAACCATTGAGAAGTAATATGAATAAATTAATAAAATATATATTTTTTAAAAGAAAATTAAGATTCTTAATGTGATCTGTTATGTGGGAAAGTATTATAAATAAACACAACCCTGAAGGCTCTTAAAAAAAAAGAAAAGGTTATCTAATATCAAGTGGCCAGCCCTAAAATCATATACATTCTACACATGAGGAACTAAATGAACTCAGCAAGTTTTATTAATATAGTTATATGTATGTATAATATAGATATATGTATATAATACATATATGTACATAGTGTTTGTGAGTGTGTGTATGTATGTATTCGGAGTGAAAGAGGCCACCAATTTGAGAGTGAGTGAAGGTGGGGTATGGGAGGGACTGGAAGGAGGAAATGCAAGGGGGAAAGCTATAATTATATTTTAATTAAAACTAAATACTAATTTGAAATGTAATAAAACATGTGCATTAGTCAGTGTTCTCAAGAGGAACAGAATTGGTAGAATCTGTCTCTCTATCTTCAATTATTCGGTCACCTATTGATCTAATATCTATCTATCTATTTATCTATCTATCTATCATCTGTCTATGTATCAATCATCTATCTATCTATCTATCTATCTATCTATCTATCTATCATCTGTCTTATATCTAGCTATCATCTATGTGCAATTTATTAAAGTGGCTTACATGCTGTGGTCCAGCTGGTCCAACAATGCCTTTCCACCAGCCAAAAGTCCAAGAACCCAGTAGTTGTTCAGTCCATGGGGCTACATATCTCATGTCATCTTTCATATATGGTGGAATCCCTAAGAAGCAGTCTACAATGTCAGTGACGAAATGACCTTGTCAGAGGGAGTGAGGGCAAGCAGGTGAAGAGCAGGCAAAGAGCTTTTCTCTGCCATATCCTTTATATAGGCAGTCTCCAGGTATGTCCCAGACTAAAGGTACATCATACCACCTCAAAAGATACAGATCAAAGACAGATCTTCCTACTTCAAATAATTTAATTTAAAAATCCGTCACAGATTTACCCAGATGTGAGTTTTAGTTAATTCCAGAGGTGCTTCTGCTGAGAAACAAGAATAGCCACCACAAGTCCGCCTCTTGTCAACTTGACACACAATCACATCTCCTTATGTTACACTTAGTTTCCAAATGAAAGCAATGACCAAGTCACAGTTACACCTAATACAATATAAAAATCTTATGCACAACTGCAAATACATTATAAATCTTAGAGTGGGTGATAATGTCCCTTGAGGGACACTGTTTCGTATCTCAAACTTAAATGTGATGATCAGTGATATTTTCCTAACTGATGTCATACCACATGATAAATTAAAGATATGGAGGAAAAAAACAAATGCTTGGACTAACACATTATTAACAAAATATGATAGAAACTCTCATGTCAACCAAAATACTTGTTAAGCTGGTATTTGTAACTACCTCTCTCTACTCCCCATTCTGTATCTTCTCCTTTGGCAGACACATCAGGAGATTTTAGATCTTTTCCTGAGGAGTGGCCTTTATTTTTATTCCAGAAGAATCCATCCTTTGTCATCCTGTCTGGAGTAGGCTGTGTATGTTCCCTTTCACCTAATCACAGGATATGGTAGCACCAAAAGAAACTCACTAAAAGTGTTTATCAACCTTCCTAACGCTGTGACCTTTGAATATAGTTTCCCTTTTTTGTGGTTAGCCCAAACTATAAAATTATTTTCATTACTACTGTTATGAATAATAATGTTAATATCTGGATTTCCTAGTGACCTTATGTGACCCTACAAAAGGCTTATTTCATGCCCAAATGGCTCATGCCCCACAAGAGGAGAATAACTTCTCTAAAGAGTCTCTTGCACCCTGTACCTAGTCTTTCTTAGCTCCGTTGTGAAGAAGCAGTCCAATTTTCCATTGATAATCTGGACCAACCACCTCATTAACCCTGCTATTCCTTTATTAGCCTATTGTCTTAAAGACATCAAGAGGCCAACTTTGCCAGAGGAATGTCTGAGCTCCCAGATCAATAGAATGTTTGTTGTGTCTCCATCAGGATTATTTCTACCACTGGAACCAAAGCTTCTAGGCAGGTAGAAACTAAGGTCCAGTACAAGAAGGAACACTTTTCATAGTAGGATGCTGGGATCATAAGAAGTAGAAACACTCTGCCTTTCACACCTTAATTTACATATTCTTGGATCTTGGCTATGGGATAACCATATCCATGGACAGTGATTCATAATATATATTGCATTCTGGAGAACCCCTTCCCAGCCCTCTGGATTGCTGCCATATAATTAGTACTATGACTATGACTTCAAAAGGTCATTCCAACTTTTAATTGGGTGAGCTGCTTCAGAATGGTGAAAAACATGGATTTTTATAACCATGGGCCCATTGTTGCATGTCTTTTGCTACAAAATGAGTTCCTTGGTTAGAAGTAATACTGTATGGAGTGCCATGATTGTGAATATGGTATTCTGTAATTACACATGATAGTTTTGGCAGAAGCACTATGTGAAGGAAAGAGAAATCCATAACCAGATTAAGTATCTACCTTAGTGAGGAAAAATTCTTTTCCTTTCCACAAAGGAAACATAGTCAATCTGCCACCAGGTCACTGGAAGATCACCCTTTGGAATAGTGCCATATCTGGAGCTCAGTATTGGTTTGCAGTTGGCACTCAGTGACAGCTGTAGCCAGGTCAGCCTTGGCTAGTAGTTGAAGTCCATGTTGTTAAGCCCATGCATAACCTCCATCTATGCATTCATAGGCACTGTGTTCATGGGCCCATTGGGTTACAACAGGGATCCCTATAGAAAGAAGCTGACTCTCCATAAAATGGGCCATCCTATCTATTTGAGTGTTCTACTCCCCTGCTAAATTTACCTTTTGATTAGCATTTAAATGAGACACAGGAGCCCAGAGCTGTTGAAGAGCCCCATACAAACCTAGAAGCTTTCTGAGTTACTTGGTAAATGGGCTGGTGCAACATACCAAGGTGAGGAATGTACTATTCCTGGAATCTAAATTGGTCCAATAGACATTGTACTTCTTTCTTCATGGTGGGTGGGCAGGGGACAAAAGAAATAACTTCCTATTTACCTTAGAAGGAATATCTCTTTATGTTCCATACCATTGACCTCCTAAAAAATTCCACTGAGGTAAAAGGTTCTTGGATTTTGGTTCAGTTTATGTCCCATCCTTCAATGAGAATATGTGTTACCAAGTCCAAAAAGATCGCTACCTCCTGCCTAACTTGGCCCAATCAGCATTATGTGCTCCATGTATTGGCATAATGTGATATTTTGTGGAACAGGAAAACTAAGTTATGGCACAGGGCTAAAGAGTTATAGGGTATACTGTATATTGTATAGGGTATACGGTAAGGGTATACTGCTGGCTTTACCAAGTGAAATTAAGTTATGCTGGTTGTACTATGGATGAATATTGAAAAGAAGGTTCCGTGCACCAGGAAATGTGTTAATCTGGCCAAGTAAAGATAACACATGTGGCATAGCTGCTACAACTGGAGTCATTACCTCTTTAATTTTTTCATGGTCAGTGGTCATTCTCCATGATCCATCTGTCTTATACATTGGCCAGTTAGAAGAGTTAAAGGGAAATGTGTTAGAAAAACTCCTTCCATGTTTTAAATCCTTGATGGTGGCATTAATTCTGATCCTCCTAGGATACATCATTGTCTTTGAATCACTATTTTTCTTGGTAGAGCCAACATTATTTTTTATTTATTTATGTTTTGATTTTTTTATTAATTTATTCTTGTTACATCTCAATGGTTATCCCATCCGTTGTATCCTCTCATTCTTCTCTCCCTCCCATTTTCCCCTTATTCCCCTCCCAACTTTAATGGCTTTTATTTTGCCTTTCTAAGCATAATAGCACTCATTCTACAAGTTGGGGAACAAACATGGGAATTCTGCAAACTTTAAGCATATCTACTTCGATTATCTATTCTGAGACATGGGAAATAACTATAGGGTAATTTTGAACACCAGTTGAACCTACTCATGTCATACTTCAGCTAAAAATCTATTATCATTTGACCTTCATAAGACTCTACTTCAAGCAGAGGGCCATAATACTTCATGGGGTCTCCCAAAATCAGTGTCAGTTCTGAAATGGTGTCCTTGTAAAGTCTGATTATTTCCTTTTACCCAATGTACAGTTACCCTTGTAAAGGCCTCATAGGTCTCTCTGAGGGGAAGGACAGAAAAAAGGCTAACATTAAAAATCTTATGTATTTTATCAAGGTTCTTCCTCATGGGTATCTGGCCAGCCTTTTATTCAGGGGATCTGGGTCTGCAAACTGGCTCAAACCTAGATATTGGCTCATGGGCTGAAAGCCCCTTTTGCTGTGATCCGATGGAGTCCTTTCTTCATTGGTTGGATACATTTTCTTTTTCTATACATCAAATAAAACTACAGTAGGCTTCTCATCTATTTCATTCCTGGAACCACCATGATTGTTTAGCCAGTATTATAGATCCATATGAGTTATGTTACCATAAAATTCACCTTGTTGGTGCTATTACATGTCAGGCCATTATAGTCTTTGCTTTGTATATGCTGTTCATTAGAATAATCATGACCTTACCTTTGGAGATTCTGTGCTGCTGCAAGTCCCATGCTATCTTGGAGCTTAATAAAACCATTGCATCTAGTTCATCCAACTGAAAAGAAACATCTCTGACACTAAGGTCTGGCACACACAAAAAAATGGGTGACATTTCTTCAAATGTACTAGTGTCCCTGTCACCATTTAGTTTCATATAAGATTAGTGAAGGGGATGTCTTCTAGGCATCACATTGTGATGCATTATGTTTCACACAGTGTAGCAACACCAACATTACAATTTCCCTAAGCCTTAAAATCTCTCCACTAACACCAGTCAGAGGTATTTAGGTATTTTCAACTCCTTTTCTGTTGCCCATCTATTCTTCAGCCAACCATTGAAACAAACTTAAGATACTTTCTTTTTTTGACTGAATAAGCTTCCATATTTAAACTAGAATCTCCATTCAGAGGTTCCATATCAATAAACTCAGCCTGATCCCGTTTTGTTTCTTCCATCATTATCCCATACCCTTAATATCCATTCCCACACATATTCACTAGCCTTCTGCCCAAATGGCTTAAGAAATTCATGTAGCTCTTTCATGGTACAGCATGTCTTTCACACAGAGTACTTTCTATTCCCCCATTAGGAGTTGGCTTGGTCTTAATTATGGTTATAGCCCTGAAGCAACTATTAGCAGGCCTTTGTGAGCATCAGTATTGCCTTGTTTGGCATTTCCTTAAAAGAAACTCACTGTCGGTTTGGCACTCAATGAAGAAGGATTAATTTCCTTAGTCAAAGACAGAAAAGGCATTATTTCAGAAGCTGAGAGTGTGTGCATATATTCTGCCAAGTGAGGAAAGAATACTCCATCAGGTGAGATAAACCCTTGAAAATCTGAGAGTTCAAAATTCTCTGCCTCAGTAGCCCCCCACCCCAATACCTCAATCCTAAGTTATGGGATCCCATTCTTTAAGAATCAATACCATTTTTAAAATTGGTGACACCCCACATCCCCCCTGCAGGCTGGGTCTTGAATTTTCATTGTAATTCACCCAGAATTATAATGAGGGCTTCATTTTAATTTTTGCAACTTGAGCTCTATGGCTGCTGGAGAGAAGATCCTCTTCTTGGCCCTCTTAGGAACCTGTAGATTGTTTGTACCCACCTGGAACTGGTCAGCTTAACTACTGAGTGCATTGTAGTTCACCATAGTCTGAGATGCTAGAAGTTGGTTAGTTTTAGCACTGAACCTATTCTTTAGTTCATTACTTTATTCATAGATGCTAAGAGCAACCAACTAGCATTATCATTTTTCCTTACTTATCCACAAATTGTCAATTATTTTACATACAGAGTTACCAAACCCTTTGCCTATTAAAAGTGATGAATCAGAATAATGAAATTCACTGGTCTCCATAAGTTTGTAAAATAGTTCAGACAATGGGCTTTTACTACTCTATGGGTTTCTAGGAGAGGCATCAGTAATTGAAGACAATTTCATAACTGTGGGTATTGACAAATTGGAAAGCCTATTACAGATACTTTTAAAAATCATATTTATGTTTCAGTTGTTCTAGAACCACTTCTGGTTACATTTGTATTTGTCAGGGTTCTTTAAAGGAACATACATGATATGGTTTATCTCACCTGATGGAGTATTTATTCTTTCCACACTTGGCAGAATAGATACACACACTCTCAGATTCTGAAATAATGCCTTTTCTGTCTTTGACTAAGGAAATTAATCCTTCTTCATAGGATGAGCTTATATAGAGGGATAGAAATGGAAACCATTAGAATGGTTTTCAGACTGTGTTCCAGCTAGTCCACTGGAAAGTCTAAAACTCCAGTAGTTTTTCCATCCGAAAGCCTAGGTGTTCTCAACTGGTCTTCAATATATGCCAGTTTCCTGAAAGAGCAGGTTATGAGCTAGTGAATGAATGATTTTGCCAGTGAAAGTGAGGACAAGGAGGCAAAGAAAGAACTTCATTTCTCCCATGTCTTATATATAAGCTGTCACCAGATGTGTCTCAGAATAAAAGTGCATTTTCCCACCTCAAAAGATCTATATTAAAAGAGAATCTTTCCACTTAATGACTTAATTAAGAAAAAAAAAAAAGCCTGTCATAGGTATACCAGATGTATTCATTCCAGATGTATTAAATAAGAACAGATTTCATCCCAGGTAAGAAAAGATAGTGACTAAATGTAATATTTTCTAATCTGACCCGCATCTTGCCTCCTTTTGACTATCCTTATTAATATGCCTAATCAAAATGAACCAACTCATCCTAATATGGGTTTCCCCTTAACCTTTATAAACTACCATTTGCCTACAGGTCACATCTGTCACCTCTTTATCCAGAGGCAGTCCTTTGTCTTTTGGAGCAAATATCCCTTCCCCATCTTCCTTGTCCCCTTTCTCTTCTTTCTTATCTTCTATAACCTATGTTTGTCTCTTATTCCCTGCCCTTTGTTTCTCAGGGGAAAAGCAATCTCCTTTGTGCTGAGAACTTGGTCTTGGTGTATCCTGGACCTTCCGTCCTTTCGACAATGATGTTTCTATCACTGTACATGATAGTTTAGGGTTTTTTTTGTTTTGTTTTGTTTTTGCTTTAAAATATATATTTGGTTTTTTCGAGATAGAGTTTTGTCACTTCACAAGAGCAGCTCCAGGAATGGGAAGAAGAGAGAAGAGGGGTGGGTCTTCAGCAGGGAGAACTGAGTAGGTGGTAAACAACTGGTTAAAGGAGACCAAATGTTGGTTGAACAACTAGCTCAAGGAACTAGTTGTGGAGGAGAGGTTAAAGAACTAAAGAATGGAGGGGAAAGAAATACTTGGAGACTCAGGCATATGTGATACAAGCTGAAGGTCTTAAAGCCCAGGAGAACATTTCTTTTGGCTCTCTATCCATCTCCATCTCTGTCTTGCTGTCTGTCTGTCTGACTCCTTGCTCCTTGCTCGCATTCTTGCTTGCTGTCTAACTAACTAACTAACTAACTAACTAACTAGCTAGCTAACTATCTTCTTGCTTGCTGTTACCCATCCTTTTATCTCCTTGCTTCCTGTTGCCCAGATTTCTATCTCCTTGCTTGTTGTTGCCCATCTTTCTAATTTTCTTGCTTGCTGTGACTCGTCTACCTATCTCTCTTGCCATTCCCCATCTATCTGTCTCTCTTTCTGTTCTCCATCTCACTCTAGCTTACTCTTTCATGTCTGTTACTTGCTTGCCCTCTTTTCTCCTTGGACCAACACCAGTATTTTACTGAAATGAAGTTCAATTTTTTCATTATAAATTACATCATGTTTTTTTTTTTTTTTTATCTTTACATTCACTAGGGCACTCAAAACTCAACGGAGTAATACGGAAATACAAAAAGTTCTATAACCTACAACAAAACACAACAGAAATCAATCAGTTTTCAAGCAATGGTCAGCATGACCTGATTGTTATTTTTTAAACAATACACAGGAACATTTAATCATAAACATCCCTAGGCTAAAGCTAATGTGTTTACAAGATGATCATAGCAACATAGCTAGAGCTAGATATTTTCTAGAAAATATTTTCTCAAGAAAAAACTTGACCTACTTCCAGTCCCAGACCAACAGGTGTGCTATCCAAGCCTAGGATAACTGCCAAGGGGTCCTCTATTGTAAAATATTTGAAAAGCATGATGTTCCAAGCCACCTTCTACTGCTCTCAAAGCAGATTCTAAAGAAATGTTTCTACAGGTAACAGTATCTAGTCAGGTACTATTATGTGTAGATCTTAAATTTCTTTTTTTTTAATCTTTAAAATTTTTATTTTTTACATATTCGTTTATATTATTACACATATATACAATAGATTGCTTATAACACGAAGAACCATGACACAATCAGAAATTACATAAATGTTACATTCTTAGTGTTTTGGCTATTTGTATTTGACCTCCTTGAAGAAAACAACTTTCCTACCTTGGTGCATCTAAATTTCTCAATGTAAATCAATCTCCATCACATATTGTCATTATCAACATAAAACACCTATCTAGACCTAAAAATATCTTAACCTCTAAACAACTAAGATTTATTGTAAAAGTAAGCTACCTGGTCTTCAACTCCATCAGAGACTTAAGAAAGAGTAACTTGATTACCTGAGTATACTGGGAGTGTAGGTTAGTAACTTTCCAAATGAGAAGATGACAGAGACAGTTTACTACTTGTATAGTCACCCAAAACTCTATGTTGTTAGAGTGTCTTCTTTGACCTCCTGTCCCAATGTATCTGACTGATATATTTAGGAGGCAGGAACTATTGAGGACTCACTTACTCTGTCCTGGCAGAGTTTGCCCGTCGACTGCCTGCATCCAAGCTTACCCACTTATAGCAGATTCTGTCTGTGGTAGAAATGAGGAAATTTTGCCCAATGTCTTGTTTGTCACATTTGAAGCCATTTCCATAAGGATGTTCTTTGATGTGCATCGTTGTCTTTGAAGTGGGCTGAATGTTGCCAGGAGTTAACCTGTCTCATTGTCTGTGAACCCTCAAAATAATAAAAACATTTTAAAATGCCATATTCTGCATGTCTCTGAGGTTTTTGAAGACCTTACCTAACTATTCTACATTATCTTCTATAGAACCATATCTATCTGCTGCACCTAAGATGTATATTCTTATTATAAAAGTAGACTAGCAATTGACATGACCATAACTTAATCAACTAACAATTAACTTATATAACTTATTTATCCTAAACAGCTTTTAATAGCACTTTCAAAACACCTTGCGTTATAATTGAGTTACATGGGTACAATACCTCATATTGGAGTAAAAAAAAAATATAGGTATATATATATGAATATTCTTACATTTGAAGTCTATACCATTGTATCTAGAATTAAACTTATTTCGCATCTATATACAAAAATTCTATACCAATGTATTAAAAATATCTTTGTAAGTGACAATTGAAGCATTAAGTTGAGGAGTAGATTCACTAATCTACTTTTTGTTCTATTTTTGTTCTATCTCATATATATATGTCCTCTTCTTTCTTTTCAACCCCTTTCTCCAAACCTAAGAATGTAAGAAAAAGGAAAAGAGAAACATCACTGGTTTAACTTTGTTTTCTCTCTCAATAAGACCTATAATAATTTGTAACCAACTCCATTGATAATAACCCTCTGTAGTCCAAGAAAGCAACCCAAAACCTAACTGACTCCCCTTAATGGAAATAAGGTATCCTTCTCTTAAGATTTCTTCTGGCTGATGTGGGATGAACAATACCATTGTAGGGGCCCAAATAAATTTGAAGAAAAGGTTAAAAAATCTAGAAATGACATTTGTGGCCCAGTTTCTAAATTTGAAAATTCCAGGCTTAACTAGCATCCTATGTGGGATAGTCAGAAATACTGGACCAATTGAGATTGGCAGCTTCCTTTGAAAGTGTACTGGAAGCTGTTTTCTTCTGATGAGGCACAGCAATGGAAGCACTTGGTACTGGAACATGAAGGATACAGGATGTCAGGGTCCAGCATGTTGAAAGCAATGCATCCTGTCAGGTCGGATCCAATGTCAGTGTCCGATTGTTCTGTTCTGAAAGCATATAATTTCTCACAAGCACTATACAGTCCTAAAATTTTAAGTGTATAAGGTATGTGTGATGCACAGAACATTTAAGGCTGGTTTTCTGCTCTTTATATGAGCAGGAAAAAAGACATCTGTAAATCTTCATTCATGTCATATGAATAACGGAATCTAATAGTAATTCATAGGGGTTCTGTAGCCAAAAAGAAGCATTGTCTATACCTAGACCTTCATGTCTCTTCCAGTCTCAGCGCTATTCCCGTACAGTGGGATTGTTAATATAAGTTTTCTTCTTTTCCTGCAGTTTAAATTCTTCACATCCCAATTGTAGCCTCCTCCCTCATTCACTCCTGATCCCCCTCCTTCATCCCCTGTCCCTCCCTCTCTTTGTCCTCAGAAAAGGAAGCCCTCCTCCCCTAACATCTGAACTCAGACTATCATGTCTCATCTGTACTACCTGTAACCTCTCCCACTGTAGCCTACAAGGCCGTCCTGCCAGGTGGAAGTGATCTAAATTGGGTGGCCAGAGTGCATGTCAGAAGTAGTCTCTACTCTCCATTTTGGAATCCACAAGGAGACTGTGCTGCTACATCTGAGCAGACGACATGGTCCTTGGTTGATGTTTCAGTCTCTGTGTTGTAGTATAGTTATCTCGTATTATGTGGTTAATATCTGCTTATGAGTAAGTATATACCATGCATGTCTTTCTGGGTCTGGGTTACCTCAATCAGGATTATCCTTTCCAGTTCCACCCATTTGCCTACAAATTTCAAGGTTTCCTTGTTTTTAATAACTGAGTAGTATTCCATTGTATATATGTACCACAGTTTCTTTATCCATTCTTCAGTTAAGGGACATCTAGGTTGTTTCCAGATTCTTGCTATTATGAATAAAGCTGCTATAAAAATAGTTGAGCAAATGTCCTTGTTGTATGGTGGAACATCTTTTGGGTATATTCCCAGAAAAAGTATGTCTGGTTCCTGAAGTAGAGTTATTCCCAATTTGGTAAGAAAACACCAGATTGATTTCCAAAGTGATTGTACAAATTTGCACTCCCACCAGCAATGGAGGAGTGTTCCCCTTTCTCTACATCCTCGCCAGCCTGTGCTGTCACTTGAGTCTTTGATCTTAGCTATTTGGATAGGTTTAAGATGGAATCTCAGAGCCCTTTTGATTTGCATTTCCCTGATAACTAGAGATGTTGAGCATTTCTTTAATTGTTTCTCAGCCATTCAATATTCCTCTGTTGAGAATTCTGTTTAGTCCTGTAATCCATTTTTTAATTGGATTATTTGGTTTGGTGGTATTTAATTTCTTGAGTTCTTTATTTATTTTGGATATTAGCCCTTTGATAGATGACAGGTTGGTGAAGATCTTTTCCGAATCTGTAGGCTGTCATTTTGTTCTGTTGACAGTGTCCTTTGCCTTACAGAAGCTTTTCTGTTTTATTAGGTCCCATTTATTAATGGTTGATTTTAGGGTTTGAGCTTTTGGTGTTCAGGAAGTTGTCTCCTGTGCCAATGAGCTCAACGCTTTCCCTCACTTTTTTAAAAATAGCTTTATTGTGCCTGGTTTTATGTTGAGGATTTTAATCCATTTGGACTTCAGTTTCATGAAGGGTGATAGATATGGATCTATTTTCATTTTTCTATACGTAGCCATCCATTTGAACCAGCATCATTTCTTGAAGATGCTATCTTTTTTCCATTGTATGGATTTGGTTTCTTTGTAAAAAATCCAGTGTCCATAGGTGTGTGGGTTTATTTCTGGGTCTTCTAATCAATTCCATTGATCATCCAATCTATTTCTATGCCAGTACCATGATAGTTTTATTATTGTTGCTCTATAGTATAGCTTGAGATTTGGGATGGAGAATCTTCCAGAAGGTCTTTTACTGTACAGGATCATTTTAGCAATTCTGTTTTTTTTTTTCCATAGGAAGTTGAAAATTGATCTTCTCAAGTTGGTTAAGAGTCATGTGGGTATTTTGATGGGAATTTATTGAATCTGTAGATTGTTTTTAGTAAGATGGCCATTTTTATTATGTTGATTCTCCTGATCCACAATCATGGGAGATCTTTTAATCTTCTGAAATCTTTAAGTTCTTTCTTCAGAGATTTGAATTTTTTTCATACTAATCTTTCACTTTTTTTTGCGAGTTACACAAAGATACTTTATATTATTTATTGCTATTGTGAAGTGTGTCATTTCTCTAACTTTTTTCTCAGCCTGTTTGTCACTTGTATACAGGAGGGCTACTGATTTTTTAAAGTTGATTCAGTATCATGTTGCTGAAGGTATTTATCAGCTCTAGGAGTTCCTTGATAGAATTTTTGGTGTTATTTATGTATACTATCGTATCATCAGCAAATAGTGATAGTTTGACTTCTTCTTTTCTGATTTTTATCCCCTTGATCTCCTTTAATTGTCTTATTGCTTCAGTTCAGACTGAATGTACTACACTGAAGAGGTATGGAGAAAGTGGACAGCCTTGTCTTGTCCCTGATTTCAGTTTCTCTCCATTTATTTTGCTGTTGGCTATAGGCTTTCTGTATATTGCCTTTATTATGTTTAGGTATATGCCTGTATCCCTGCTCTCTCCAAGACTTTTAACAAGAATGGGTATTAGATTTAGTGCCATGCCTTTTTGGCATCTAAGGAGAGGATCATGTGGGTTTTTTCTTTCAGTTTGTAGATTTGATGAATTACATTGATGGGTTTCCATATATTGAACCACCCCTGCATGCCTGGGATGAAGCTTACTTAGTCATGGTGAATGACAGTTTTTATATGTTCTTGAAATCATTTGTGAGCATTTTATTCAGTATTTTTGCATCAGTGTTCATAAGAGAAATTGGTCTGAAATTCTCTTTCTTTGTTGCGTCTTCCTGTGGTTTTGGTTTCACGGTGACTGTGGCTTCTTAGAATGAGTTTGGTAATGTTCCTTCTGTTTCTATTTTATGGAGTAGTTTGAAAATAATTGGTATTAGCTCTTCTCTGATGGTCTGGTAGAGTTCTGTGCTGGATCATCTAGTTCTGGGCTTTTGTTGTTTTTGTTGGGAAACTTTTGATGTCTGCCTCTATTTCCTTAGGTGTAATAGGACGATTCAATTTATTTTCCTGATCTTGATTCAACTTTGGTACTTGGTACCTATCAAGAAAATTGTCCATTTCACTTAGGTTTTCAAATTTTGTAGCATATAGGCTTTTGAAGTAAGACTTGATGATTCTTTGGATTTCCTCAGTCTGACATTATGTCTCCATTTTCACCCCTTATTTTGTTGATGTGAATACTCTGCCTCTGCCTTTTAATTAGATAGGGTAAAGGTTTGCCAATCTCAGTGATTTTCTCAAAGAGCCAGCTCTTTGTTTCATTGATTCTTTGAATTGCTTTCTTTGATTCCAATTTATTGATTTCAGCCTTGAGTTTGATGATTTCCAGCCATCTACTGCTCTTTGGTGAGTCTGCTTCTTTTTGTTCTAGAACTTTTATACATAAAAGGGTAACCTTAATGCTTTCTTTTCTTTTGCTCAGGTAACCACTTGTCTCTAAAACGGGATGCATTTCTTTGGGAGACAGGTAGCAGCCTAATCTGTACATCAGGTGACATAGAGGCTAGAGAAGGACATTTAGTTTAAAAGGTGGAAGTGTCCATTCCCTATGGAGAGAAGGGGTGAGAAAAAAAAAAACACCTGCAACAAAAACAAATGTGAAAACCCAGGTACAAGATGCCTAGGGTATGCATACACTCCTCAAAAATGGGAGTTTACATAAGTGTGTAAACCCCAGTACAAGATGCCTATGGTATGCATAAACTCTTCAAAATGGGAGTTCATGTAAGTGTGTAAACCCAGGTACTAATGCCTAGGGATACATATGTTTATTTAAGGCTTAATTTTGTTTCTTTTGCTCAGGGCAACTTGCTTGTCTCTAAAACAGGGTGCATTTCTTTGGGAGACAGGTAGCGGCTTAACTTATCCATCAAGTGCCATAGAGCCTAGGGAAGGACATTAAGAATTATACAATCTTGTTTTGATTTCAGTAAATAATGATTGTATGTTCTTTGGTAATGATAATAATATACTCCCTTTTTGAAAGAGGTCAAGATAAAACAGACTTGGATGAAAAGAGACTACTGACTTAAGTCAGTCTATATGTAAATGAATTCAAACTACAGTACTAGTCTCGATCGGATAATGCTTATGCATCCTGCACACCTCATGTATTTGTAGTTTTTTAATTGTATAATGCTTGTGAGAAATTATATAATTTCAGAGCTAGAGTACCAGACACTGATGCTGGATCAGACCTGACAGGATTCATCCTCTGGCATGCTGATATGCTGACACCCTTCATGTTCCATCCACAGGTGCTTCATTTATTGTTGTCATCAGAACAGAACATCTCCCAGGATAGCTTTGGAGAAAGCTTTTGATTCCAATTGGTGCAGCATTTCAGACCATCCCACACAGGACTTTTATTAAGCCTGAATTTCTCAACATTTAGAAACTGGACCACAAATGCTATGTCAGCTTGTTTAACCATTTTCCTAGTTTTATTTGGGCCCTGGTATAGGTATTATTTGTCCCAAATAGAAGCCTTAAAAGGAGAATGCCACCCCATGTTCTTTAAAAGGGGGTTGAGTAAGGTTTTGGGCTATGGATGTTTATCTTCATTGGGAATTGATTGTATTATTATTGGTTTCATTCACAAGAGAATGAGGTTGGACTCAGGGATTTTTCTCTGAGAATATAGAAGTATACAGGAATGATAGGACAAAAGGTAGATTATGGAATCTACTCTTCAATTTAAGGCCTTAATTATTACTCACAAGCCTATTTTTAATTCATTGGTATAGAATATTAGTGATGTAAAATAAGTTGATTTTTAATTCATTGTACTATTTATTTTATCACAAGACTATACATCCTAGGTTTAATAGATAGATAAGGTAAAATATTTAGATTAATTCTTCAAAAACCTCAGAGACCTACAGAATATGGTATTTAAAGAAATTCTATTTGTTTTGAGGATTCTTTGAAAATGAGACAGATTGACTCCTGGCAACACCCAGCCTGTCTCAAAGAAGGTAATCAGCATCGAAGAACTTCCTTATGGAGATGGCTTCAGATGTGGCAAACCACCCACTGGGGGAAAAATGTCCTTGTTTTCTGCCACAGATAGAATTCTGCATGAAATGAGCAAGCTTGGATGCACGTGGAGTTGACAGCCTAGCTCTGCCAAGACAGGGTAAGCAAGTTCTCAATAGTCTCTGCTTCACACACATGTCTGTCAGGTAAATTGTGCCAGAAGGCTAAAGATGATGTGTTAAAGAGTTTCAAGTTACTGTTCAGTTAGCAAAGTGTCTCTGTAATTTTTTTTATCTTTGAAGTTCCTATTTACTCAGCTAATTAACTTTATTCCTTCTCAAATCTCTGATGGGGTTGAAGACAGCAAAACATTAAGAATACAGCATACATATAACAATTGTTTTGTGGTTCTTGGGTATATATATTGTATATTGGTGTAACGATATAAATGTACAGGTAAAAGATGTTTTTTAATTATTAGACTTATTAGACTTAATTATTAGACTTAGACTTAAGAGACTTGTGGAGGAATGTTGAGTGGATGTAACATCTATCAACAAAGCACTGTTTAGCTGATAGCTGAGCTGAAGGACAGGAAGTGGAAGGTGGGGCTTCCTGGGGAAGGTAGAGCAAGTTTGGAAGTTGAAGGAGAGATAGTTAACTGGGGAGGAAGACGAAGGGAAGAGTGGCCTGTGGAGCTTCATTGTAGCAAATGCTTGGGGTATATGTATTATATATCAGTTTAGAGTAGTTTGTTTACCATAGTTCAGGAATAGATTTGCATTAGTATAGTTTCTGCCCAGCTTAGAGCTAGCAGCTTTACAGTACACTTCAGACTCTGTGTCTTTATTTAGCATCTTAGGCTGAATGGATACATTTTTAATGTAACAGATTGTGTCCCATAGTACTGAATATGTTGTTCGTTCAGTTTCATTGAATTCTAGGAAGTTTTTAATTTCTTTTTTTTTTAATTTCATCCCTTACACAGATGTCATTGAGTAGGGAATTGTTTATTTTCCATGACTTTGTAGGCTTTCGGTTGTTTCTTTTGTTCTTGAGCTCCATCTTTAATCAATGGTGGTCTGATAAGATCCAAGTGATTTACATTTTCTTGTATCTATTGAGGTTTGTTTTGTGACTAAGTATGTCGTCAATTTTGGAGAAGGTTCTATGAGGTGCCAAAAAGGGTGTATTCTTTTGTGTTTGGATGAAATGTTCTGTACGTATCAGTTAGGCCCATTTGTTTCATGATGTCTATTAGTTTCCTTGTTTCTCCATTTAGTTTCTGTCTTGATGATCTGTCTGTTAGGGAGGGAGGTGTGTTGAATTCTCTCAGTATTTATGTTTGGGGTTTGGTGCAGTTTAAGCTTTAGTAATGTTTCTTTTTACAGATATGGGTGCTCCTGCATTTGGGACATAGGTGCTCAGAAGTGAGACATCATCTTGGCATATTTTTCCTTTGATGAGGATGTAGTGACCTTCCCCAACTCATTTGATTAATTTGGGTTGAAAGTCTATTTTATCAGATACTGGAATCACTCTTCCAGCCTGCTTCTTGGGTCCATTTGCTTGGAATACAGTTTTCCACCCTTTACTCTGAGGTAATGTTTATCTTTATTGCTGAGGTATGTTTCTTGTATGCAACAGTATGATGGATCCTGTTTCGACACCCATTCTGTCAGGCTGTGTCTTTTTATTGGGGTGTTGAGGCCTCTGATGTTAAGAGATATTAATGACCAGTGGTTGTTAGTTCTTTTTGTTTTGATGTTGGTGGTAGTAGAGTGTATGTGTTTTTGTGTTTTTGATTTGTGGATGTGCAATTATTTATTTCCTATGTTTCCCTGGGTGTGGTTAGCCATCTTGAGTTGGAGTTTTCCTTCTAGTATCGTCTGTATGGCTGGATTTGTGGTTAAGTACTGATTAAACTTGGTTTTGTCTTGGAATATCTTGTTTTCTCCATCTATGGTGACTGAAAGTTTTGCTGGCTATAGTAGTCTGAGTTGGCATCTGTGGTATCTTAATCTTTGCATTACTTCTGTCCAGGACCTTCTAGCTTTCATAGTCTCTGTTGAGAAGTCTGGTGTAACTCTGATCATTTATCTTTCTATGTGACTTGACCTTTTTCTCTTGCAGCTTTTAATATTCTTTCTTTGTTCTGCACATTTAATGTTTTAATTATTATGTGGCAAGAAGATTTTCTTTTCTAGTTGAATCTATTTGGATTTCTGTAGGCTTCTTGTATATTTATGGGCATTCTTTTCTTTTGGTTGGGGAAGTTTTCTTCTATAATTTTGTTGAAAATATTTTCTGGACCTTGAATCTTGGAGTCTTCCTTTAATCCTATTATTCTTAGATTTGTTTTTTTATAGTGTCCCAGATTTCTTGGGTGTTTTATGTAAGGAACTTTTTAGTTTTAACATGTTCTTTCACTGTTGTATGGGTAAATTCAGTCCTATCTTCCACACTGTAGATACTCTCTTCCATCTTTTTTAGTCAGTTTGTATGGCTTGTGTTCCTAGCTCCTGTTCTCTTCCCTATTTCTTTCAATTCTAAGATTTCCTCAGCTTGTGTTTTCTTGGTTGTCTCTAATTTCCTCTTTAGGTCTTGAATAGTCTTATTCATTTCTTTCTACCATTTGATTGAATTTTCCTGTAATTCTTTATAGGATTTACTCAATTCCTTAATCTGTTTGGATGTATTTTCCTTAAATCATTATAGGATTTATTCAATTCCTTCATCTCTTTGGATGAATTTTCCTGTAGTTCTTTATAGGATTCATTCAATTCTTTCATCTGTTTGAATGTATTTTCCTGTGTTTCTTTGAGTGATTTATTTTCCTCTTTCAAAGCTTCTATCATTTTCATCACCTCAGATTTAAAGTCTTCTCCTTGTGTTTCATAGGTGTTCATATCTCCAGGACTTTGCTGTTTTAGAATCACTGGTTTCCAAGGTTGTTATATGGCTCTCAGTTCTGTTGCTAGTCTTCCTACTCTGTCCTGTAGGCATTTGGTTGTCTCTGGTGTTAGCAGGCCTATATATTCCCCTGATAAGGTCACTGTGTCCCAGGTTGGCCAGACAGGCTGTTAGCAAGTGAAGAGAACTCCAAGCCAAAGGTTGTTTGTTAGAGTTCCCCAGTGGCCTCCTCAGTATATTGGACAGTGGGTGTTAAAGCCTGCACCCAGCTCAGCTCAGCTGGCTTCTCTGACTGTATCCAAGTAGGGTAGGCCAGGAGAGGAGTTGGCTGATAGATTTCTAAGCCCACAGTTGCTCAGGTACCCTACAGTCCTTTTCAAGACAGCAGGGCTCTGTCTATCTGTTGTTTTCCAAATGATTTTCTGTGCCCCAGTTGGTCTAGGCTAATAAGCTGCTGGCCTTCCAAGAGAGGTTAGAGCCCCAAACTGCTCACAAATCAACAGCTACTAGGGAGTGTGGCCTGCTCATATCTCTGCTCTGTGACCTAGGTGGATCAGGCCATTAGGCTGTAGGTTGGCAGGGTGAGATCAGATCCAGAAGCTACTAGCAGGATAGCAGATAATGAGGAATGTGGCTCACATAAGTCTCTCTTCAACCTGCTTTCCTTGTTTCTTGGCTGTATCTGAGCAGTATGCTTCAGGTGGATGGACAGAGACAGACCAAGTCCTGAAGTTGCTCACAGGATGATGGTTAATAGATTGTTGTAGGTGCTTGGATTCAGCTCTGCAGGCCACAAGGTATGTTCTTAGCTGCTAAGGAGCTGGTGAGAGAAGGGCTGTGAGAGCTCGTATCTCCAAACTGCTCAGAAGCTCTACAGCCCCTCTTGAGATTGGAGGGTTATACTTATCAGCTCTGTAATCCAGCCAGCCTAGGCCATCAAGCAGCCAGGGGGGCTGAGAGAGATAAGAGCTCAAAGGATCTTGTTATCCTGCACTCTTTCTTAGGAGGCAGCTAATATGTATTGTGCCCAGTGCCAGGACTTAGCTCTGCCTGTTCGCTCCCTATTCTGGATCCAGCAAGCAGCAAATGGGCAGTGAGAGCACAGAGATGCAACTATATCCCACAGCCCTTCTGTTCCAGATTCTGCAAGCAGCAGACAGGTGGTGAGAGCCCGAAGCTGCATGAAAATCCCACAGCTCAGTCCAAGATGGCAGCTAATATGGGCTGTCCCCTGGGATATTTCTGTGGGTTAATTGGGTGGCCAGGGGTTGGACCCAGTTTTGCCCACACATTGTGGAAACCTTTTACCTGGGAGTCAACAGTATTGGTGTTTTGTAGCTCTCAGTTTGGTCTTCAGGTTGCTGTACAGTCCTGGTTTTCTTGCTAATCAGATGCAGTATGCGATTAGTGTCACCATCTTGGATTCTGGGGCATATCTCAGTCTTATCTTTCTTACATGTAGTTTCTGCTTGGGTGCTCACAGTCACAGCAAAGAACTCTATCATTGTCACAAGCCTTAGGTCAGATGCCCTCTTTCAACATTCTCAGTGGGAAAAAGATTTTTCCAGTATGATTTTTCTCAGGGCTGAGAAAAAAAAGGGGGGAAACAATTTTAAGAGAAATAGCAGATTTCTAAACAAAATTACACCTGAACCGTACATCATATTTGGGGGCAGTAGTTATCAGCCAGAGATCTTTGAAACTTTGTCAAGCAAAGTCTCAGTAGCTGTTCTAGATGTCCAGTGATCATGCTGGACAGCCAGAGGTTTCTGGAACTTCATCAAGCAAAGCCTCTATGACTTATCCTCATCTCTTTACACAGGGTTCCTCTGTGTAATAGTCTTAGCTGTCCTGGAACTCACTCTGTAGAACAGGATGGCCTCAGACCCGCTGTTATCCATGTTCCTCTGCTTCCGTCTTCAGGGAGAATGTTTGTTAGTAGTCTGAGCTGAGATATTAACAAAAAAGTTTTAAAGGATTATTTCACTATATTTGAAGGGGTGGTTGAATGTTCAATAAAAATTGATCCTAACATTGTATAATTAAGAAAGCTTAGGTTTATCCTCTTCAACCATTCTTTGACTGTGCAGAAGGTCTTAGACCAGAAAGATCACAGGCTGAAATGGTTGTCATTAACACCAAAAAGGCTATGGCTATGAAAAAAAGAGGTCCTGTGAAGAAAATCTTTAGGCAGGGGTGGGGTTCTGAATACTGAAGCCACAGAGAGAAAGATTAGAGAATATTTCGGTCATTTTTGGTTGACTGAGGCCATTGAGATTCCAGCACATCCTTAGTTGAACCAAAGATGGAGCTTTGTGTTTTTTATCACGTTTAAAGAGGAAGATCCCGTGAAGAAAATTCTGGAAGAAAGAATTTTATACTGTCATTGGATACAAGTGTGAAATCAAGGTTGCCTAGCACAAAGAGGTATATCAGCAACAGCAGTATTGCTCTGGGGGCCAAGGAAATTGCAGTTGAGGGTACGGAGGCAGTGGTGGAGGTGAAGGTCACAGTCAGAGTTGGAATCAGGGCTACAGTAATTACTGGAAGCAGGGCCACAGCCACCAGCAGGGCTACAGCTCTGGCCAGCAGAACAGCCAGGGTAGTACAAATTACAGGAAGATCCAGGGCCTTGGTGACCACCAGATAAAGACAAGCCATACTAAGAGTCATGACAGGGAGTGGCAAACTGGCAACAGCACGTGCTTTGTTTGAGCGTGGAGTGAACATAATTGTGTACCAAATTTAACTTGCCAAACCTTTATGGCCTATCCCATGTGTATCCTATCTTAAATTTACCCTGGAAACCACTCTGCTGTTTATTATTCCAGAGCTCTAGAGCTTACAGCACCATGTGGAGTCTCAGAGCCCAGAGTGGCACCAGGAGGGTGATTTTATTATCAGGTCACCCTATTCTAGAGTGAAGGGTTGGTTTCCTGCTGCTGCTCTGCAGCCTGGCTTGTAGACCCTGGTTGTAAAGAGTAAAATTGTATCTTAGGAAACCAGTGTCACCTTTCTCACTTTATAATTTCATATTTATATTCCAGTAATGGAAGTGTTAATTTTAATGTACTTTTTTGGATACCTTTTGGGAATCTAATATATTGTAAGGTATTTTACATGTGTCCTGATTTTGTCATGACCTGGATATTGAAGCTTTCCAAACTTTTGAAATAAAAGTTAACCTGTCCTCCAGTAACAATTCTAGGCCTTGGGCTAGAGTTGGCCTATGGGGTTATAATTGGCTAGCCTTAGACTCAAACTCCTTGTTTTCTAAAATTGTCTCCCAGATTCTTCACATGGATGTTGGCATACACAAAAATGTATTCTTATTTGTATAATGGGCTTTATTGATGCTATTTTTGTGATATGTATGTATAGAAAGGTGGCATGGGACTTAAAATATTACAAAGAAAACAAAGAACATATGCAGTTACTATAATGTAAAATACAGTGCTCATCTAATACCATGATTTAAAAATTCACTTCTTCTGTTCTTCTAATTTTTATTGATAAAAGTGTAAATGGAGTACTTGAGAAAGTCATATCCAACTCTCCACCCTACTGTGGAGAATGTTCTGACCATTGGCTAGATCCGGGTAGGGGTTTAAAGTTTACCGCCTGTATTGTCCTTGGCTGGTGCCTTAGTTTGAGCGGGACCCCTGGGCCCAAATCTGCCTATCATAATGTTCTACTTGTAGGTTTCTAGGACCCTCTGGATCCTTCTACTTTGCCATTCTCCCATGCTTTTCTCATCTAGAGTCCTAATAGGATGTCCTCCCCACTGTCCCAGTTTCCTGGTACTTGAAGGCTTTCGTGGGACATGCCCCTTGGGCTAATATGCAGATATAAGTGAGTATCCCTGGAGGGGGAGACCTCAGAGGCACTCAGAGGAAGGACAGCAGGTTACCAGGAAGAGACTTGATACCCTGTGAGCATATACAGGGGGAGGAAATCCCCCTCAGGAACTGTCATAGGGGAGGGGAATAAGGGGAAAATGGGAGGGAGGGAAGAATGGGAGCAGACAAGGGATGGGATAACCATTGAGATGTAACAAGAACAAATTAATAAAATAATATATATCTTGGGGAAAAAAAGAGGAATGTTGGGGCATAGGGTAGCATTAAAGAAAGGAAATGGAGAGTGAATATGAAAATATTTCATTATATACATGTGTAACATTTGCAAGAATAAACTGTATGAATACATTTTTAAAGGAGAAAAAAGTGTAAATGGAGAAAGTATCTGATACTGTCAAAATTTGACCTCTCTCATCAATATAATGGCTAATCTTGGTTGTCAACTAGACTACATGTGGAATAAACTAAAACCCAAACTTCTGAGGCCTCCTGTGAGAATTTTTCTTAACCAGACTACTTGAATTTGGAAGCCACACCCTAAACCTGAATCATATCTTCTGTTATTAGTACTCATGAATGGACCCTGCAGAAGGACATTTCTCTTTGTGCCTATTTGCCTTTGCTTTCAGGACCAAGTTCATCTATCCTTTTGCTGAGAAATTCTTGACTGCAAATTCTTCATGATTCCAACACAATTGACTGAAGACCAACAGCTCCCCACCCATCCTCTAAGACACCAACACCAGATTCGGACTGCTGAGACAGACAGCCTCATGGACTGAACAGCTAAGGGACTCTTGGTCTTTTTACCATGAGACAGCCAATGTTGGACACCAGGACCACAGACTTACTAGCCTGTAAACCAGTCTAATGAAACACACACACACACACACACACACACTTTCTGTGTTTTCTGTTCCTTTAGATAATTCTAACACAATCCAAGTATTCATAATCATTCTGGTAAACAATCTCGAGACCACAGAAAGAAACGTCAGCAGCTTTCAGTATCCCAGTATCACACTCAGATGCATAGCTTTGCCTCTTCTGGGATCATTACAGTCACAGCAGATCTTTCCACCCCTCCTGCCATTTCTTATGCCCCTCGATTTATCACACTGTATCATCAGTGTCCTGCTCTCTGAATTTTTCTCTTCCAGTTTTGTTCAGTCTCAGCTGCTCATTCATATTGCCCCTTGGGTTGTGGCTTCTTCAAGATAATCTCCCCTTCCTCCCTGAAGATGTGAAACTCATAATTACAAAGTCTGGTGTCACAGATGTCCCTTATTTATCCTCTGTATTTTAGAATTTTTCAAAGCTGCACCCTACAATTTTGTTAGATGCTGTAATTTGGAGAGCATGTGTGTTGCTCTATAAAGTCAGACTTAAAAAGAAGGAACCACTTAGTTTTTGCTACTGCTTTGTCTTCTGAATGTGCCATAATACTTTACACAGTAAGTGTTAACTCAATAAATTGAAAACAGAGACATAGTGAAACAATGAGTGAAATTTTAATGTGCTAGAAATAAAAAGTCATATATTTAGAAAATAGCAGAATTTGCTTTAAATTTGTCAGTAGTAGGAGAAATTGTATAAGGGGAAATCTTAATTTCTTGTTGCTAAATAAAACTTAAAATTGTAGATATCACTGAAAAAATATTTGCTTTAAGTCATCATCTTTGTTAATAGAGGAATAGGCACTGATGTGTAAAATGTGTAAGATCTTTGATGGATTTCTCATTGTGATGATCACTGGTGTGCAAAATAAAGTAAAGTTCCCATTGTTAACCTGCATTATTTGTACATCATAATAGCAACATAATTATCTTGTTTTTCTTTGTTAGGGCTGCTATGAATGTTTCTTCTTTTGCCAATACAGATGTTACATAAGAGCTGTTTCTTTATAATTATGAGATATTGGAGTTTTTTCTTTATATAGGTTGATTCAGTAACATAGAATTTACTATTTATTACCAATAATTATGTGCTATGCCAAATTAGGGCAATTTAAAATTTCAACTCTACTTACTCCTACCAGAGTAGTGAAATAAGGTCAACACACTGTGCATCCTTTGCATTGCAAAGCAAGAGGGCCTCTGTAGATCCTTGCTGTTCAGGTATGTTGGGAGGGGGGGGCAGCAGGGGGGGCAGGGGTGGAAATGAGCAAATCAAATCTGATCATTTGCCTTCATTTTCTTGGGCCAATCTCTTGTTGGTCATTGTACACATCCAAGTAAGTGGCCACTGTGTCTAAAAAGAGCCTTGCCGAAAATTTTCTCATTAGATGTTAAAAGTTAATCTACATCTTGGCTTCATATCTACTAATGATTAGGTGCAATCCTGAAATTACTATTTAATTGGTATGGGAAATGACCTGTGTAGTGTGGGAGGTATCTTGAAATCTGCCACTGATTGATTCTAATATGCTTTTTTTTTTTGAGAGATAGGATGTAGCTCAGTGGTGAGGCACCTGCCTGGTAAAATCTTAAGTTAAAACCCCAGCATTGAAAACACAAAATAAAACACAACAAAAATTAATGTAAGAAAATTATAAATACTACAAGGTATAAGATGGAAGTTAGAGGTCTAGAACCAACAAGAGAGCCAACAACCAACTCACTACCTCGCCAACAAAATAATTGTAATTGCTAATCAAGGAGTGTTCCTCATTAGCATGCTTCCTTACCCCACTACCTCCTAAGGGCACATTAGAAACAAAGTCTCAGCTTTAGCTACACCTAGAAAACTCGTCAGTTCTTTAACATGTTCTAAAGGTCTTTCAAATGCATAAGTAAATGTGATTCTAGCACATTCAATTCTCTATTGCTTTATTTCTTAATTTTTGGTTTTCCCTCTCCCTATCCTCCAGCCTGCTTGTCTTTTGCTAGTAAGTGGACATCGCGTATTGCTGAACTGGATGGCTAATACTATTTTTTTCTTAAAATGACTGATCATTTATATTGAATCCTTTTAATTGAAAATTCTAAAGACAGAAATTGCCTGTCTATATGTCTGTTCTGATTTAAATTTGGAAAAAAATTGTTATAATTATGAAAACACTCTTATTACAAATAATTTTTTCTTTTATCTTAAAAACATTTTTTTCTGGAGTCCATTATATGTTGTCAACTACTCCTGAGCATGGCCTGTCTTGGATTGGTTAATATATCCAGTGTCATTCTTTTTTTTATCTCCTTTATTAATTTATTGTTGTTACATCTCAATGGTTATCCCATCCCTTTTATCCTCCCATTCTTCCCTCCCTCCCATTTTCCCCCTATTCCCCTCCTCTATGACTGTTCCTAAGGGGATTACCTCCCCCTGTATATGTTCATAGGGTATCAAGTCTCCCTCAATAGAAGAATGGATAAAGAAACTGTGGTACATATACACTATGGAATACTATTCAGCTATTAAAAACAAGGAATTCCCAAAATTTGTGGATAAATGGATTGACCTAGAAATGATCATAATGAGTGAGTTAGCCCAGAAGCAGAAAGACTCAAATGGTATATACTCACTTATATCTGCATATTAGCCCAAGGGGCATGTCCCACGAAAGCCTTCACTTACCAGGAAACTGAGACAGAGGGGAGGACATTCTAGTGGGACTCTAGATGAGAGAAGCATTGGAGAATGGCAAAGTAGAAGGATCCAGAGGGTCCTAGAAGCCTACAAGTAGAACATTATGATATCCAGTGTCATTCTAATAGAGCAAGCTGACTTTCCTTCTCTCTGCACAAATAAGTGACTGTTCAGTAGTTAACTTTTAGCCTTTCAATCATTCATTCATACATTTAAAAAAACATAACAAAATACAGTATAATAAGATAAAACAAACACTATAACATCAAAGTTAGACAAGACAAGCAACAGAAGGAAAAGAACCCAAGAGAAGGCACAAAATTAGAGACCCGCTTGTTTGTACACTCAGAAATCCCACAAAAACACTAAACTGGAAGCAATAATATAAATGCAAAAGATCTGGTGCAGATCATGCAGGCCCTCACTACAAAGTTCTGATTAAAAGTAACCTCTTGCTTTGATTTTGCATAGCTTGTGTGGCAGTGAGCATTCAATCTTACTTAAAGATTTTAATTTACATTTCAAAATCTGATACATTTTCCTGATGAAGGGTTTGCCAGGACATTGATGACTTTCTGTCCTAAAATCTCATCTTCCAAAGTGAAAATTTGATTTGAAAGTTTCTGAACTTTGGTTTTAAATCTCTGACAGATATATTCTAGCTCGTGGCTAGCTGTGGAAGGATACTTTGTCACATTTAATTATTCTTTTTATATAATAAAAACTTTTGCAACTGAGTAGATGATTTTGTTACTTAAGTTAATCCTTTTGCAGAGAGTTTATATAATGGCTTACTCCAGCATCAGTGGTCACAGCTCTTGGGATAGTCCAACATCTGGTCAAAGGTCAGAACAAGTCTCACACCTACTGAGCCAGACCCTATGCTTGTTATGACCAGTGACCAAGTACTTAGACAGATATGATTACTAGAATCTAGCCAGAATACTGACTATAGGTTCATTGACTAGTAATAATTTTTAAATAATTCAGTCTACAATTTTTAGATGATTTTGAATTCATCACTTTCATAATGAATCAGCATTGTCATTCATTGCAATATATATCTATGTTGGCATCTTATTTCCTCCACTCATTTCACCTGACATAGTACTAGGACTACATTCTATATTGTACATGGAAATAAACAGCATGGAGCACCCTAGCCTGATAATCTATAATAACAAACATACAGTATCATCAAGAAAAAAAAATGGTGCATTGTAAGTTCCCAGCCATGTGGAATTGCCACACTTATTGGGGCATTTATAACGGTTGGCACATGGCTAGTTTTTTTAAATTAGCATAGTGCTCATTAGTAAAAACTATTTTCTGCAATTCTGCAATTCTAATTTACCATACATGATAAGGAGGTACATAATTGTTAGAATAAGAGACTCTCTTTGACTCCCACATTGGCCATTATATTGGACGACATTAATCAGTCAGAGATGTGGTTACAAAGTAAGATCCTCCACTAGAAAACCTTTTATATGCAACTGTATGACATCATTCTTCATTCCTAAATTACTGGCCACCTATATTAGGATGATTTCCTGGTCATCCCATGCTTCATAGAATGATTAGTGAGGGTGTTCATGCACCTATACCCTTTTCCAGAATCATACTGTTCCATCTTTTGATTCCCAGTTTTTGTTCTCTGTTCCCCCCCCTCCTCTGCACTGCTTTTGGCTATTGATAATTTGGAAGATGAATATGGCTTTTGATTGTACTAGTTTACTTATATCAGCTTTTTTCACTGAAGCTGCCAGAACACCAAGGCAGCTTCCTGTTTGTCTTGAAGGAGGGCTGGGTCCCAGTTTGAACTGTAAAGTTGACTTTTATAGGTTTAAACCTAATGGCTAAAGCTTGCAAAGTGAAGCAGTGGGACTTGACCTGGCATGCATCCTTCTTTAAATAGACTCTAACAGGACACTTGCACTGCTTTCCTTGACCAACTGCTGTGAACTACACTGAGATGAAACACTTTTTTTTTCAGAGCTTATTTAATTTTTCTCACAATAATATAGACATGAATAATAAAAGAGGAAGAATGAGTTACGGCTACTCAAAACCTTGTCATGACTTAAGAAACAATAACAATAAAATTTTCTGACATGATAATTATAGTAAGTTTTCTTTTTCGTTCTTTCCTTCTTCTTCTTCTTCTTCTTCTTCTTCTTCTTCTTCTTCTTCTTCTTCTTCTTCTTTTCTTCTTCTTCTTCTTCTTTTTCTTCTTCTTCTTCTTCTTCTTCTTCTTCTTCTTCTTCTTCTTCTTCTTCTTCTTCTTCTTCTTCTTCTTCTTCTTTGTTTTTTTGGGACAGAGTTTCTTTGTGTTGCCTTATCTGTCCTAAAGCTCACTCTATATACAAAGCCTCAAGATCACAGAGAACTGCCTGCCTCTGCCCCTCCAAATGCTGGAATTAAAAAGCATACACCATCTCCATTTGGATGATAAATATTTATTTCAAGGTGAGAAATGTTTCTAATTTTTTTAAGTAGCAGCTCTTGTTTTATTTATTTATTTATTTATTTATTTATTTATTTATTTTTACCTTCTAAGCATCCTATGTATTTATCCTATCTTATTCATCCAAGTTCAAGTCCTGCTTTATGGTTGGAACTCAGAATTTCCTTACTCAAGCGAAAAACCTGTTACGTAGCTATTTCTGTGCTGGGGAAGGGGAAAGCATTTAGACTCAGAAAATTCTAAAGAAAAATGCTTTATTATTCAGAAAGTGAATAATTCATAAGTCTCACAAATTCCTGAAAGTAAGTAGATTTTCAAGGCGTTCTTTCTTCCTCAAGATTACATGAGTATAAAGACTAACGAACAGACTCAGAGTAGCTAGTTCACCTAGGAGAGACTCTTGGAACTGACTGGATGTCTACAAATTGACCAATAGTCTCCAGTCTCCAGCTTTTGTAAATTGTCACCCACGCTGAGGGAAGGGCGTTGATAACCTTAAGTTATTTTTGCTCCTATCATAACTCCTCACCTATACTCTTATAAATAATCTCAATAAACTCATTCATTCACCAAGTTGGACTTGGGTGGTTTAATACATTCTTCTGTCATCAGTTCCCAATCTGGAGTGAATAGATGTTTTTGTCACATTTCTCCAGAAAAAGCTTCACAGATTCTAATCATCCTTGAATTAATTTCCACTTTTTGGAAGTTGGACCTGAATCCACAATAGGAACTATAACACCCATTACATTACCTACATTATATATTAGACATGTTACTTCCAAAGGATTCAGGTACTGTAGGAACATGTGCTTTGGTCCACAATGAAGGAAATGAGCTGTAAACTCAAGTCACTAAGTTTGACCTGACTGAGAACAACTTTATGTAAGTAACAATGATGTTAGTGTTTGCAATTAAAGACATAAATACTCAGAGCACCTGGATGTAATCCTCTTTTAAAAAATATCCTAATATATAACTAAGTTCTCTTGTCTTTTTTGAGGGGTACTGTAACACTTGACTGCATTACGTGTCTTCATAGGTGATTTCTTATGTTGAATTTCCTCTTTAGAATTTAACCTTATAGTGGTCACACGACAAAAACTAATAAAACTAGTCTTTGACTCAAAGATGAACCTCATAACCACCATGTCATTTTGTGCAACAGGAGGTGGCGAGGCTTCTCAAATTTGGAATATGATTGAAGAGCTCACTTGAGAAATGTGACATCATCAAATTACTTCAGTTGCTTGTTTCTAGTTCTCAGTAACCACCTTTATTGATTCCCAAATGACTCTAAACTCCCCCAGACATCAGTGCTTGTGCTACATGGTCCTAAGGCACAATTTTGGGTAACTCAAGAGATGTCTATTTATCCTTACTTCCTTTATAAGTTCTTGGAATGTCACCATCAATAGTCAAATTCTAAGTGACCCCGATCCAATATTGGCAAGGCTATTTGGTGAGATGGATAGCATCCCAAGAATTGCCACATTTTTCTTTTTTATTCTATACTCTTGGCTCTTTCTTTTTATCATGAGGAACTGTAAGTGCCTCCAAACTTTAAGACACTAAATGTCTGGGTTCTGCCCTAACCCTTTCCAGTTATTATCCTGAATAGATAGTATATACACAATGTTAGTGGTCAATGAAATGCAATATGACCTCTGAGGTTTACTGTTGAGAGCCTTCTGTACTTAACCCTTAATGCTGATTTCCTGTGTTTGCTTTCTCCCATTTGCATGTATAAGAATGTGGGACTCCTATAATAATTGTGTGTTTTTATTTAATTAATTTATTCAGTTTGCATATAAATTGTTTTTCCTTCACTTGTATTTTCCCATTCCTCCCTGCCTTCTGCTTGCACCCTATTCTCTTCCCCTAGGTCTGTGACTGAAGGGGACTTCCTCCAATAATTTTGTTAATTTCACTGTGCCCTTATTCAGAAAATTTTCTTCCTCTACAGCTAGAGTGTATTCTTCATGTTGCTGACTTGATTTTTCACCACATAAGTAGTAAATGAAGAAACAAAAAACAAACAAACTCCAGCTTGTTCAGATGTTGCTGATATACAAGCAGTAAAGAACACAATTATTTCAGAGAACAACAACCTGTATTCATGAATTCTTGGATAGAATTTTGTACAAACAGCTGCATGAACCTTGTGGTTTTAATTTACAAAGATGCCCAACCACATAAAAACCTGGTGGTCATTGTTGCTCCCTTTTTGACGTGGCAGTATTAATACTTAGCACAATGTTTATGATAGCATTTTCTTCTGTACACACATGTTCTATAATTAATCATTGTTGTATATTAGCCTGAACTTAGCTGTATCCTCATATTATTTAGTACAGCGCAAGCATATGCTAACAGCTGATAGGCATTGGCATGCACGGTGAACACGCTCTGCCATCTTTTGCTATCTCAGATTGATGACACAGGTTTGGCTCCCTGCATTGCTTTTTCTTCTCCCGGGATGACATCTGTTTTAGATGCTGCACGTGTATCATATTCTCCTTCCAGCTACAGGTGAAACTGTCATCATGGATATGGAAATGGTCATGGTGCTCCTTTACTCCATACACGAGCGGTTATAAAGAAAGATATGGATTTAACCACAGTTGTTTTACATAATATGTTTTTAGTTAAAGCAGTCATCAACATCAGTTCAAAGTATGAATAAAACTATTGAAACAGTAAATAAGTTACATTTCTTGACATTAGGATGAGAAAAACTATGAGAGGGAACATTCGCACTACTCCAGGCTAAGTAAGAAAACTGTGTTAGCTGTTTCTAACCTGCCTTGTGTTCTTTTATTTGCCAGGAGTCATAACTGATCAATCACCTAAAACAATTTCACATTATACATGTAAAATGTCCCAAAGTAGTTATATCCCTCTCCATCTGACTGAAAGAAATGGTAAGAAGCATCAAAAGGGAAGACTATAAAAAGATTTTTATTTCCTTTAATGAATCACAGTATAATTATTTTTCAAGTTTCCCTCAAATGAATAAAAATAGCTTCCTGTCCATCTTTCACTTTGTAAGTTGCCTTAAAACATTCAATGTGCTGAAGCATTGATTTCATTGTTCTTTATTTTCACAGGCACAAAAACAATGGAAATGAAAGGAAAGCTGCCTCTGAATCCTGCAGCTATTTATTAAAACTTTGGAAGATGTGATCTCAGTGGTATTACATATCATTAGTAATACAATGTCAAATAAAAAAAAGTTCTTTTTACGATTTGTCAGGAGCACATATTTTTGTATTCTCTGCTTGTGGTTCAGTTTTAATAAGATAACTAAAAGAGTTGTTCATTTAAACATATTTCCAACATTAGGCTCAGAATCACAGAGATCAATATCTATATTTCTTATCTGAAATATTCCCTGAAAGGCTTCAAGACATATGCCAATTCCAAATGTAATGAATATTATTTATATAGAACGTCACATTATTTAATTCTTCAGAAATTTAGTCCATATTATTCATTGAGTGATTATTAACTTCACATGATTATAATGATATAGGTTCCAAGTTACAAGTATTCGTCTTTTATTATTTACTCTAATATTTTATTTATAATCTATAAGCAAAGACTATTGAATTTGACCACTTTCAGAAAGCTGAAATTATCAAAGAAGGGCTGCATAACCTGACTAAATTAGTAAGAGTGCAATCAGGCATCCTCATAATCTCACAAGGCTTATATGATTCTGAGAAACAAGAGTAAACAAGCTGAAGAAAAAAATTATACTGATAATGACAGCTCTGGAAGATTACAATTTACCCCCATGTGAGTTTAAAGCCATATTAGCCAATGGCACACATAGCGCTTTGTCTAGATATATAAACTAGGACTTTGGCAGGATTAATTACTAACTTATTAACTGTAAGCACCAGAGTTACCTGATTGTGGTCTGCGGAAGTGAAAACCAGGCCTGGACAGAGAGGTCACAAGAAGGCTGAGCATATAACAAGTTTTTTCCAAGCAATCAGACAGTTTATACACTTATTGGAAACAGAATATAGTGGCAGTTGCCAAGAACAATACAATGGGAGTTGCTATAACATGATGATTTTTGAAAGCTATACAAGATACACAAGATTGATGTTTAAGATTCATTGTCTTGTCAGACCCCTGAATGCTTTGGTGACTTCTAGGGAACACAGAGAAGCACAAGGCAGCCTGAATGCTTTACTGCCTGAGGATGTGCCTCTGTTTCTCATAAACTGAAAGGGTCACAGGTTCCCAGGTAGAATGACTCTAACCTGAAATATCTGACCTATGCCTCTCAAGGCAGCTAGATGTGGCCACTCCATGATCCCCTGCAATTGACATAGAAAAGAAGATGGTTATTAAAAAAGTAAAACAAGATGTGATGGCTTCTAGCAGCCCAATTTCATTCATATATTTCTATTCTCCTTGTATATTAAGATTATAGTAAGGTTTAAAATGTAACTAACCCTACAACCAGGATAGGTGACTCTTCCCAATATCTACAAAAACAAAACAAAACAGATGCACATGAAACTTAAATATGTATCACTAAGAAAATAAACCAATAAGAATGAGCTAAGTACCATGTAGTTCCGTTGTTTGCCAGAGGTTAGATAGGAGGACATGAAGAGGCAGAAGTGCAAGGATTCTTGGAACAATGAAGCTGCTCTGTAGGATGCTGTAATGGTGGACATTAAGAATGAGCTCTGTTACAGACTAGGGACATGGTTTGAGGTCATGGTCCAGTCTAGATCCTTTGACTGTAGTAATTTTAGTATTTTGTCACAGTACATTGACAGAGCAAGAGTCTGTGAATGTGAGGAGGCAGGAGAAATTTTCTATTTCCTAAGACACTAATATTGCTGAGAACCTAATGTACACTCTAAAAATGGCATCCCTTTTGAACAAGAGTAATATAAACACTTTGTATTCATATACTTAGATATAATAAGCGTATTTATACTAATCATATATTTGAGTATAATTATCTGGATCCAAGACTGATCAAAGGGCTTATCAACACATTTATGGGCAAGGAACAGACCAAGTAAAATTATTCATTATCTAATGTCATTTAAATAGAAATGAACACTATTGAACAAAAAGATATGTATAAGATCATTTGAAGTACTTAAATTATTATATAAATAATTATGATAAATTATTATCCTGCTATTATATGACTACTTTAATTTATGTGAAGTTATTGGGACTTGTTTTATTGAACTATATTTTTATTTGAGTTACATCACCTAGAGAAAACTTAAAAAAATGATCATCACTTCTTTTGATTCATTAGAAATTTTTAGATAATACAAAATTTGAAGGTTCATAATTTTTCATGGTAAAAATGTAAAAATTGTGTATTTTTATTTATAATATGTGAAATATTTGTTACGTTTTGTGTATTTTTAATTTTTTAGATTATAGTATCATTGTAAAATTTCTATCTTTCCTTTCTACCTTCAAGCCTTCCCAGGCAATTTCCTTGTTCTCTTTTAAATTAATGACCTCTTTTTTTTTTTTTTTTTTGAGACAGGGTCTCTCTGTGTAGCTTTGGCTGTCCCAGACTCAATTTGTAGACCAGGCTGGCCTCGAACTCACAGTGATCCACCAGCCTCTGCCTCCCGAGTGCTGGGATTTAAGGCGTGCGCCACCACCACCCGACTATGACCTCTTTTTTATTACTCATTGTTACATGCATGTATGTACAATTTACATATATATTCCTAAATATAACCTGCTCAGTCTGTAAAATATTACTTGTTATTCACATTTTCAGGAATGAGCATTTGAAATTAAATAACTGTGTAATTTCATAAATAATAATACCAGGGATAAAATGAACTAAATGCTTAAGCACTTTCTGTTATTACTTTTGATACATGGATGCATTCAGTAGCCTAATTGAATCTATTTGTTTTACCATGCATGGGATGAATACCAGGAAAAAAAGACTCTGCTATTTGAAAGTAAAGGTAAAACTTTAGATATAATTAAAAGAGTAATTGAGAACACATGAACAACTTTACTATTTTGCATAGCACTTCCTTTACCAAACCTGACTTTTTGCTCCATATTACCACGTGCTTGCAACAGGAGGCTATATAATAAACACTGTAATATTACAGTTTTGCCATTTCTTTTTATATTAGTCACAGGATCAGCTTACTGATCTCAGGGAACAAATAAAAACAAATTAGTTTGCTGGGGGGGGGGCTAAAGATCCTTATCTAACCAATGGACTGGACATTCTCCACACTTGAGTGGAGCGTGGGGTCTGACTTTCACACGAACTCTGGTGCCCCATATTTGACCACGTCCCCTGTAAGGGGAGGCCTGGTGGCACTCAGAGGAAGGATAGCAGGCTACCAAGAAGAGACTTGATACCCTATGAGCATATAGAGGGGGAGGAAGTCCCCCTCAGTCACAGTCATAGAGGAGGGGAGTAAGGGGAAAATGGAAGGGAGGGAGGAATAGGAGGATACAAGGAATGGGATAACAATTGAGGTATAATATGAATAAATTAATAAAATATATTTTTAAAAAGATCCTTATCTAGTAGTGCTTCATATTTTACATGGGCACATCACAAGGCAATGATGGACCTCCAAAGTCCTGGAGTAATTCCATACTCACTTTATTCACCACTTTCTCTCTGTACACACTCACTCTTGAGTCTCACATCACGGCCTGCTGACATACCGTGATTCTCTGTAATGAAACTCTGACTTAGGAAGGTAAAAAATAATGAAAAAGAGGAGGTAGCCTGACAATACTGGCTACTGCAGTTTCCAAGGGCCTCCACTTCAAAGCAAGTACAGATTTTGCAAATTCATCAACAAAACATCAACAACAGCAATATGCCTATTTCCACATGCCCTGCCAACCCTACACAGCACTGACAACGCAGTTGCCCAACATTACATGAGGCCTTTATATAGGGGCTGTGAACTGTAAATCAGATCCTCATGTTTGGGAACCAGGAACCTCACTGGAAGCCTCCCTAGGCTTGCATTTTCCTTTGTACCAACTCTATCACTTTAACAGAAGACAAAATGAATAAAATGTTTAGGACTTAATTTTGCATGAAAAAATGGAGATAAATTATATTTGATAAAACAAAGTAAAATGGAAAAGAAAAGTTTGATGGAAAGAATTCTGATGGCATGGAGTTGCACCCAGGCTTGAAATGGTCTTACTAGAATAAAATACAACAGTAAGAAAATGACTCAGGATGATATTTTTAGGTAGAAAGCCAATGAAAAAGATTCTAACATCTGCTTCTGCCCACAGTTCCACAGGCTCTAACATCTGTTTCTCCCACACGTCAGTTGTACAGGCTCTATCATCTAATTCTGCCCACATGTCGGTTTCACAGGCTCTAACATCTGATTCTGCCCACATGTCGGTTTCACAGGCTCTATCATCTGATTCTTCCCGCATGTCAGTTTCACAGGCTCTAACATTTGCTTTTCCCACATGTCCATTTCACAAGCTGGAATATCTGCTTATGTTTTTTTGACTTTCAACTCTATGTGTATCCTCTCACTGAATCTCATATTAAATGAGAATAACTACTCTTAAAGATAGGAAAAATCTAGCTGAGTAATAGTCAATACATATCCTTTCTTATGTAATCAATATAGTTTTAATATAATTAGGTGTCTTGGCCAGAGTGATGTGCTTCCCCTATTTACGCTGTTTTCTGTATACAATGGTACCTTTTAATTAGAATGCGGCTGATGTGAAAGAAGAACAATGCATTTATTTTGCCTAGCATTCATTAAATGTTCCTACAGCAGCTTGTGTTGTGCTGGGTGATTTGGGGACTACAAACAAAGGCAACAAAGATCTCTTTCTAAGCCACTCACATAGCAGGAAAAATGCAAGCTTCCTTTGAGGTCTTCTAGTGGTGGTGTTTCTCAGTGTGTTATATTCATTTCACTTCCCTTCAACTTACATTTGTAGTTTTATGATTTTGGTAGTAATGGTATACAGTAATCAATATTTTTTAGAGATGTTGATTGTCATAGAAAACTCCAAGCTGATTTTGTTTAATACAACAGAACACAAATGCATTTGTGATGGAGTTGGTATTGACTGTAGAGAAGCTCGTGAGAAGTATATTCCACTCATTCCGGGACTAGGCATTTGCACTTATGGTGTTATCCCCTACACATCATATCCAGGGTTGCTCCTGACTCATAACAATGGAAGGTATTTGTGCAGTCCATTTTCATCCACTTATTACATTTACCACACTGACACCACCAAATTCAATGCAGCTGGAGAGCCAAAATGGCTATCTGTTAGAAGACAAAGACTGTATAAATCCAAAAGTTGCCATCTAGAGTGAGCGCTTTTGACTGGGGTTATTTTGTGATGTTTGATTAATAGTCAACAACTAGCTTCTAGGGTTTATGTGCACTGTAGAAATATTTAGATATGACTCTGTAAAATATCCATATATACCTTAAGTCCACTTGTGCTTCAGAGGAAAAAAATACATGATAGATTGATGTAGATAAATAAAAAGATTGCTGATAGATACTAGATAGAGTAAAGATAATAAATAATATATCTTACAGAAAGATAGAAATAATAAATATATGGTAGAAATAGAGATATACAACAGGTAAAAGATAGATGATAAGTCGATCTTCCTACAATCAAAACAAACAGGATCCTTGCTAAGTCTTTAAATTAAATTAATAATTAGTGGGAAATGGCTCTTACTCAAACCATTTTATGAAATAAGGATACTTTTAAAAATATGGCACATATTATGAATAAAATATTGAGTGTTGTTTAGTGGATTACCAGCTAGGGGTCCTAATGTGTAAGTGATATGGAAGGAATAGGGACTACTAAACAGGGCAATAGGAAAGGGGATTCAGAGCAGAAAGAACTCTCTTCCTAGTCGCATCTCCAATATGAATGAGCCAGGTGCCTCTGATCATTGGTTTTGACACAGTCACAGACATTGAAATAGCAATGGTATGTCTGAATTTTTCTGTAGAATAATTTACAGGTGAGAGACTTTTACTGAATAGGCTTCTCTATGGTTGCTCTATCTACCAGCAGTGCTCACATTTATTCCTAAATACACTTTTTCTAGAAATGGCAGGGGCAGGTTGCTTAAATTATTCTACTTGCATTCAATTGTGAAAAAGTTCTAGGAACAAGTGCATGCAACTATATATTCCTTTGTGCACCACATGGTATTCAAAACAACAAGGAAGAAGAGAAGCACTACAGTCAGTGCCATGATCTTGCAACAGTCAAAGCTAAACGTTGTAGGCAGGAAGAGCAAACTAACTGTGAAGACAGCTATAGCTAATAGGAAGAAGCTGGGTAATAGGTGATGCAAAGGGGCCAGAGAGAATTGATTAGTAAAGGCATGTGGCATGAAAGTCTTCCCTTACCAGGAGATAGGGATAGATGTGACGACTTCCTACTGGGGCTCTAGGTAAGAGAAATATAGGAGATGGGGAAATAGAAGAATCCAGAGGGTCCTAGAAACCTCCAAGAAGAACATTATGATGGGTGGATCAGGACACGGGGGCAGGGGGGTCTGCTCAAACTATTGCACTAACCAAGGACAATGCAAGTAGAAAACATCGAATCCCTACTCTGATCTACCCAATGGACAGGATATTTTCCACAGTTATGTGGAGAGCAGGGACTGACTCTGACACAAATTTGTCCATGTCTCCTTGGTGGGGAGGCCTGATGGCAGTCAGAGAAAGAATAAGCAGGCTACCAAGATGAGACTTGATAGCCTATGACCATATGGTGTGGAAGGAGGACCCCTCAGTCATAGACCTAGGAGAGGGCAATAGGTTGAAAGTGGAAGGGAGGAAGGAATGGGAGGATACAAGTGATGGATAACAATTGAGTTGTAATCTGAATAAATTGATTAAATAAAAAAAGAATTGATTAGTGATTTGAAGATTTTAATTTTGGTTTATTTGTAGAAAATTTAAGTTTTTGATTATTCATGTAATTATGAATCTTATTACAGGTATCAATAGCCAAAATAGCACAAGAATTTTAAATTCTAATTCTGAAATATAGAAAAGTCATTTTCCAGCAGACTTAGGAAGTTCAAAACAGTTGAAATTGCAATGAAGAATAATCACATGTAATGAAGACAGAGGTAATTAGTTAAATAAATATTCTAATTTGTCCCTGACATATGAATTCATGGATTTAATCTGACCCATTTTGGAGACCAATTGATATTGTGCTTTTATTCTAGCAATGTGAATGATCAAAACACTTCCAAATATACTTTCATTGCGTTCTTGGTTTTGATTTGTTAAAAATATTTTTCTTAAAATAACTTAGAACATGCTAAACTATTGTAAATGCCAGGATAACTATGGCTGAAATGCTAAGAAATGTGTTTAAAACTTTCATAATAAAATTAATGAATTATGTCCCCTTCAGTAAATATAACACAAAACACGAGCAATCAGAAAATTATTTTATCAGCTCTTGTTTATCAACCAAAGGCTTTGGGAAGTTGATTATTGTTCACAGCAAATAACTATCACTTTGTGCCACAATATTTCATAATTGCTTTTGTGATGGCAGCTAAATAGTTCTTCCTTGGTTAGGCCAGATGTCAAGAATTTCACCATATTTCTGAAAAATGTTTTGTACACACCATGTGTGTAGGTCTCAACAGACTATCTAAATTTTTGAAGAAATACAATGTTTCTTAACCAAAATTTAAAAATCAACAAAATTCAAATTGTAGAATAAACAATAATCACAAGAAAATACTGACTGGAGAGTATTAATATTTCTACGTATAAATGTAGGGGAAGGGAAGGAGGCAATAAGAGAAAAGGAAGGAAGGAAGAGAGGAAGGAAATGAAATGTGTGGTTAGCTTTCTCTTGCTTATCTAGTACCTGAGATGTTCAACTTCTCAAGAGTAGTCATATATTTCATCTCTGTTTTGGAGACTGTATTTCATGAATCGTTTAGCCTGTGTACATGAGGGGAAGCTGACACTGTGGCAGGAGCAAGTGCCTGGATGAAACTCACAGCAATATGGAGAGAGAGAGAGAGAGAGAGAGAGAGAGAGAGAGAGAGAGAGAGAGAGAGAGACAGAGAGAGACAGAGAGACAGAGAGACAGAGAGACAGAGAGACAGAGAGACAGAGAGAGGCAGAGACAGAAAGAGGGAGAGGAAAGACAGAGACAGAGGGACAGAGAGAGACACATACACACACACACACACACAGACACACACACAGAGAATGCTGTTGAGATTCCACAGTCTCTTTCTAGAACACCCCATGATCTGAAGGCTGTCCAGGGTCCACTTTTTAGTTTTAATGAATTTCCAATGGTCCCAATCTGGGTACCAGGCTTTTAGAAGGTATTTACAATTTACAGAAGGAGGAAGGAAGAAGAGAGAGGAGAGGTACTGAGAGGAAAGAAAATGAGGGCAAAGAAGGGAGGGTAATGGGAGAGTGATCTGGAAATACAAAAAGGAAAGAAAAGAATAGAAATGTTTATGGAAGTTTTTGACACCAGAATCAGATGCCTTTTGCAGCTTTTGAGTCATAGCAACAGATGGCTGAGCCTGGTACTCTCAGCTAGCTTCTCTCAAAGGTCTTTTGGGGGGGGGGGTTGCTGATTCAAAAATTATGCAGAGACTTCTTTCCACTTTGACACTGTTTCAATTGCTTGTTCCTCCTAACCCTAATCTTTCTTTCAGAGCTAGTGGGACGCCTAAGGACTTCCATCTTGTAGCAGTTACTGGGCAATGAAGCAATAAAACAGAAATCTATTTAGGATAAAATGGCATTGTATAATAAGTGAAAACAGTATTAAGGCATAGTCAGCCTTCAAGGATGTAGACTGTCCTAGTTTGCATCTCTGTTGCTGTGATAAAACATTAACCAAAAGTGCCTTGTGAAAGAGAAGGTTTGTCTGCCTTATAGTAACACCTCACAATCTGTCATGAAAAGCCAATGTACAACTTAAGGAGGAACATGGAGGCCGGAACTAAAACAGAAACAGCACAGGAGTGCTGCTTACTTGCTTGACCCTGTGACAGTATCAGTTTGCTTTCTTTTATAACCCAGGATCACCTTCCAGGGGGCTAGCACCATACATACTAAGTCAGACTCTCAAACATCAAGAATTACTCAAGAATATGGCCCACAGACTTGCTCATAGGCCAATTTGATAGAAACAGTCCCTCATATTGAGGTTTCTCTTTCCCACATGACTCTAGTTTCTTTCAAATTGAGGAAAACCTAACCAACACAGGTATCTCATAATACGGATACATAGGGCACAGAATCTGGGTATAACAGGAGCCATTAGAACAATGTAACAAAGTCTGTACTTTTGTGGTATTTGCATCAGTTACAGAATTAATGATTAAAAATAAAAGTGTACCAATGATATGAAGAATAAAAGAAGATAAAGAAACATTATTTGTAAGCATAAAAACACTATTCACAATGTTCAGTCATATGCATAACCAAAATAATGCATACTATTCTAAAGAGATACTTTTTTATTATTTCAGTGGGTTCAACACAGTCAATGTATATATGGCAGACCCTGCTACTTGGGCGTGAAGAGGAAAAATGTCCTATTCCTTCTGTACATGGAAATAATTAATAAGACCTTACAGTAACCTGTTCAATTCTATCATAAATTGAAGTGAATGTATTATTTCAAAACAACCATTTTATTAGGAGATTATATTCTGGATATGTATGTGAAAATAGGAATAAGCATATTAAAACAATTTTGAGCGTCTGTAGTAAAGGAATACAAACACTCCAGATGTTTATCAATACAAGCATGATTCTGTCAATCATGGTGCATCCACACAGCAGGAAACCTAACAAACTGACACAGTGATGTCAATCTTGCATTTCATTCTGTGTTTGCCTATGTGAATGGTTTTCTCATTTATGTTTATTTGCTGTTGGAGAGACAGGTGATACAGAGTGTGAGTAAAAGTTGAAGTCACAAAGTCACCTTTCAGTAATCAGATCTTTATTTAGATCGTATGACTCACTAAAAACAGAACTAGTGCTATGTTGTCAGGCATGATGGCAGACACACTAACCCTAGATATGTATCACTGGTTTGTGTGTGTTTTAAAAATGAGCTTCAAATTGAATGGTACTGGATAAAATGTACAACACTTCACACACACACACACACACACACACACACACACACACACACACTATATGTAGTACAGAACCTAGTATATGCTTGCTGGAGCTAAAAGGTGATGTGTTTCATGTGTTTTGTTCATGTGGTTCTCAAGTAAATAACATCATGTATAATTTACTTTCCTGTTGTCCATTTTTTTTTCTGTTGTCCATTTTTTATCACACATGAAAAAAGACATACAAGTATCTTTGGGTGAAAGTAAAAAAATTACTTTATCTTTCTTTCCTTTTAAATACTTTTTCACAATATATCCTGATTGTTATCCCCCCTCTCTTACTTTTGCATTTCTACCCTCCCTCTTCTGCTCTATACCCCACCCCTAGACCTCTGACCAGGGAGAGACAGGGGGGCTCCTCCTCCACTGTCTGGTCACAGCTTATCAGTTCTTATCAGGATAGCCTACATGCCCTTCCTCTGTGTTACAGAAAGACACTCCTGCCAAGGGGCAATGATCAAATCGTGGGCACCAGAGTGCATGTCAGAGGTTCAGTGGCAGTTCTTTCCACCCCCATGTTGAGAATTAGCTCTCTGTCAGCTACATCTGAACAGGTTGTCTAGGTTCTCTGCATGCATAGTCCTTAGTTGGTGCATCAGTTTGTGCAGGCCTCCCTGTGTGTGTCCAGATCCATCTGTCTTGATGGTCCCCTTGGAACTCCTGACCTCTCCTGGTCCACCAATTCCCTCACTCTTCCATACAACACTCAGTGCTCCACCCACAGTTCAGCTTCTAGTCCCATTATCTGTCCTGATCCTCCACTGGGTGGAGTCTCTCAGATGACATCTATGTTGTACTAATATCCACTTATAAATGAGTTTATATCACGCAGGTCTTCCTGGGTCTGGGTTAACTTAATCAGGATGATCATTTCTAGTTCCATCCACTTGCTTGCAAATTTCAAGATTTTCTTTTTTTTTTCCTTTTTTTTTTATAGCTGAGTAGTATTCCATTCTGTAAATGTATCACTTTTTTGTTTGTTTGTTTATTTGTTTTTTATCCATTCTTCAGATGATGGGCATTAAGGTTAATTCCAGATTCTGGCTATTATGAATAAAGCTGCTTTGGATGTAGCTGAGCAAATGTTCTTGTATGGTGGAGCATCTTTTGCATATGATCAGGAATCTTATAGCTGGGTCTTGAGGTAGCACTATTCCCAATTTTCTGAGAAGGCACCAGACTGAATTCCAAAGTTGTTGTATAAGTTTTCACTCCCACCATCAGTGGAAGAGTGTCCCCTTTCTCCATATCCTGGCCAGCATGTGTTGTCAGGTGAGTTTTTTTATCTTTGACATTCTGATACATGTAAGATGGAGTCTCAGAGTCAATATTGGTTTGCATTTCCCTGATGACTAAGGATGTAGAGCATTTCTTTAAATATTTCTCTACTACTTGCTAACCCTCTGTTGAGAATTTTCTGTTTAGCTCTATACCCCATTTTTCTTTTTTTTTAATTAATTTATTCTTGTTACATCTCAATAGTTATCCCATCCCTTGTATCCTCCCGTTCTTCCCTCCCTCCCATTTTTCCCTTATTCCCCTCCCCTATGACTGTTCCTGGGGGGGATTACCTCCTACTATATATGCTCATAGGGTATCAAGTCTCTTCTTGGTAACCTGCTGTCCTTCCTCTGAGTGCCACCAGGTCTCCCCCTCCAGGGGACATGGTCAAATGTGAGGCACCAGAGTATGTGAGAAAGTCATATCCCACTTTTCACTCAACTGTAGAGAATGTTCTGACCATTGGCTAGATCTGGGTAGGGGTTTAAAGTTTACCACTTGTATTGTCCTTGACTGGTGCCTTAGTTTGAGCTGGACCCCTGGGCCCAATTTTGCCTATCATAATGTTCTACTTGTAGGTTTCTAGGACCCTCTAGATCCTTCTACTTTGCTATTCTTCCATGCTTCTCTCATCTAGAGTCCCATTAGGATGTCCTCCCCTCTGTCCCGATCTCAAACTGTACTAAAAAGCAATAGTAATTAAAACAGCATGCTACTGGCACAGCAACAGGCTGGTTGATCAGTGGAATCGAATCGAAGACCCAGATATGAATCCACACACATAGGGTCACTTGATCTTTGACAAAGAAGCCAAATCCATTCAATGGGAAAAGGATAACATCTTCAACAAATGGTGCTGGTCTAACTAGAGGTCGATGTGTAAAAAACTGCAACTGGACCCATATTTGTCACCTTGCACAAAACTCAAATCCAAGTGGATTAAAGACCTCAACATAAAACCAGAGACACTAAGTCACTTAGAAGAAAAAGTGGGGAAGAGCCTGGAACACATTGGCACAGGAGACAATTTCCTGAATAGAACACTAACAGTCCAGGCATTAATGTCAACAATTAATAAATGGGACCTCATGAGGATGAGAAGCTTCTGTAAGGCAGGAGACACTGTCAAGAGAACAAAGCGACAGCCTACAGACTGGGAAAATCCATGAGCATGGTAGATCTTTCCACCTGATATCTTCTTAATTTTCCTTCTTCAGAGACTTGAAGTTTATTTTCACATAAGTCTTTTGCTTGCTTGGTTAGAGTTACACCAAGATACTTTATATTATTTGTGGTTATGTTGAAGGATATAGTTTCCATAATTTCTTTCTTAGCCAATTTGTCATTTGTGTACAGAAAGGCTACTGACTTTTTGAGTTGATTTTGTATCCAGCCACTTTTCTATAGTTTTCATCAGCTGTAGTAGTTGCTTGGTAGAACTTTCATGGTCATTATGCATACTATCATATCATCTGCAAATAATGTTTGGTTGACCTCTTCCTTTCTGATTTGTATGCCTTTGATCTCCTTTTGTTGTCTTAATGCTTTAGCTAGAACTTCAAGTGCTATATTGAAGAGAGTGGGCAGCATTGTCTTGTGCCTGATTTCAGTGGAATTGATTTCAGTTCCTCTCCATTTATTTTGATGTTGGGTAGAAGCTTGCTATATATTGCTTTTACTATGCTTAGTTATGTGCCTGTATCTCTGATTTCTCCAAGCATTTTAATAAGAATGAATCTGTCAATGTAATCAATCATGTAACAAAGACTAAAAAAATAAAAACACATGATCATTTCCTTAGATGCCAAAATAGCATCTTTTGTGAATACTTACATGAAAATAAATGTCAAGTCTCTGAAGAAGGAAAAGGAAGAAGATATCAGATGGAAAGATCTATCATGCTCAAGGATTGGGAGAATCAATATAGTAAAAATGGCCATCTTACCAAAAGCAATGAATAAATGAGTGTTGGATTTTGTCAAATGCTTTTTTGGCATCTAAGGAGATAATCATGTGTTTTTATTCTTTTAGTCTTTGTTACATAATTGATACACATTGATAGATTTCCATATATTGAACTACCCATACTTGCCTGGGTTGAAGCCTTCTTAGTCTTGGTGAATGAGATTTTTGATATGCCATTAGATTCAGTTAGCAATTATTTTGTTGAGTATTTTTACATGACTCTTCATAAGGGAAATTGGTCTGAAATTTTCTTTTTTGTTGGATCTTTGTGTGGCTTATGTAGTAAGGTGACTATGGCTTCATAGAATGAGTTTGGTAATGATCCTTCTGTTTTGTGGAATAGTTTGTAGAATATTTAGCTCTTCTTTGAAGGTCTGGTAGAATTCTGTGCTGAAACCATCTGGCCCTGGGCTTTTTTTAGTTGGGAGACTTTTGATGAATGCTTTATTTACTTAGGGGATATAGAACTATTTAGTTTGTTTGCCTGATCTTGATTCAACTATGGTATATGGCAATTATCAAGAAAAGTGTCCACATTACTTAGATTTTCAAATTTTGTGGCATATAGGGTTTACATAAGATCTAATGATTCTTTCAATTTCATTGATATTTGTAATTATGTCTTCCTTTTCATTTCCAATTTTGTAGATTTGGATACTTTCCCTTTGCCTTTTAGTTAGTTTGTCTATCTTGTATATTTTTTCAAAGAACCAGTTCTTGGTATTATTGAATCTTTGAGTTGTTTGTTTGTTTCTTTCTAGTTTATTGATTTCACCTCTGGTTTTGATTATTTTTAGCCTTCTACTCCTGAGTGTATCTGCTTCTTTTTTTTTTTAAGTTGCTTGTATGAGATGTCTCCAGTTTCTTTATGAAGGCAGTTAGTCCTATGAACTTTCCCCTTAGCATTGCTTTCATTCTGTCCCATAGGTTTGGGTATGTTGTGCTTTCATTTTCATTGAATTTTAGCAAGTCTTTAATTTTTTTATTTCTGCCATGACCTAGTTGCCATTGAGTGGAACATTGCTCAGTTTCCATGTGTGTGTAGGCTTTTTGTTAGTTCTATTGTTGTTGATGATCAGCTTTAATCCATGGTGGCCTGATAACATATATGGGATTGCTTCAATTTTTTGTATCTGTTGAGACTTGCTTTATTCCTGACTATATGGTCAGTTTAGGAGCAGGTTCTGTGGGGTGCTGAGAAGAAGATATAGTGTTTTGTTTTGGTTGAAAAGTTCTATGGATTTCTGTTAGATTCATTTGATTCATGACCTCTGTTAACTTCATTATTTCTCTATTTAGTTTCTGCCTCTATGATCTGTCCACTGGTGAAAGTCAGGTACTGAAGTCTCCCACTGTCAATGTTTTTGGTTTCATGTGTGATTTAGGTTTTAAGTGTGTTTCTTTTATGAATACGGTTGTCCTTTTATTTGGTGCATAAATATTCATGATTGTGATGTCCTCTTGGTGGATTTTTCCTTTGATGAGAATGAAGTATCCTTCCCTATACTTCTTAATTAATTTTAATTGAAAGTCTATTTTAGTAAGTATTAGAATGGCTGCTCCATCTGTTTTTTTTTTGGGGGGGTCTATTTTCTTGGAAAAACTTTTCCAGCCCTTTACTCTCAGTAATGTTTGTGGCAGTTGCTGAGGTGTGTTTCTTGAAGGGAGCAGAATGTTGGATCCTGTTTCCACAGTCATTCTGTTATTCTGTGTCTTCTTATTAGATAGTTGAGACCACTGATGTTGAGAGATGTAAGTGACCAGTGATTGTTACTTCCTTTTATTGGAGAGTTAATTGGTGGTGATATTGTGTGACTATGCTTGTTTTTGTTTGATTTTGCTCTTGTGAAATTTTCTATATCCTGTACAGTTGACTGCATTGGGTTGGAATTTTCCTTCTATTGTGCTCTATAGAGCTGGGTTGCTACATAGATATTCTTTAAATTTGGTTTTGTCATGGAATATCTTGTTTTCTTAATCTGTGGTGATTGAAAATTTTGCTGGATATAGTAGCGTGAGTTGACATCTGTGGTCTTTTAGTGTGTGCATGACATCAGTCCACACTTTCTGGCTTTAATGGTCTCTGCTGAGATATCAGGTGTGATTCTTATAAGTCTGCCTTCATATGTCACTTGGCCTTTTCCCCTTAACTGCTTTCAATATCTTTTCTTTGTTTGGTACAATTAGTCATTTGATTATGATTTTGCAGGAGGAATTTCTTTTCTGATCTAGTCTATTTGGGGTTCTGTAAGCTTCTTGTATGTTTAAAGACATCTCTTTCTTTAAATTTGAAAACTTTTCTTCTATGATTTTCTTGAAAATACTTTCTGGTCCGTGGAACCTGGTATATTCTTTTTCTGCTATTTCTATTATTCTGAAATTTTATCTTTTCATGGTGTCCTGGATTTCTTTAATGTTTTTTGTCATGACTTTTCTATTTTAGTGTTTTCTTTGAGAGTTATATCAATTTCTTCAATTGTATCCTCAGCACCTAAAATTTTCTCTTCCATCTCTTTTACTCAGTTGATGATACTTATCTCTATGATTTCTGATCTCTTCTCTAAGTTTTCTATTTCCAAAGTGTTCTTGGCTTGTGTTTTCTTAATTGCTCCTAATTCAGTTTTCATGTCTTAAACACCTTTAATCATTTCCTTTGGCTGTTTGATTGTAGTTTCCTGTTTGTCCTTGATGGCCTCTGTTTGTTTGTATTTTCCTGTACTTTTTGGAAGGATGTATTCATTTCCTGTTAATATTTCTCAAATAAATGCACAAGCATAGCTTTAAGACTATTTTCCTGAGATTCAGCTGCATGAGGGAATATATAGTGTTTTGGGATTTCTGGTGGACCCATGTTGCCCTGATTTTTGTTGATTGTGTTTTTTTCCCTCCCTAAACCATCTGCTTTGGGCCTCAGGTTTTCTAAGCTGGCAGTTGAAGGACAAAGTCCCTTTGGAAGGCAGCTGTGTGGTTTACAGGCCTAGCATACACTGTCTTCCTTGAACATAGGTTTGTTTGAGCATTGCCACCTAGAATCTGAGATTCAGCAGTGTTCCACTGACTGCTTAGTCTACTCAGGGGGATCAGCAGCTAAGTAGAATAGTGTTTGGAGGTCTGAGCACTGTTTCTGGGATGCAGATGCTGCTCTTGAGAGTCCCCCATGTAGAGAGTGCAGGGCCCTCTCAGTTTGTGTCTCTTGGACCAGGGAACAGCTGCAAATTCCAAGTTTCCCCCTTTTGTCTGAGAAGCACTATATTTGGTGTTTTGGATTCAGCAGCCTGTTCACTCACTGTTTTGCTACATCAGATCCTCTTCTCCTCGAGGTGTGCCTACATTTGAGCACAGGAAGATTCAAGGTTGGTAGGAGTTCCTGATTCTTGAGACAAGGCCCTAAGGTCTGGCTTCAGGATGGTATGTGTCTGTCTTTTCAGAGCTGGTTCTGATTCTTCTCAACTCCTGGATTTTCTTTTTCAAGCTGAGAAACCCCCTAGTTGGTGTTTTGGATCCAGCAGTTAAGATGGTGGGGAAGGGGGTTGCATCTGATTCTGATCCTCCCCAACTCCTTCCCTTCAGTCAGTTTTTCACAGCCTCCTCTCCTCTGCTCCCTAGACACACACACACTGGATACCACCCTATTAGAATCTACTTTATGCAATTCCATAAAAGAGCTATCTGAATGAGCTTATTTAACAGCCATTAAACAAAGTCTAAGGGTTTGACAACTTGAGACAAAGAAGTGATTTGTATATGGTTATAGCATTCAGTCAAAAATGTTAAGGATCTTCGTAGAAATATAATTAGGCCCCCATAAGGGCCAGAAAAGACATAGGGAATAAGTAAATTAATAAGTAGTATAATTTTATATAGTGACAAATGCATTTGGACACCTACAAAACCTCCTAGAGGGCTTGGTGTTTCAAAAACTTCCATTTTGTCTTGTATTAACATTTTTATACAAAAACTTTAAACATTTTTGCATTCACCTCTTCTCTAAAATCTACTTTGCAAACTATATAATGCTAATTGTTAGAGACAAATAGTTAATACAATATCACATCATGATGTTCATAATTTTTGATGTAGACATCCACTTAAAAATAATTTTTAGCCAGGAATGGTTGTGCATGCTTTTAATCCCAGCTCTCGGAAGACAGAGAAAATTTGTTCTCTGAGTTCGAGGCTAACCTGATCTACAGAGTGAGTTCTAGGACGCAAGGTTACACAGAGAAATCCTGCCTCAAAAATATAAATATAAGTAAGATAAATATTTAATTACTAGTATTCATGTGAGGGTATGTATATGATTGCAGAGCCTAATGAGATGAAAAGAGGGTGTCCAGTCTCTGGAGTAGGAAGTATAGGTAGTTGTGAGCTCCCTAATTTGGTCACTGGGAACAAATGTGGGTCCTCTGTAAGAACAAATCGTACATGTTCCTACTCCCTGTGTTGTGCCATCTCTCCAGCTCTACCCATGTTGTTTATGGCTATTTTATTTCTCAAAATAAGATTCTGAAAAACTCAGTGACCTTGTGTGGAAAGTTAGAGGTATTGAAGAATAAATTAATGTTTTATCAATTTACATAGGGTGGGCTTATTTCACACATATCATTTGAGGAGGTATACAATATCTGTACTTCATGGGCAGATGACCATCAACCTATAGGTTGTACATTCTTTGAAGAATTTTCTAGGTGATTGTGATATACATCCCTAATTAGGGACCACAGAGTGGGAGCTCCAGACCAATTCTAAATAAGAAATCTCTTTAGCTTATTTATACAGCTAGTGCAAATAAAAGAACCTATAAAATTTATGTCTGTGTCTCTGTTGAATAATAAATAATCATGTAAAGACAGGAATTCCTTTTCAAAGAAATGTCTGTCATGATTCTTTATGTTCAGAAATAATGATACTGACAGTTCACAACAAATATAATTTCTAGGTCAGCAAAAGAGGAAGAAAGTAGGTATCTCTCTGCATACCAAACACACTGCCAGACAACTCAGCAAGTCGGAGGAATTGCTGGGAATGGTGGTGTTTTGAATAAAATGGTCAGAGTAGGCGCATAGGGAGGGACACTATTAGGAGATGTGGCCTTGTTGGAGTAGTTATAGCTTTGTTGGAGGAATTGTGACACTATGGGTGGGCTTTGAGGTCTCAGATATCCAAGCCAGGACCAGTGTGGCACTTCTCTTCCTCATGCCTGCCAATCATAATGTAGGGCTCTCAGTTGTCTCTCCAGCACAGTGTAAACCTGTGTGTCACCATGCTTCCTGCCATGATGACAATTGATTAAATCTCTGAACTGTAAGCCAGCCCCAAATTAAGTGCTTTCCTTTAGAAGAGTTGCTGTGGTCATGGTGTCTCCTCACAGCAATAGGAACCCTAAAAGAGGAGCTTACTGGTTAGCATCCTTATTCTCATCTTGAGGGTAAAACAAAAGATTGATTTTCAGTTCACTGTTTCAAGCAAAGTTAAGAAGGAGGGGTTGGCATTGGTGTTCACTCTTCCAGAAATATAGAGAGGAAGGGAGAGAGAGAGGAAAGGAGAGAATGGTATGGTTGAAATGTGACTCCAGGCTCCAGGGCTATCTTCTGTGCATCTGCCGAAACACATATCTATGCCCAATGATGAGCTTAGTCTTAGAATGCTTCCTGTTTCTTGTTTCCTAAGCAGTTCAAGGACACACATTAATGTCAGGAGAGCAGGGATTTAGAAGATGCCTGGGAGCCTGACAAGTCTGTGTCATCCAAAGCACTCAACTGCAGACTTTTATTTAAACTGAAAATACATTTCTACTTTTAACTTATTGCTATTCAGTTTTATGTCTGATGTGCATGTGCAGGGACAATCACAGGCAGTTTGGCACAATAAATTTAACAGCTATTCACACAAGAATTAATTATCCACCAGAGGCCTTCACATGTTATATGTACACTTTGCACGAGATGCACATGAATACACATTGGAATAATTAAAACAGCAACAAAATATTCAAATATGGAGATTAATTTAAAGACATAAAATTGATGAAAGAAAAATTCTGTGAAAAATTTCTATACACTACTAAAATAGGAATGGCAATTCTCATTTTAAATTTTATAAACAATATTTATAGCTATAGTTGAGTACTAAAAAATAAAATATTCATATAACAAGAATTCAACAAGACAGCAGAATGATGTGTTGTATTTGCAAATAAATGCTTCCAACTGATGTTACTTGCCTTCCACAAATGATCATAAGAATGTTACATTCATTATAGAAAAGCTCCAAATATCTATAGAGAAATATTTATACACACACACACACACACACACACACACACACACACACACACATATATATATATTTTTTTTCTTTCTTAGTATTTATTAACTTTCTGGGACAAAGAAGTATGGAGACTAAAAGAAAAACTTCCAATGAGAAGGAATAAGATTCTGCAAAGGTGTGGGGTTATTAGCTAGCCATGAAGCTAAGTGTGTTTTTAATATAGACCTCTTTTGTCTGACTATTTCTTAGAGGTTTCTCTTGTCCTATACAATACAGACGGCCTTGTAAATGGCATGTGATTCTTATTTCAAGGATTTTAGAGCACATTTGTTGCTTCTACAAATCATTATCTTAAGTTGGGACCTACTCCCAACATTTCCTTAAATGCCATCATTGATGTCAATTACAATAACACTCTTTTCTATGAAAAAGTTAATTTTTCTTATAGTCTACCATTTGTGCTTATTAATATTTTAAAATTTATTAATTATTTTATGTGTATGGGTGTTTTGCTTGCATGCAGGCCTGGAAAATATATGTGTGCAGTGCCTGCAGAGGCCAGAAGTGGGAACTTGATTCACTGGCAATAGAGTTACAGACAGTTGTTAGCTGTCATGTGGGTGCTGGAAAACAAATTTGTGTTCTTTGGAAGAGTAGTCATTGCTCTTAATTGCTGAGACATTTGAGGTCCCACACTCACTTTCAAATAGCTCACTATACATGTGATATTGATGAAATTATACAGTCAAAGCTATTTTACCCTTCATATATTTTTGTTACTATTAAGTCAAAATTGTGGCTGTTGAATTTATTACCATTAAAAATAAATGGTGTAGAAAAGGTAGATGACTGAATCTATGACACACAGTATTCAACGGAATGTAATTCGTTCTTTCTGTAAATATGTGAGGTTTGCATTGTGTCTGTGGTTGGTTTCTTTATCTGTAGTACTAAGCACAGAACTTTAACTATCATTGTTATGTGGGACACGTGCCCTGGTTGATTTTTGGGCTTTAAAATAGCTGGCAGTACTTTTACACATTGGAGCATTATTCAGCCATCAAAAACAATGACATCACAAAATTTGCAGGCAAATGGGTAGAACATGAAAAGATCATCCTGACCCAGACCCAGAAAGATCAAGGTATGTACTCACGTATATGTGGATAGTAGCCATAAAACACAGGGTAACCATGTGATAAGCCACAGATCCAAAGAAGCTAAGAAACAAGGAGAACCTAAAAGGGGATGCTTGAATTTCACTGAGAAGAGGAAATAGATTGGAAATCTGGGGTGGATAGAGGGAGGAGACTATGTGGAGGTAGGGGTGAACAGGAGTGATAAGAAATGAGATGAGGAGAGGAGGGAAGGGAGAGAGTACCAAGAAAGACAATTGAATTGAGTAGGCTGGGGGACTTGGAGGTGAGTTAAAAACTTATGACAATAGACACTCTCAGTTATCTATGAGGGTGACCCTAGCTAAGACTCGTGGAAATGGGGGATATGAAGCCTGAATCAGCCATCTCCTTTAACCAGGCAAGACTTCCATTGGAGGTATTGGGACACTATTAATCATATTCTGCTATCCATGACAACAGGAGCCTCGAAAAAATGACATCAGAGAGGCTTCACCCATCAAATGATGGAAACTGATGCAGAGACCCACAGCCAAACATTAAATGGATCTTAAAGAATCCTGTGAAAGAGGGGGAGGAATGATTGAGGGAGTCAGAGGGGTCAAGGATACCACAAGAAAACCTACAGATTCAACTAACCTGGGCACATAGCATCTCAATGAGACTGAACTACTAACTGGAAAGCATTCATGGGACTGATCTAGGCCCTATTCACATATATAACAGTTGTACAGCTATGTCTTCATCTGGGACTCCAAAAGTGGGAACAGGGGCTGTCTCTGACTGCATCGGAAGCCTTTGGCTCCTTTTCCCCTAACCATGCTTCTTTGTCTATACTCAAAAGAAGATGAACATAGTCTTACTGCAACTCAATATGTCAGAGCTGGTCGAGATCCTTGGGAGGCATCTCTTTCCCAAGGATAATGGAAGGAGTGGATGGGGTGGAGGTGAGGTGAAAAGGAGGGAACTGGGAAGGAGAAGAGGAAGGCAAAATTTCTATAGGAATGTAAAGTATATAAATAGTAAAGAAAAAAGAAAGAGATGGCAGATTTATAGGTTTGGACTTTTCAAATAAAACATAAAACTAGGCCATTACATCCTTCTCTAAGTGAGAATTATAATAATTTATAGATTGTTTTTAAAGAGTTATTTTTCACAATCACTTTTTTATAGTGTGTATATATGTGTATACATTTCCAAGCATGTGGATGTGTTGAACATATATTGGCACACATGGGAAGGCCAGAATACTACACTATGTATCTTCAGGAGTTGTTTACCACATAATCTTAAGGACAATGTGTCCTACTAAATTTAAAGTTAATTACGCAGGAGGGCTAGACAGTAAGTTCCAGGATTCTTCATGACTCTGCATTCCTGTGGCTGAATTTACAGACACATGTGTCTTCACCTGGCTTTCATGTGGGATGGATCTGGGGACCAAAGTGAAGTCCTTATGTTTGTGTGTTACAAAAACTTAACTGACTAAATCATCTCCTCAAGTCTGCTTCTTTTAAGTTTTAATTAGTTTTAAAAAAATATCAATTTTTTCCAACCTAACATTTTTACTGATTCTTTGGGAGATTTTCATCAGGCCTCCTGATCACATCCACTTCCCAGTCCTTCCCTTGTTCACTCTCCAATCCTTGTGACCTCCTCCTCCCTAAAAAAAAAGTACAAATAAAAATAAGAATTAAAAGGAATGCAAAGGAAACAAACAACTTCAAGAAACAAAAATCCCAAGTCCATTTTGTGTTATCTGTACATTCAGTAGAGCATCATCAAACTCTCACTGGCCTGCCCCTTAAACAGAACGACTGCACCCCACAAGTAGCCATCGACTGTGAAGAGCTACACTTCAGCATCCCCAACATACGTCTTAAAATGTCAAACAACTGGATTGTGTCATAAGCCTCTGAAAATAAGAGGGAATTTTATATCACGACTGCACACAAAACTGAAGTATCATTTAACAAGCTTGTAAAATGGTTTTCTTCTCATGAAATGACTGACATTGATAAAAAGAAATGCTCTTCCTTAAAAAAAATAGCAGTTTTCTCCATAGCATTGTCTTATACTTAGTGTTTGATTGATTAGCCTCCATATCCGTTATTCCCTTCCTTCTTGCCCACCACCTCCATTTGCACCTGTCCCTGATGCCAGTACCTTCCATTCTAAGTTCACTTTGCATGTGTTTGATTAACCAGTCTACTTGTCTAATATTATATGTAATATGTATTACATATAAGAATTAAAAAGAAAAAATAACAAAATATGCAAATAAAAATACCAAATCCAATTGGTGTTATCTATTACTCACTAGAGTAATATGCATACATAATACATATATATATACATACATATATATAATATTACGTATTATGAACTATAATCCACATGTGAAAGAGAACAGATAATATATGTCTTTTTGAGATTGGGCTATCTCACAAATATGTATATATATATATTTTTTTATATGTGTGTGTGTGTGTATTATCTACAGTATAGTACTGATGATTTTGTAACCTTGGTTGGTTTTTTTTAGAAGTAAGTAAAATTCATTTGTGTGTGTGAACCGTACTTTCCTTATCTATACATTGTTGATAGATATTTCTTTGCTGTGGAGAATAAAATACAAATAAATATAGTAGCATCTCTGTGTAGACTGTAGAGTCCTTTGGGTATACATCCAGGGATAATATAGCTTGCTCATTATTATTTCTATTTTTAGAATTTTTTTGGGACCTACGGCTTGGGTTTCTATAGTGACTGCACCGTCTTTGGCTTTAAGCAACAGGCGCTCAGGTCACTCCTCTTTACTTTGTCACCAGCACTGATGTCACTTAGTTTCTCGGTGGTGAGCATTATGGCAAGGATGAAAATCTCAAGCTTTTCATGTTCCTGATGCTGAAAGATGTTGAACACTTTTAAAAAACACTGGTCATTTATGTATTCTGAGAATTATTTTTAGTTCATTATGCCACTTGCTGTTTGGGCTGTTCTCTTATTTAATTTTTCCTGTGTATTCTAGGCATTATTCTTTTATCAGATAGTAACTACCATATATTTTCCTCATTCTCTGGGGTGCCTTTTCACTTAAGGGACAGTTGTCTTTACTGTAATGATGTTTTTGAATTTTATTAGGCCTCATTTGCTTATTAAGGTCAGTATTTCCTGCATAATTAGAATCTTATACAAAAAGTATACACTACTATTAAATTCTACAATCATATTTCCCTCATTTATATCATTTTTCATTTTTCATTTCATAGTTTCATGTGGAATATTAGTTAGCTCATTGTTACTAGCTTTAGATGAAACATCATAAGTTCTGTCAATTTTCTCTTGTGTCCCGTGAACATGCTCTAATTGTCATGAAGTCATTAAATAATTTATTTCTATATTAGTTCTATGAGTGGACAAGTCAGACACCACTACTCAAACAGGTGGCCTGCTCTTTGCTGTGATTAACCTAAGACAGAATATCTATGTTTGCATCTGCTTCACACTTTTTAAATTAGCATTCCCCTTAAGAAGAACTGTTTTGACTAAACTAAATAAATAATATTAATCCACTGTCATCAACTCTTCTGCATCCAGCCTTCAGCAAAGAGACCCAGTTGCAGCTATGTGCTAATGATTCTGAGTTAAAAAAACTACTGGCAGTGACTATTTCTTTTTCTGGAACTTCAGTAAAATTTTTACTTAAAAAAATGCATTGGGAATTCAAGTTTCTAAAAAAGAAAAATTATTTTAAAACACAGTTCTTTGATTTTGCTATAAACTCAACAGGGTTTAAAATTCATTGTATTTATATTTGTTCATCTTATTAATGATAACTCATGGCTTACCTTAGAGATGGTTGTGTCATATAATGAATACCATGATCTAAACACCTTACTTAATTTTTATCCATAAGATAACAATAGTTCTAAATTGCCTTGAAGCTTGAATTTAAGGATATCCACCAAAATAAAACTGAAAAAAAATAATCAGAGTCTTAATATTTTAAATTTTTGCCCTCTTTGAAAAAATGTAAACATGGTGTCATTGTTTTTAATAACTGAGTAATATTCCATTGTGTAAATGTGCCATGTTTTCTTTATCCATTCTTTGGTTGAGGGATATATTGTTGTTTTTGGTTCCTGTCTATTATGAATAAATCTACTATGAACATAGTTGAGCAAACATTCTTGTGGTAAGGTGTAGCATCTTTTGGGCATATGATCAGGAGTGATATATCTGGGTATTGAGGTAGAACTGTTCTCAATTTCCTTAGAAAACACCAAATTGATTTCCAAAGTGGTTTTACAAGTTTGCACTTCCACCAGCAGTGGAGGAGTGTTCTCCTTGTGCCACATCCCCACCATCATGAGCTATCTGTTGTGTTTTTTATCTTAACTATTCTGATGGGTATAAGATGGAATCTCAGAGTTGTTTTAATTTTTATTTTCCTGATGAATAAGGATGTTGAATAATTTTTAAGTGAGTCTTGGCCAGTAGAGATTACTCTTTTCAAGAATTCTATGTTTAGTTCTTTATCTCATTTTTAGTTGGGTTATTCGGTTTATTGATGACTAATTTCTTGAGATCTTTATACATTCTGAATATAATCCCTCTGATGGATGTAGGGTTGATGATAATGTTTTCTCCATTCTGTAGGCTGCCATTTTTTCCATTTGACAGTGTCCTTTGCAAGAGGCACTACTGTTCTTTGAGATGATTCTGCCAGGAGCTGATGGAAACAGATGCAGAGACTCACAGCCATACATTAGGTGGAGCTCTAGGGCCCTTGTGCAAGATGGACTGAAGCAGTCAGAGAGGTCAATGACACCACAAGAAAACCTACAGAATCAACTAATCTGGGCCCATAGGGTCTTACAGAGACCAAATCACCATCCAAAGCATTGGATAGACCTGTGCTCCCTACACATATGTAAAAATAGCAAAGCTTGGTCTTCATGTGGGACCCCTAACAACAGAAGCAGAGGCTGTCTCTCACTCTGCTGTCTGACTCTGGATCCCTTCTCCTAACTGTGATGCCTTGTCTACCCACAATAGAAAAAGATGTCCCTAGTCCTACTGCAACTTTATATGCAAGGTGGGTCTCCTCTTCTCTAAGGAGAAAAGAGAGGAGAAGAAGTGAGAAGAAGGAACTGGGAGGAGAGCAAGAAGGGAAAGCTCTGATGGTGATGTGATATAAAGTAAATTATGTAATTAGTTAATTAATTAATTAAGATGTAAGCATATTTAACCAGGTCATAAGCTCATGTAAGAACATTTCAAAATTGAATATTCTGACTCAGTCTAAATCAATTTTTAATTCTCATTTTATTCTGTTCATGATTTTGACTAAATTTTTCTTGTTAACTGTATCTTCCATGGGTTTATTACTGTGTTATTCTTGTAGGTTTGATTTGTATTTAAAGTGTAAATTACACAAAAAGAAGCATTGCTATTTCATGCTAACAGAAAAAGTATATGAAGAAAAATAATGGCAAACAAAATATAACAAATTTGAAAAAAACTGCACACATTTATTGGGTGAAAAGAGCAATGTATCCTGACAACTGACTGATGATCAACATAGAAAATATTTTGTGAAATTTTCAATAATTTTGAAGATGTTTTTCAAATACAGGGTCAAAACTGAATCCTTGGCTTCACATTCTGCAAAGGCATATGGGATCTGATCATCCCCATGACTTCAGTTGACTAGGCAAAAAAGAAATTCTCTTTAGTATTTCATCAAGCCAAATATCAGTGACAAATTTTTAGTTTTACTTACTTAATGGAAGATTTTAAGCTCAAGTGCCACAAAAACCAACCAAACAAAAATCAGGTTGGAAATTTCTGTGGAATTTCAAATACTTTGCTCAAATGTTCAAATTTATCTGCTAAAAATGCTACAAGTATGCATGAAGCTAGACTCTACACATTCTGCATTATTCAAAAAATATTTCACTAGAGAAACAGTATTGTTCCAGCAAAAAAATTGGCTGCACAATTTTTTCCTTAATAAAAAGATAAAAATCCAGCAAAACAGCCAAAGACTCACAGCATAGCACAGTTTCTACATAGATAACTGTGTGAGAAAAGGTTGATGACCAATCATATGTGAAGGGAATAGATTCAGAAACTTTATACTTGTTACTAGTATTATGTAGTTATATTTTTAAGATGACCTCCTATTAAAAAACAAGAAGAAACTACAAGTGCAAAGAACACTTGTGCCAGTAAAAAAACTTTGTAATAGAAACCTATGTTTGTCACCTCCTAAGCAAATTTGAAATTCCAACATAATTGGTTATTCTGAATATCTACTGATTCACAAAGAAGCATTGATTTAAAATTTCAGGATAAATAAATGCTACCAAAATTATATTATAATCATAATAGTAGGAATTTAGTGTGAAGTGAAACATAAAGAAAGCATTTCTTTATAAGTAAAAACATCAAATGTATAAATCACAGTCAAAGAATTATTTGATCTAACTTGATAGAACTATGAAGATATGCGTAATATTTAAAACCCTGCAATCTCCTCTGGTTTACTAAATCAGAAGTGTAAGAAAGAGGACAGATAAGAACTCAATAAGCAGTCTTATTATTTACTAAAAAATGAGCACTAGAGGTGATAGATTTTGTTATTATTTCCTCAAATACATTCAAAGATGTATTATTTTCAGCATCAACAATCATATGCTCAAATTCTTGTGCAGGGAAAAAAAAACAACAGTGATTGTCTGCCTAGTGTGATTGAAGGAAACAGAAACAAAAACTCAAAGCATATTTGGAAATGAGCAATACTGGAAGACCATAAAATTTAACTTGGATCTGAGAATAGCGTGATGAGATACTCAGAAGTCAGATGGTCCTTTTCATTAGTTCAAATAATTTTAGTGTGGGTCATCTTTTGAAGAAGGGTTTGTTTTAATTGCAGAAGTCAATGAGAGCAGTAATGCCATAGAGAAACAGCACACAACTATGAAACAGATGCTAGATTCCCCTTATATGACATTTAAAAAATATTTTATTAATTTATTCATATTACATCTCAATTGTTAGCCCATCCCTTATATCCTCCCATTCCTCCCTCCCTCCCGGTTCCCTCCTTCCCTCTTCCCCTATGTCTGTGACTGAGGGCGACCTCCTCCCCCAGCAAATGCTCATAAGGTGTCAAGTCTCTTCTTGGTAACCTGGTATCCTTCCAGTCTATACAGTCAAATAATTTAAATATCAGAAAAGAAGGATATATTCCCATCTAACATACATGAAAATATATAGAATATACAACAAGGACTAAGAAGAATGCTTTCAGTATTCTCTGAACTGTAAATGTTTAATATGAAAGAGAAAAGCAATCTTACTGTCAGGACAGTGGGCAGAGGTTAATTTTAAAAAGGCTTGTTTCACTTGAGATAAAACTAGAATGATATTGGTGGGGACAAATTGAGTCTGTAGATATTTATGGTTTTCAAAATGAAACCTAAGTGTGAGGTCTGAGGAAAAAAAGTATGTGGAAATATAGAAGATGAGGATAACTATTAGGCTTGCCAGAATACCCTGAAGGGAATCTTAGAATTTAGTAAGTTACCTTTCCGGCTTAATGTAAAGGATGTGAAGATTTGGAGTACAAGCAGGCCCCTCTATTCTGCAGCACATGGGGATGTACAACATAACTCCCATGCTTTCTTGCTGTAGTACATGACCTCACCTTGGCTTGGGGGCACTGAGAGACTTTTTATAGAATGCGTAATGGGTTATAGAGTATAAATCTACCTGAGGGGATTCATATTCATCTTTCTGTTTAATGGACATAGTGGTGGTTCTCTGTCTGTGGGTTGTGACCCTTTAGGAGTCACATACCAGATATCCTGTGTATGATATATTTACATTAAAATTCAAAACATTTGCAAAATTACAGTTATGAGTAGCAAGGAAACAATCTTATAGATGGGATTCCCCACAACATGAGATCTATTAAAAGATCACAGCATTAGGAAGCTGATGACTGTTGGGTAATAGAGTACATGCTTTTTATAGGAGGATTGTGCTGTGGATTTGCAAAGAGTGTTTTGGTTACTTTTCAGTCTGGTTTCTGAATGTTCAACCAGAAGAAATGTCATGGGCCCTGGTGGCTGAGCTGCTGTTTCCTACATTCCTACTTTCATGAAAATCGAAAGGATTGCATTTTCTTCACCTTTATATTAGAGTCCAGAAGATTGACAAGTAGTAAAGTTCTGACAGTATTTGAGTAGGATCCGATTTTTAGGTATAAAAAGACTTGGGCATGTGTGAGAAAAGGTTGTTTTGTCTAAGACAGTGTCTGCACACTCATTGCTTGCCTCCATCATCATTGAAAACAGTCTTGGAATACTAATGTTTTTAGCAGCTAGAATCACTAGCTGTCTTATGGCACGACTTGCTTGTCTTCTTCTATAGTGATAGTGGGTAAGAGATTATGCTTTATTTTAATAATTTAATAAGGTCTCAACTTATTTCTTCCATGAGCCCATTAGCAATTTTGCTAAATATCACAATATCCTTTTATTCATCTGAAAAGAGAATAAATCTCAAAATGTTACTGTGTGGAATTAGATATGTTGTAGATTTATATCAGTTAGAAAATGCACTGGCTGTGCATTCAGTCATCTGGACAGAAGTATTTCCTCATCATTGATATAGTTTTAATAGTATTGCACCCAGAGTGTTAGCATTACACATTCTGTAATGTATTAGTCACATATCTTACATTGCATGAGCTATCCCTTCACCAGATACGAACATGTCAATATTGAGCCCAAGTCAATACAATTATGCTTTATGTTAGATTAGTTATATATCCAAGCTATTGATTAATATAATATTATTTACCTCATTGTTACTGTGAAAATTTAGATACTATAAAATCTAACATTTTAGTGTCATGGTTTACACTCATGGTCAGAGAGTGATGCAGTGTGTTTCAGCTTAAATATCACTGTTACTTTTATGCTTATTAAGCTCATGAGAACCAGAGATCATTTTATATGCATATTAATCAAAACCAAAAAACTAGTACATTTAAAATGTCTTAGAACATATTAAAGTATATACTGCAGCTTTGATATATCCAAGGTATAAATCCTATCATATCATGAATTGCTATCACAACTCCAATGAAATAGATTTTAATTTCACACATGAACTCAAGATCTCTGAACAATTTTATAAACAAACATATGTTGTCTGTCAACTAACCACGTTATTCTAGATCAAAATTGTATTTTTATCTTTCATTACTTATTCTTAAACCACTACTTAATGTTCATCCCAGCAGACACTATACTGACCCTATGTGTCATAACTGTTTAAACCTTGTCGCAATTTATTTGGCCAGTAACAATATCAAAAAGTTAAGAAAGCAATAAGAAATGCATAAAATGAAAGAGTGGATGGGGTAAAACATGCATAAACCTTTCTTAAAGTCTCAGGGAGGCTGGAAGGAAGTACGAGTCAATGCAACAGATTTAGAATGCTGATCCTCTCTACCAGTCCATGGATGTTATACTTTCCTGTCCTCAAATGAGCCTGTGGCTTAGATTCTATCCTATTAACCTTATTGTGTTCATCTATTAATTTTGATTCCTTGGAGAACCCTGAAACAAAATGGATGTGTACGTGTGTGTGTGTGTGTGTGTGTGTGTGTGTGTGTGTGAGAGAGAGAGAGAGAGAGAGAGAGAGAGAGAGAGAGAGAGAGAGAGAGAGAGAGAGCTATCAGTGTCATCCATTTTTATGAGAAAAGTGAGACCAGAAAAGGGGAAAGTAAAATGTGAAGGAGAAAACCAAGAAGTAGCAACATGCCAGAGGTCATGTTGCTGAAAAGTACCCTGCTCAGCTCTCCAACTTGGTATTTGAAATTTGTTCCCAAAACAATGGACTTAGAACCTGTATTGATTCACTTGTCCAGATTACCTTCTCTTCCTCACTGTTAGTGTACATTTTATGCTGTTTTATTTGGTTCTTGGATTTACTACCCTAGTCCAGCTCAATCCTTTTCAACCCCAAACACAAGAAAGAAGGTTAGAATATAAAGGGGACAAGAATTCTTTGGACTATTTCCTGCTGATTAAGGGAAATTCCAATCTTCATTGTCAGAACATCTCCAGTAAGCCAGCAGACCAGAAAAACCAGAATTTGAGTAATAGCAAATAGGGCAACAAGAGCCAACGACAGCAGGGACCAGCAGCAGCCACCCTCTCTGGTCTCAGCCAATTATCTGCAGCTGGGAAAATTCATGCTCCTTCTAGAGCACTGTACAATAATGACTGTGGACAATATGAAGCTGACCCATATCCCACATGTGGGATTAAAACAAAAGCATAAACTGGACATGGTGGTGCATGTCTTTAATCCCAGCACTTGGGAGGCAGAGGCAGGCAGATCACTGTGAGTTCGAGGCCAGCCTGGCCTACAAAGTGAGTCCAAGACAGCCAAGGCTACACAGAGAGACCCTGTCTCAAAAACAAGGACAAACACAAACAAACAAATGAACATACAAACGAAAAACCCAAAAGCATATTGACATAACATAACTGGATTTTTAAAAAAGAAACCAAAATTATCACTACACTACATCTTACATAAAGTTCTGGCTTCAATCTGTCTATGTGTTTTGGACTTTCACAGTTGTTAAATGAAGCCAAGACTTCATATATTTAACCATGAAAAGTAATTATTTGGTGTGCAAACTTGATTTATGGTGACAAGTAGTTAGAAGTAGTGTTAGGATGTGACTTGAAGTGAATGAGAAATGAAATGGAAGATCAATGAATTCCTGTGAAGATGTGGTTACAAAGAACATTGCCTGACTGAAACCCTCATTTCTAAATAGGGAAAGAAAAAATGACAGCCAGTATATAAAACCTGTGTTGACCCTGTTTTTATTTTTGATGGAGGAATACTTGTAAAATTCATTCTGTTCTCTAGGAAAATAAAAAATGTTTGCTAAACTTGGATTTAAGAAATGCTAGCATTGGTTGTGACATTGAGGACAGTATAAGTGTTGAGTGGGCAAAAGCACTTATCCTGGTGTAATGTAAAAGGGGCTGACTGAACCTGAGACTTTCAGAAAGGTAGATAAAAACAAAATTAAAGTTCCCCTTACAGATTCTATACACATGCTATATAAATTTTCCTAAATATAAATTCAATAACAGGAAGGTAAAATGTGAGAATATTTGACATAACTTCTGAGATGATCACAGAAGTCCTTTTGCAGAAGATTAAATCTATAAAAACAATGACAAGACTAGAAGACAGGGGAAAATCAAGAGTGACATAAAGGAGTAAATAAAGAGAGTATAAAGGGGAGCGAAGAACATAAAAGAACTGAAAGAGCAGTAGGTTGAAGTAAAAACCGCAATGCTGTGGGCTAGAATTTTAGTTGTGAAACAACCTCAGATGATGACAATATCATAGTGATGAAATTCCTCAAAATATTCAGTGGGTAGTGATTATTGGTTATTACTTGCAGTCTCATTCATGAAAGAAATACTGAACTCTCAGCTGGCAATGGCATCTGGTTGGTGATGAGCCATAGACCTTGTGGTATCTATAGGTAACACCAACAGGAAGATTCACAGAGGAGACTGAGGTTGTGCACCACAAAGAGTATTACATCATAAGGGAGGCAGTTGAAGCAGGCAAAGAGAGAAGATGCAGATTTGTTTTTATCAGCTTTGCCACAGAAAAGATACATGAAGAAAGAATGCTCCTGGGAAGGAAATTTGGAGGCATAAGAAAGCAGGAAGTATGTATATAAAGGTTTGAGCATGCAGGATATATTAGGATGAATATAGCTGCATGGTATTCCATGATGAACAATGAGCCCTCTGAGAAGAACCAATGAGCACTCAGTTGATCACACAGGTAAAGGGCACTGGAGGTAGAGAAGTGAGGAAGTCTTAAGCATGGACTGTGATGTGGAAAACCTTTTACATATCCATAGAGATAGCCTGTCCTCAGGTGATCTGTTCTGTATGATTACATTTCTTAGGTGCTAGAGAAAGCTGGGGATTATTAATACCTCTTGATATAAAAATATTTTTTCTGAAATGAATTGGGTGATATACACAATTCATTAGTGTATTATCTTAAATGCATTTATTGAAGGAAAAATGCTTTTGAAAGACCCCCGAAGGGAGACCCTCACTCAAGCCTCGGGGATGGCGCGCACCCAAAGACACATGAGGCAGTTTATTGGCGGAGCTCTGGGTCGACACGTATCTCACGCAGGAGACAGAGGGGTCGACCCAGAAGCCAAGGGGTTAGGGGTTTATATGGGCAAGGGTCGGGGGGAGTGGGAAGTTTTGGCGTGGTCACACACTATTGGTTGTTTCAAACATTTGAACATCAGCAAATTGCATAGGCAGATCTGGGGTAAGCTCAGACTTAATCACAAGGGAACAGTCCTTGGTTCCTGTTTTTCTTGGAACCTGAGGGTAGATGTTTATCTGAGCTAACGACACATCTGGTTAAACTCAAACCTGGAACATTGTGTGCGAGCCTCAAGGGGGGATTAAGCAGACACCATAAGATTGGATGAGGGGTCTTGGCTCATTACTCACTTGACCATGTCCAGTACCTGTTTCTCTCAGGAATATGTCCTTGTGTATTCTCCCTATCTTTTACGGCCAGTCAGTCCCTGGAACACTCAATAGGCCTTTGTCTCCTATCTCCGCATTCTTTGTGACTTATCATCTGGGACCTTGGGCTAGCATACCTGTCGACCTGCACTTATGAGTTAGAGAGCTCTGCTGTTCTGGTTGCTTTAATGCTAATTAAAAATTTTCCCTTTCCCTTTTAAACATACAACCAAAAAATAAAACATTACACCACTTTTCCTAAAAATAAATCAGCTTACTTTAAGTGCTCTTATGATAGTTGTTTCCTAGGTAGATTGAACTTATTGTATTAATATTATTTTAATGAACTTAATATTGGCTTTAGCTGCATAAGACTTCATTGAGAAATGAGTTTTCTGAATTTGTTTGAGACTAATTTCACAGGTATAAATTTTTTCTATGAATGCAAAACTTTTTTCTCAAGAAGATCAATAAAAATCTATAAATTTCTAGTCAGACTGTTCTGAAACTAAAGTAAAAAAAGGAGACACTACTTCTATTATCAGGGTTGCTAATACTGTTATAGGTCATATGGGATTTTTGTCCTTTTAACAACTAGGTTTTACTATTTTAGACCAGGGTGGTCAGGAACTTCCTTTGTAGACCAGGCTGACCTGAAACTCACAGAGACTGACCTGTTTCCAAAGAGCTGGCATTGATGGATGTGTCACCACTTTTGAAACATCTATTTATTTTAATGCATTACTGTGGTGTGTGTTTGTGTGTGTGTGTGTGTGTGTGTGAGAGAGAGAGAGAGAGAGGGGGGGGGGAGAAGCAGTATGAGTGTGAATGTCAGAAGTTAACAGGCATCATCAGTCAATTTTTCTTCTTCTTCTTCTTCTTCTTCTTCTTCTTCTTCTTCTTCTTCTTCTTCTTCTTCTTCTTCTTCTTCTTCTTCTTTCTTCTACTTCTTCTTATGTTGACTTTCTTCATTTCTTTGCTTTTTCATTTCTTTGTTTCTTCTTTCTTTCTTTCTTTCTTTCTTTCTTTCTTTCTTTCTTTCTTTCTTCCTTTCTACCTCCTTCCCTCCTTCCTTCCTTCCTTTCTCTCTTATAATTTATACATCATACATCCTGATTGTTATCCCCTCATTTGTACTCATTTGTATCTTACCATTAATTATCTCCATCTCTCTTCCACCCTATTCCCCTCTCCTAGACTTCTGACAGAAGCCCTCCCCCTCTGACCTCAGCCAATCAAGTCCCATCTGGATAGCCTGCATCCCCTTTTGCTGCGTGTCCTCACAGCCTATTGCCAAGAGGAAGTGAGCAAATTATAGCCACCCAAGTTCATGGCAGAGGTAACTCCTGCTCTTCTCAGAATCTTGGAGGATGAGCCATCCTTTGCCTATATCTGAGCAGGAGAATCTAGATGCTGATGTAGGCATTTTCCTTAGTTGGTGAACCAGCTTGTGCAGGCCTCCCTGGGTCTAGATCCTGTGAAATGGATGTGACCTTGCCTTTGACTGGGAGGAAGGTGAAAGTACTCTTGGGTGGCCTGACTCCATTGAGATCCCACTGATACCCCACTGAGATGAACATTTGTGATAGACTGAGAGGAGCCAGATGGGTCAGGGATTAAAGACAGGGACTCCAGTAGGGCTATTTTATTGCAAAATAACCATCAATTGGAGGAGGATTTGGGGTTCTGGCAGGCTGTAGGGTAGGAAGAGCTAGAAGCAAGTGGAGAAGGCACAAGGAGAAGGCTGTAGGTTCAGGCCATGAGCATTGTGGCTTCTTCTGTTGGGTAGAGGATCTGCAAGATTCCCAGAGAATTACCAAGGGATTCACCAAGGGACTTGCCCCGTGGAACTGATACTCAGAAGGTTTCATTCTTGTTCTCCTTAATCTCCTTTATATCCTGTTTAGGATAGGCAGGTGGTAAGGGAGATACATTTGTTTAATAAATTCATAATAAAGTTCAATTATTAAGGAACTAGATTGACCAAGATCCACAGGCCTTGATAGTATCCATTTGGGGCTCCAGAACCCTCTGTGTCCCTCCATGCCCCTACTCTTTCATACCACTCTTCTAGCTCCACCAAGGGTCCTGATGCAAGTCCTATCATCTGTTTAAATTCCCCTGTTGGGTGCTGGGTGGAGTCTCTTAGAAGACATCTGTGTTAGGTTGATATCCACTTATATTTGAGTATATACCATGAAGGGTCCTGATGCAAGTCCCATCATCTGTTCAAATTCCCCTGCTGGGTGCTGGGTGGAGTCTCTTAGAAGACATCTGTGTTAGGTTGATATCCACTTATATTTAAATATATACCATGAGTATTTTTCTGGGTCTGGTTTAACTCACTCAAGATGATGTTTTCTAGTTCCATCCCTTTGCCTGAAATTTTCAGGTTTCCTTGTCTTTAACAGCTGAGTAGTATTCCAGTGTGTAAATGTAACACAGTTTCTTTATTCATTATTTGGTTGAGAGACATCTAAGCTGTTTCCAGATTCTGGCTTTTACAAAGAAAGCTGCTATAAGCATTGTTGTGCAAATGTCCTTGTTGTATGGTGGAGCATCTTTTGAGTATATGCCCAGGAATGTTGTAGCTGGATCTTGAAGTAAAGCTATTTCCCATTTTCTGAGAAAGCACCAGATTGATTTCCAAAGTGGTTGTATAATTTTACACTCCCACCAGCAATGGAGGAATATTCCTTTTTTTCCACATCCTGTCCATCATGTACTGTCACTTGAGTTTTTGATCTTTGTCATTATGATAGGTGAAAGATGGAATCTCAGGGACATTTTGATTTTGATTTTCCTGATGACTAAGGTTATTGAGCATTTCTTTAAAAGTTTCCAGCCATTTAATAGTCCTTTGTTGAGAAGTCACTGTTTAGCTTTGTACCACATTTTTTAAATTGGGTTATTTGGTTTGGTGGTATTTAATTTCTTGAGTTCTTTATATATTTTAGATATTAGACTTTTATCAGATGTAGGTATTTCTCAATCTGTAAGCTCTTGTTTTGTTCTGTTGACAGTGTCCTTTGCCTTACAGAAACTTATCAGTTTGATGAGGTCTCATTTATTCTGGAGCCTGAGATACTGGTATTCTGTTCAGGAAGTTATCTTCTGTGCCAAAGAACATAAGGCTCACAGTTTCAAATTCTATTTTTTGTTAGATGTTTGTGTGGTTTATGTATCATGGTGACTGTGCCCTCATAAAATGAGTTTGGTAGTATTCCTTCCATTTATATTTTGTGAAATAGTTTGAAGAGTATTGGTATTAGCTCTCCTTTGAAAGTCTCGTAGAATTCTGCTCTGAAACCATCTGGCCCTGGAGTTGTTTTGGTTGGGAGACTTTTGTTGACTGCTTCTATTTCCAAAGGAGATATAGTAAAATTTAATTTGTTTACCTGATCCTGATTCAACTTTGGTAAGTAGAATCTATAAACAAATTTGTCCATTTCATATAGATTTTTTCAATTTTTTCTTATATATGATTTTGAAGTAAGACTTAAAAATTCTTTGCATTTCCTTGTTGTTTTTCCCCTGACATCTGTTGAGGCTCACTTTGTGACCTAGTACATAGTCTATTTTTGTGAATGTTCCATGATTGCTGAGAATAAAATATAATCTTTTGGGGGGGTGAAAATGTATGTAGATATCTATTAGAGCCATTTGATTAATGACATCTCTTAGTGTCATTTTTTTTCTCACTTTAGCTTCTGTTTCATTGACATATTCTTTGGTGAGAGGGTAATGGTGAAGTCTGCCAGTACTAATGTGTGGGGATAAACATTTGTTTTACAAGTTCCTTGTATTAGGAACATAGATGTTCAGAATTGTGATGTATCTTGGTTGAGTTTTCCTTTGATGAGTATGAGGTGTCCCTCCTCATCTCTTCTGATTAATGTTGTTTGGAAGACTATTGTATTAGATATTATAATGGCTATTCCAGCTTGCTTCTTGTGTCCATTTGCTTGGAAGACCCCCTTCCAGCCCTTTACTCTCAGGCAATGCTTATCTTTGTGGCTGAAGTGTGTTAGTCTATATCTTTTTATTGAAGAGTTGAGACCATTGATGTTGAAGGAGATTAATGACCTGTGACAGTTAGATCATTTTATTTTGATGTTGCTTATAGTAGTGTGTTTGTTTTCTTTTCTGATCTTTGTTTGGTTAAAGTTTTTTTCTGTGTATAAGTGGCCTCCTTAAGTTGAAGTTTTCCTTCTAGTGTCTTCTATAGGCTTGGATTTGTGGATAGGTACTTATATTAGTTTTATCATCTTTGGGTTCAATATACATCCATCTCACCAGTTGTTTTCTCCTTTTCCTCCTCCTCCTTCTCCTCCTTCTTTCTCTTCCTCCTCTTCTTCCTTCTTCCCCTTCCAATTTGTCTGTTTACCATTCCATGTGAAACAATAAGATATTAGTTACTCAGAGATTACTGAAATACTTTTCACCATAACTGATTGTTTATAATCTCTTTGCATATTGTTTCTGGGTGAGACCTTAAGGAATAATGCAATGAACCTCATTAATGATATGACCATTCTATTGTGTCCACATGAAAAGTATCAGGGAAAACATTTGGAGAACAGCTTGAATGTTTAAAACTTAATGACTATCTGAAGATACATTTTTAATATTATGGGATCAGTTTAGAAACATTTATAGTTATATTTTCTATCAAGTCTACAAACTAATAAAGGATGATATTTTGTAGTATTTGTGTAACCTTTGTTTCCTTGGTGATATTTTGCATTTCCTAAGTCCTGAGCTCTGCAATAATGTTTTATCATTTAAGTTTCATGAAACCTAGTCTCCTGAGATGATTGCTTTGTATACATAATCAGACTACAGTAACAGCTTACTTAGGTGTATGGTAATATTGCTTATGAATCAGCCATGAGTGGGTAGAATTATAAAACATGTTAATAGATTTTAATTTTAATTAAAAATTGGAGCAAATTTTAAGTATTTACTGTCTTAAAGTGTGTGTGCATGTGTGTGTGTGTGTGTATATACATATTTTTGCAGATATCCACAGAGGAATGAAGCATCAAGTTCCTCTGATATTGGTGTTCCAGGCATTTGTGAGCTTGCTCAGTGTTGGTGCTAGGAAAAGTCATGTCCTCTGCAAAAGCAGTAGAGTCATACTGCCAAGATGTCTCTCTAGCCCCAAACTTGGAATATATTTTTAATTTTTGTTGTTGCTGAAGTCCATTCTTAGACCATGGTGATCTGATAGGATACAAGGTATTCTTTCAATATTCTTGTATCTGTTGAGGCTTGCTTTGTGACTACTATGTGAACAATTTTAGAGAAGGTTCCATTGGGTGCTGAGAAAAAGGTATAATCCTTTGTGTTAGGGTGAAAATTCTGTAAATATCTATTAGATCCATTTGATTCATGATGTTGGTTAAGAAAATATTTTCTTGACTAAGGTTCTGTTTCAAAGACCTATCCTTCAGGGAATGTGGGGTTTTTGAAATCTCCCACTACTATTGTGTGGGCAGGATGATGGTTTAAGCTTTGTTAATAGTTCTTTTTACAAATGTGGGTGCCCTTGTATTAGGAGCATAGATGTTCAAAATTGTGATGCCGTCTTGGTTGATTTTACCCTTGATGAGTATGAAGTGTCCTTCCTCATCCCTTCTGATTAATTTTGGGTGAAAGTCTATTTTATTAGATATTAGAATGGCTACACCAGCTTGCTTCTTGTCACCATTTTCTGGGAATATTTTCCCAGTCTTTTACTCTGAGGTTTCTTGAATGCAGAAGAATGTTGGGTCATGTTTATGCATCCACTCAGTTCTTCTGTATCTCTTTATGGGAGAAATGGGACCATTGATATTGAGAGATATTGATGACCAGTGACTGTTGAGTCTCTTCATTTTTCCTGTTTGTTACAGTTGAGAGTTTGAGAGGTTGTGATTTTGCAATTGTATATTATCAATTTCCTGTGTAGTTTTGGTTGTAGCGACCCTTTGGGTTGGAGTTTTCCTTCTAATAACTTCTGTAAAACTGGATTTGTAGATAGGTAGTGTTTGAAATTGTTTCTGTCATGTAATTTTTTGTTTTCTTGTTCAATTGTTATTGATAGTTTCACTGGGTGTAGTAGTCTGGCCTGGCATCTGTGTTCTCTTAGGGTTTGCCTGACCTCTGTCCAGGCCTTTCTGGCTTTCATGGTCTGTGTTGAGAAGTGGGGGGTGTAATTCTGGTAGGTTTGCCATCGTATGTCACTCTGCCTTTTTCTCTTGCTGCCTTTAATATTTCTTCTTTGTTCTGTATATTTTGTGTTTTTATTATTATGTGGTGGGAAGATTTTCTTCTCTGGTCTATTCTATTTGGTGTTCTGTAGGTCTCTTGTATGCTCATATGCATCTCCTTCTTCCAATTGGAGAAATTTTCTTCTATGACTTTGTTGAAGATATTTTCTGGGCTGTGGAGTAGGGTGCCCTCTCTTTTCTCAATACCTATTATTCTTTAGTTTTGTCTTTTCATGGTGTCCTTGATTTCTTGGATGTTCTGTGTCAGGAACTTTTCAGATTTAGCATTTTCTTTGATAGTTGTTTCGAGTTTTCTGATTGTATCTTCAAGTCCTGACATTCGTTCTTCCATTTCTTGGATTCTGTTAGATAAGGTCACCTCTGTGTTGCTTGCTTTCTTCTCTAAGGCATCTTGTTCATATATTTTTTCTGTGTGTTCCATTTTCATCTTCAGATCTTGAACTGTTTTTATTGATTTTCTTCATCTGGTTGTTTGTATTTTTCTGAAATTTTTCCAGTGCCCCTCTATATGTCTCATTTATGTCTTCAACCCATTTGGTTGCATCCTCCTGCAGTTGTTTACAGATTTTATTCTTTTTTCCCATTAACATCTTCCTTACTAAGGACTTCAGGTTGTTTTCTTGTATTTCAATTGTGTTTGAATTCTCTGGGTTGCTTTCATTGGGATAGCTGGGATCTGGAGATGCCGAACTGTTTTCATTTCTGTTTGCATTCTTGCTCTGTCCTTTTGTCATTTTGGTGTCTTGCCTGTAGGGATCAGGGAGTCCCTCCCTAGAACAGGTAGGTGATCTGGTTTCCACACCTGGAGACTTTGGTCTACACCTTAGGCTCTGGACTGAGTCAGCAGAAGTAGGTTTCTGTCTGAACCCTTTCACTTTACTACTGTGATTCAGATCAGCTATTTTGGGATCCAGAACAAGGTCAGCAAGCACTCTGGCTGGGTAGGTTGGTCCCAGCTGCCTGTCCTTCCCACTGTCTTGTAGTCAAGACACCACCCAGTTCAGATTCTCTGAGCTGTGACTGCTTTTTCGCTCAGTGTCTAGACACTGCAGGGGTGTCCAGCCTCTCCTGAGAGTGTGGGAAATCCTGTCTGGCCTGTGGGACTTGATCCAGTTAGGTTCTGTCTGTTGGAGAGTGCAGGATCAGTATGCGGTGGCCCAGAGACAGGACTGTTTCAAACTGCAGTGCGCTCCAAGCTGACTGAACTTCCCACAGCCCTGTAGCCAAGACCCCACTTGGGTCAGACCCTCTGGGCTGTGGTCACCTTTTATCTCAGCATCTAGACACTGCAGGGGTGTCCAGCCTCTCCTGAGAGTGGGGGAGATCCTACCAGCCTTGTGGGACCTGATCCAGTTAGGTTCTGTCTGCTGGAGGGTGCAGGATCGGTATGCCGTGGCCCAGAGGCAGCACGATATCAGACCGTGGGCTCAGTCCATTGTGTCCAGCTCTAATTTGGGCACAGTTTGGCCCTGCAAGCTGCTTGTGTACTCTAGTTGTTTTTGGTGGGTCCAGATGCCTGTGTGCCCACTTGGCCCTGGGCCCTCCACAATTTGGCCTAGGATGGGTGAAGGGATCCAAAGGCACTTTCATCTGGTGCCTTAAGACTTCCTCAGGCAAGGGACTTTGGTCTACCACTGCCCCACACACTGGATTTGTGCTTTCTAGGCTGGCTGTAGCCCACAGGTGGGTTTGGTTCAAGCATCTGGAGAGTGAGTTCAGGACCTCTGGGCTGTTGCTTGACCTGGGACCAGGCCCACTGGTAGTCTGCGGTGTGTAGAACCCCACTCACCTACAGTTATCTAGATCCGGCAGTCTGTGGCTCCATTCAAGTCCTTGGTCTCTGTGAAGTAGATCAGATATTGTGCATACTGGGCACCACCATCTTGGAACCATACTACATTTTTAAAAAGAATAGTTAACTTACTAAAATTATTTTTAAATGATGGTTTAGTGTGTTTCAATCTGTACTTTTATCCCTTTCTCTGACCACACATAAATTATCCCAGAAGCTTAGAATTAAATAAAATATGCCTATGCAATAGAATTTTGAGTAAGTTTAAGGAAAAAGAAAAAGGAACTATTTTCCAATTTTAAATTTCCTAGAGTAATTATAATTGTTTTAGCGAAACATAATTTAAAAGCAAAAGTCTCACCTGGATAAAAAAAATTAAATTCTGAATTAAGCTTAAATTAGAAATTTAATATTTTCTTAAATGTGTGAAATATAGACATCTGAATAGAGTGATTTGCAATAACTTGATGCAACTTCCAGAAATAGCAGAAGGATATTAAATATTTGTTTGTATTAGTGTGGAACAGGGATTATTGAAAATAAGCTTTGGAGTCAGTTTGTAAGCAAAGACAGCATTAGGGCAATACCTGCTAATCCAGGAGAGTGGGGCTGCAGTGTCTGCAAAGCTGTCACTGGGAGAAACAAACAAGCACTTACTCCTTCATAAAACTGCAGAGAAGAAATACCATCTGTTCAATTATCTATCTATCTATCATCTATATTTTTCCTTTCTCTTATTCCACAATATATCTGGGTATTACTTTTTAATACTTTAGCTCTATAACCAGAAAATTGTAATAAATTAATTTTTCAGATATGTCTCAGGACTGGCTAAGAATTTAAGGTAAATATAGTTCTTCTTAACAGGTTTGGCAGAGCTCAAATCTGCTTGCTTGGCTATAGAAGAATTAACTTATAGTGTCATATTCATGAGAATATTTTAATAACTATGAAAAATGTTATCCATTCCTTTACTTTTTATCTCTATAATTAATTTTATTACTGTACAAAGGAAATTCTCCAAAATGGGTTAAAACTCTTAAGAGAAAAACATAAAATATCTTATAATACTTTATTTAAATAATAGAAACTCTATTTTATGAAACTAAAGATTATATATAAAAATGCTCCTCTGTAATAAGTCATAAGTGAGGACTTAATCCATTCATAAGAAGAGAAGAAACAGATATGGAAATTGAGAGTAAAGAAGGTGAGGGAAACATTTTAAGTAGGAAGATAGAAAATGCATTCCAACTCACTTTCATGGCAAATGGGATTATAAAAGTGGGCTGCAGTGGCTATTTCTTTACTTTCTAATTTTATCCTTCAATTTTTTCTACAAGAAATAATAAGATAAACTTTAATGACATGAACCTTAATGAATTGCTACTAATTTATTGAATGATTAATTTGTTTTTATGCCTGAATTTGATGGGGTAGAATAATATAGAGAACAATTTAAATAATTTAAATGTTTGTTATTAGGTAGAAGGAATACATAAATGCATCATCCAAAAATGTGTCTCAGTGTTATTGAATGAAATATATTATTAACCTTTAAACTGTTCATACATGATGAGTTATCTTTAAAGATTAAAGGTATTTACAACTCTAGAGTGGTCAAGGTATAATATTCAATATTGGTGAATAAGCAAATAGTGATCATATAATTTTAAAGGTTGTGTTCCCAAGGATAATCATCCTCCAACATTATACTACAATGTTACTGAATTCTTCTAAGTTCAGTATTAAAAATGAAACATTATTCCTCTGCTTCAAAACAATGTGTAAGCCCAGTTATGTGATTTTGAAAAGTATAATTAGGAAGAATAAGATGTGATTCCATTATGTTTATTACCTTTTATACAATTACAGTAGCATTATCACACAGTACAAAATTAATGAATACCACTCATATTAACATATACATTCACACACACACACACACACACACACACACACACACACACACACAGACACACACACACACTCACTCACCGGTGTAATTAGATAATCCTGAATAATAAAAGAAATTCTAGAGGTATCACCACCCCAGATATTCAATTGTACAGCGGAAGTATAGTAAAAATACATACAGCACTGATTTGTCAATAAACAGACATGTTGATGGATGGAATTTACTTGAAGATGTGAACATAACTCTACATATCTACCAATACCTGGTTATTTCCTCAGAAGCGAAAAAATGTACACAGGAGAATAGGCAACAATCTTGAACAACCATTGCTGGTTAAAGTGGATAGCTACCTGCCAAAGAATGCACATAGGTCCATATTTATCACTCTACAGAAACCTCAGCTCTAGATGGATGGGGCACTTCACTAAAATCTAGATACCGTGAATCTGATAGAGGAGAAAATAGGGAATAAACTGGAACTCATTGGTGCCATAAAATTTTTTCTGAACAGAACACCAATAGGTCACAAGCACTGCAACCAACAATTACTAAATTGGACCTCATTAGACTTTTAGTACAGCAATGAACTAAATTAATTGTGGCAAAGATGCAGAATAGAAAACAATTAGCATCTAGAATATACAAATAACTAAAGCAATGAACACTAGGAAGACAAATGACTCATCTAAACTAGCACCATTTGTTGATGATGCTTTCTTTTTTCATTGTATGGTTTTGACTTTGTCAAAACTTAGGTGTTCACAACTGTGTACATTTATTTCTGGGCCTTCGGTTTGATTACAATTATCAACAGATTTTTAAAAATTTACTTATTCATTTTACATCACAATAGTAGCCCTTTCACTGTTCCTCCATACCCCCTTCTATACCCCTCAGAAACGGGGAGCCACCCCACACCAACACACCCTAGTATGTCAAGTCACATCAGGAAAGGGCACATCTTCTTCTGCAGCCCCACCAAGGGGTAGCGACTGAAAAGCAGGCAACAGAGTATATGGTAGAGCCAATCCTTGCTCTCCTTACTAAGGCACCCACATAAAAACCAAATTACCCATTGGACACATCTGTGTAGGGGTACCATGCATGGTCCTTTGTTGGTGCTCCAGACCCTGGATAGTTGGTTCTGTTTGTCTTCAGGTAGATCTTTTGTGCCATCCAGGTAATGCTATCCTTTCTCCCACTCTTCAGCAAGGCCCCAATGCAATTTTTATTACTATTGCTCTCTGATATAGCTTGAAATCAGAGCTGATGATACCCTCAGAAGTTCTTTTACTGTACAGAATTGCTTTAGTTTTCCTGGGTCTTTTATTTTTCCACATCAAGTAGATGGCTGCTATTTCAAAGTCTGTAAAGAAATATGTCCAAACTTTCATAGAAATTGCATTGAATCTGTGGATGCCTTTTTATAAGATGACCATTTTTACTATGTTAATCTTACCAGTCTATGAGCATGGAAGATCTTTCCATCTTCTTATATCTCTTGAAATTCTAGTCATACAGGTTTTTTACTTCCTTGGTTAGAGTTACACCAAGGTATTTATATTATTTGTGGCTATTGTGAAGGGTATTGTATTCCTAATTTTTTCTTATCCCATTTATCATCTGTATACAGAAGGGTTACTGATTTTTTTTTTTTTACTTAATTTTTTATCTAGCCACTTTGCTGAAGGAGTTCTCTGGTAAAATTTTTTGGTTCATTGATATGGAGTATCATGTCATGTGTGAATATGGATATTTTCACTTCTCCCTTTCCAATTTGTATCCCTTGGTCTCCTTTAGTTGTCTTATTGCTCTAGTGAAGACTTCAAGAGCACTATTTTGAATAGATATGGTGATAGTGGGCAGCCTTGTCTTGTCCCTAATTTTCATGGAATCACTTTAAGTTTCTCCAAGAAGACCTACATAATGAACTAACCTGGGCCCATGGAGGCTCACAAAAACAACCACCAACCAAAGAGCATGCACAGGCTGGACCTAGAGCTCCTACAAATATGTAACAGATGTGAAGCTTGGTCATCATGTGGGTTCCTTAACAATAAAGTTAGGGGTTTAGATGTTATTGGGGTTTAGTCTGATGATATGTAGTCTGATGCTCACTAATGATTTCCAAGACCTAGATGCTGCCCTAAGGAGCACATTCTCAAATATACCTTTCCTTGTTGTATAAACAGTGCTCTAATTATTTAGAGTTGATTGGTTAATTAAAAAAAAAAAAGGCCTATGCCAGGGCAGTGCAGAAATGAGGTAGACATGGGGAAGGTTTGAGGACTTTGGGGAGAAAAGGATCTTGAGAAGGAGGAGAGGTACCAGGAAGGAGGAGTAAGAACCACTTCAATGGATTAGCATGGAGAGAAGCACATGGCCGAATCAGTGTGGATGGAGGAAAGTGGCCGAGATGAAGAACATTAGCAAGCATTTTCTGATTATGGATAGGAAGTAGCCCATTCCAGATGGCCTGGAATGGATGCTGAGAAGTGATAAGGTTACTGTAGAGGGCTCATATCTGCCCAGTCCCAGGTAAAATCGAGCTATTCTAAAACAAACAGGTGTCTGTGCCTTTTAGTGATTGTTAGTGGATTAGATAATGCCACTGAAATCATTAGGCTAATTTTATATTAAACAATATTCCATCTCTTTTATATTTACTACAATAGGATTTCTTAGTTAGTCCTATTGCAACTTGAGGTGCTAACAGGGATTGGTACCCCTTGAGGAGCTCACCTTCTCTGAGAAGATGAGGAGCCAGAGAGAGAGGGCATGAGGGGGGTACTGGGAGGAGATAAGGAATGGGGCAGGAACAAATAACATTACCAGGACCTGAGACTTGATAGGTAATGGGCCCAAGGTGAATTCTTAAAACTCTTAATGTTAAATGGCTATAGCCGAAGATCCATGAGTGAATCACTCAATTCTTGTCACAGTAGCTTCTTCTTCCTCTTGTAGTTTTTTATTAATACAGAGACCCAAAATTAGACAATTTATAGAAAGTGAATGACTTTTGAGCACTTAGCCCTCAGTGGAATGTCTTTATCATACTTCTGCCCTCAATGCTCATGGATCTACACTGAAGAAGAAAAAAAAATTTGAACCTAAGTTGATGGACAACTTCAAGGCAACAGCATTTTCTGGAAATAATATTCCTGATGCAATATGAGCTCACAAATATTAAGCATCATAAACAAAACCTGAACAAGTTCAAGCAAGACAAAATAGTGAAGTGGGCATGAAGTTCCACACCTAATCAGGAAGTGATGTGCAATTGATTAGCTTGTGGTACAGGAAAACTGGGGTTTACTAAATGGGATGACAATGAGTATTTCAACCACACTTCAAGTTTAATGGGGGCTTTATTTTCCCCATATATGGTGAATTCATTTAAATTCCTTTCATACCTGTATATATTTTAGGAAGCTTCTACATTAATAGTTTCTTTTTTTTCCAAAAGGCCTCTAGTATTAGTTGTTTGTCTCTATATTATTATTTACCTTCATCTCTCGTCCTCCTGCCCCCATTTAATCTTTCGATTCTATTTCCTTCTTTATTGCTCCATAGCACTATGTTCTAGTTCCCTCTTATTTGGGTGATTCCCTCCTCTCCCTGGTCTATAACAGTGGTTATTTGGCATATTGTCCACATATCAAAATGTAAAAAGCTAACAACCATATGTCAGAGAAAGAATTCAGTATTTGTTTCTGGAGGTCCAGGCTACCTCACTCAGGATGTTTTTTTTGTTGTTGTTGTTTCTCAGTACCATCCATTTACTTGAAAATCTTATTTTTTCTTAACAGTTGAATAATATTCCATTGTGTAAGTGTTCCGTAGTTTAATTATATCCTCATGAGTTCATGAAAATCTGGGCTGTTTCTAGAAACATTCTCCCAGCTGCCTAGACTTCACTTGGGCTCACTCTGTGACTTAGGAAAGCTTTTAACATGTGCTCATCCTGCCTCAGCTGCCTAGAAAGCTGGAACCACAGGACTGTACTTGCAGGCCTGGCTTTGTCTTATTTTTTGGTTCTTGTTTTTGCTCTCCTAGAGTGCAGTTGGATCAAAATTCAGTTTTCTGATCTAGTGCCAAACTGAGAATAATTCTTCTGTCACTTTTGCAGATTCTAAAAATACACTCACGATATAGCAAGACAACGAACTGACAGTGATTACTTAACTTAATCGTAAATGCTCAAATTTATCAATTTTTCTTTGACAATGTTATCATAATACACTGACATTTCATTATTCCTAGGATATGGACTCATTTAACTACTCATTTTCATAAATAATTACTTTCTTCCTTTGCCTTTGTCTTTCAAATCCACTTTATTTTCAGAATTATTTGATGGTGGTGTTACAGAAACACTGATTTGGAGAAAATGTCATCGTGCTAACTCATTAAATCCCTGTAACTATTAAAACCTATTGACATATCACATACACCAATTATAGGTCAGATATGTTTAGAACAATATGAAGATATGTTTGAGTATCACCATTAGCTTAATATTCAAATATATTCTCCTAATTTAAGCATATAAACCCCAGTCTCTAAAATGAGGTTTCTGGTCAGCTTCTGTCTATCAACTTAAATCAGACTATTAGACCTGCACATCTTCTAGGTTAAGAAACATTCTGATTGAACAGCTAAAATAATCCTATACAATAAACGATCATCCGGAGGAATCTCCAATCCTAATCTCAAGAAATACTATAGAGCAACAGTAATTAAAACAGCATGGTACTGGCACAGCAATAGGCTGGTTGATCAATGGAATCGAATTGAAGATGCAGGAATTAATCCATACACATGTGGTCACTTGATTTTTTTGACAAAGAAGCCAAATTTTTTCAATGAATCTTCAACAAATGGTGCTGGTCTACCTGGATGTCTACATGGAGAAAAATGAAATTAGACCCATATTTGCCATCATGTACAAAACTCAAGTCTAAGTGGATTAAAGACCTCAACATAAAACCAGAGACACTAAATCAGTTAGAGGAAAAAGTGGGGAAGAACCTGGAACACATTGGCACAGGAGACAACTTCCTGAACAGAACACCAACAGCTCGGGCCCTAAGGTCAACAATTAATAAATGGGCCCACATGAGGCTGAGAAGCTTCTGTAAGGCAGGAGACGCTGTCAACAGAACAAAGCGACAGCCTACAGACTGGGAAAAGATCTTCAGCAACCCTACATCAGACAAAGGTCTAATATCCAAAATATATAAAGAGCTCAAAAAATTAAATACCACCAAACCAAATAACCCAATTAAGAAAAGGGCTCAGAACTAAACAGAGATTCTCAACAGAAGAATATCAAATGGCTGTGAAATACTTAAAGAAATGCTTAGCCTTGTTAGTCATCAGAGAAATGCAAATCAAAATGATTCTGAGATTGCATCTCACTTCTATCAGAATGGCTAAGATCAAAAATTCAAGTGACACCACATGCTCGTGAGGATGTGGAGAAAGAGGAACACTCCTTCATTGCTAGTGGGAATGCAAACTGGTACAACCACTTTGGAAATCTGACACTTTTTCAGAAAAATGAGAATATGGCTTCCTCAAGACCCAGCTATTCTACTCCTTGGAATATACCCAGAAAATGCTCCATCACAGAACAGGGACATATGCTTATCTATGTTCACAGTAGCCTTACTCATAATAGCTAGAATCTGGAAACAGTCTAAATGTCCCTCAGTAGGAGAATGGATAAATTGTGGTTGATTTACACTAAGAACTCAGCTATAAAAACTCAGCTATAAAAAACAATGAAATCCAGAAATTTGTGGACAAATAGAGGAAATTAGAAATGGTCATATGGAGTGAGTTAACCCAGAAGCAAAAAGACTTACATGGTATATACTCACTTATAATTGGACACTAGCACAAAAGGCATGTCCCATGAAAGTCTTCACTTACCAGGAGATAGAGATAGATGTGTGGACATCCTACTGTGACTCTAGGTGAGAGAATTATAAGAGATGGGGAAATAGAAGGATCCAGAGGATCATAGAAACCTACAAGAAGAACATCATAATGGATGGATCAGGGCCCAGGGGTGTTTGCTCAAATTATTGCACTAACCAAAGACAATATAAGTAATAAACACTGAATCCCTACTTTGATCTAGCTAATGGACAGGACCCCTCCACAGTTATGGGGGGAGCAGGGACTAACTCTGGCATAAGCTTTGTTGCCCCATATTTGATGACCTCCCCTTGGAGGGGGGCCCTGGTGGCACTCAAAGCAAGAATAGGCAGGCCACCAAGATAAGATCAACAAGGTGACCATAAAGTGGGGGAGGAGGTCCCCCGCGGACATGGACCTAAGGGTGGGTAATAGGGTGAGGGTGGGAGGGTAGGAGTAACAGAAGGTTCTGAGTGATGGGAGAAAAATTGAGTTTTAATCTGAATAAATAAAATAAATAAATGGTCATGGTCAATGTCAAAAAAGAAACATTCTGGTTAATGAGTCATTTTTAAGATATCATTCCAATTTACATAAAAAGTGTGAAAATGATTCATGACTCTGTTAGAGAACAAATAGGAAAATTGTATCAGAATATGATCATATAAACTGGAACTGGGAAATATTAACTTTTGAGGCATGTCAGAGAAAAAGCATAAATTCTTTTGCCTTGATATACGTAAAAAGAAAAATAGTAAAGAAAAATAGGGTAAAAGAATGTAAATGTTGACATTCTTATTATGCAAGTTAATTTAAATCAAATGTAGATATTACAAAAGAAAGTGAATTAAATAGACACATTTCAGTCTAATTAGAAATATATTTACAAAGTAAAACAAGCTGTTTGATATGTTTCTCGGTGACCTTCTTTTAGCTATCAAATCATGGAAGGGTCCAGATTCTTAGCAATAAACTGTGACCACATTCTGCAGCACAGTGCTGATATCTTCCATAGTATAGAGGCACAAAAAGTCTGACTGAAAAACAAAGGAAAACAGAACTCAAAACAAACCCCTTTATCTTTGAATATCTTTGAATCCTCTAGAGAAGTTAATTAAAAATTTAATTAGGCAAACTGCCACTGCCCTCGTTATGAATACACACTACTGATTATTTTAAGTTAAATAAAGGATAGAAATTATAGCCACTTTTGAAGTCACTAGTGAGCATCACAAAACATGACTTTTATCTATTTCTAAATACACATTATTTTAGAACTATGTATGATGTAATATTACAGTTATATAAAATCAGATTGTTGATATTAAAACAAAATTTTATTTTAACATCCAGATATGTAAAATTTATTAAAATATTCACCACTGCCTCTATGCAGCATGCTAAATTCCCATTAGTTAGATCATCAAATTAAGTACAGTGTTTGAAGTGGTATTTGCAAAGAAGTATTGCTGAAGTGTGAGAACTGTAATTGCTGCAGAAATGTACAATGTAATTAAAATTATCTGAATAGAATTGTAGCAGCCTGAACAATAATCCTAAAACGCATTTTATGTTGATGTATAACTCAAATAAGTTTACACTCTCTACACTTTAGTAAATAATTTTGGGCTCAGAATGTTCTGTGGGCAAAAGAAGAGTAGCAATATATATTTAACTTAGGGAGAGGCTCCAGATAAATTTTATACCAATCAAAAATATCTTAAAAAGTATTTTTAATGACTGAAGCCAACAAAAGATCATTAACACCTTTGTCAGTGAATACATTTCAAAAACTTTTATTTTAATATGTTCATTTGTAAAAGTAATTCATCAACTGTCCAAGTAGACAGTAAATAATTGAATTATAAAGTTATTTAGTGATTTTATGGTCCTAGACTAAAAAAAGTTAATTTTTTTTAGAATGTTGATATAATGGATATTCAAGTAGGAAATAGGAAAAACACATTTAAATTGAATGTTGTTCCATAGTCTGCAGCAAATATGCCAGAAACCTAACCCATTAAGTATTTTAAAGCTGGTAACATCACTGTTATCCTTAATTCACACTTGTAGAGTGTCAGACCAATATTTTTAGCAATGATTAATGCTAGCTGAAAAATAACCTCTATAATAATCATCACAAAATGACCAGGATTGATACCTAAACTTTCTTAATTTTGTTCCTGGGATCATTGTGGGACACAAAAGATAATTCTGCACAATGGACCTTTGTCTGTCGGTGGGGGAGAGGCTCCCTCCTGGTAATCTTTGTACTGGGAAATAGGTGAGCATACTTCTTGCTGGCAACAATCCACCAGACCCTAAAATGCCTTAAAAGGCTAGTTCCTTGCAGGGACACTTCCAAAGCAGACCAGCACAGACCTTAGGCAAAAAGGTGTCAAAAGCTGGCTCTTAGAAGAAATATATATCAAAGCTGCCCTGGAGACAAGCTTCAAGAGGTGTCCTGGGTGTAGCTCCTGCAATTCAGATACCCTTGATTAAAAAACACAGAGGTCTGGCATGGGGGCTCACTCCCCTTTTCTTCCTCCATACCTCCCTGTCTTTGACTTTCTTTTATTATTAAGCTTAGTGAATTAAAATCTAGCTCTTTGACTTTTTTCTTTTGTTATTAATTAATTTATTCAGATTACAACTCAATTGTTCTCCCATCACTTGCATCCTCCCATTCCTCCCTCCCTTCCACCCCCACCCTATTGCCCTCTCCTAGGTCCATGATTGAGGAGGTTCTCCTTCCCCATTTTATGGTCACAGGCTATCAAGTCTCATCTTGGTAGCCTGCATATTCTTTCTTTGAGTGCCACCAGGGCTCCCCATGAAGGGGAGGTCATCAAATATGGGGCATCAGATTTCATGTCAGAGTTAGTCCTGGCTCTACCAGACCTTCAAAGAGAAGCTAATACTGATACTCTTCAAGCTAATCCAGAAGATCGAAATGGATGGAACATTACCAAATACTTTCTATGAGGCCACAGTCACCTTGATACCTAAACCCCACAAAGACCCAACAAAACAAGAGAATTTCAGACCAATTTCTCTTATGAACATAGACACAAAAATACTCAATAAAATGCCCGCAAAACAAATACAAGAACATATCAAAGATATACACCATGACCAGGTAGGCTTCATAGCAGGCATGCAGGGGTGGTTTAATATATGGAAATCCATTAATGTAATCCACCATATAAACAAACTGAAAGAGAAAAACCACATGATCAACTCCTTAGATGCAGAAAAAACATTTGACAAAATCCAACACCCATTTAAGCTCTTCAACTCTTGTATGTGTTTATTTTAACCAAGTGCAGGCAGTTACCTACCTGGTCTTTTACAAGTCTAAGGCTCCCTTCCCTTGCTAGAAGTGAAAAAGAGTAAGCAAGCAGCCACCCTGAGCTCCCTCAAGCTAGGGAATCTGACTGGAAAGCTCCCTCACTGCCAAGGAAGCCTTCCTCACGACTGATTCTCTGGACAGAGCCTTCTTCAGCTAGCCTCTAAAAGGCTGAAGAAAGCTCTGAGATGAGATTCTCAGCCCAAATGCCCAGAAAAAGGAACCCACATTGCACTGCCATGACCTTGTATTGATTGCTTCTGCTAGTCTGTCACCTATATCAACCTTTCTTAAAACAATGGCTTCCAGTTAGTGCTTATCTGAACTGCTCTACAAAAAAAATGTCATTTTTTTTGCCTCTCTGTCAGAGCTAATATCAAGAAATTGTGGCTGCTTCCCTTTGTATGTATATTTTATTCCCTATTGGTTGGTCTTAAGTGTCTTTCCTTTTATAATTTTTGCCATTGTTTTGATATTGGAAAACTTCATGGTTTATCTAGACACTGACCAACTTTAGTATTTTTGGTAGCAATAATGCCCCATAGGCCAAGCTTTCTTAAGTAATTGATACTAAGGCAGGGTCAGGACAAGGTCTGGAACCTGTGATGATTCCTTGTCACCCTGAGTTGTACTTCACAAGTCAGATACAATATGTGCTGAGACTTGTGGGTCTGCTTAACATTTAGAAGTCATTATATATTAGTATTTTTTTATTCTGTTCTCTGTGATATTATATCAATTATATGGAACTCTGTGGGAAGACTGTATTAATTTGAATAAAAGTGGCCCAATAGGCTTATAGGGAGTGGTACTATTGGTAGATGTGGCATTGTAGGAGTTGACATGTCTTGTTGGAGAAAGTGCATCACTAGGTGGTGGGCGTTGAAATCTCAGATACTTGATCCAAATCCAGTGTGGCAGTATTTTCCTTCTGCCTGCAGATCAAGATGTAGAACTCTTAGCTCCTTCTCCACCACCATGTCTGCCTGCATGCCACCATGCTTCCTGCCATGATGATAATGGGATGAACTGTAAGCCAGCTCCAATTAAATGTTTTTCTTTATAAGGGTTGTCATGGTTACGGTGTCTCTTCACAGCAACCACACCCTAACCAAGAAAGAGTCATACCCCATAAATGCAGGCTAGAGATTTGTTTGCAATGAGCAATCCTAAAGTAAGGATTTTCTGCTGTCATCATTTCATGAAAAAGGAATTATTTCTAAAAATAAATTACAAATCTATTTAGTAAGTCAGCTTTCACAGAAATTCACAAGTCAATTAAATAAGATCACATCTTTTATTTTTTCCTTATACCAACAACTGTTAATAAAAAGACAATGAATCACATCCCAATGCCTTCATTTATTTTCTCTTCACTTTAGAGTACAGTAAAACACTTGAAGGGGTCTCATTAAAATATTTAATTTGATTAGTAATAAAAACTGTAAAATTTAAATTTAGAATATCTTAATGTGTTAGAATGTGATATACATTGACTAAATTGCTTAGATCTTAATTCCTTTTATTTCTTAAGTGCACATTGAGGAAAATCAGTAGATAGAAAGGAATCACTACTGAGTTAGTTATTTTTAGAACACAAATCCAGCACCTCTTAATCTCCAAGAAAAATAACTGTTTAAAATGAAAACCCAACACCACTCATGAAGCACCTTTCATCTGAACCTCCCTTTCTGTTTTCCTACTCTATTCATGGAAGTAAGGTCAATAAGAACCCTACTGGAGACAAGAGCTTGTCTCTAATTAATGATAAATAGAGAAACCTATTCCCACTGTCTCCCTAGCCTAAATATATGTAAGCACTCTTACGGAAGGTAAAATATATCAAAGAATATTTAATAAGCTGCCTCTGTGTATGATACATGGATTTTCCTGTGGATATATATATATATATATATATATTACTTTCATTAGGGCACTAATAAAATACTAAAGATTCTGAAGAATTTCTACATAAATTCATCTTGGTAAATGAGTATCTACTGCAGTTATTTACAAAGGTTGAGAATGGGTGACTCAAAGACTGCTGTATCACACAAAGCCTTATTCCAGTGTTGGTGAAGAATCAAAATTATTTTTATACCTGGGGCTCCCTGTGTAGCTTTTAGGAAGCTCCTAGAAAGGGCTCACTCAACACAGCAACAGTGTGTCACTACCAGTTGTGTAGCCTCAAGAGGTGTGTGAAATCTTACAACTTTCTTACAATCCTGAGCCTTAGAAAATTCACAAGCTTTGCATTCATGAAGAACCCACAGGAATGCTGAGCAGAAAAGCAAGTACGTTATCTTTACCTCCATCCTCTCCTTCAAATAAAATGTCCAGTCTCAACCACAGCAGTGTAGAAGACTACCTTCTGTGGCTTCTATATCCTCTCTGCCCACATTCCCAAAACATTACACAGATCCTAGTCCCACACCCAGCTCTCCTCCCACATGTGGACCCCTTAAGTGCCACACTTTCAGCTCATCATCATTACCTAGCTCCAAATACCTAGCAATATATTTTGCCCAGAAATCCCATTGGTCATACCTGACAATATCTCAGAAGCATTCCATGAAAGGCAAGTCAGAGCCACCACACTCTCTTAAGAGGCAGAGAGGACAATAGAAATCAATGAATGAAATTCCTACCCAACAAAGGCAAGACCAGATAATAGGATCTAGAATTACAACCATCCCATACCCGGACAATTAAACACTAATATGAAAACACAGTCAATAATAGCCAGGATAGTGAATCTCCACAGTAGCCTAGAAACCTCAGTAGGTTCCGAGAAGTACAATATGGCTGAAGCATAAGATGAAGACTTCAAATAGCCCTTAAGAATATGCCAGGAGTCTATAATGAGAGTATGAATAAATTCATTAATGAAATTTATGAAAACAAAAATAATTAGCAGAATGAAATAATTAGTAGACCTAGATGTGAAAATAGAGTCAATAAAGAAAACCCAAATTGAGAAAAAATTGAAAAAAAAAGAACATTTTTTAGTTTAAATAAGAAACTCAGAGGCAAGTGTTAACAATATTATACAAAATCTGGAAGAAAGAGTTTTGGGCACTAAACGACAAGCTAGAACAAATGGATACCCCAGTAAAACAAAATGTTAGATTTTAAAAGTCCAGGCACAAACATCTTGGAATTATGAGACATCATTAAAGGACCAAATCTTTAAAAAAAAAAAAAAAGAATAGAGGAAAAGAAACACAGAGGCACAAAATATTTTCAACATGAAGGAGGAAATGCCTATCAAAGTACAAGAAGCACATGGAGCACCAAATAGAAAAGAGAATCTCATACTAGCAACTTAACAGCAAACATGAAAATCTAGAACAAAAATAAGAAGTCACACCCAAAAGTAGTATGTGGCAAGATATAATAAATATCAGTGCTGAACTCAATAATATAGAAATAAACAAAAGCAAAATAAAAAAGAAATTCAATGAAACAAAGAGTTGGTTCTTTGAGAAAATCAATAATATTGAAAAATCTCGTATTACCATTAACTAAAGGGCAAAGAATGATTATCCAAATTGACAAAATTAGAAATGAAAAAGGGACCATAACAATAGACCCCAAGGTAATACAAAGAATCATGAGGACATTCTTTAATAATCTGTATTCTTTGGGTTTGAGCACTATAGTATGAGTACATACCATGTGTGTCTTTCTGGAATAGGCTACCTCACTCATGATGATCTTCTCTAGGTCCATCAATTTGTTTGCAAATTTCAAGATTTCTCTGAAAATCTGAGTATATTCCATTGTGTAAATGTACCACCGTTTCTTTGTCCATTCTTTGGTTGAGAGACATCTAGGTTGTTTCCAGATTCTGGCTGTTATTAATAAAGCCTCTAGGATCGTAGTTGAGCTAATGACCTTGTTGTACAGTGGAACATCTTTTGGGTATACATGGAGTAATACAGCTGGGTCTTGAGGTAGAGCTAGTCCCAATTTTCTGAGAAAGCACCAGACTTATTTCCAAAGTGGTTGTACTATAATGCACAGACCCAAAGATAACGAATAAGAAGGAGGATACAAGGAAGAGTGTTTAAATCTTACTCAGAAGGGGTAATAGATTAGATAGCTGTAGTGCTTGAACAGAGACAACAAGGTAGGAGAGGGAGAGCAAAGAGATTTGAGGGTAGATATCAGACCTTTGGAGAGCAGGGGAGGGAGGACAAAAGCCTGTAGAAAAAAAGAGAAACAGTGTGGGGGCATCTCTGTGACAAGATGGACATGTAAGCCCAGGTAGGCTCCTGTGATGAGACAAGGGGGACGTTATCAGAGATTCCTACTAACAGGGGCCATAGAGACTGAAGAGGATTCACTCTAACTAGACAAAACTCCTAGTAGAGGAAGAGGAACATCAACCCACCCAGGAAAACTTTGACTCTAAGTTTGTCCTGCCTACAAGATGTACAGGGATAAAGATAGAACAGAGATGAATGGACTGTCTAACCAATGCTTGGCCCAGTGCAAGACTCACCCCATGAAAGGGAGCCATAATACTTTGCTAGACTTGCAGAGGAGTATGGCAGAGTTGTCCTCCAAGAGGCTCCACTGAGCAGTGCTTTGAAACAGATGCTAACACTCAAAGGCAAACATGGTGATGTCTTATAGAGTCTTATGGAAAAGGGGAAAAGAGAAAAAGACCTGAATTTGATAAGAGTACCAAAAGAAGACTAACAGGGCCAACAAACTACGGCCCAGAGGGGCTTGTTGAGACTGATGCACCAACCAAGGACCATGCATGGGCTGGACCTAGGCCTCCTACACAAATGTAACTGATGGGCAGCTCAGACCTCATGTGGGTCCTTTGGCAATGGGAGCAGGAGCTGTATCTGACATGGACTTTGTTGTAGCTTCTTTATCACTTGCCCATGGCAGGACTGCCTGGCCAGGCCACAGGGGAAGATGACATGGTCACTGCTGACGGGACTAGATGAGCTGGGGTAGATAGAAAGGAGAGCTATCCTTTTCTGAGAAATAGGAGAAGGAAAATGGGGGAGAGGGAGGGAAAGTGTGACTGGGAGGGGAGGATGGATGAGGCTACAAACACATTGTAAAGTGAATGAACAAATAAATGTTTGAAAGGGGGAAAAATCTGTACTCAACCAAATTGGAAAATCTAAAAGTTATGGATAATTTTCTCAAAATATATCACTTACCAACCTTAAATCAAGATCAGATAAGCAATTTAAACAGTCCTATAACCTGTAGTTAAATAGAAGCAATAATCACAGTTCTACCAGTGAAAAAGTCTCCAGGCCAGATGTGTTTTGCTTAGAATTCTACCAAAATTTCCAAGAAGATTCAGTGCCAAAATTCCTCAAATTATTACATAAAGTAGAAACAGAAAGAATATTATCCAAATATTTTACAAGGCCACAGTTAAATCGATACCCCCCCAAAAGAACGAAAATTACACACCAATTTTCTTATGAATATAGATGTAAAAACTCCCAATAAAATACTTACAAACCAAATCCAGGAACAAATGAAAAAGATGATCCACCATGATCAAATAGGTTTAATCCAAGAGATGAAGGCACGCTTAATACATAAAAATCAATAAATTTAATCCACCATATAAACAAACTGAAAAACAAAAACATAATCATCTCATTAGAAAACATCCAATACCTTCAACAAAATTAAACACCCATTCATTGCAAATGTCCTAGAAATACTAGGGATGTCAGAAACATATCTCAATATAGTAAACACAGTTTACAGAGAGACAATATCCAACATTAACTAAATGGAGAGAAATTCAGAGTGCTTCCTATAGCATCAAGAATAAGGCAAGGTTGTTCAGCCTCCCCATATTTGACATTTTAGTTAGAGCAATAAGACAACTGAAGGATATAAAAGGAACACAAAAGTATCTTTATTTACCAATGATATGATAGTATGCATAAATAATTCTAAAAATTCCACCAGGAAGCTCCTACTGCTAATAATACTTTTTTCTTGAGATTGTTTGAGACAGGGTTTCTCTGTGTAATATCCCTGGCTGTCCTGGACTTTCTTTGAAAACCAGGCTGTCCTTGAACTCACAGAGATCCATCTTCCTTTGGCTCCCCAAGTGTTGTGATTATAGGCATGAGCCACTGCCCCAGATGCTAATAACCCTTTTACCAAAGTAGCAGGATAAAAACAATTACACAAAATCAGTATATATATGACAAATGGACTGAGAAAGACATTAGGTAAACAATAGGTTTTACAAAAGCCTCACAAAATATAAAATACTTTGCAGTGTCAAACCAAGCAAGTGAAAGCCTATGGGACAAAAACTTTAAGACACTCAAAAAATTGAAAAAGATATCAGGAGAAAGAAAGATCTCCCATGCTCACGGATTGGTAAGATTAATAGGGTGAAAATGGCCATACTACTGATTGCAATCTACAAATTTAGTGTAATCTGCATCAAAAATTTATATAATTCTTCATAGAACTTGAAAGGACAATGTTCAGCTTCATATAAAACTTTTTTTAAAAAGGAAAAAAAAACCCTTAAGTTAGCTAAAGCATCCATAAACAATCTGGGAACTGCTTGAGGTATTACTACCCCAATCTCTAACTCTACTACAGAGCTCTAGTGATAAAAACAGCATGGTAGTGGCACAAAAAATTAGACACATTGATAAATGAGATAAAACCAAAGACCCAGAAATAAGTCCACATACCTTTGAACACTTGATTTTGATAACAAATTTAAAAATACATACTGAAGTAAAAACAGCAAGTTTAACAAACAGTGCTAGTCAAATTGGATAGCTACATGTAGAAGAATGCATTTATAGCCACATACATTACTCTGTGAAAAACACAACTCCAAAATGGAGCAATGATAGCAACCTAAGGCCATATACACTGAATATTACAGAATGGAAAGACGGGATAGTCTTGTACTCATTGGCACAGAAAAGACCTTCTGAAGAGAACATGGAGGACACTAAGAACAACAATTAAATAGAACCTTACAACACTGAAAAAGCTTCTGTAAGACTAAGGATCCCATCATTCATGCGAAGTGACAGGCTACACAAACAGGCAAAGACTTTTAACAACTAAACATCTAGTAGGGGACTAATATATGACTTTTATAATGAACTCAAAACCAAACCAAATGAAAATAAATAAAAACAGACAAACAAACAAACAAAAAATGGATGTAAAGCAAACAAATAACCAATTAAATTGGGGTAGAAATCTAAATAGTGAATTTTTAATATAGGAAATTCAAACTTTTGAGATGGACTCCAAGTAATGTTCAATATCTTCATTAATCAGTGAAATACTAATCAAAACTACTTTGAAAATTTATCTTACATCAGACACAATAAACAAGATCAATTTTTTTTCTTTTAAAGTAGCGAGTCATGTTGGCAAGGATGTGGGGCTAGAGCAACACTCATCAATTCCTGGTGGGAATGAAAAGCTTTACAGGAACTATGGAAATCAATATGGAGGTTCTTTAGGAAGCTGGTAATCGATTTATTTCAAGATCCAGCTATACCACTCTTCAACATATACCTAAAGCATACATCATTTTGTTAGAGTTACTTATTCAACCATGTTTATTGCTGCTTTACTCATAATATCTAGAAATTTGAAAGAACTTAGATGGCTGTCAATGGATGAATGGATAAAGAGAAGTGTAGTACATTATACAGTGCAGTATTACTCAGCCATTAAATTATAAGACTTGAATGTAAATGGAGGGAACCTGAGAGAGATAATCCAGACCCCCAAAAGGCATTTATGTATCCATGGGTGTTAACAGTTATATGCAAGTTGCAATCCATATAACTAAAGAGGATTGATATACAATAAGAGACTGGAGGTGGGGACTGTTAATCTCCCTAGGAAAGGAAAATAAAATAGATAATTATAGAGGGATGAAGATAGGTGCTGGAATAAGAGGCTCAAATGGAGGACGGGCAAGGAAAATGGTGTGTGTAAGGACAGCTAAAAATAAGAGCCATTTAAGAGTCATATGGAAATCTAAAATAGTAGAATATTTAAAAAATACATACATATATGAAGTCAGTTCAAAGGAAATCACCGAATAATGAGAGAAACGGAGCCCCACTGGACATCCCTTACCACCAAATGAAACCTCCAGTATGAGGAGTCCCATGATATTCCTAAACAAGCAAGGCTGTTGGTAGGACTTTTGGTTGCTATCTACAAACTGACAGTAAGACATACTGAAGACAATACCTACACAACTCACTGAACATGGAGAATTCAAGCTGGTATCTAGCTAGAGCCTTCATCTGTATGGAATAATGTCCATGGTTCTAGAAGTCATTTTTCATGTTAGCAAAATAGAAAGGTAAACACCAGCCCAGCTACAAGCCTTTTGAGCTACAATGGTGACCTGCCTGCAAAGTGTTCTGGTGCAGTAGTGAAACAAAGCTTGTGGGTGTAACCAGCCAAGATTTATTTCTATTTGATGACCACTCCACTAGATAGAACTTATCTCTGATACACCTCTGGTTGTCCAAGAACCAGAGAGTAGACAGACTAGGGACATAGGGGAAACCAAATGTTACTTTCAAAGCAATGACTCCTCATGACATGCTGCCATACTTATAGACCAGTGCCTTGCTCAACCATCACCAAAGAAGCTTCCTTCTAAAGCAGATGGAAACAAATACAAAGACTCACAGTCAGACAATGTTTCTATAGACACAGACCTTGCAACACTCATCTGTAATTGATGTCTTCATAAAATTCCTCCCTTCAGGGCTCAAGAGACTCAGTAGAAGAGAAAGAGGAGAAAGAACAAGAACCAGCAGGGGTGGAGGACACCAAAGAAACAGGCCTTATACCATATCTGACTGATGAGCATATAAACCCAACAGAGACTGACAGCATGTACAGGGACTATATGGATCTTTATAAGACTATATCCTAGAATTGAAAGAAGTGTATACATTCCCCCCATCCCTAATGCAGATGTTATCTCTAATTGTTATCTTCCTTCAAAGCAAATTAGTTTTCTCTAAGAGAGTCTCACTGAAGAATCAAACCGCTCTTAAAATGTAGACCATATTCCCTGCAGTAGGTGGTACCACAAAAGAAATTCAAGGCCATCTTTGGAAATTGTCTCACACTGCAATTTCTAGGCATTTAAAAAATCCATTTACAAATCCTTTGTATATATATTATGGATTCTGGAGGGTTTTTGTTTGTTTTATTTTTTTGTGGCATTCCACTCTGTCTGAAAGTTTGTGTTTCTGTGTCTATATGTGTTTCTTTTGCTTTTTTTTTTTTTTTTTGGATTTTTTCTTGTTTGCTTTTTCCTATCTGTTTGATTTGGTTTTTTATCTTATTTTATTATTATATCTTAGTTTCACATGCTCTCTGTGTCTTATGGTCCTTCCTCTTATCTACAAGAGTTTCAACTGTGAATAAATATTTACATGACAATATGTCAAAGTAAGTATAATAGTTTCACATTTCTCAGCAAGATGCCAATATTATAGAAGTAAAATATCCTCATGATTCTGACAGTGAACAACAAAAGTAAAAACAAAACAAAACAGCTTGAAAGATTAAATAGCTGGATCTATAGCACAGGATGAAATACACTGAACACAGTGATGGCTTTATTTTTCTATGCTGCATTTCAAAGAGATGCTATTTTCTCTGTACGTATGTCATGTGAGTGATTGAATGAAGGAATTTGTATGTGCCAAGCAAATGATTTAACTCTGAGGTACATTCTTGACCACTCCATCTTTTCAGAGTAGCATACTGTGTGTGTGTGTGTGTGTGTGTGTGTGTGTGTGTGTGTGTGTGTGTGTGTGTGTGTGTTTGTGTGTGTTATTTCATAAAAAGAGAAATCTGGAAAGCTCTGGGAAGGTTTATGTTCTACAGTGCAATCACTAGTAATTTAATTTTCATGTAGTGAAGCCTACTGAAAGATTGTAAGATCAGAAGTTTGAATGCCATTTTGGAGGTCTATGCCAGGAAATTCTCAGGTCCTAACTAAACTTGTCAGAGAGCAGTGATGACATAAAAATAATTTGCATATCATGGTGGTTTTTTACTGAGTTCCAATTTGTACATTTAATAAAATGTAAGTCTGAATTTGTTACACACATAATTGCAAATTAGTTTTAAATTTTAAATATTGGCAAAATAACTAAATATGCAAAATGTGAAAGACCCTTTCAGCTGTAGGCTTGAAGATCCTGACATTATTGTCATAGCTCTGTGCTAATTGGAAAAGTCCCTTTCTGAAGGACATGTACTCATTACCGTATGAAGCACTGATGAACACATACTAGGTCAGCCTTCAAGATCTCCACACACAGAGAGATGGTTGTTCTGTACCTTAGAGTTTTTAACAAATTAAAGATTTTTTAAAAAGCTGGCACAATACAAATGCAAGTAGAAGATGCTGTTATTTCATGTCCAGTAACTTACAATCTACATAAAACAGCTGTTTCTCCCTGAGCTTGCCCTAAGTGAGAAAAAAGGCAGACTGTCCGAGTTATGAGGTGATGAGTACTGTTATACTCATTCTTATGATTCCTTTGCGGAATGCATTCCAGAATTGTCATGGCTACTTTTCTTTTATTACTCAAGAATGATCTGTCTGCCTTATTAGTACTTTTATAAACCATTAAAATTTTTGTTTAAAAATTTTTGAGAGTTTTTTTGCATTTTTCCCATGGCCATATAGAGCATTTTACTTGTATAAAGTTACCATAATATAGAACATTTCAGTTACTATGTTTTTTAATTATAATCAATATTTACTTGACTTAAGACTGTAGTCTTCCTGTTTGGCAAGATGTAGTTTAGCAAAGTACAGATGCCATACCCTTTTTGGTAATTTAATGTCTCCAAAATATTTTTATTTCTTTGTTTTTTCTTTTCAGATTTGTTATTTTTTCTTTGGAGGGAATAAACTATAAAGCAGCCATGAAAGACCTTAATTATTTGCTTTCTCAGACTGATGTCTTGAGAGTGTCATAAGAATACATGGATTGTACATCTAAACTAATTACTTTAGAAATATTCAGTAGTTATAAATGAAAAGGATCAGCTTTGACTTAAGGTCATATCAAGTCTCTCTTACCTGTATTTATAGACTTACACACATGTGGTTTAAGGAAAAAAAAACAACTGAAGTCCATAGCAAACCGTATTTTCCTGTTACCTGTGCCTCCTACAGCTAATGAACTACCTGATACACCAGGACAAATAAATCATAGAAAATATAAAACTTGTTGAAATGTTTGACATTGAATACATCTAGCAAGAGTATTTAGGGTGTTTTACAGATTCAAAATTTTAAAAATGGGTGGTTCTTGCTTGAACAAACTCTAGAATGTGGTGCAAGGGGTTGGATTGACTTTTAGGCATTATGTATCTCCTAGGACGTGAGAGACAGAGTGAAAACAAAGCTGCTTCATACCATCCGCAGATGTTATCTGAAACAGTAGAAGAAATTCTGGATCCAGAGAGGTAAAGTGAGGCAGGAAAGGAAGGCAAGAGTGTTCAAATAACTCATTGATGGGGAAAAAGTCAAGGAGAACAGTGAAAGACACATTCCCAAACATGCTCCCAATTAGCATTACCAGTGAAACTTTTGAATAGTACCTGTGCCCAAGACCCACAAAAGACCATGTAAATTATAGTTTTGGGATGAGCCTTGGAAGGAATCTTTTGAAATCTAAATGATTGCATAATTCAGCCAAAGCTAAAACTCACTTTGAGGCTACTCCCCAAGTTTCATATCACAGTGTATTGGTGAACAAGATGTGTGTTTACCTTTGTTGTCAGTGAATAACACTGCTTCTTAATTAACTTCATTTAGTTTGATTTGCTCTTTTGTTTCTACAAGTAAAATTTTGTCTCTTTACTTTTTTTGTTGGTTTGTTGTTTGGACACATGCACAAACAATGCTGTATTTGACTCTTTCTAATCATCATATATTTGTTGATGTACTGTAAAAGCCTCACCTAATTGAAGTTCAAGAGTTTAATTATATGTTCAAGTTTATATAAGGGAATTATTTTCTAAATTTTCTTCCACTGAATAATTAAGAACTCATGTATGTTTTCCATGAAGAGATGAAATCCTACTACAAAACACGGATATTTTTGCTTGAGATGAGGTAGTATCTGAGGTGCCTAGAGATTTCTGGCCAATATATTGGGTGGTAAATAACTGTGTATGTGTATCCTTCAAGTACTGCATGGCTAGAACAAAGTCAACAAGTGGCAATCAGTATGAGAAACAGCCTGTATGTTAACCTCTTTTGTAGCTAACAAGGTCACTGACAGTCTATGACAGCTGAGCATTTGAGATATATATATATATATATCTCAAATACATATATATTCTTCAAGGTCTAATGTGAACAGTGGAACTAGTAATAAAACAGTAAATGGGTTAAGAGGAAAAAAGCTTATGTAAGGATAAATTAGGGAAGATGGCGTTGAGATACATAAAGATATCTTCATTAGTCAACTTTAATTTCACTACACAGGATTATATGGGTGCCTATGCAGATACTGATTAAATTAAATACACTATTTTTACTTACATTAAATTAAAGCTTACAAATTACCAGGAGTTTAAGTCAGTACTCCAAATAAACACCATAATTATCTGTGCACCATGTCATGAAAAAAAATTGAAAGCTTTAATATGTTTTTTTTTTGTGTTCAGAAGTATAATTTGTATTCATAATACTTCTACATTAACACATTCAAAGCACTGTGAATACAAACTAGTAGTAGGGCTGTAGTATAGCTCGAAAATTTCATCCAAACAATATTTCCAACTTATTTTATCTCTCTACAATGACACCAAATTTCTATTTATTTTATTTTCAGGTCTTATTTAAACTCCACAAATCCTTGGTTTAGAGGGGAAAAGTATATTTACATAGAGCTGAACAAATTCATCTACAGAGATGTATAATTATAATATAATAATGCATGAAATATCCATTTATATATACTGGTGTGTGTGTGTGTGTGTGTGTGTGTGTGTGTGTGTGTGTGTGTTGGATAGCAAAATGTTAAGCAACTACAAGTAAGACACTTTATATCACCTATCTTCTTCTTTCTTTCTCTTTCTCCCTCTCTCTCTCTCTTAATATAGACTCACTAAGTAGTCCTGCATTGTCTGGAACTTACTATTCAGATTAAGTTGGGCTCAGACTCAGAGAGTTATCTGATGCTTCCTCCTGAGTGCTGAGGTTAGTGGACTATATCACTACACTTGGCTATCACGTAAGTCCAACTGAAAAAATAGAAAATTGATCAGATGTGGGAAAAAGAAGGAGGGGAGAGAGGGCTAAGAAAGAGAACAGAAATCAGTGGCGAGGGGCGGGGGTGAGCGATCATCTCTGGCATCAGCCAGAAACCTGGGATAGAGGAGGATCTTAGAATCTATAAGGGTGACCCTAGATGAGACTACCAGTAGCAAGGGTAAAGGAGCCTGAAGTTACAACCTCAGGTAGCCAGGCAGAACTCCCCCATTGGAGGGAGGAAGGTACCAACCCACCCACATAACCTTTGACCCAAAATTTGTGCTATCTATAAGAAGTATATGGATAAAGATGGAGCAGAGATTGAGGGATTAGTCAACCAATAGGTGGCTTAACTTGAGACCTACCCCAAGGGGGAGAGTCAAACCTTGGCACTATTAATAATAATTTGCTATGCTTGCAGATAGGAACCTGGGATAACTCTTCTGAGAGGCTTCATCCAGCATCTGATGAAAACAGATGGAGAGACCCACATCCAAACAATAGGCTTAGCTCAGGGAGTTTTGTGGAAGAGTGGTGGGGAGGAAGAATTGAGGGAGGAAGAGGAGTCAGGGACACCACAGGAAGACCTACATAGTAAACTAACCTGGGCCCATTGGGGCTCACAGAGACTGAACCACAAACTAAAGAGCTTGTATGGCCTGTACCTAGATCCCCCACACATAGTAGTAGATGTGCAGCTTGGTCACCATTTGTGTCTCCTAAGAACAAGAGTAAGGACTGTCTCTGACCCTGTTGCCTGCCTTTGGATCCCTTTCCTCTAGATGGGTTGCCTTGTCTGGTCTCAGTGGGAAAGGATGCCCTTAGTGCTGCTGCTACATGGTACCCATTGGGGCCACTCCTTCTTTTTAGAGAATGGGAAGGGGAAATGGGGGCAGGGTGGTTTTAAGGGGGGAACTGAGAGGAGAGGGCCTGTGATGAGACTGTAAATTGAAAAACAAATAAATTAATGAGAAAAAAGGCAAACTTTTCTGAAATTGAAATGGAGTAGAAATAAATCTTGGCTTCAGAAACAACTTCAAGTAACTAGAAATAATCATTAAGTCTTGAAACATTTTCATAATACTTTTCTTATTAAAAATAGCACAATTCACTCAAACTGATTCATATCAGTTGAGCTTAACAGTTATGCACTGCCCATTAGCGGAGCAGAATATGGAATATTCAAACTCTTGAGAGCCTTACCTCACAGATAGTTGTAAATTCAGTAACGCATACTATTTGAGAGAAGAAACAAATTAAAATAAAGTTTAAAAATAAATAATAATGCTTATTACTTCATTCTAAAGACTTTTATTGGCATCTTGTTTCTCTAAGAATTTGTCCTATTAGTGACTACACAATCTAAGATTTTCTGAATATATAAATTAAGACCTTGCTAATAGCTACCAATCATTTTGTCTCCACAAAAGAATATTGTGCAGCAAATGGAATACAAGCTGATTATTTTGTACAATTTGGTAGAAGAAATAAAAGGTAAAATTAGTCTAAAAATTATCAGCATTATGACAAAATTGGGTTGGCAGTTAAAAATGTGAAGATTTTTGCATTGCTGAAGGCTTACATATTAGCTTTAATTGTGTGGAGAATACTTTTTTCCAATAGCAATTATAAATCCACCAAACACTTAAATGTATGTACAGCTTAGCCAGGGAGTCACTTCTCAGATAGCTCTGATGAAGACAACTGTGCTTAGAGCAGAGGAATTTCCCCCTCACCAAATCCTAACTATGTGTCAGCTATTTTACAGCTGATCCCATCAACTACTTCTCAGTTGAAGAAAATTGTGTCTTCTTTATTCATTAGTTGTTCAGTTACAGAATCACTTTCATTTCTTTGCTGAAGAAGCGTTTTTTAATCTAGTTGTAAGACATATGCTTCATTCATCAAATGTTTTCCAATAAAGTAGAACTACCAACCTTTATTTAATAAATACTTTACCTGCATTTTAAAATGATTTCCATAATAGCTAATGAGTTTTAAAAATGTATTCGGAGAATGATGGAGAGCTTACAAATTTTCCATGTATTTAAAACAATTTACGGGAATTTTGTTCTTAATATTTGAGGCCAAGGTAAATTTTTGTAATCTAGACAATGGTTTTTATTCTTTGCTTTTATCTCTTTACTGGCTACCTGTATAGTGGCACACATGATTACACGATGAGTGTGTTTCTGCTACACTAGATAGTTTGTTTAAAAATAATATAAACAACATAGTCTTGTCCTAACACATGTAAATATACTTAAGCCACTGTGTGTGATGGCTCAGGAAGTCATTGAATTACTTTCTTATGTAAACATACTATCCAAGATATTTAACATAATGTTTTGTGTATTTATATATATATAAGTAATATGAAGAAGATACAGAAATAAAATCCCAATGTGCTTTGATTTCCTTCAGAGAGATTATTAACACAATTTCTCTTTCTTTAACCATGGCTTATGTATATCTTTTCACAAATCCAAAGATATCTTGATTTAAACATCACTCTGCAGCTCATATTATGAATATTGATAAATAGTGCCACAAATCAGAGATGAAAGATTTCTTATCAAGCTAATCACTCTGTCAAATGATTATGTGGTACATGAACCCCTAAATACTTCTTTATCACCATATGCTTTCTGTCCTAAACATCCAGCTCTTCCTCAACTAACTTTCACAAAAGCAACAAATGAACACATTAATATGTGCAAATTCCATGAGGTAGATGGAACATCTTCCCTTGAAGCATCACCAGTAAGAAATGAAAACAATGAAACTGGCTTTAATGTGTTTAGCAATTGCACTTTTGACACATGATGGCAATTCCCCTGAATTAACTAATTTAGTAACAAATGTTCAAAACTTAAAAATCTCTCACATTACCTGATCTCTTAAATATCCACCTGCTTGGAGGTACCTTACTAAAGATCAAGCCTTGTCATGCAGACCTTTGAGGACATTTGTTCAATCTATAGCAGAGAAAACTCATTACCACCACTACCATGACTAATTCTAGTACTTCTAGTACCATTGGTAGTAGTAGTAATAGTACCAATAACAGTGATGCTTTTATTATTAGTAGTAAATAGTATGTGTGCTGTTAGTGTGGATATAGGTCCAATGTGTCATGGTTCAGATGTGGGATGTCAGAGGGCAATCTCATATATCTAAATCTGCCTTCTATATTGCTTAAGATGAGATCTTTCTTGTTCACCACTGCATGTCAAGTTAGCTGGCTTGTGAGTTTTAGTAACTCTCCTGTATTTGACTCTAGCTCCACATGGGAGGCACACTGTAAAATTGCAGACAAAAGGTATTGTATTTAGCTCTTATGTGGCTTCTTGAAGTCTGAACTCAGTTTGTCAGGCATGCTCTAAGTGTGCAGTGCCCATGAAGCCATGGCCAGATCTATAATTGTTAGAGATCTTAGCTTTTTAACACTTAAAAAACCCTTATTTTTATCTATTACTTTTTTCAGCGAAGATTTGGTATGCATCCCAGGTTGTTCTCAAAGGCAGAATATTTCTACTCCAGCCTTTCTGCAGTTGGGATTGCAGGAATGCTGGACCACACACTGGGGGAGAGGTGGAGAGAAGAGGTATTCTCAATCTCTCTCTTGCCCCATTTTTCATTCAGGAGAGTTGTTCAGTTTCCACAAGTTATAAACTTTATGTTGGTTGGGTATCCAGCTTTAATTTGTGGTGATCTCATAAGATTCATGGTGATATTTTGATTTTCTTGTTTCTGTTGTGACTTGCTTTGGGTCTGAGTACGTGGTTACTTTTGAAACAAAAATTGCATGAGCTTCTGAGAAGAAGTTATATTATTTTATGTTTGGGAAAAATGTTCTATAAATGTTTTCTATGTCCATTTGGCTTATGATTTCAGTTAGCTTCAGCATTTTTCTGTTTAGTTTCTGTCTGGATGAGCTCTTTGAGGGTATGGTATTGAAGTTAGCTACTATCAGTGTGTGTGGATCAATATGTGATTTAAGATATTGAAATGTTTCATTGACAAATGCATTTGGTGCATAGATGTTAAGAGTTGAAGTGTCCTCTTGGTAGGTTTTTTCTTTAAGGAATATTTAGAGCGTTTCCTATCTTTTCTGATTAGTTTTGGTACAGTATTTTGTTTCTTAAGTCTAAATACTTGAAATATCTTTGTCTATCCTTTTATTCCCAAGGTGAAATCAAAAGTTGATGCTAAGATGTATTTCTTAATTGCAACAAAAGGTTGAATTCCATTTTGTTAATCTGTGTCATTTTATTGGGGAATTGAGACCAATTGACTTGATAATCATCAATGACAAATGATGTTGATTCCTGTCATTTTATTGTTGTGGCAAATGTCCTCCTCCACTTTTTTTGGTGATCTCAAGATTATTTTTTCCTTATGTTTTCTGAGATGTGGTTAACATTTTGGGGGTAAAGTTTTCCCTTACCTATCTTCTGTAGGTCTGGGATTGTATATAGATATTCCTTAAATTTGGTTCTATACTGGAATGCCTTCTTTTCTCTCCATCTATTGTGATTGAAAGATTTCTTGGGTATAAGAATATGGATTGGTTTCTTTCAGCAATTAGAGTTCATAAAACGTTTGCCCAGGCCCTTCTGGGTTTTAAAGACTCTATCAAATATCAGTTCTTATTCTAATGCGTTTGTCATTAAATATTCCTTGCTCTTTTTCTTTGAAGCTTTTAATATCTTTTCTTTGTTCTGTATGTTTAGTGGTTTAATTAATATATGCTGCTTTAGCTGGAGTTTCTATTGCTATGATGAAACACTGTGGCCAAAAAGTAACTTGGAGAGTAAAAGGTCTATTTGGCTAATTTCCATAGCACTGTTCATCATTAAAGAAATTTAAAAAACTCAAATGGCAGGATCCTGGGGGAAAGAGCTGGTGCAGAGACTATGGAGGGGTACTTTTTACTGGCTTGCTTCTCCTGGCATACTAGGCCTGCTTTCTTAAAGAACCCAGTGTAAGGCATAAGGTTATTGTGTAGGTTAAATTCTAATTTCCCATCTACAGGTTGTATAAACTCTGCTCGCCAATTGTCCCCCTGATAGGTCAATAAAGCAATTTACAGCAAATTGATGAGCAAGTGAGATATTAGGGCTGGAGTTCCTGCCAGCCAGGGGAGGTAGGAGAAAAAGAGGGATTCAGCTACAGGTGGAGGTCCAAGTAAGATCAGGAAGAAGCAGCTGATCCAAGGAATGCTATAAAGTGCAAGTAACGCTGTGATGTTTGCTAGAAATAAGACAAAATAGCATAGATGGTTAAGGACAGACTTAAACTACTCAAGATTTTATTGTGAAGCCCTGTATTATAAAAGAGTCTCAATTACTTGTATGATAGCAGAAATAAAAAATAAGCTAAGTGAAATAAAAATGGATATATAAAAATAACTTCAATAACTCAGGAATATCACCATAGGGATGAAATCACCCACAGTGGGTTGGGCATTCCTCCATCAACTAATAATTCAGAAAATCCCTTACAGTCAGATCTTATGGAGTCATTATATCAAATGAGATTTCCTCTCTTAAGATAAAACTTGTTTCTGTGTCAAGTCCAGCAAAACAGTAAGAGGCCTTTCTTTTCTGGTCCAGTGTATTTGGTGTTGTGTGTGTGTGTGTGTGTGTGTGTGTGTGTGTGTGTGTGTGTGTGTGTAGTACTGTGGTACACATTTACCTCATGTTAGGGACATTTTCTTCTATGATTTTGTTGAAAATATTTTGTGTGTCTTTGAATTTGTTTTTTGTTTTGTTTTTTCTCTTTCCTCTATTCCTAGGATTCCTACAATTCTAGTCTTTTCATAGTGTCTTAGATTTCTTGGATAGCCTGTGCCTGAAGATGTTTAGATTCAACCTTTTCTTTGACCAAGGTAACCATTTCTTCTGTCTGTTATGTCAGTGCATGAAATTCTCTTTTCCATCTCTTGTATTCTTTTAATGATACTAGAATTCTAGGTTCCTTTTCAAGTTCCTAAAATTTATATTTCCAGATTTCCCTTAGTTTGTTTTTTTTGTTACCAGTCCTATTTTTCACTTTCAGATCTTAAATTGTTTTATTCATCTTCTCCTAGTCATGTTTGTGTTTTCATAGATTTCTTTAAGGGATTTGTACCTGCCCTTATCACACACCACTAGCATATTCATAAAGGATATTTTAAAGCCCTAGGTCTGTGCTTTATCTATGTTGGATTTTCAGAGCCTAATGTGGTAAAATTGCTGGCCTCTAGTTTAGAGTTACTGTACTAGCTGTTACTGGTTATGTTTTTATGCTGGCATGCAAATATTTGGCTTGGGATGAATGTAAGTCCAGGTGAAGATAACTGGTTTTTAATCTATGTTGGGAGAGTGTTTTGTTCTTTGGTTTCTGTTGGCCTCACTGGTTCTGAGAAGGATGTGGTGGCTGTAGGTTGCCTCGTAAGGAATGTTTCTGAGACTCTGTTAGGTGTGGTCATTGGGGATTCTAGGAGGAATGTGTTTCTAGGCATTGTGAGCTGACACTTCAGAGTGGGAATGGGCTAGAATAGGAGACGGGGTTCTGAAGTGCTCCACAGGGAGAAGAAATGCAGAGTGTTCCTCGAAGATCACTTAGTGACATAGTAATGGAGAGACAGAGAGAGAGAGAGAGAGAGAGAGAGAGAGAGAGAGAGAGAGAGAGAAACACAGAGAGAGACAGAGACAGAGAAAGACAGAGACAGAGACAGAGAGAGACAGATAGACAGACAGACAGACAGACAGACAGACACACACACACACACACACACACACACACACACACACACACAGAGAGAGAGAGAGAGAGAGAGAGAGAGAGAGAGAGAGAGAGAGAGAGAGAGAGAAAGAAGAGACCACAGCAGGTGGTCCACTAAAGAGCTGTGAATGAGACTTGGGGATTGGATTTGGAGCAGAGGATAGAAAATGAAGTTTGAATGCAGCCAACCTGATTCTGCCCTACTTGTTTCCCAGATAGGTTTGGCTGGTAGGTTCCCAGGGAATGCCTGCTGGAGTTACTGCTAATCCCACTTCATGAAAATAAGAGCACTAACGCAATTCTGAGCCAAATTTGATGCAAGCTTTAGTAAATATTTTCCAGAGCCATGGATACTTGCTAGGTTCATACCTAAGACTCATGCTCCGAATATGGAACAAAATTATATTAGTCATGGGCTTATAAAAACAAACTCCAAAATGCTACATAATTGCCACCTTCATCCAATCAAAGGCAAGCAAATATCCTGATTGCTTCCTGCTTTCATACTTCCTGCTTGAATGTGATCAAGCATATTTCCTGTGCAATTGGGTCAACCTTGCCTGCTTATAAAAGTGAAAATGTGTGGTTTATTATCTTCATGAATAACAGCCCAAAGTATTCCAGGAGGTTGTCTATCCTTAGGCAAGTGGGCCACACAGATTAGAGACAATTTTTTAATATCTCCTAAACAGAGTAATTTTAACTTAAACCATAACATTAACTATCACATTCTCCCCTTGAGTGGTATCCTGAATCAAATCCTTCACTCTGTAGTGTATACCTTTTTAAATTGAGATATTATAAGCATCATCTTAATGGTACTAAGCCAGGAAAATATATATATAGTGTTAAGGCATTAATTATGAAAATAGTTATCAGGAACAGAAGGGCAAAAGGTCTTACAATGGTTGACATCAGTTTCTATGCAGGGAGAGCCCCAGAATGAGAATGGAAACCACTCATTTATTTCACCTAGGATTCTTTTTCTTTCTATATGTTTATTTTTTTAACAGCCAAATTATTTCTAATGACTCCTGAGTGGTTTGCATAGAAACAACATTTTTACTTAAAGCAACACAATAACCTCCTTGTCCTACATAGAGCAGGTTAAGTGTCTTATCATACTGTTGAATTTTTTTAGCCAATTACCTTAATTAGGGTTTCTGTTGCTGTGATGAGACACCATGATCAATACAACTCTTATAAATAAATATTTTTAATTGATGCTGGCTTACAGTTTCAGAGGACTAGTCCATTATCATCATGGCAAGAAACCTGATAGCATGCAGACAGACATGGTGCTGGACGATAAGCTGGGAGTTCCAGATCTTGACCTGCATGCAGCAAAAGGAGACTGAGTCACACTGGACATAGCTAGGGGATATACGAGACCTCAAAGGCCCCACAGTAACACACTTCATTCAACAAGGCCATATCTACTAATAGTGCCACTCACTATAGGCCAATCATTCACACACAGGAGTCTATGGGGACTCTCCCTATTCAAAGCACCACACTAATGAACTACACATCTGCATCTATTTTCTTTTAATAGATGCATACCCTAATATGTCCAAGGAGTTTTCTTTCTACCTAACATTCCAGCCTTTTGCTGAGGATAAGGGGCTATATACTCTCTTCTGTAACTGCTACTTATATGGAATTAGGAAGTCATTTTCAGGGCCCAGGAAGGCTAGAATGTTACTCAAAGGCTGTAAGGGGATTCAGGCAATTGGGCATTCATCATAGCCCCATCATAATGCGGCATTATGATCTTAAAGGAAAAATCTTACATTTGAAACTTTAAGGTCCTGGTAGGTGGGAGAGGGAAGGAGTCACAAGATCAGAGAAAGGGGGAAATCTCCTACCATCAGGCTTAGGCAGGTAGGAAAACTTATACTGTTGTTTGGCAGGAGTACTTATTTGGAGTTCATATGACCCGTGAGAGGTAGATCCAAGTTTTAGGACTCCCTCAACCCTCTGAAGCTTACATGAGTTTTTTAGTTTACAAAAAGAAATAGTATTGTTTCTACCAGAGCTAGATTCATAGCTTATCAGAACTCTAATGATTAACATTAAAACTCTGAATTTTTGAAATCTTAGTATAACAACAGTCAAGAGAGAAAAAGAAATTTGAAACATTTAATGTATCAACTCTAAATAATTTTTAGGCATCCACAATTTTTATAAACCTTAGACCATTTTTATTTAATAATATAACACTTGACACAAGTGGTTGATTAGTGAAGGAAGTCATTTCAAAGCAGGTTTTTTAAAATAAAGAGTTCCAGCCTTGCCACACAGTGCCAAGCCTCAGATGCTCTCCATGACATCCTCATGTCTTTAAATTCACTATCACCTGGGTGACTCTTACATTACAAAGTTCAGCTTCCAGCATGAGGTACATTCTTGCATATAAATACATGGAAGTCAGATTTAATACATTACTAAAAAATCATTGGTTGTAAATCCTATCTTTCATGAACCTTATTTTTATGATTTTGCTTTCAAGACAATAAAACTCATACAGGAATCCATCATAATTCAAAATATCCTAAAAACCTGTTGTTGACTCCTTGGTTGGTTTAAACCAACCAAGAGAGGAGTCACATGGTACTATTCTGATCTAACATTCATGAAGATGGCTACCAGCCACATGTTCACTTTCATCCCAATGAGGGCCATAAGCTAATATTGAAGCAACTAACAAGATACTTATATTTTGACATGATCATTAGCCAAGGAGGCATGAGACCACATAGTTCCTTTAAGATTTTGACCTATCAACCACCTGTGTTATGAGTTTTAAGTTAACTTTTTCTTTCAGATGTTTTAACCAGACCAAGTAAGCTTGGTTAAATCATCAGGTATTTAAAGTTTACATAATAGTCTTACAAATCTTGATATAAGATTTATATCTTCACCAGGCATAGTGGCACTCATCTATAATCCCAGCACTCAGAGAGTCAGTGGCAGCAGGTGGGGTGGATTGTTGTGAGTTTGTGGTCAGCCTGGTGTATAAAGTAAGTCAAGAATATCCAAGGCTACACAGAGAAACTCTGCCTCAAAACAAACAAGCAAACAAACCAAAAAATATATATCTTAGCAAAAGTTTTAGGAAGATAAATGAAGGCAATAGTCTTTTACTTTTTAGCTGTTTGACTTTGCTCTTTTATCCTTGTTACAAAATCAGGTGGTTCACCTGACATAGAAAAGAGAGAAAATCTTTAAATAACCATGCTTGGGCCTAGAGATGGGAGAGCCATAACCCAACTCCAGAGCCGTATTCTCAATAAAATGGAACAGCAGAAAACAATTTTAGCATTATCCACATCCAAAATACGTTTGAATCCCTGATAAACCCAGTGACCAGAAAGCCCAGAGAAAAGAAAGTTTGAAACTTGACCATCCAAGCAGCCATCTCAAGCAGCAGCAGAGAAAACAAGAAGAAAACCAATAAACACAGAACATGGAAAGTACAAAAGATAGACACTAAAAATGAAGAAAACAAAACATACAATGAGAAAAAAGGGCATAAAATGGGTGGTGAGATGTCTTACATTTTATCTTGGATAGGAGAGTATTGGGTATCATCAGAGACTTTATCCCACATTGAGATCCCACCAGAACATGATATCACAGAAAATTGCTATGGTTTACCAGAAAAGAGTTTCTATCAATGACTGCTGCTTTTCTAAAAATAGAAGTTAGCACTGATAGTCTACAAAACCAAAAGCACTTTTCAAAGACTTGTTATATCTCATAGTACATACCTCCTGAGGCCGGCTGTCAGCTCAGGACTTCTGAAGCGAAGATCCAGCTTTAGAATTTGTGTGTGTGGTCTCATGTCACTGGGGCTTACAGAAAAGATTAACCCCACAGGGCAAGAATAAAACTAGTACCATAATTGCAAATATAAATTTGAAACAAGCTTTCTTAAATATTGACTGGGACCAGGTCCATACCCAAGCCCTGTGCTCAGAATATGGTGCAAGATTACATTATTCAGGGGAAAAACCTCAAGGCTACATAACTTCCATCACCATCCAATCAGAGGTAAGCGTACATTGTGATGTACTTCTTGTCAACATACCTCCTGCCTGCATGTTATCAGGTATGCATCCTGTGCAGTTTGAGAACCAAGAGAAGCAAAAACTTGTGGTTTGTTATCTTACATTTATAACAGACCCAAGCATTTCAGGAAGTTATCTGCCCTTGGGCAACTGGAGCATACGGATTAAAGGAAATTTTATTTTATAAGTTTCTTAAGCATAGTTATGTAAACTTTAAGCACAATTTTAGCCATTACATTGGGTACTGGTAAAAAAAGATTGAACGCGACAAACTCAGATTGTTGCCAAAGATCTGCATATTTTCCTGGATATGGGCCAGAAAGGGAGAGTGAGAGTGAGGCTGGGGATTAGATCTTGAAAAGAGAAGGGAGAGGTGAACATCTCTATTGCCATATAGTCCCTGAGCCACCAACACCCAGTAATGCCACTGAAACTTTTCATTAATGATCAATGCTTAAGTCTTTAATTTATGCTGGTGCCCCAAAACTTCATACAATCAAATTAACCTGTTTATAGGGTATCAAGTCTCTTCTTGGTAACCTGCTGTCCGTCCTTTGAGTGCCACCAGGCCTCCCCCTCCAGGGGACATGGTCAAATGTGAGGCACCAGAGTACGTGAGATCTAACAAGAATAAATTAATAAAAATAAATAAATAAGAAAAAGAAAACTAAAAAAAAATTAAAATTAAAAAAAATTAACCTGTTTACCACAATCTACCTTCTCACACATGGCTTGTAACTCTTGTCAGTTCCTGTATGTATAACCTGCTCTATATTTCATTGGCCAAATTCTCTCTTCTTCTCCTTCCCAGAATTCTCCTCTTTCTCTCCATAAGTCTCACTTATCACTTCTTGTCTAGCTACTGGCTCTTCAGCTATTCTTTGCCTTAGGCAGGCAAAGAGTAACAGAGAAATATCTTACAGATTCTCCCACCATCTCCCCCTTTTAATACAATAAAATTCTCTTTATCTAACATCAATAAACTATATGCAATAATAAAAATTGTGAAAACTATCAGGTAAGAATTACTCATAATATACAGTCCATATGTATTTGGCAAATTTGGAGAAAGTACTCTAATATCTATTCTATCTTGGGGAATACAAAGTACTGTACTTAAATCACTTGCTATCATACCTTGTTTTAGTTAACCTATAAATATCTTTTAGACCTTACAAGATTTCCTTCAATGACATCAGAGATACAAGAAGGATTAATATTACCTGAGTAAACAGGAAGTACAAGGCATACAGCTTCCAAAACTATAGAAATGACAGAGGCTGTTGCTTACCTGAATAGGTACTCATGATGCTTCTGAAATGTTGGAGCATCATTTCCAGTCTTCTGGCTCAATATATCTGACATTTTTTATTTGTGTTTGTGAGTCAGAAATTATGAAGGACTGGCTACCTTGTTTTGGCAAAGTTTGGCACTTGACTCCTTACTTTCTGTTTGTCTAGTTTGGACAGCATGCTGTCTGCAGTTGAGCCAAGGACAGTCTCTTATCCAGTGGCTAGCTTGCCACATTTGAAGAAAACTCCGTGAAGAATGTCTTATATGTCCGTCTTTATCTTTGAAGTATAAAGTGGCTGCTGCCAGGAACAAACATGTCTCATTGTCAAAATGTTTTAATTAATAACTTCTTTAAATGCCATAGTCTACAGATGCCTGAAGTTTTTGAAGACCATCTATTATCTCTAGTACATCTGTATAGGCAAATGTTATTTGTTCGTAGATATTTACTATGTATTTAACCCAAGAAGTGTATTTCTGTAATTAATTAAACTAGTATCTAACATGACCCTAAGTTTGATTGACTAACTACTAACATATTTCTTAATTATTCTAAACAATTTGCCAAGGACTAGAACTTTTCATTGAATTTTAAATGATTTGCATAGATACAATTCATTATACGAGAGTTTACTAATTGTAGTAAAATATAATCCGAAATATGTATCAATATACAAAGTCCATACCAAATGTAAATACTTTGCTTCTTAGTGCTCTTTGGTCTCATAATAGATTCAATAATCTCTCTTTTTATCCTATTATTCCTATATCCCATTCCCCTTTTATAATTTTCATCTCTTCTCTCCCATTTTTTCCCTGAACACTAGATAGAAGAGATAGAAGGCTAAAGGAAAGAATAAGAAAGAGAAAAATAGATCTCTGAATCCAACCTCCCTTACATTGTTTCCTCTCTCACCCAGATATTAATAACTTATGACCATCACTTGTCCTTAAATGATGACAAATGCCCATGACCCACCAAACAGTCAAAAACCATGCACTTTACCTTTCAGGAATGGGGCATTGTTATCTGAAATTGTTCCCTGCTGTCTTGGGATGATGTCTCTTTTGGGGTCCCTAAGAAAGCTGAGATATTGGGCAGTCTTAAGAAACCTACCTCTCTGTGTAATGTGAAACTGCAGGGCTTAACTGAGGTCATGACTGAAACAAAGGCAGAAATAAATGTTGCCAACCATTTTGAATCTGTCCTAGAAGCAAGTTTTGTTGAAATAGCTTTTGAGACCATCTGAAGTTGGAACAATCAGGATGATTCAATAAACATATCTCATCATATCAGCATTAAAAAGAGTGAATCTTGTCAAGGCCTCTTTGATTTCATTAGTTTCTTGTTTTTTTTTCTCTTATATACTTTCAAAGGTAATACACATTTGTGCATTAACACATTCATAGAATATGTAGTAAAATATGATTCTATCTTCTTTATTTGAGCATCTGTCACAGGTAAGGCATCCGTTTTTCTTTATAAGTTAGTTTGGATTATATAACCAAACAATAATATAAATTTTTGTCCATGCCATGTGAAAGGATGGCATGATAAATCTTGAGGACTCTATAGGCAACAAGATTTATTGGCTGTGCTTAGGCAACATTCCTTGGCTGGAGACATTTCAACCAATTTCAGAGCTATTCTCATGTAAAGGTATCAGCATATAGTTTACCCGCTTTGTTGTTCTTCTTGGTTTTTTCTTTTTTTCTTCATGAATGAAATCTTCCAGAGGTCTCCATAAGCTAAATCTAATCTTTATTAATTTGAATGGAATCCACCGCTTTTTTTTTTCCTTTGAAACAAAGGAAAACTCTCTTCTCCGAATACAACACACTTCCTGTCTTTCATTCTGAAGTTAGGGCATTCTTAAAATAGAATGTTCTAGTTCAGAAGCTCCGCCCCCCTGACCTTCATAATCCAATGTCTCTCAGCAGCTGTTGCTTTTTTGTTCATTAGCATTAAAAAAGAAAGTCAATAAAGCACTATATAATCTCTCTCTAGGGAACTTTATTACCCATTTTTGCACATGAACCATCTCTTTTAATGTATGATTAGATCTTTTACTGTAGGATTCTGTGGTATACCTGTAATATGTTTTATATTATAATATGCAAAATTTGCTTCATTTTACTAGAGACATATTGTGGAGCATTGTAAGCTTCAATTTTCAGAGGCATATCTAAGATAGTCACAATTTCTTATCAACGTAATCTTAGAATCATATTTTTCATAAAGTAAGTCAGAAGCACATTGGAATTCTGAGTATGTATCAGTAATGTGATATCAATGCATGTACATATTTAAAAATTTCAAACTTTACCAAATGAAACATATAAGCTATTATATGACATTGCTCCAAGGTGGCATCAAGCATAATCTGTACTCTTACCTCAGTATATTGTACCTCTATGGGTTGCCATCCAAATTCCTTACAACCCTGTGGAATTCTCTTATCTCCATGTAATTTGCTTAACAAGATTGTGAATTTTAGGTTTACAGGTTCATTTTAGATTTTATAACAAACATAGTCTGCTGTTTTGAAGTTGTGTTACTTGGTGGTGATTTAGATTTTAGATTTAGTTTGTTTAAATTTATTCATGATTCATATAATTGCCTAAATTTTGTCCCATTGTTTCTATCTTAGCAAGGACATTTCTAGTCCCTTCTGTATCTAAGTCTACCTTCTTTTGATCTCTCTTCAAAAGGGTATATAAATTGTGATTGTTACTTTAAAAAATAAGGACTTGCAGGCTAATAAGTGAAACAAAATCATAAGAGATCCTGATGCATTGTGTGGTTGTGTTTCCATTTCAACATAGAAAATATATTTTATTATTCTTATGCTCTAACTCTTCAGAGAATTTCTCCCTATGACTTTGTATATCCAGCTTTTTCTCTCTTTAGCACAATTTCAAAGATACTTACATGTGTGGTTCTGCTGTAGAGGTTGAAGTCTGACACTTCCAGATAGCCTCATATAGTAGTACACAGCAATGAACTCCCTTTATGCATGGTCCCCTCTCTACCTGAACCTAGAAACCATAAGGAGAATCACATAGTCAGCAGAGAGACTGTAAACACAGCCCTTTCCTGATAAGAAACTTGTTCAACAAGCACCTAGAGATTCCTAGAGAAAACCACCCTATGCTAATAAAGTATCTTGGTGTCTTGTTTTTCAACCAATGTCTTTTGATTTTCTTGGAGATATTCCCCTACCCATAGGATACTTAGGCACTGCTTTTCTCCTCTAATGATAGGACTGTTTTCTTACATGTAGATTAAGTATTCCTAACACCTCTAGTCCTTTTCTACATCCTCTCACTGTAAAATATGCCACACAATTCCCACGTTGAAATATAACTCTGAAACTGTATTATTTTTAGGTCATTTATCATTCTGGGATTTGGAAAATACAGTGGCAAATAAGACAAAAACAATCAAGAAAACAAACATAAACACTGTTCTAGAATCCACTCAAAAATGCATCAGGAAGAGGAGACAAGTAGCTACAGAAAATGCCTTACCAAAGTGGTGCATTGTCTTTTGAGAAACTGGAAAAATATTCCAGGAAATTACTGATGTAAAAACCAGCCCAAAGGAAGTTGAGGGGCAGTTTGGTCTGAGCCCAGAATGGGTGGCAATGGTTCAGAAACACAGAACTAGATTTCTCCAAATAACATGTATTGTTGTAAGTACAAAATTCCAAATCCTGCATGTTTACCAAAGAAGATTCAGGTGACAGATACTGGGGTGAAAGCCTATTAGCTCATAGAGACCAAGAAAACACTCAGCTGAACTTTCTACCCAGCCAACATCCCAGAGGGAAAAAGCCCTTCCTAGTCAACTCTGCACAGAAGGAAAAAATACCCTTTGTATTCAGATAATTTTCCTGAAGAAAAAGGTCCTTTTTCCCCCATGGTGTCTTAAATACACTTCAATTCAATGTACATCTTTCTTACTTTCTCTACCTGTCTCTATTCATCCTCTAGATTTCTTTTCATTCTCTATGATTAGTTCCTTGTTCATTTCCTGTCAATCTGGTTGCTTGCTCTGCTTCTTGACTTGGGTTAATATTTTTAACCCTTTTTATAGAAAGCTCTTGGATCAAAGGTGTGTGCTAGGGTTAAGCCACACCACAACTAGAAACAAGTTTTTCCAGTACACAACTTGGGGTTTACAGTATGATCAAATAGCCTGCAACAAACATGTTTCAGTATACAAAATGTTACCTGAACTTCTTGTGATGACATATCACTTGAAATCCAGAAATCCAAATATATAAAAATATGAAATATGAAATTTACTAAATACAGATACTAAATGGTTACTAAGGAGAGTAAAGGCAGTCCATGATAATTCTGATAAACCTGCCACAATCATAAATTTCTAATCAGTCAGTCAATTATCTTTGGAGTTTCTAACATAGATATCTCTAGCCCCCACCAAGTGAATTTCAGCAGTTCACTTATATAAAGGTAGAATATTTGAGGCAAGAAGAAGCAGCAAATGAAAACATTCCAGTTTGATTATCCTGGTGATACAGAGATATGTTCAGCCTGATAAAACGGCACACAGTATGACGAGGGTCACTCAAAGAGTATACTTGTTAGTGCAAATGTTCATGATTATAATAAAGGTCCAGTTTCATGTGTTCCTTGTGTTATCATATTTAAGAAATAATGACACTGAAATAGCAACCAAGAAACCCCACAAGCGGCCACAAATTTCCTCTGCATCTGTCTGCCCACCTTTCTGACTCCAAGGAACAATTTTCTTTTCTTTTTTTTCTCTCCTTTCACACACTGGCTGGAATCTAATTTGTTACCCTTGCCCCAGCTGGTACTCTGAACTTCCTTACCTTCCTCTAAAGCATCGCTCCCCAACCAGGTGGCTGTATATCTCACTGATGCTTATCTCCAAGCAGTTTTAATTTAATCCACTTAACTTTCCACTGTTATCTCTCTATTATACTCCTCCAGGCAGTGACTGGGATGCTTAGCCTTAAAGTCTGCAGGCTCTGTGCTTCCTTGTTGTATTTATGCTAATAAAATTATCCTCAATCTTAACAAATATATGGGGTTTTATCAAAATTTATTTTAGGTAATTGTTACTTTTTGAAGGCGTTGATTTGTGCTTATTCTATCAGGAATATGCACATTTTAGAATGGGATTTGGTTGTGTTATTTTTACTAATTCTTAGCATTTTGTCACATACAGGTATGTTGAAAATGTGGCAGCTGATCTTCCCCCCTCCCCATTTCCAAAACAGTAGGCACAAACTAGAAGTGCTTCCTTATGAAATGGCTTTGTCATCTGTCCTGTCAATCCAGCATGGTGGGAGTCCTGTAGAAACAACCTTGGTAAGGAAGTATTCCAAAGTAGAAATAGGAAGAGAGAGAAGAAAGTGTTACGATGGTCAAGAGAATGGAGCAATCCTTAAGTGAAGACATACGAGACTACAACATGGAGTTCATAATCACACATCAACACAGAGCTCATAACCACACATGACCTTAACCAGCCTGAGTCATGTCCTGGGGAGCAGGAGTGTGACCCCACAGGTGTCTTTCAGGAGGGATCTCTCTCTCTCTCTCTCTCTCTCTCTCTCTCTCTCTCTCTCTCTCTCTCTCTCTCTCTCTGTCTCTCTCCCTGTGTGTGTGTGTGTGTGTGTGTGTGTGTGTGTGTGTGTGTCTGTGACCCCACACCCACACCCACACACACCTCCCATACACACACATACACACTCCTCTTCAGTGCACTTTGACTTGGGTAGAACCCTCTTCTCTGTTCTTATCTGCTCAGCAGTGAAACTCTTCCAGACACAATGTAAAGAACAATTTGTCATGACAAAAAAAATTCCAATTTCTCCAGGGGAAGATAAATAACATATACTACTAAAGTCCATCTTCTCCTTTTGTTCCCAACTCAGGTTTCAGGAGAAAGCCAGCAGACAGACACCTGGGAGGAGGTCATTGCAGCTGCTAGTATTTAATCAATTTTCTGTGGGAGGATGCTAACAGTGCCTTCTTCTAGAATCCTCTGAAAGTATTTAGAACGCACAAACTGTTAGGATTATTAATGTCCATCTACTTTGTGTAAAGCAATTTGTTTTCCGTATTGAGTGTGTTGCATTTGGCTGTATGAGAGAGTCAGTGTATCTATGGTGCAATTAATTGGCTAATTAATTATATTCTCTTCCACAACAACTTATTTTTCTTCTAGAACATCTTATAAAAACAGTTAAAGGGTACATAATAGAAATATTTTAATGAGAAAAACTGTAGGTTGCAGAGATTGCAATTTAATTTTAAAATAATATGATTTAATAGTGACTACTATAAGGTCTTCCTGGACAATTTTTATTACGTATTATTTTACTAAGCAGTAGAACAAGCTTTACTTTTTCCACTTGTATAATAACTCATTATATGGTCACATTTTATCCAACAGAATACCTCCAAGACAATATGCATAAAAAGAAAGGGGTAGATGTTAATGCGTTTCTTACTGAAAACACCATATAACTATTTCAAACATTTTTTTAAGATTCCTGATATACATATGATGGTCCTGTTCTTTTTATGATAAAATACCCTACAATTATTTAGGATGCCCTTCTGGTTTTGAAGTAAAAATTATAAGGCATATATTTTATTCTTTGTTCCACCTTTGAATATTCCTTCAAAATATTTTGAACCATGTCCATCAGGCTGCCCTGAACTGTGTGGAAAAGATTATAATAGAGTTTTAGCCATAGTTTCACTCTGAAGATATGTGCCTTGTGATACTAACAAAATTTTGATGTTTTAGTACACTCATGTCATGGAATTTGTTCAGTTGTCACAGATAGGCTGCAGATGACAGACTATCAAAGACAAAACTATAATTTCTTTCAGCATTATGGTCTGATTCTGATCCAAGTTCAAATCCTCTGATCAAAAACACTTTCCTTCGTAGGAAGAGTATGTCCTCCAAAACTACTTTACACCATAAATATTGGGAATCACAAGGGACCCATGTTCCAAGGCTGATATATATTCAGGACCTTCCTTAATCTCTCCTGACTTGGGAGATGTGGGCAATCACCTCTAGATTCCTAACATCCACCATCACTCATGACCCTGATGTATGAGCTTTCTTTCACATCAGACTGAGCCCTGGAAAAGGTCATGGGAAGTACCAGGCTTCAGCACACCAAGTTCAGAGGAAAACCATGACAACTTTATGATGGTAGCTGTTAAAAAAGAAATGAATAAGAATTCATTTCTTACCTAAATTGGGGTTTCCATGTTCATGTCTCACTCGGGGCAGAATGTCTAGACTTGCTGAGTATGTGAAATGGAAATGCAATTGCAAATTATTTTCTTAGAAATATGGAAAATATACTTGTCAAGCCTTAATTGATGACATTGTTTCTGTTGTTAAAATAAGAAACAAAGTAAAGAAGAAAAGCCTTCTACTGATTCTTGATGCTGTTCAATTTCAGATTGCATGTGCTCATTAGTTTTTGAGTAATTAACATAGAACATTAGTTAAAATCTGTTTGCAAAAGGAAAAGGTTATTTCTCATAATCTTTTACATATAGTTAAAGAAACATTGGACAAAATTTAGGGAAACATAGAAATGATATGGCTGAGTATAAAATCCTTTGACTTAAAGTGTAGGAAGAAGGGAAGGGTTTCACAGAGAAGTAGATGTTACTTAAGCCATGCTTAGCTTCCAGTGTAAGAAAGTAAGCAATAATGTTCTGTGGATATGATACCTAGAAACCACCAAAAGTGACCAGCATGATATGATAACCCTAAACATGCAATGGTGATATGCACAGCTTGAAGGAAACCAACAGTTCTTTGGACTGGAGACCTCTTTAAAAAAATAAAGAAACCATGCTTGGTACTGAAAGCATAGCCAACTACCTGGGGCTAGTGAAGTCATGGTTTTCAGAACAGAACCTCCAATTTCCACTGTATTAAACTAAAATGATTCCTACCTACATTCTAAATATTTATCATTATACCTAAAATTAAATGTAGCTCTTACCATTTATCAAAGAAACTTCTATTTGAAGCAGATGGAGACCATTAGAGAAAACCACTATTGATCAAAATGCAGAAAACAAGAATCACGTGGTGTCCAGTCCCAACTAATACCCCAACAACATCACACCTCACCTAAATCGCAGGCATCATTAGATAAGGGAATTCAGAAAGATTGTAAAAGCCAGATTATGGGAAGGATTGCAAGCTTTGTCACAGGTGAAAGCAATCTTGGAGGGCTTTGCCCTTGGATACACCATGAATACTCCCTAAGATTAACCTTGAGGTAGACTGAGTGGAGCCATCCTGGGCCTGGAATTCAGGAAAGAGACAAGGGGATTCCACCCAGATTATTGTGTTTCTAATTGACCCTTGACAGGAGGAGGAGACTAGCCCTTGAACAAGAAAGACAGACAGGCAGAGAGGAATAGAGGAGGCTGCAGGTTCGGACTGAGTTTGAATGCATGTGTATAGGGAAAAGGATCAGTGAACAGGCCAGACCAGCATGCAGGCCAGAGACACCTAGGGACCCATCCCGTGGAACAGATAATGGAAGGTTCACTCTTGTTTCCCTTTAACCTTTTTTCCCCTCTTGCGTAAGATATTTGGGTTGTATAATAAAGTTTAATTGTTAAGAAACAGAGCCAACACCAGATGAATAGGAAATTTGCTGTGAGAGTTCATTTCCTGTAAATGTCACAAAAGGCATGGGTTTTCATCAACAAGGCTGCTGAAAAAATATATCTTCTGAATAAGTACATCAACGGTCATGATAACATGGAAAAGGCAATGCTCATGGGACCTCAGCTCAGACAAAGAGCTACAGTCAACTAGGGATTGCTGAAAACAAAAGGGATGCTCACCTTCAGTAAGAGTCCCGTAATTGACTGTCCAATATTAAATGGTCATCCGTGAGATCATATACATCGTGGTAATATTGTTTGGACTGAGAAAGTTTACTTATGTTTTTAGGAATATGTACATATAGATAGTTGAAGAAATGACACCATGAATGTTAGGGAGATAAAGTGGGATACTTAAGAAGTGTTGGAAAGAGGAAAGGGAAGCAGCATATTATATACTTATAATTTCAAATATAAAAAAGATATTATAAAAATTGGAAAGCTACAAGACACCGTCAAGGGGGTAAATATATGCAATGGAGGTTGAAGCCTTAAATATTTTATCCTACTGTATCATTTATCTATACCACTAGTGGTTTTTTGTTTCTTTGTTTGTTTGTTTTGTGTTTTATGTTTTAATTTAGAGCACTTCAGACAGGGAAAACTCAACCTGTATTGATGAGGGGAAAGAGAACAGAGACTTAATAATAACAATTGACTCATATTTCCAAATATTCAAAAGAAATGAACATTCAGATCCATGAAGCTTACAACTCTTAATATATGAACCTTAAAGAGCTCATTAGCAATATACACTGACTGGCAAATTCTCAGACATCAGAGGAAGAAAAAGAGTCTTGACATCAGTGAAAGAAAAGGACCAGCAAGAGGTAGTCACATCTTGAGATCTCAGCACTTGAAAGACTTTGGCGGGAGGATTGCCTTGTAATTGGTGCTACCTGGGTTATAGACTACAACTCAAACTCATGCCATGCAAAACACAAAGGGGCCTTGTCACATACAAAAAAAATGCTTGTAGTGAGAGGAGGGGGGAGATACTCAGTCAAAAGTAGATTATATTAAATATTATCATATATACTAATATATTACACATTTATATAAATATTATAACTATATTAAATTAAATTATAATTTGCTATTTATAAACATAAATAAAAATTTAAATTATTTTATATTTTTGTATATATATACTCATAATTATATATATGCCCATATATATGTGTGCATATATAGATGAGATTTATTATATTGATTTCCAAGCTGTGGTTCAGCTATTGCAACAATAGCTGTCTACTCCCAAATCCACTAGTTGTTCAAGTCACAAGGCTGGATTTCTCAGCTTGTCTTCAGTATTTGCCAGAATCCCAAAGAAGTCGATTGTAATGTTGCTGAAGAAATGAACTTGCGAACACGAGTGACAGCAAGCATGCAAAGAAAAAGAGCTTTCTAAATCCATGTCCTTTATAGAGGTTACCAGCAGAAAGTGTGGCCCAGATTAAAAGCGGATCTTCTAACCTCAAAGTTCTGGATTAGAATTAGGTCTTCCCACTTCAAATGATTTAATCAAGACAAAAAAAAAATTGATTACAGATGTGATGAGCCATTTGGGTTTTAGTTAATTCCAAATGTAGTCTGGCTGCAAAACAAAAATAGCCATCATAAATTTACCCCTTGCCAGTTTGACAAATAGCCATATCTCTTTATTTCATATTTAATTAAAAAAGAAAAGCAATAACAATGTCATAATTGCACCTGACTTGTATAGAGATCCCATATACAATCTCAAACATGTTGTAAATTTAGAATAGGTAGCAATGTCCCTCGAGGGACATTCTTTTCATATTTCAAACTTAATTGTGACAAGTACTGATGTTCTCTTAATTAATGTGACATCACAAGATAAATAAATCAAGGAAAGAAAACAAAAATACTTGTACAAACACATTATTAAGAAAACAGGACAGAAACACTCGTGCCAATTATAAACCTCATTTGTACTGGTTATGTGGCCGCAGCTGGTGTTTATAGTTACCTTCCTCTGTTACTCATTCTGCATTTCCTCCTCTCTCATCAAGCATTTTAGCAGGTCTCGGCTCCTTTCATGGAGGAGTCATCTGTACCATCTTGCATGACTGTGCCCTTTATCATCCTGCCTGGATTAGGCTGTTGTAGTTTCCCTTTGACTTTAATCACAGGAGAGGATAATGCACAGAACACAGAACACAATAGCACCAAGTGATGCCCTAAAGGATCTCCTGCTCTCCAGACATAATCTTTCTTACCTCCACTGTGGAGAGGCAATTCAATTTCCCCATGGCAATCTCTGTCAATGCCCAGCTTCGGCTCTGAAGCGGTCCAGGGTAGGGTCTCTGGGGCTGGATACAGATGCCCTTCCAGTTCACTTTATCCCTTGGGTGGCTAGAGCTGACGGCTCAGGCAATTGATCAAGACTGAAAGAAAGAAAAAGAAAGGAGCCCAGGGTTTCTCCTCTAAGGACTGCCTGTAATGCAGCCATGGAGGAGAAGGTAAACTGACCACAATTTTCGCATGGCTGAGGCCACAAAAGCAGCTTCTGGTTAGAAGCTGCACGGGGGTCACGAAAAGAGGCTCTTTGTTCTGTAGATACGCCTCTTTGTGGTGCTCTCCAGTAAGCTAATACAAATTGAAACCTGTTGGACCTAGAAGGCTGATGATAAAGCCCTGAGTCTTCTAACTTATTTGCAAATCTATAGGTAAATAAGAAAGAAGAGAGAGATAATAAATAAACCACTCATACACACACATACATTCAAGAAAAAGGGTGGATAAATTTAGGCAACTGAAGTTAAGCTTCACAATTTGAGCAACGTTTATTGTTGGTCACCATATTTATACTATTTTACTCATAGTAAAAAAGGGCAATTACTCAAAAAAAAAAAAAAGATGAATTCTCAAATACAGCAAATTATATGTTTTAACGCTAAACATTTCTTATCTAGATATCCATTACTTAAGTTCACAGTGAGTTCAGAATGACAAAAGATTGATACGGCCTAAAGGTTAATAAGGTCTGAAACGAACAAGAATATATGACTTATCAATTAGGACTGACCTAACTATACATTATCCAGCTATTTCTTAGTTCATAATGAGTTCAGGACAATAATTTTATCTGTCTTTCATTCTAAGAAACAGAGTAAATTTCAGACATCTCTAGGTAGCCCTATTCCATCTTGCACTCATTGGAAGTTTAAACCAACTTGCAATGTTAACATCTTACATTGTTTGAGAGAGCCTCTGAGTGCTCTCTGACCAAGAATTTATAAGTATGTTTCTCTTATCTGGCCCCAGAATGTCATTTAAAAGACTATGTCTTCTGTATTATCTGTGTTATCAACTCATGTTCCATTCAAATATAAGTTTGAATAATATTTTTTAGTTAATTTGTTTAATACCTCTCTCCCTCCCCCCTCTCTCTGTGCATGTGTGTGTATGTGTGTGTGTGTAGTGTTGACCTTCTGTGCAACTTTTACCTTTCAATTGTTCTTCTACCTCATTCTCCATTTATACTTTTACATGTAACTTCCACCCCTAGGATTTCCTTTATCTTTAGTTTCATGGCATATGTCTTTTGCTACCCCTGACTCCTTCAATATCTCCCCATACTCTTTCCATAGGTCCTTTCTGATTTTTGGCACCGTACCATACTCACTCATCCAACTTAAACACACGGCCTTTGATGTTTCTCTATTCAGAAAAATTACATCTCATCTATACTTCTGAAGCACAAAACCTTTTCCAGACATCCATACAATCTACTGTATTGAGCTTTAAGCATCTTTCTTCTCCATTTGTTATTTGTTGTGAACTGTATGTGTGTGTGCATGAAAGAGGAGAGAGAGAGAGAGAGAGAGAGAGAGAGAGAGAGAGAGAGAGAGAGAGAGAGAGAGAGAGAATGTGTGTGTGTGGTGTGGTAGTGATATTTACCTTTGCAGTTTATAACAAATGAACTAGTACTTCCATTTTAAATATATAATTATTTCATACAGTAAAATAGCAAATGTTCTAAGAAAGATAAAATGAGCATGTAAATGAGTCAGAAGGTGCTGAATCTGCACAGAAGAAATTTACTGGAGGCAACAGGAGAGATGCTGGCCTCTTTTGAATGCCCCACACTACATGAGAGTGTGAGTATATATATATTCATATTCATAGTTTTTGGAAATCTAAATCATGAAAACATTTCCAAGTTAGCCCCAGTCATACTCATTTTAGAACTGCATATCACCCCAGATACTTTCTGCTGTGGCACAGCAGCAAAAGTGTACAGGCCTGCAATAACATGCACTGGCATGCAGTGAGACATACAGGCATGTGGTAAGGTGGGCAGCCATGCTGTAAGGTGCACAGTTCTGCAGTAAGGTGCACAGGTGTGAATTAAGGTGAACAGGCATGCAGTAAGGTTTATAGGCATGAAGTTAGGGTTTTAAGCATTCAGTAAGGTATACACTCATGCAGTAAGGTGCACAGGCCCTCAGTAGCCAGCTGTCAAACTCAGGACACAGTAATGCTTTCCTAGACCAATAGGCTATTTCACTTTGAATTGATTCAAGTGCTTTTTGGATGCCTGTGAATTCTCCAGTTTTCTTGAGTCTACATCACTCCCCGCAGCCTACTTTTGGCCAACAGACGTCATCTATTTATGCACTTTGCCCAAACATTTTCATCTTTGTGCCTCATTTCCTTTGGCACAAATTACCAAATGAAGTACAATAGTTGCAATAATTTAATGAGATTTTCTTGATATGTATTCCTCATTCACATAAATGTTAAAATTTGCAGTAGTTTTAAAATCACAAAACAAAGTATCTGTTGAGAAAGAAGAAATAAAAGTATATTAAAGATCCGTTTTCTCTGCTTTTTAAGAAGTTGAATATCTGAGCAGCCCTGCCCACTGGGTGACAGTTGTGGGGTCATTAAAAAACAGAACTAAAATGTCAACATTATAATATATATAAGTATAAAATTAACCTGCTCAAGGCTCAAAAAAAGCTGAAATGTCTATCACAAACACACACCCTGCATTCTGTGTAAGATGAGTTTTTGTTCTATATATCTATATTTTATTACAGTGTTTCCTTCCCCCATTTCTCCTTTGGAAAAAAACATATAGTCCATCAATATTTCAACAGTTTCTTTCAAACTTTGTTAATAATAAATAATAAAAATTATACTTGATTCTTCACCCCTAATATCTCAAAGATCCACTCATTCCTGGGTAAATCTTTCTTCAGGAAACAGAGAGGATGCATTAAGCTTTGTACTCTGTGACATCGATAGCAAACTAGCCGTGTATTTCCTTTTCAGATTGTAGCCTCTGTACACAATATGTAAATGAGTGGGTATGACTGTGTTCCAATAAAACTTTCTTATTAGAAGCACATGAGCTACTGATGTGTAATGATTTATTGAGTCTAGGTATACAGTTCCATTATAAGCACTGAAGTACACACTAATGTAGCCCATATTTGAATAAGCCCACAACCCATTAAAATCCTAGCATTAAATTTTGTAATTTTTATTTTGTTAGATATGAAACAGTAACATGTAAGAACATTGTAACTTTTTTGCTTCTTCCTCTCATAGTGTATGATAGTTGTTTTATATTTGTAAACAGAAGTTTCTCTGGCTAATTTTGAAGCATTAATAATATTACACAAGGTTACAAAGTCTTTTAAAATGTCTAACTCTATACAGCAGAAAAATTATAAATCCAATTTTCAATATTATGTAGATGATCCCTTCTCTCAAATAAGTCTATCAAGTTGAACTTTTTCCAGAACATAAAACATCAACAATTTTTATGAACACTAAAATAAGTTGTAACTTTGGATTAAGTTTGGAATCCCAAACACTGACTTTAGAGTCTTGTTTTCAATATTTAGTGCTTGCTTGTGGCGTTATTTCAGCGGCAGAGAGGCCTCTTTGGAAAGCCGTGTCTGGGGTTGGGAAGAGCTTCAGCAGAGCCCGTTACGGGACAAGTAATGCTTGTCTCTGATTCGGCTCTGGCTCCATCTGCTTCCTGGGTGGCTGTGGTGTGATGAGCAGCAGCTTCTGCTCCTTGCTATGGTGCACTGTGCTGGGAAGGCAGGAAAGAGCCTGAAGCTCTACCTTCAGGGGAGGCTCTATCCTGCCGTCCCAGCACAGTGCACTGAAGTTCCCGCGAGACTGTGAGCTTAAGCAAGTCATCCTCCAGCTGTTGCTGTTCTGTATTTCATCTCCTGGGGTGGAATGCAACCTGTCTAGCCTATTCCTATGAAGAGCTTCATTTTATACTAACTTGGGCTTTTGTAAAAAGGACACAGTATAAACAAGGAGTGTACTTTTAAAGGTACTGTTCACATGTTTTAATATTTTAAGATTCTTTTTAATTTTCACTCATGTATATTGTGTGTGTGTGTGTGTGTGTGTGTGTGTGTGTGTGTATTCATGTTTGGATATGTATATGTAAATTTAGGTGCTCATGGAAGCCAAAGAAAGGTGTCAAATTCCATGGAGTTTGAGTTATAGGTGTGTTTATGCATGGGTATTAGAAGAGCACTCAGCTCTACATGTCCTTTCTAAATCAGATATTATGTTTTTTTTAAAGGTTTTAATAACTTAACTAAAAATTATAATTCATATGCTTAAAAAATCAAATGGTGAGTTTTTAGTTTATTGCTATATAAAATGCAGACATGTAATTTACATTTTAAGAAGGCAGAAAGAACTTATAGTTAAAAAAAAAGAAAGAGCTCAGAGGCAGGCAAATATTGCCTAGGGAAAAATAGATTGCTATCAGAAAAAGATAATGTCTGTGAATGTGGACAGAAAAGACTGTTTCTATGGCAATAGAATAAAGGGTGATTCCAGCACAGACGTAAAACCTTATGTTCTGTGATGATTAGAGAGAGCTCAAAAGCTCACTTGACTTTAGTGTAAGAAATAATTTTAAATAACATCCAGAGTGGTTTATCCAGGTACTCTAAGAACTGTGGAACTAAAGACAGAACACTTTGGCACTGGGTATCCTATAAGGTCCTATAGATCTAGAGCCTGGAGGCCTCTTCACTTCCCTCCCATACAGTATTATAGTCATGTGACCCCCTTGTACTCAGAAAACAAAGTCTTTTCCTTCTTAGACCAGTTCCCTTATACTTTCTTTACTTCATTCGTCTTAAATCTGGAATTTTTCATACAGGACATTAATGATTTCTTCCTAGAAAACCTTTTCTAACTGTGGTGGCACATCTATAAGGGATTTTTTTCTCAATTAAACCATTAAAAAATTTTTGCATATACATTTATATTATTACACATATATAAAATAAACTACAAACACAAGAAGAACCATGAAATAAATGTGAATTATATTACTATTACATTCATACTTTGGTTATTTGTATTTGGCAACCTTGAAGAAAACATGTTTCCTATCTTGATGAGTCTAGACTTCTAAATGTAAATAAATATCTATCATATCTCATCTGTATCAACTTAAAACATCTATCTAGACTTAAATACATCTTAACCTTTAAACAACTAACCTTAATTGTAAAACTAAACTACCTGGTTTTCAACCCAATCAGAGACTTGAGAAGGAATCAAATTGATTACCTGAATAAACAGGAAGCACATGTTATCAGCTTTCAAAGTGAAAAAAGAAATGACAGAGATGGTTTGCTGCTTGAACAGTTACTCAAAACTCTCTATAATGATTTAGCTTCATCTTCAGCCTTCTGGCCCAGTATACCATACAGACATGTTTGTGAAGCAGGATCTGTTGAGGACTTGCTTACCCTGTTTAGGCAGTTTGGCCATTGACTCCACCTGCATCAAAGCTTGCCTATTTTCAGGCAGAATTTTGTTTGTAGCTGAAACAAGGACATTTTCCCTAGTGGCTGGTTTGCCACATTTAAAGGCATCTCCATAAGAAGGTTCATTGATGCTTATCATCTTCTTTGAGGTAGCCTGGTTGTTACCAGACATAACCTTTTATAATTGTCAAAGAATCCTTAAAACAGTAAAAACATCTTTAAATGTCATATTCTGTAGGACTCTGAGGTTTTTGAAGACCTTATCTATTTTACCTTATTTATCTCTAGAATCATATCTATTTCTTACATCTATGATGTATATTCTTGTGATAAAAGTACACTAGTAATTGACATGATCATGATTTGATCAACTAACACCTAACTTGTATGATTTACTATCATAAACAACCTACAATATCACTTTCAATGTATTGGAGGTAAACCTTATATTCTACTGGAGTCGTATGGGTAAAATATATCATATTAGAGTAGATATATATAACGTGTATGAAGAATAATCTTAATTTTGAATTCTATACCAAAGTATTAAAATTAAACTTATTTTGCTTCAATATTCAAAGTTCTATACCAATGAATTAAATAATCCCCCTCAGGAACAGTCATAGGGGAGGGGAATAAGGGGAAAATGGAAGGGAGGGAAGAATGGGAGGATACAAGGGATGGGATAACCATTGAATTGTAACAAGAATAAATTAATAAAAAAAGGAAAAAAATAATCTTGTGATCAACAATTATGGCCTTAAGTTGAAGAGTAGACTCAATAGTCTACATTTTGTCCTATCAACTTTATATATTTCTTTTAGAGGTAGGAAGATAAAACTTTAATCCAGCACTTTTGAGGAAGGAAAATTTACCTTTAATTTGGGCAACATCTACTGCTGTCAGACTGTGTAAAGGACATGGCAAAAGAAAGCTCTTTCTCTTGGCCTGCTTGCCCTAGATCTTGCTATCAAGTACACTCCTTCACTGGCATTAGAACCTACATCTATGGTTTCTGGTATACTGAAGACTGGCTGAGACAGCCAGCCTTAATTGGACAAGTATTGGATTTGGGGATTTCTTTTTATAGACAGGCATTTTTGGACTAGCTGAACTACAGCCTGTAAATCATTGTAATACAAATTTCTTTTCTATAAATATATAGATATTCATTCTATAACTCTGTTATGAAAGAACCTTGGATAATTCACTAATCACATAGTTATACACATCTTCCACTCTTACTGCCTCTAACCTTGCTATATTACCACTAGATTTTCTCCATTGCTTGTATCAATGGTTGTAATCTTATATTAAGTTGGATGAAAATAAGTTTACTGCTTGAATTTTTGACAGCATATGTTTACTGTAAATACGAGCACCTTTCCCTGTCTTTTTCTGTTTTTCTTACTGTCAATATTATGATTGACATTATGTAGAATACATATTAAAATATATTACATATTTGCTGAAGGAAGAGCTTTGCAAATTAGCTTTATGGGAAAATGATAACTCTAAAATAAAAACTTTCTTTGTTATTGATGACACAATGTATAAAGCTTTTAATATTCTGATATGAAACAATAGCATGCATTAGGGACATATGAACAATAGCAAATATACAGTGTATCTATAGCATTTTATTGAGTGCAAAGACATATTAGAAGAACTTAACCTTCTGTTTTATTTTTTTTGTTTTTCTCAGTAGCTACCAATCCTTTTTTCCCTCTCAGATAAAACAGATACTTCCATTTTTGTCATTTTGAGGCATGCTTACTTAAAATATTCAAAAATATGATCACATTTTCTCATTTATAAAAAATGTGTATGGAACTATTTCATAATATAGCCAAAATGTTTGAATCATTTTGTGTCATTTCAGTTTAATATTAAAACGATATGTTTTTTAACATGACAAAGACATTTTTGTAATATACTATGTTGCAGATATTAGACAGTACAACAACAAGAACATCACGAAATAAGATCTAGTGAAATAACTCATCTTCCCTATTAAGGAGAGTCTTTCCTTTTCAGCCATTCAGTTAAGACAGAGAAATTGTTCATTTAGTAAAGGCAAATGACCTGTTCAGCAGCTGAATGCTAATAAGTCCAGCGTTCTATCATGACACTACCTATTGTGAAATAACTTAACGAAAACCAACAAAGCATCCTGCATACTATCAAGTCTTTGTAGGGTGCTTGAAGTATGTTGGAACTAGTGTAGGTAATTTAATGAAGACCTCACGCTGCTTCAAGATAGTATTATACATCCATACACATAGACTCCACAGTCTATACTAATTAAACAGTTTATTTATGAAAGAGCATTGTGTTAATATTATTTGCTTTAAAGTGTAATCAATACTTCTAAGATAAAAATATATCTGGATTAAAATAAGTAGTACTTATGGTTGCAAGCCTTACTTCTAGTGACAATGGAATGGAAGTAGCTGATCGTACTTTGTCTTAGCACGATAATGAGTTACATTTTTAATCCTACTATGCAGGCGTGTATCAACCACTACAGAACATAATGTAATGACTTAGTGAAACCACATACAAATAATTATCATTAAAAGAGAGTTGTTCCCAGTCAGTGGTGAGTGACAAGAAATGGAAGCCTCTAGCTAAATTTTCTTTCATTTTTTAAGACTTGTGATATCCATGCATTAAATATGTTAAGTTTTGTATGAATATAAACAGACTCTTTCAAATGGCTTTAATATTATTTGAATTTACCCCTTAACCAGTATTTTATTTATTTCCTATATTTTCCTTCTTCTTTTTTTTTTTTAATGGCAAAACACCTTCAAATCCTGCAAAGATTCCTTTTTTTATTTCTAGTTATCTAGTCCTTGCAGTGATCCTGCAGATTTGGTCACACACTGAGAAAACCCCATAATTACAAGGATACTTATGATACCCCACTGCTATTTCAGGGAATTCCATTATAGTTTACTCTAAAAATAAAAGGGCAACACATTCCGCATGCTGGTAGCTGATATCCCTTGATAGATGCATTAGCTTTTCTACAGACGTAAATTTATCCTTCGCCATCTGCTCTTCAACTGCTCCAGAAAACACAATGATGTACACTGAGTTCTTCAAAATTGAGTTATTCTTTTCCTCCTTGCAGATTCCTTTTTTGAATTCATAGCTTTACTTGCAAACAAATGTCTAATATTTAGGTGACTCAAGTGATTGTATACTTTGATTTAGGGAATGTATCCAGGTCATCAATCTTTTCCAAAGTGATTGTGGAAGCACTAAGACACATAGGCAGTTGTGCTATGTAAGGTTCTTGTTAAAAGATCCAGATTTTTGTTTCTTATTCTTCATTGCAAATTTAATTATTCTTTTAAAAAAGTTCAAAATATTTTCATTAAGAAAATTTGAAAGTGTGTAGTCCTCCTCCTATGTAAAATTAATCAATCCACAAAATTTGCTGAATGGCAAGAGGATTTTTCTCTACCTAAAATAATGTCCAAATTCAAATGGTCAGAAAAGTAAATTTGATATAAGATCCTTCAGTTTTACTTGGGAATATCTTCAAAACATCACAAATCCTTCTATAATCTACATATGATGATTATTTTCTAAGCAATATGCAATGATAAAAATACTTCTTCAAGAAGACAAAAGCAGAGGCATTTTAAAGAAAAAATTATGGTATGTGAAAGGTTTAGTTTCTTATAACTAGTCATTACATCTTTGTCAAGTGAATGTGAAAAGATGAAGAAAAAATATTAAAATAAGTGAACCCTGCTGTAACATATAGCCATGAGCTCTCTCTGACATTTTTATTGTGCCTTTGACCTCTGAGTTTATATGAAATCCTATTTCTTTCTCATTGCTTCCAGTATTTTTCACAATAAAATTTTGCTTGCCTTTTATGTTTTGTATGCTTTTAGTCAGTCTTAAAACACTTCCATATCTAAAAACAAACCTGGAATTTCTACATTTTTTAACTAAGTATTTTTAAATTTTTTACATACACATTTATATTACTACACATCTATACAATAAGCTACCCATAGGAGGAAGAACAATGAAACAATCAGGAATTTTGTAAATGTTATATTTATAGTGCTTTGACTATTTGTATTTGGCAGCCTTATAGAAACCATCTTTCTTATATTGGAGAGTCTAAAATTATGAATGTAAATCAGTATCTATCACACCTCATCATTACCTACTTAAAATATCTTTCTAGACATAAATAAATCTTAAACCCTTAACAGGTAAGGTTAATTGTAAAACTAAAGTATCTGGTCTTCAACCCCATCAGAGACTTGAGAAGGAATAAAATTAATTACCTAAGTATACAGGGAGTACAAGTTAGCAGATTCCCAAATGAGAAGATGACAGAGACAGTTTGCTGCCTGAACAGTCACCTAAACACTCTATAACACTGAAGCATCACTTTCAGCCTTTTGGCCCAATATATCTGACAGACATATATGTGAGGTAGGAACTACTGAGAACTTGCTTACCCTGCCTTTGCAGAGTTTGGTCATCAACTCTGCCTGCATCCAAGCTTGCCTATTTTTAGGCAAAATTCACTTGGGATGAAATGCCATTCTTCGTCTCTTTTGATTAGTTTTGCTTGAAAGTCTATTTTATGGGGCTGGAGAGATGGCTCAGTGGTTAAGAGCACTGCCTGCTCTTCCAGAGGTCCTGAGTTCAATTGCCAGCATCCACATGGTGGCTCACAACCAACTATAAGGAGATCTGGTGCCCTCTTCTGCAGATAAAGCACTCATATGCAGTAAATAAAATAAATAAATTAAAAAAAAGAAAGTCTATTTTATTAGATACTAGAATGGCTACTCCAGCGTCCTTCTTGGGTCTGTTTGCTTGGAATACAGTTTCCAAACCTTTGACTCTAAGGTAATGTCTGTCTTTATTGCTGACATGTGTTTCTTGCATGCAGCAGAATGATGGATCCTGTTTTCCCAACCATACTGTCAGTCTGTGTCTTTTTACTGGGAAGTTGAGGCCATTGATGTTGAGACATATTAATGACCAGAAGTTGTTAGTTCCTTTTATTTTGGTGTTGGTGATCGTAGAGTGTGTGTTTCCTTTCTTTTGGGTTTATGGATGTGAAATTATTTATTTCCCATGTTTTCTTGGGTGAAGATAGCCTCCTTGCATTGGAATTTTCCTTTTACTCCCTTCTGTAGGGCTGGATTTGTGGCTAGGTACTGATTAAACTTGGTTTTGTCATGGAATATCTTGTTTTCCCCATCTATGGTTATTGAAAGTTTTCTTGGGTGTAGTCGTCTGGGTCAGCATCTGTGGTCTCTTACTTTTTGCATGACTTCTATCCAGGACTTTCTAGCTTTCATAGTCTCTGCTGAGAAGTCAGGAGTAATTCTGATGGGTTTGCCTTTATATGTAACATGACCTTTTTCCCTTGCCACTTTTCATATTCTTTCTTTGTTCTGTACATTTTATGCTATGCTTATTATGTGGTGAGAGGATTTTCTTTTCTGGTCCAATCTATTTGGAGTTCTGTAGGCTTTTTGTATGTTTATGAGCATTTCCGTCATTAGTCGGGAAAATTTTCTACTATGATTTTGCAGAAAATGTTTTCTGGGCCTTAGAGCTTGGAGCTTTCTCCTTTTTCTATTTCTATTATACTTAAATTTGGCCTTTTTGTAATGTCAAATATTTCTTGGCTGTTTTGTGTCACAATTTTTTTTTTGTTTTAATGGTTTCTTTGATTGATGTATTGATAACTTTGATCGTATCTTCCACACTTGAGAGTCTCTCTTCGACCTCTTCTATTGGGTAAGCATTGCTTATGTCTGTGGTTCCTGTTCTCTTCCCTATGTTTTCTAACTCTTATATTGCCTCAGCTAGTGTTTTCTTTGATGAATCTAATTCCCTCTTTAAGTCTTTAATAGTTTTATTTGTTTCTCATGTTTGATTAAATTTTCCTGTAATTTTTTATAGGACTTATTCAACTCCTTGATCTGTTTGGATGTATTTTCTTGTAATTCTTTATAAGATTTATTCAATTCCATCATCTGTTTGAATGTGTTTTCCTGTATTTGTTTGAATGATTTATTTTCCTCTTTAAAGGCTTCTATCATTCTCATCACCTCAGATTTAAAGTCTTCTTCTTGTTCTTTGTGGGTGTTCATATCTCCAGGGCTTTTCTGTGGTAGGATCATTGGTTGCCAGTGGTGTTATATGACTCTGAGTTTTGTTACCATTCTTCTTGCCCTGGCTTCTAGGCATCTGGTTGTCTCTGCTTTTGGCAGACCTAGAGGTTCCTTCAATGGGGATGCTTGCTGTGTCTCACGTGGGCCAGGCAGGTTGGGAGCAAGCAATGAGACTCCAAGCCATAGATTGTTTGCTAGCGCTCCCCAGGGGCCTTCTCGGGATGGTAGAAGATGGATGTTGGATCCTACACCCAGTTTAGCTAAGCTATGTTCTCTGTCTGCATCCCAGTTGGGTCAGGAAGGAGAGGAACAGACCGATAAAGTTATAAGCCAAAAGCGGTTAAGTTGCCCTACAGTCCTTTTTGAACTGGCAGGGCTCTGCCTATCTGCCCTGTGTTCTAGATGGGCTAGGCCAGTAAGCAGCTGGGGGTCTGTGAGAGATCTGAGCCCAAAGCTACTCATGTACCCCACAGACCTTTTTGAGATGGCAGTAAATATGAGTTGTGGCCCCTGCCAGATGCCTATCTCCTCTGTGTCCCAGATGGACCAGGCTGGTAAGCAGATAGGGGGCAGATGGGGATCTCAGCCCAAAGCCCTTTGGGTGGTCCACAGGTCTTTTCGAGATCACAGAGCTTGCCTTTTCTGCTTTGTCCCAGATAAGGTAGGCAAGCAAGCAGCTACTCAAGGAATGGCAGCTAATGTAGACTGTGGCCTGTACAGCTCTCTGCTCTGCCTGTCTGCTCTTTGACCTAGATGGGCCACGCCAAAAAGTTGCAGGCAGGCAGAGAGAGACGTGAGCCCAAAGCTGTATGGGTGAATCATAGTCTTTTTCAAGATGGCGGCTAATGTGGGCTGTCCCCTGGGACTTCCCTGTGAGTTAGCTGGGTGGCCAGGTGTCAGACCCAGGCATGCTTTCACTTGAGACTCAGCAGTACTGGTGTTTTGTAGTCTCAGTTTGGTCTTTAGGTTGCTGTGAAGTCCTGGTTGTCCTGCTCATCAGAAGCAGAGTGTGATTAGCGCTGCCATCTTGGATCTCTTCTACAGGTACTTAAACATCACAAAGCATGTGATTTGTGTGCTACTCATTGATGAAGAATGTGAAAGTAAATTTGTTTTCTTAGCCTTTGAGTACGATGAGCCTGGCACATTTCCTGGCTTATTCATTTATGAAACAGAGAGGTGACAGTTATGGTGTCTAGAGTCATATTTTCTACTGTGATTCTGACTGAAGCCCTCCAATTCCATGTGGGCATAGAATATGCTAGTACTTAGATTTAGGAAAGGCATGTATAGAGGCTTTCCACTGTCTTTTCATCCTCTGGTAAAGACTATATCATGTGACTCTGGGTGTTGACTTCACTCCCTGAAAGCACTCTACTGAGAAGAAACCACTAATTTCCCCAGTATGTGGTTTAGATGAGAAACAGTGTTATGTTTGGCAAGTCTTTTTCCTCTTTGATTTTGTACAACTAGTTGAAATATAGCACTGAACATTTTCACATTTTTGTTAGAATAGATCTATCTAGATTTACACAGTTTTAGGATTTAGGAAAGCCTCCATGTCTACCTTGTCTTTCACTAATGGATAAATCCCACCAAAAGGCCCATTGCAATGATTTACCAGCTCAAGCAGTGTAAACTGTCTTTCAGACATCCTGCCAGTTTTGCAGCTTTGAGCGCAAGAAAGTTTTTCAGAATGAGCTGTTTTCTAGAACCTTACTTTTCTGAACCTCCACTTATTATTTCCCAGTTTTCTCCCCTGAAGTAGACAAAAATGTAAAGTCTCATTTGCTTAATGCCTCATTTGTTTTAAGACATCTTATTACATATTACTATAAGGTATATTTTAAATCAAGAATCTTATTTTTAAAAAAATTTTAATTTCATTGGCATTGAAATGTTTAAGAAATGGAAGAAACTACATGGCCACTCCCAAAATAGTTTTAGTATATGCAAATCTAATGATAACAGTGAACAGACACCTATTGGACACTACCTCTGCATAGGTTCAATAAATTTATGCTATGGATTCTTGTAATTGTCAGGGGTATTAGAGCAATATGAAAGAAAGCTCAGGCAAACCTGGTGATACTGTTATGAATATACTTTTTTCTATATTTTCTTAAAGAATAGTCATTATTTTTACAGTAGATATAAGCAGTACTTAAGGAAGAACTGGCTGGAAATGTAAAGTTTCAACATTTTTCAGATTTGCTGAGTGTAGCTTCGATATGTGCCAGAGATTTGTCACCTAGGAATTTGTCAGCTGGAAACATTTTAGATTATTGCAATTTGGAGTATGCTCCTAAAATCCAGTGAAATTGGGATACTTCTCAGCATAGTATATCAGACTGAACAGTCCAGATTGTGAACAGTCATCTGGACCCAAACAATTGGGCAATGTTTCTGATAGGAGTGCTTCAATGGAATGTTTGCATTTCATCACTCTTTATCATTACTTTTTAAATGGGAAACATAAGTACAGTGTGCTATAGGGTTTCCCAAAATAAAGAAGACTGTGTGGTCCTGGAAAGAAGTTTATACAAAATTTTCTTTTAATAGGGGCAAAATTTAGGAATTTACTCTTGAGACTCTGGTTTTGTAGACTGGCTACACTTTTTTAGTTGGGGTCTCAAGTACAAACAAAGTGTGTGTGTGTGTGTGTGTGTGTGTGTGTGTGTGTATGTGTGTGCATATGTGTGTGCATGCATGTATAAGAAAGAGAGAAGACAGCTACAGACAGAGATTTGATTACGAAGTATATTCTTTCTCTTCTATTTCTGATAATATTCCATGTGACTAGAGAAAGTGCATTAAGCATCCTGTTAATTCAATTGTCCTTTATTCATAGTACCTTGGACTTCTAAAGATATTTTGTCCATCACTGTTCATTGAAAAGAGAAGCTTCTCTGATTAATGCTGAAAATAGTATTTTTAACTCTAGGTATAAACATAGAGGCTAATAAAAAAGTTTAATTTCATGTCAAATTTGTTAAGTAACTGTTGTAAATTCCTCCATAGGACTTATGAGCTATGCAGTCATAATTCATTCTAAGATATTAATTCCTAAAGGCACTCAGAGAACGGTTGGTAGCCCGCATAACAGCTACACCATTATTGTAGCAATTGACACATCTTTCCCTGTGGGTTGGTAGTGTAAGACTGTTAATGCTCTTCTCTTCTAGAAACATGCATAGCACTTTTTGGCATAAGTAATATAGCCAGCCAAGAAAATGTTTCCAGTTCATTTCCATTTTGACTTCTCCATATCTCACAAGCAAGGTACAAAGGGAAAGGAGCAGAAAGAATCTATCAGCTAGAAGATAGAGAGAAAGGCTATTTAATACTACCTTCTAGGTATGATACAGCCTTTGCAAACATGTAGCTGCAGTTACCTGTCCCTAACTTATATAAGACTGGACCTTTCAGTAGAGAGTCATGGTTTGAGGAGGGGCTCATGGAGTCCTATGCCTCCTTAGTGAACTACTACTGACTATGGATGGATTCTAGAGGAAGGAGTTTTGATTATCTTCATCTAGGCTCACTGGTGAGCCCTTCAGGCTCCTCTGAATAGTCCCATACACATGGTCACTTAGATAGCCCATGTTAAATTCAGTAGTTCATAGAATAAAACCAAGGACATGAGTGTGGGAATGGGACAAATCAGGATGGGGAAATGGCTAATAAAAGAGATAAAAATGTGAGGAGTGTATGAATTGGAACATATTATTAAGTAACAGTAGTAATTTCCCCCATGGAGCTTATGACCTCTTGTGTATGAAATTGTCAAAGAACAATTTTAATTAATAAAAACAAAATTAGACTTTAATTATGACAAATAGAATATACAAAATTGCAAGGATGGTTGGGATTCTTGAGACCCAGGAAAGAACCAATACCACAGTTCAAATTTAAAGGTCATTAATTGCAAAGTTTCACTTTGCTTAGAGGAAGTCAGCCTTTTACTTTACTCATGCCTGAAGCCATGTCTGGGACAGGCCATCCCACACAAAGGAAGGCAAGAACCTTTACTCAAATTCCACTGAAGTGAATCTCAATCTTAATAATGCTTCCTCTCAGAATTAGGTAGTAAACTCCTTGGGCCACTACCAAGGATCTGAAGCCAAGACACAGTGACATGAAATTATCAGCAAATGCTTCTTTCCTATTTCATTTTTGTATTTCATTTTCACAGGAAACAGAACACATGCTAGTGTGTAACAATGACTCAAGAGTGGTCTAAGCCTCATCAGAGTTTAAATTGCCTAGTTATCCTAAGCCTAATAGGTAAACAGAGTAACTAATAATAGTTCATATGCTTTTTTTCTTCAGTACATCAATTTCACTGTTAAGAAAGGCAACAGGTCCTTCATCTGATGGAGAAGTCCATCTTAGCCACAAATGACATGATTCTCTTTCTCTGAGCTTTTATGGTCTACTGAGGAGAATTCTAGATGGGAATTCTGCAGATGGGAACTTATTTGCATACTTTTATACCAGATTGTTGTATCTAATCTATTTGAGAGAGTTTATTTCTATTGACTCAGACATATTTCTATGAGGTGAAGTTTAGGTAGATTTCTTTCTCTTTTATTTTTTTTAGATTTTCCAATAGTACTTAATTTAGGATTTTTTTTTGCAGTGGCACATTCATTCTCTGCTCCTTTAAATTTTGTATAAACATTCCTCAGCTTATGTGTTTTATAGCTCAAAAATATCTTTCTTTAGGCCCTAAGTATCATGCTTTTGAAATATATCATCAAGGAAGGTAGCCCTTATCTCCGAGTCTCTGAGTAAAATAGGGAACATAAATGGATGAGCGCAAATTGTCCAACACAGATGTCTAAATTACAGAGGAAAACATTTGCAAATTCAACTGTAATTTAATGTGCTCAACACATTTTATTTCCTTGAAGTGGAGCTCAGTCTATCTCCCCTAATCATAATGAAATGAATAAGTCAGCCTTGTCCTTGTAACTCTGATGCAGATTTCACTTCACTATGTTCTTACAGAAACTGTCAGGTTCCTACAGTGGATTAAAAATGATAGATCTTTTAGGTGGGAGGGTAGAAATCATAGATTAATCAGTGCTTTTATGTTGAACAGCTATTTTGCACTTTACTAGCTTTTCTCTTTTTTTCTTTTTCCTTTTTTAAAATTAATTTATTTGCTTTACATCCCTGTTGTAGCTCCTCCCTCATCTCCTCCTGGTCACACCCTCCCTCCCTATTCCCCCATGCATGTCCCCTAGTCCTCAGAAAGAAAGGGGAGACCATCACCTTTACTAACTGATCCAAGACTATCAAGTCTCTTTAGGACCACCTGTATCCTCTTCCTCTGTTCCCTGGCAAGGCTTTCTCACCTGAGGAAAGTAAACAAAGAACAAGCAACAAAGTCCATGACAGAGAAAACCCCTATTCCTCTTACTATATGACCTACATGGAGACTGAGTCAGGGCCTGGGTCCTCTTCATGCCTAGTACTTGATTGGTGCATGAGCCTCCACAGGTCGTCCTGTGTCTAGATTTATTGTCTTCTTGTGGAGCTCCTGTCAACTCTGGGTCATTTTATCACCCACTCTTCCAAAACATTCCTTGTGCTCTGCCTTAAGTCGGCTATGTGTCTCAGCATCATCTATTTCATGTTGGGTTGAGTTTTTCAGAGGTCATCTATGGAAGACTCCCATCCTATTCCCTCTGTTCAAGAGCTTCCAGTGTCTATTCTATTTGCCCTTCTGAATGCAAATTAATCAACCTCCCTAGAGTTCTACTTATTACTTGTCTTCTTTAAGTCTGTAGATTATAGCCTGGTTATACAATAATGTAAGGCTAATATCCACTTATAAGTGAGTATGTACAATGGATCTCTGGGTCAGAGTTACCGCACTCAGTATTATCTTTTTCAGATTCATTCATTTGCCTTCAAATTTCATGATATCCTTGTTTTTAATTGCTGAATAGTAGTGGAAATCCATTGTGTACATGTACCATAGTTTATCCATTTTTCCATTGAGGAACATCTTGGTTGTTTCCAGATTCTGGCTATTATGAATAAAGCTACTATGAACATATTTGAGCAAATGTCCTTGTTGTATGGTGGAACATCTTTTGGGTATATGCCAAAGAGTGGTACAGTAGGGCCTTAATGTAGAGCTGCTCCAAATTATCTAAGAAAGTGCCAGACTGATTTCTAAAATGATTGTACAAGTTTGCACTCCACCTGCAATGGAAGAGTACTCCTCTTTCTATACAACCTGGCCAGCATTCCTCAAGGAAATAGAAGCAGTCATTAAAAGTTTCCAACCAACCAAACAATTAAACAAACAAACAAACAAAAAACAAAACAAAAACAAAAGAACAAAACAAAACAAAAACCAACCAACCAACCAAGCAAAAAACAACAAATAGGACCAGATATTTATAAGATCCATATGATAATGCTGAACATGCATGGTATCTGATCTGCAGGATGGAGAGTAGGGATCCAGCTGGGAGCTACAGACTGCAAGGTGAGAGTGGTCCACACAGCAAGTGCAGAGCATAGGTGGGTCCTGCCTCAGGCTATCCATTGGGCCCATGGAGGATGGGGGCCCAGTACCCAGAGTCTGGACCAATACCTGCCTGCAAGCTGCAGCCATGCCCTATATCAGAGACTCTGTATCAGGGTCTGAACTGTGGGCAGTGAAGCAGCAATGTCTGAAGCTGATGGTCTGGGAAGAACCCAGGAAAATGGGTGGATCCAACCTCAGGCCACCCCCTCTCTCCCACCAGTCTGCAGAATACCCCAGGAGCGTGACCATGCAGACACAATAACCAGAGCCTAGTGCAGCCTAGCATGCCATACTGTACCTGCACTCTTTCTCTTTCTCTTTCTGACTTATTTGTGGGCCACACAGAAACAGCTTCAGTGTCTGCTGGACTAGGGGGAGCCAAGAGTGTGAATCTGGAATATATCTGACTTCAGATTGTCTCTACAATCTATGGAAGGACCCAAACCCCACACAAGGGCTTAGGTGGCTGGTGACAAGTTCTCCAACTACAGCTCCATAGCCACACTCTCAGGTTGACTGATCTAAGGTGGCATGCCTTGAATAGATTGGGCAGAAACCTAGCAGCTGCACTAGGAGACTGTTCCCCACACACTTGGGCAGAACTGAACCAGCCTGAAGAGATTGGGCAGAAGCCTAGCCACATGACAGAGGGAAGTGTCTTCTCTCTCAGACAGGAATAAACCTAGGCCGCATAGCCTAGATGGATCAGGCAGAAGCCTAGCAAACCACTGCAAGTGAGTAGAGGTTCCGGCAGTCTAGTGTGGATTGAGCCTAGGCTCTCAAAGCCCAAGTGCCTGAGAACAGGCTTTTCAAGGCACAGCCAAAGGTAGGATAACCTGCTTTATCTATACTACCTCAAACTGATGCTTAGGCTACAGAACACCAGCACCAGCCTCTGTTGACCCAGTGGGGAACCCAGGGTTTGGAGCATAGTCCCCTGGATCTGAAAGCAGATCACATTTCTGATCCAGGGAAAGGTTCCCTGATTCCCACAGGTGAGGGCCCTTGACCTATTGACACTCACTAATGAACTGCTCTTAACAACCAGTCAAGGACACCAGAAACTGCCTCCCAACATCAGAGACAGCAAGATGACTAAAGGCCAGCATATAAACCACAAACAACAAAAACCAAAACTATATGGCATTTCCAGACCCCAGCTATCCCAAAGAATTCCACCCTGAGAACACAAACACAAATGAAGCTCAAGAAAATGACCTCAAGTCCTTAGTAATGAAAATGGTAATGAAGGAAACAAATAAAAACCAAAAAGAAATGCAGGAGGTTGCAGTCAAATAGATTGAAGACATAAAAGAGGCCTATAGAGAGGCTCTAGAAGAAATTCAGGAAAATACAATCAGATAAAGGAAATCAGTAAAGCAGTTCAAGATCTGAAGATGAAAATGGAAACAATGATAAAAGCACAGACAGAAGATAGCCAGGAATGAGAGAACGTAGAAAAGAAAGCAGGTAATTCAGAAGTAAGCTTCTCTAACAGAATTCAAAAGATGGAGGAAAGAATTTCAGGAGTAGAAGATTATAATGGTAGAACTTGAAACAACTATCAAAGAAAATGCTAAATCTATGAGGCCACAGTAACTTTGATACCTACATCTCACAAAGATGCAATAAAGAAACAGAATTTTAGATAAATTTCTGTTATAAATATTGATGCAAAAATACTCAATGAAATACTTGCAAATTGAATCCAAGAATATATCAAAGATATCATTCACTATAACGAAGTAGGCTTCATTCCGGGCATGCAGGGATGGCTCAATATCCTGAAATGCATCAATGTAAGACACCTTATAAACAAACTGAAAGAAAAAAAGAACACATCTTCATCTCCTTAGATGCTACAAAAGCATTTGACAAAATCCAACACCCATTCATGTTTAAAGTTTTGGAGAGATCAGAGATACAAGGAACATACCTAAACATAATAAAGGCTTTATACAGCAAGTTGATAGCCAAAATAAAATTAAATGGAGAGATTCTCAAGGAAATTCCTCTAACATCAGAGACCAGACAAGGTTGTCCACTTTTTCCATATCTCTTCAGTATGGTGTTTGATGTTCTAGCTGGAGCAATAAGACAACAAAAGGAGATCAAGGGGACCCAAATGGGAAATGAGGAAGTCAAATTATTCCTATTGCAGGTGATATGATAATGTACATAAGTGACCCCAAAATTCCACCAGAGAACTCCTTCATCTGATAAATGCCTTCAGCAAAATGACTGGATACATAAATTAACTCAAAAAAGGTATCTTTCCTGTATACAAGTGAAAATAGTGCTGAGAAAGAAATTAGGGAAACTACACCCTTCATGATAGCCACAAGCAATATAAAGCATCTAGGAGTAACTGTAATCAAGGAAGTGAAAGACTTATTTGAAAAAAAAACTTCAAAGAGCTGAAGAAAGAGATTGAACATGACATCAGAAGATGGAAAGGTCTCCTTTTTTCGAGGATAAGGAGAAATAACATAGTAAAATTGGCCATCTTACCAAAGCAATTTACAGATTCAGTCCAATCCCTATCAAAATACCTACACAAGTTTTTAAAGACATTAAAAGAACAATTCTCAACTTCATATGGAAAAAAACCCCAGAATACCTAAAACAATCCTATACAATAAAAGATCCTCCAAAAGAATCTCCATACCTGATCTCAAGCTGTACTGTAGAGCAACAGTAATTAAAACAGCATGGTACTGGCATAGCAGAAGGTTGGTGTACCAGTGGAACTGAATCAAAGACCCAGAAATAAATTCACACATATATGAGCACTTGATTTTTATAAAGAAGCCAAATCTATTCAATGGAAAATGTGCTGGTCTAACTGGATTCAACAAATGGTGCTGCTCTAATTGGATGTCTACATGTAGAAAAATGCAAGTAGATCCATATTTATCATCATGCACAAAACTCAAGTCCAAGTGGATAAAACACTTCAGCATAAAACCAGTCACTAACCCTGTTAGGAGAAAATGAGGGAAGAACCTGGATCTCATTGGAACAGGAGACAACTTTCTGAAGAGAGCTCCAACATCCCAGGCTACAAGGTCAATAACTAATAAATGGGACCTCATGAGGGTGAGAAGCTTCTGTAAGGCAGAAGACATTTTCAACAGAACAAAACGACAGTCTACAGACTGAGAAAAGATCTTTACCAACCCTACATCTGACAAAGGACTAATATACAAAATATATAAAGAGCTCAAGAAATTAAACACCACCAAACTAAATAACCAAGATCTTCCCTTAGTTATTGCAAGCCATCCCTTTCATAGCAGATCAGGAAGTTTGATCAGCAGAGAAGGGCAGCACCTTTATCCTAATAATCATTCTTTCTAAACTTACCTCCGCATTTCCTTCATAATTCCACCCCTGATGACTCTGGCCTTTCTAAGCTCCTTTATTTGGGACAGGGGCTGTACCACTTACCACCAAAAGCCCTACTCCTCATCTGTACCAGTCCATCTAATGTTGCCAACTCCTTCCTGTAGTAGTGGCTATATTTGTCCGTTTAGTTTCATGTATAAATAGATGCTCATGGACATATCATATCTGGTTCTCCTTCCCTTTGCTTTGTGCTAGAAGCAGGGACAATAAAAGACATTTGGATATATGACTTTTTATTTTAAAAACACACACTTACGAATAAACTAAATTAAATGTACTTGCTTTGTTATGGTTTTGTTTTGGTATGCAATAATAGCAATCTGTGGGCTTAATTTGTATTCTCCCCCTACAAAAAATAAGTCATACATCTTTAAGAGTTTCTTGGTTATCTATTTATCTTAATTTGATCCTATTTAAGTCTTGATCCATTTTTTATAATATTTTGCTATTATATTCAGAGGAATCTTATTTATCCTTCATGAAAGATTGTTGAAGGATATATTTTCCATAATGTTTGTTCTTATCAGTGATTTATAGGTTGACTATTTCCTAGAAGAAAATTCAGATTTCCTGAGAGTAATCTAACAACTCTGCATGGCATTTCTAACACAGAAGTCTGGGGTCTTTCTGATGGTTACTGTAATAATACAACTATGTATGATATATTTTAGAAAAATGTTTATCAGGAATCAGGCAAGGGCAGAGCAGCCATCTTCTACTTCCTACCCTCATATCTCCTTTCCTGCTTCTGCTTATTTGCTTTCTCCTCCATTCACAGACCATGAAAACTGAGCACAGGCAAGCAGGCCAGAAAACTGACAGCTTGTTGCAACCTCAACTGCAGAGGTAACTTTAATTCTCTTTCGCCATTTTTTATTTATTCTTTGTGTATTTCACATCATGCACCCCAATCCCACTTATCTCCTGGTCCTTTCATATCCACCTTCTGCCCTTACAACTTCTCCCTCAAATGAAATAAGAATTTTAAAAAAGCCATCTTGTTTGCACATCTTTACATGCAAGTGTTCATTGAAAGAAGCCATTTGTCTGGTTCTAGTCCTCGGGCTCCTGCTACTCTATCAATATTGGATCCTCACAGGAATGCCTTTCAGTTATCCTGTTGTTGTCCTGTGTCATAGAAATCCTGTAGCTTTGGATCTGCCCAACTGACACTTTCATTCACTTCCACAGACAATAGATGGGGTCTTGTTATGGTGGGACAACTCAAAGCTCTGGATCTAGGCTTGTTAAGTTCCTGAGTTGGTCAGCCTTCCAGCTGTCCTGCACCTGCACCATCAGCACAAACTCTCCAGCATTGTCCTGGCTAGTTCACATAATGCAACAGATGGAAAGTGGCAGAGGCATCTCTCGTGTTTTCATGTCCCAGGACTGCTCACTCATAACTTAGCCACCAGTGCCAGCTCTACTGTGCTTCCCAGGAGAGGGGCGAGGGCAGCTCTCCTGAATAGGGTGGCCAGTGAAGGGCAAGGACAGCTTAGCATAGTTCCCCTCACAGCAGTCTAGACCAGAGACATCTTTGTTGGTAACCTGGCCATGGAACATCAAAACAGATCCTGGCTGCCATAAGACCAAGGACCCAGACATGGCTCTTGGCAGAAGCATCGTCATCAGATATCCACCTGCTCATTTGTGGGAAGCCGCGCTCACATTCGCCATTACAAGATGGTGCTGACATCCTGTGTCCCATGCTGACAAACAACTAATCTGCGCATGTGCGAAGGGATTTTCCACTCGTTGTGCTCTGCCTCTCCTGTGGTATCATCTCGCCCGATGAGCAACAGCCAATCAGGGACTGACACGTCCTAAGCGGAGGACAGTTTCCTATATAAGGGAGGGGTTTCTGCTGTTTGCGCTCTCTGTCTCCATTTTTCGTGTTGTAAGCTTATGCTCTTCCTCTCAAGAGGCATTAAAGCTTTACTGCAGAAGGATCCTGTTTGTGTGTGCAGCGTCGTTCTTGCTGACGAGACGGTAACGCTAGCCACATATGGTGCCGAAACCCGGGAAGACCACACCATCGTCAGCACCTTCAGAGAGCCCCTGACTACAGGGAGGATTCAGAACTGCAGGGTTGGTAAGTTCAGAGAGGTATGCATATTTCTGAAATTCTTGAGCTGATTCTAGCTGTAATGTTTACAGCCGTAATTGTCAAGAGGGCAGTAGATGAAGGACAGGTCGCCCTAGAAGTTCAGGATAGCATGTCAGAAACTGAACGTAGTGAGAGGTTGGGTGCGGGCGGGAAGAAGAATGCCCGTAAAAAGAAAAAAGCTCAGGACCCTCCTGTAAAAGGAGTGCAACCCCCCTCAGGACCTAGTTCACCACCAGGAAAAATATCGCAAAGGTTTTATCCTTTAAAGGGTCTTGAGGCATTGAATATTGATAGCTCTACAAGCTTTAATACCTCTGACAATGAGACTCCTGATTCGGAGGAAGAAGCCGAATTAGAGGAAGAGGCAGTCAGGTATGAGGAAGAGAGATACCACCTAGACGAATGAGAGGGTAATAAAAAACCCTCCCTCAATTCATCTCGCAGGGTGGCACCCACTGCTCCTCCACCCTACGAACTACAGTCTGGATTTTCCTTCTGGCCGGAAAAGATTCGTAAAAAATTACATAATTTTTTTTCTGTGTTTGAAACAGAGAACGGGGGTCGAGTCCATGCGCCAGTGGAGTTCAATCTAATAAAGGACTTGGCTGAATCTGTTCACAAATATAGGGTTAATGCAAATTTCACCCTGGTAATGTTAGAAAGATTTGGCGCTAGTGCCCTAACTCCTTCTGATTGGCAGATGGTGGCCAAGGCCGCACTTCCAGATATGGGCCAATATATGGAATGGAGAGCCCTGTGGTTTGAGGCCGCTCAAACACAGGCTCGGGCCAATGCCCTTGCACTTACCCCTGAACAGAGGGATTGGACCTTTGATTTGCTAACAGGTCAAGGTCAATTTACTGCAAATCAGGTAAATTACCATTGGGGAGCTTATGCTCGGATTTCACAAACTACAATTAGACAAGTTTTTCAGTCTGCGGTAAAGCGGGCGATGTTCAGAGACCCTTTAAAAGTGGGAAACTCTTCGTCATGTCTGATCAGGGCGGCTCAGAAAGGGCTGCTGAAAACTAAAGACTTGAGAGACTCATGCTAAAAATGGAGTCGCTCTCGCGGAAACAGCATGAGGAGGGTAGGAGGAGGAAGAAGGCGGAAGAGGCCGCGCCCAAACGAGATAATCCGCCATATTGGTGTGCCTCGGAACTGGCACCGCCGACAGCAGAGTTTGAACAGACCTTAAGAGAATTGCGGACTGCTATCATTCAAGTCAATTCCACACGGCTGGATCTGTCACTTACTGAGGGATTCTCGTCGTGGATATCCTCAGCCTTCTCCTTCTTTAAAGAATGGATTGGGGTTGGATTGTTTGGAGCTGTAATCTGCTGTGGATTAGTGTTGACCCTATGGTTGGTCTATAAACTCAGGGCTCAAACAAAAAGAGACAAGGTGGTTATCACCCAAGCACTTGCTGCTTTAGAGTCTGGGACCTCCCCTGATATATGGTTAACCATGCTTAAGCAATAAGTCGCTGGCTGCTCAGCTCTTGCACCCTCAGAGTCTCATCTCATTGCACGAGGTAGAGTGAGTAAGCTTCAGCAGCCCTGGAGAGTTGCATAGCGAAGCATTGCAGTAGAATGGCTCTGCGGCATATATGAGCTAATTCTAGGGAGGCATGTCATCTTGCATGAAGGTTGCATGCCCCAGTGTCCTTCCCCCAGAAAAAACGGCATAGGGCCAGGCTATGACCTCTCCGGGTGAAGAGCTTAGGGGACAGTTGTGTATGCAGGCCTGATATTTTGTTTGGGGATTTGACCTCTGTCTCCACTCTCCTTGTTGGGTGTCTTATTGCTTCTTAATAATAAGAAAAGGGGGAGATGTGGGAAGCCGCGCTCACATTCGCCATTACAAGATGGCGCTGACATCCTGTGTCCCATGCTGACAAACAACTAATCTGCGCATGTGCGAAGGGATTTTCCACTCGTTGTGCTCTGCCTCTCCTGTGGCATCATCTCGCCCAATGAGCAACAGCCAATCAGGGACTGACACGTCCTAAGCTGAGGACAGTTTCCTATATAAGGGAGGGGTTTCTGCTGTTTGCGCTCTCTGTTTCCGTTTTTTGTGTTGTAAGCTTATGCTCTTCCTCTCAAGAGGCATTAAAGCTTTACTGCAGAAGGATCCTGTTTGTGTGTGCAGCGTCGTTCTTGCTGACGAGATGGTAACGCTAGCCACACTCATTGGTGGCAGCCCAAACCACAAATATCTGCTTGCGTTTTGGTGGTAATTCAGGCCACAGACATCAACACCAACCCAGCTACAATAGGATGATGCACCCACACAAGGCCTTTTGTCAGCCTGGACCAGAACCTCAGCATGGTCTTCTCAAATCTGCCTGTTCCTCACCAACAGCAACTATCCAATTCTGCCTTTCTCTGCAGTATAGGAATCCATTGTCTTTGCTTTTTCTTTTATCTCTCTGTCTTTCCTGTCTCTCCATCACACATTCATCAATAACAGTGGCACTGTGGCAGGTCTGTCTTTCTTTCAGCTGCTCTGAATTGATATGGCCAAGATGAGTGTTTAGTTACCTTTCGTTGGGAAGCCCCTGTCACCTCTTTTGCCATTTTTATATATTTGAAGGTTATACAGATTAAGATATGGACTATTTTGAAGGCACCGGCACTCTGTTCATTATACATAGATTTTATTCAAAAGAGAAAATGCCAGTAAACAAATACCTCAAATATGTAGTTGATCATGCATCTCAAAATGCCTGATTCATTCTGAGATTATATTTCATTTTAGGTTTATTAAAACTTAAAAAAAATTAGTTTATATATGTTCTGTATTTATAATTCTTAGTACAAATAAGAGATATGAATAGACAGGTATTTACATTCTTACATTTGTACTAATTTCCCAACTTCATTAACTGACTAAATCTCTATTTTAAACCATTCTAGAATAAACCAATATTGTTCCCATTATAGTAAATTTTACCTTTCATTTTGGCTTTAATTCTAAGTTTCCTTTAGGACTTTGCCTTTTTATTTCTTTTAAAAATATATTATAAGTTTATTTGCATTACATCCTGAGTGTAATGATTGTAATTCCCTCACACTTATCTTCCTATTCCCACCATCCCTCCAGTTTCTACCCTATTCCCCTCCCCTTGACCTCTGACAGGTAAAGTCTTCCTCTCCCACCATCTGACTACAGCCTATCAGGTCTCATCTGAGTAGCCTGCATCTCTGTCCTCTGTGTTCCCACAGGGCCTCTCAGCTAAGGGTGCAGTGATGAAATTGCTGGTACCAGAGTTCATATCAAAGGTAGTCCCCAGCTCTCCCCTTCTTCCCCATGTAGAGAATTAGCTGTCCATTGGATACATCTGAAGAGAAGCTCTAGGCTCTCTGCTTGGGATGTCCTTTGTTGGTATATCAATTTGTATAGGCCCCCCTGGATCTAGATCTCCCATCCTATATGGAAATCCATCAATGTAATGAACCATTAAAAAAACTGAAGGAAATGATCATTTCCTTACATGCCAAAAAAGGATTTGACAAAATCCAACACCAATTCATGTTAAGAGTCTTGGAGACATCAAGGATTCAAGGCACATACCTAAGCATAGTAAAGGCAATAGCCAACATAGAATAATTCAATAGCCATCAAACTAAAAGGAGAGAAACTTAAATCAATTCCACTGAAATCAGAGGCAAGAAAAGGTTGTCCACTTTCTCTTCATCTCTTCAATGAAGAACTTGAAGTCCTAGCTAGAGGAATAAGACAACTAAAGGAGATGAAGAGATACAAATTGGAAAGAAAGAAGACTTTGCATTTTTCTACCTTCAGTTTTTCTTGTTATTCTTTGTAATTTTCAGATTTAAACAGTTTTATCCCCGCTTTTTCTATACTGTACAATATTAAATATATGTTAATTTTCAGTTATTTGTTAATAATTTATGTTTTATACTCTCAATTCTCTTTCTTTATCAGATGATGAACAGCTTTTAAAATGCCCTTAATGAAATCTGCCTCACAGCCTTCATGTCTACATGTACTCCCTTCCCTTTCAGTGCAAACTGAATGCAGTTAACCCTCTGGGTGAGTATATCATATATATGACTTCAGAGATAAAGGACATTTTAAAAGTTCTTTTAAAATTAAAATTGGACTATGAAGATCTCACAAATTAAAAAAAAACAAATTATTCATCAAAGCTAGCCAAAACAAATATTTATACACTTCAATGAACAGTCAAAAGAAAGTCTGAAACTGTGGCATTTCACTTTGGATTTTACAATTGCAGTATCAAATATTTTATGCATTCAAATTTCAACTGCCTCCTTAAATAGTAAACCTTTCCTCATATATAGTCAAATAAAGTGTTTTGATTTCGTGTCAATTGAAAACATGCACATACATCTCACCATGTTGTCATGAACCCTTTTCTTCAATGCTGCAGAGGGCTGCATGGCAAGATAAACACTCCCTGATAAGTGGCACGATGTGCTTTAGTTTCCATTCATCGTGTATACAAGACATCATTGTTTTATGAAGGAAAAGACAGTAGAGTGTCCAAAGGACCAGGAAGTACTGGCATGTCTCCATTTTAGGTTTTATTCTCATTAAATTAAATCAAGATTTAAGATGCACACATATTTGTGCACATAGTCTATGATACTCAAGGCACTGTATTGCAGCCAAACTCATCAGAAACACAAATGTGCTGAAATCCCTTTTACCTAATTCAAATATTGGCTGAAATGATAATGTGTCATTTGTCTAGAAGAAATGTAATCATTAGATTGCAATTTGCTACAAAACAATTTGTAAGAAGGTATGTAGTAGAATATTTTATGACTCCCTAAAGCATGTCCCCTTGGTTACCTTTTGGTTTAATTTATATCAGATGATTTGGAATTTTAAAGGTTGGGTGGTAAATAAGTATGGGCTACTTGGAACATTTGGTCCTTAAAAAAGGAAATATTACCATTTGGTGGCACAGCTTGCAACAGGATAAGAGAAATAGATAGTGATTTGTTAATGCCATGTGAGATCAAGGGCAGTTAACTTTTGTCATAACTCAACCCTCATTATGATAACCATGATCCTTGTCAATGGTCAATCAGCTAGCTTGAGACTAATGCCTGTAATTACATCATGTGGAACACCAGACAATAAGATTTCTCTAAGTTTAAAAGCAAGCTGAGACTACAAAGAGAATTCAAGACTAAGCTTAAAACAAAACACAGAATAAAAACATAAATCAATACAAGTTAGGTACTAAAGTGAATAAAGTTCAGAGTGTGTTTAAAAGGTAAGAGAACCAGAAAGGAACATGATGGTAGTTGTGGCTCCTTAGGTGTTCTACTTTAGCTCCTCCTCCATGGCATGTCCCTTGAATTAGCCTCTGTCCATAACATCTTCCTTGCTAACCTCTTTAACTCTCTAGAGTCTATAGTTATAAATTATATCAAACATGGTGACTTGAAAAGGAGATCCCTATCCTCCCACAGTTCAGGAAAACAAGTACAAGATCCATTAGTCAGAGGGTTAGTGCCATTATCACCACTCAACTCATCTCTCATGAGTTGGCCTCATCATGCTTCTACTTCTCAGGCTCTGAGGGAGAACTAGCTCCATGTCTGACTCTGCAGGTTTCTGGAGAGTCACCACGGGCCTTGCATTCTCTGGCTTGGAGAGGCATCACTCCATTTTCTGCCTCTGTTTCATATCATGTTCTACCCAATGTGTCTAGATACACTATCTCGGATAAAGACTCTGCTGTTGATTTTGTGCCACCACAAATAAGGCCATATTTCCAAGTCACTTCTTAGGTTCTGAGTGGACAACACCCTGTTCAACTCACTATTCTTGAACTTTCTCCTACACTGTTGATAAAAATGGAGACACACCCCCTTTTGTGTGTGTGTATGTGCACCTATTTTAATCAAACCTCAGTTTTGTGGCATGATTCGGCCTCCCTGACCTTAGTTATAGTTAAAGGGAATGGTTTAGGCCTATTCTATAATTTAAGTATGAAGCATGGTTTGTTACAGTTATACATTTAGTTTTGTATTGTTTCTAATAAATTTTTTATGAACATTCAACCAATCCATCACCTCACCATCTTTTGATAAGAAGACCTAGTACCATTCTTTCTCATGAGTTTGAACATATTAACTTACATAGCTTCCTATTGTCTATACTGAAAATGCTACATATGCAAAACTATATCCACCTCCAGGAAGGTAGACCAAGACAACAGAAACTTAAATGAAGATGTGAACTTGGAGTGGTGTCTGTACCTTTTGAACCAGTAGCCTCACATTCTAGGAGTTATTCCTGGGTACTTGAAAGGGACTGTATTATTACTGTGCTCTTTGAATTTATCCCCTGAGATATGAACACACAGACTGTACTGAAAAGTGTTGAAACTGCAGTAGAGAAATGGAAATTCGTTCAACAAGACATGCAGAGAGAAGTTAGAAAATCTGACATGAAAATTATATTTAATTACCTGAATTATTCTGAAATTTCAACACACCTCATATGAGTAGAGTACATCCTACTCACAAATATAGTTCTATTATTTAATAACTACTACATGGATACACCAAGCCTAAATCCTGCTGATTACTACAAATCACTGAGCACCTCATCTATGTTCCACACCTGAATCCTAAAAGATGCAAAGACAGAATGAGAAAACTCAGGAAATTTGACAGTGTCCAAATTATGAAACACAGAAAAAGTTAAATACTAGGACAGTTACTGAACAACTTACACATACATAGTAAAGTTCTATATATTCCTGTTTCTATGAAGTTAAATATTAAAACATTCTTTTTTTAAAACTCTATGCTCTACTCCCATTTAACTTGTGAAAACCATATAACTGGGAAATGATGTGAGCAATGGCATCAGAAATGTGTGAGACTCATCTTAGACAGCAGGAGTCCCTGTGCAGACATATTTATGCATATCTGGTAAAAAGAATCAACATTTACAGCTTAGTCCAGCCACAGCACGAGATCACTCATCAACGAAGGTAGCACTTTAACTTAGTCTTGAGGAAAAGGTTTAATCATGATTTTGAAAATTGAGTGTTAATATTTGGAACAAACATAAATGTAAAGACACAAAAATGGATAAAATGGACATGGTAATTACTAAGCAGAAAATAGGAAAAATTGATGGTATCTAAAGAGACAAAGCTTAAAGAGGTGATTTATAAAGCCACTAAGTGTTCGATAGCTTTTGCAAATGTCTAGATATTTACATTTTCATTATAGTATTAGTAAGTTAATAGTCTACTTATATTTTATCTTTCTTTAGCTTGTACCTTTAGTTTTGAAATTTATTTTAATAACCAGATATTAAAAAATTCTTTAAAAGTGCTTCATTTCAACACACCTTAAATTTTACTTTAGGTCTTATTTAGAAGAAAATATTTTAATGAAAAATGTATTTACTGTTAATTTGTCAAGACATAAATTTTATTTAATTTCACATCATCATTTCACAGTACATGAATAATCATGTAACCTGTCCCCATGTGAAAACATCATAGGACATGCAGAGGTTCCTTAAGTTGTCCCTCACCCATAGGGACCCTGAAATCTTCCCCGTGTTCTGGTTTCTTAAATTTAAAGCAGTTAGTTTAACATGTGCTTCCACTTTGTATAGCTAGAACGTGTTGTATATGGTATATTTGTGTAGTATTTTTTATTTAATTAATTTATTCAGATTAAAACTGTATTGTTATCCAATCAACTGTATCCTCCCTTTCCTCCCTCCCTCCCGCTTTCACCCTATTTCTCTCCCCTAGGTCTAAGACTGAGGGGGACCTCCTTCCCCACTCTATGGTCCTAGGCTATCAAGTTGCCTGCTTAGTAGCCTGCTTATTCTTTCTTTCAGCGGCATCAGGCCTCCCCATCAAGGGGAGGTGGTCAAATATGGGGCACCAGAGTTCATGTCAGAGTCAGTTCCTGCTATCCACAAAACTGTGTCCCTGAGAGTCTTTTCTGCATATTTACAATATGATTTTAAATTTATAGATTTAATAGGACTTTCCTGTCTAGACAACTTAGACATATTTCTTCTTTTATTTCTGTAAAATTATTTTTAAAATTAATTCAACAATGAGTAGCCACACATTTCTGTTAGTTCTTAGGTTAACATGCCTACCACTGTGTTTTTTCATGAGCTTTGAAATTTCTCTTTTAGAGTTGCACAAGAAAAGATTTTTATAATTTCTTCTGATTTTCTTTCCACTTTAAAGGAAGAGTGACTTTGCTTAGAATTTGGTAAGGTCTTTATTCCTTCAATTTCAACCTAAATTTTTCCAGATCAGTTCCAGTATTGCATACATATACTATTGATGAGTTTTGTCTTACAAAAATGATTGTTTCATAGCAGAGCTCAGCTTATCTGATTGCTAAAATTCTCATTTTGATCTCTAAATGATTTAGGCTCAAAATAACAGTGTTGTTTACCAGGCCTGGGAACACTTTGTAAAATTAGAAATGAGCCCACAATGGGTTTTATAAACAAGTGAAATGAAAACCCAAATCCACTTTCAGTGAATTATGATTCCTTGATGCTCCTCTGATTAAACAGGAAAAAAGAGATGAGCCAACTAAATAAGAGCAATAACGTGTGCTTCAGCTCATCATGTTACTTCGGTTGTCAAGATATCAGCAGTAATGCAAGAAAAAGCACACCCAGGGCAGAGTGCACTCCATGTGCAACTGAGTTGTAGCATTGCAGAGTCAAGAGACTGAACACAAAACCCTAGGTTGAACAGCTCCTTGACCAACTGTTTGAAAACCACCCATCAATTTCCCCCATCTCCATGACTACAAATAATTATAACTCCTAGGAAGCTCTGTCAAATCATGAAAAAACACAAGGTTTGGAAAAGATCTGTTTTAATTCATCTCTGGAGATAGAAGTCTCTTATAATTGAAAGATCTAAATCAAGGGTGGACTTCTGACATATTTTTTTAATCCTAAAGGCAACTGGCTTTCTGAGGTTGACCATGAAGGGTGTGATTACTTATAAGAGTGGTGCTAACATGAGGCTGAGGTTGGCCTACTAGGGCTTGTTTGTTGGACAGAAACATTTTGAGGTAAACACTTCTCTCTAACTTTCATCCATTATTAACAGTAATTTTATTGTGAAAAAATACAAAGAATAGAAATTATGCACCACTTCTGCAGGGACTTGGATGTATGTATATATTATGTGCATTAGAATGCCTCTGTAATACTGACTTCTAAGAATGCACTATCAATCCTATATCTAAAAAGTTAATTTGATTGTGCTAGGCTTAACCTCAAACTCTAGTTTACTAGCAAATTAGCATAAAATATCAGGAAAACTTAATGGTGCTGATCCTTTTTAATTTCAAAGATAATTTCTTTGTAAAACATTTCTAATGTGGGTACTCTGGTACAAATTTTAAATATCAACTTTTCTTTTTAATAAACAAAGAATACAAGATGAAAAAGATCCATTAGACCCAAAGGCTAACAGCATTAAAAGAGAAAAACAAAGACTAAGTAAACACCTTTACATAGTCTGCTCTGTCTCCATGGATGTCTGCACACAACTCATATATCTGTTATAGTTTTTATGTACAAATTACTCCCATAATGAAGGTTTTGTCCCCAATGCAAGCAGCATTGAGAGCTTGAGATTTTAGAAAGAAATGTGATCCTGTAGTCTTCATAATTGATAGGCTCATTAGTGGTAGATGAAATTAGGATAGACTATTAGGGATGGTAGAATTTGGAAGGTGGATCCTGGGTAGAGGAAGAAGATCACTGGTGGTCTATCTTTTGAAGTTCTCCAATCTGGCACCTTTCTGTTATAGCACTATGAATCCTGATTTTCCTGAAATGAACTTTATTCTACCACACGCTTCTTGACATAATGTCCAGGCTTACATCATATCCCAAATAATAGATATCTGAATAAAATGAAATCAGATACTGTGAGCCAAAATACATATTTCACCCTTTCAGTTCAAGTTTACTAAAATATCTGTCAAGTGGTAAAGAACTGATATATGCTATGCCCAAAACCACAGTCTTTTTCATGTCCAATAAATTCATCTTTAATGTTTTCCATTGCAAAAGGAGTTACCACTTAGCACTGACTAAATGAAACACTGCATTATTTAATGTTAATTTTCTTGTTACCTTACCAATAAAGGAACTACTAGCCAACTTACTACTGAAGAAATGCCCAGATTTATTTTTGTTCTCTCCATGTTAACAACTCTTTCCCTAGATTCAACCAAATCACTTTAGGCAGGTACATGCACCAGCTTCCTGCTATGTTCTTTGTTTCAATCATGTACACATATGGATATGGAAAATGACATTGCTTTCTTCATCTGTGGAATAATATAGTACTATTCTCAACACACTTATAATTTTCTGTGTTTGACACAAGACTCCTTTTTCAGCCATATTTCATACATACTGCAGAATCTTCCATGCTAAAATTTACCACATTATTATATATTCTGTGGAATTTTATTTACCCTTATGTTACATTAATAGAGTTAATTCTGAGTTCACGGGCATTGTCATTCAAGATTTTATTTCCAAGAGCAACTGAGAAGTTATTCCTGATATCTTGTCTCATATACAGTTCTAAATACTTTCTCTCTATAAATGAAACATTATTCACTTTCTAAACAAATATACCTCAGTTATTAACTGTTGACTCATTCAACATTGATTAATTTAGCATTTTACAATTTCTATATCACACTGTACTGGTCAACTAAAAGTTAGAGATTATGTCTTATTTTTATTTGTGTAAGTCTGTGGGGGCAGGTGTGTGTGTGTGTGTGTGTGTGTGTGTGTGTGTGTGTGTGCGCACATGCACATGTCTGTGTGAGTGTACATACTCAGGTGTTTATAGGGCATCTGATCCTGTGGAGATGAACTAACAGGCCATTCTGAGTCAGCAAGTTAAGTGCTCTCATCACAACCCTGGTACTTTGAAAAAGCAGGAGGTGTACTTAATCAGGGACCACATCTCAGGCTTACCCACTTAATTGTAACTTTTCTCTAACATAGTCAGTGCCACATTTGACAGTTCTCTTGAAGACATTTCTATGCTTTAATCTTGTAAATCAATTCTGTCTGGACTGTTTGGTAATTTCAATTTGCAATATTCTTTCACAGAGACAGGTGTCTAACCAATATTACATATGATCCCCAAAACAAACAATCAGAACTTCAATTATATGTTTCATCCTTTTGTATTTTATATCTGTTTTTCATTTCTTATGAATTTGGTATATTTTAGTTGTAAGTTGCCACAAAGATTAGTGTATCTTTCCCTGATATTCCAAGATTTTTAAAAACAGATTTTTAAAACAGACTGATTCTCATACAATTTTATACATTTATCTTAATCAGAGACAAGACAGAACACAAAGATATACATTTGAACATAATGACCAGCTCTTTTCTTTAACTAACATGTTATACTTTGTAGAAAAGGCTAATCATTTTAATAACATGATGCTCCTAGGCCCAACCTCTTTCTTCACTACAATAAAGATATAACAAGTAAAAACACTTTGATTTGTGAATGAAGTAGAACAAACTAAGTCATTTTCGAGATTCAATGTAACTAGAGATGAACTGTATGTGTCTACATGTACCCCAGAGCATTAGAGCGACCTCATTCTACAAGGAGGTAGAATAAATGCCTGAAGACTGCCACAGTTTCCTCTTTCCAGGGTGGGTTTTTATTCACTATTTATTACCTCTTTCATTGACTTTAAATTGTTTATCACAGATGTTTTATTACATCTAGGGAAAACTAAGGGATCTTTGTTATAGTACATCAAAATTAATTCCTATATATCGTATCTCAACCATCTATGCTCATAAGAAAGGTAGATTGATGACAAATTATTATGTAATGAACTATGGAAAATTAAGTGTCCATGGTTGTTGAAGAAATATTAAACATTACTGATTATTCAAATTTTATGCCTTATGGCTGTGTTTCTATGATATTCAATTAATGAAATAACATAAAATCTTATTAACATGTTACTCATTGTCTACATTGCCTAGATAGCTGTAGATCTTCTAAATAACTTTCAATGGTTGGTCTTGGCTAACTCTGAATAAGTAATAATCAATTTCCAGATAATAGATTCTTAGAAACCAACAAATATAGGGTAAGGTTAGATGTTGAAAAATTATTCCAGCAAGGCCAAATTGGGATAATTATTAAATCTGGTATGTTACTGTATGGGCTAAAATGAACTGTCACACATGGCTCATTTTATGCACAATATATAGTTGAGTATGTACAAACTGAAATATGGGATTTCCAGTGTTTAAAGTATTTTCCATCAGAGGTTTTGCTTAAAATTCTTAACAGCACCTAGCCTAGAAAAAAAAAATCCTGCTCTGCAGATCTGGACTAGGTTCTTGCTTTCTATTCTCTGTTGGCGAGTCTAACGTACTCAACCAGTCCCTACGTATTTTTAGACTATGAGTATAGGAAGATTACAGACATGTGAGTAAAAACGGAATAACTATGGGATTGTAGGCACAAATCATCTTTCTTTAAGAGTTAATAGAAATGGAGTATCAGGGAATTCATAAGTGTACTGAAAGCCAACTTTATATTGCCATATTATGATTTCTAGATGTCTTCTTTGCTCCAATACTTTTCTTTTGTCTAGAAGGAGTACATTTTATCAAGCAAGCCTACATTCTATTGGATATTACTTAGAATTCTCAAATGTATTGTCCATATTTATGTATTCTCACAATGCCTTATGTGTATTGCTGAATTCTTAAAATCTTGATGCCTGTACTGTATGAGCATTATGTGTTGTGGGCTGGGAAAGTGGCTCTGAGGTTAATAGCACCGGATATTCTTCCAAAACTTTATTTCAATTATCAACACTGACATGGTGGCTCACAATCATCTATAATTGTAGACCCATAGGATCAGGTGCCCACATCTTGTATGCCAACATAAATGAGGGCAAAAGATCCATAAGAAGACTTTCAAGATGGCTGCAGAAAGGGTGCACCATATTTGAGTGATAAAAGGTGAGAGACTATTTATCTGGTGAGTAACTTGCCAACATAGGTGAAATCCACTCATGATTCTAGACCCTTGGCTATATCTTAGTTCCAAAAGTTGCATTTGCCTGGCTGGCACCTCCAACCTACTGGGAGGCTACAGCCTGCCCAGGGCTCCCCACCTGTGCCCATTCAGTACCTCTAGCCTGCCTTGCATTTCCAGCTCATGCCCACGCAGCACCTTCCTACTGCCTGGTACTTTCAGCCCCACTGCCCTTGAAGCACCTCCTGCACACTAGAGTGGTTCCACAGTTCCAGGGGGACTCATCTCCAGTAATCAAACCTTAGATTCCTCCCACTTTCCCTAGGGCTATGCACTAACCTTGAATCTACAGTTGGTCTCACTAGTGCCCCAGGGGAGAGTGACCAAATAATAGGAGCATACATGCTCCCAGGGTCCAGGATGGAAGATCTCAGCCAAATCTGACTTCCAAGAGCACAGTGTCTGCTGGGCTAGAATCCACTGCTCCATAATGGCCCTTTTCATGTTCCTCCGATCTTTCCCTTCACCCTGAAGAGGACACAGGATTCTAGAGATATGCATTTCCAGACTTCAGCACAGATCTGCTAGTTGTCTGAAAGAGACCAGCAGAACATCACTTGAGCATAAAGGCCTGAGAAAACCAGCAGGATCTGGGAACAAACAGCCAACTCCAGAAAAAAAAAATGGGTAAAGGCCAGCATAAGGACAATCAACAAAAACCATGGCAATATGGCTACACCAGAAGCTCCTCCCCACAAAACCATTGGATATTCCAGTGGAGAATAAACAAAGTAAAGTGGCCACAAATAATTGCTTATGAAGATGTTTGAGGCACTTAAAGAGGAAACAAATCCCTCAAAGAAATATAGGAAAATACAATTTAAAAAGTAGAGGCTTTTAAAGAGGAAACAAAATCTCTCAAAGTAATAAAAAATACACAATTAAAGAAATAGGGCCTTTAAAGCAGAAACAAAATATTTCAAAGAAATACACCAAAATACAACCAAACAAATAGAGGCCATTGAAGATGTATAGGAAAGTACAATCAAACAAGTGATAGAAATGAATAAAATGTGTCAAGGCCTGAAAATGGAAATAGACTCAATAAAGAAAATACAAACTAAGAAAATCCCGGAGATGGAAAGCCTAAAAATGAGAACATGAATCACAGAGGTAAACATCACCAACAGAACACAAGACATGATGAAGAGAGTCTCAGGCACAGAAGACACAATAGAAGAATTCAACACAATGATCAAAGAAAGCATAAAAATGAAAAATTTCCTGACACAAAACGTCCAAGAAATAAAGCGTATCATGAAAAGACAAAATGTAAGAATAATTGTAATAGAAGGAAAAAGAAGACTCCAGGCTCCAAGGCCCAGAAATTATCTTCAAGGAAATCATAGAAGAAAATTTTCCCAACCAGAAGAAGGAGACACATTTAAACACACAGAAGGCCTACACAATGCCAAATAGACTAGATGAGAAAAGAAACTATGTCTATCACATAATAATCAACACACTAAATCTATAGAACAAAGAAAAATATTAAAAGTGGCAAGAGAAAAAGGCCAACTAATTTATAAAGGTAGATCTGCTAGAATCACACCTGACTTCTCACCAGACACTATGAAGGCCTGAAAGGACTTGACCGATATCATGCAGACAATAAGAGACCACAGATGCTAGACCAGACTACTATACCAAGCAAAGCTTTCAGTTACCATAGAGAGAGAAAACAAGATATTCTAACACAAAACCAAATTCAAACAATATCTAAGAAATAAAAACACCAACACTGCAGTAGTTACTAGAAGGAAAACTCCATCTCAAGGAGATCACAGGATATAGATAACTTCACAACAGGAAAAACCAAAAGAAGGTAAGCACACAAACACACTATCAGCACCAACACCACAATAAATGGAACTAAGAATCTTTGGTCAATAATATCTACCAACATCAGTGGACTCAACTCTCCAATAAAAAGATACATGCTAACAGAATGGGTGTTTAAACAGGATCCAACATTCTGCTGTGAACTAGAAATGCACTTTAGCAACAAAGAATAAAGGGCTGGAAAAAAGCTTTTCAAACAAACAGACACAAGAAAAAAGCTTGCATTGCCATTGCAATATCTAATAAAATAGATGTTCAATCAAAATTAATCAGAAGAGATAGGGAAACACACTTTATTCTTATCAAAGGAAAATTCCACTATGAAGACATCTCAATTCTGAATATCTATTCTCCAAATGCAAAGGCACCCCCATTTGTAAATGAAACACTATTAATACTTAAATCACACATAGATCCCCATACATTAATAGTGGGAGACTTCAACACCCCCTTCTCAGAGCTCCTTTGAACAGAGACTAAATAGAGAAATAATGAAACTAACAGAGGTCATGAATCAAATGGAGCCAAGCAATGTTTACATAACTTTTCACCCAACCCTAAAAAAAATACACTTTCTTCTCAGCACCACACAGAACCGTTGCCAAAACTGACTATATAATTGGTTATAAAGCAAACCTCAACTGATAAAGACAATTGAATTAACCCATTCTTATTTATCAGATTACCATGGATTAAAACTAGAATGACAGAAATAACAAAAAACATACACACACAAGGAAACTGAACTACTACCTGCTTAATGACCTCTGGGTATAAAAAGAAATAAAGAAAGTAATTAAAGACTTCCTAAAATTCAGTGAAAATGAAGGCACAGTTTACTCAAATTTATTGGACACAATGCAGTGCTAAGGGGAAAATTCATAGTAATAAGTATGTTCATAAAGAAATTAGAGAGACCCCATACTAGAAGCTTAACAGCCTGGCAGATAGCTTTAGAAAAAAAGAAGCAAATACACTCAAGAGAAGTAGGAAGGAAATAGTTAAACTCAGGCCTGAAATCAATAAATTAGAAACAGAACAATCCAAACAATCAATGAAAGCAAGAGATGGATCTTTGAGGAAATCAACAAGATTGGCAAACTAAAGTAACTAAAAGGCAGATGAAGAATACCTAAATTAACAAAATCAGAAATGATAAGGTGTTATAACAATTGACACTGAGAAAATCCAAAGAATCATTAGATCTTACTTCAAAAGCATGCATTCCACAAAATTATAAAATCTAAAGGAAATGGAAAATTTCTTGATAGAGTTCACCTACCAAAGTTAAACCAAGATTAGATAAATAGCTTAAACTATCCTATAACCCATAAAGAAATGGAAGCAGTCATAAAAGTCTCCCAGCCAAAAAAAGCCCACGGCCAGATGGTTTTAGCACAGAATTCTACCAGACTTTCAATGAAGACATAGTCCCAATATTCATCATACTACTCCACAAAATAGAAATGGAAGGATCATTATCTAACTCATTCTATGAAGACACAGTCACCCTGATACCTAAACCATGAAACAACACAACAAAGAAAGAAAATTTCAAATTTTACTCATGAATATTGATGCAAATATAATCAATAAAATACTTGCAATCAAAATCCAAGAACACATCAAATTCATCATCTACCATGATCAAGCAGGTTTCACCCCAGGAGTACAGGGATGGGTCAACATATAAAAATCCATCAATTTAATCTACCATATTAAAAAAAACTAAAAGAAAAAATCAAATTATCATGTCATTAGACATAAAACACCTTTACCAATATCCAAAACCCCTTCATGATAAAAGTCTTGAAGAGATCATGGCTATAAGATACATACCTCAACATAATAAAGGCAATATACAGCAAGTCAATAGCCAACATCAAATTACATGGAGAGTGGCTCAAAGCAACCCAACTAAAATTATGGAGAAGACAAAGGTGCCCACTCTCTCCATATCTCTTAAACATAGTACTAGAAGCTTTAGCTAGAGCTGTAAGACAGCTAAGTACATCAATGGTATCCAAATCAGAAAGAAGTTAAACTATTGCTATTCACAGATGATGTGACAGTAGACATAGGCAATCCCAAAAATTCCAACAGTGCTGATAAACACCTTCAGTAAAGTGACTGGATAGAAGACTAATTTAAAAAATGAATACCCTTCCTGTATGCAAATGTCAATTCGCTGAGAAAGAAATTAGGTAAGCCACACCCTTTACAATAGCCACAAATAAAGTATCTTGGTGTAACTTTAACCCAGTGAGTCAAAGATCAAGTAACAAGGAGAATCCAAGGGGGGATGCTTAAATCTCACTCAGAAGGAGAGATAGAATTGACCGAACATCAAGTCTCTGAAGAAAGAAACTGAAGATGGAAAGATCTCCCATGTTCATGGATTGGTAGGATTAACATAGTAAGAATGGTCATTTTGCCAAAAATGAATCTACATATTCAAGAAATACCCCTTCAAAATACCAAAACAATTCTTTATAGACCTTGACAGAAAAAATTTAAACTTCTTATGGAAAAACAACAACAACAACAACAACAACAACAACAACAACAACAACAACAACAACAACCCCAGAATAGCTAAGACAATCCTATAGAATAACAGAACTTCTGGAGGTATCTCTATCCCTGACTTCAAGATATACTACATAGCAAAGGTAATAAAAACTGCATGGTACTGGCATGGAAATAGACTAGTCGATCAATAAAATCTAATCAAAGACCCAGAAATAAACTCACATATCTATGGACACCTGATTTTTGACAAAGGAGCCAAAATGTTATAAGGGAAAAAAGACAGCATCTTCAAGAAATGGTGCTGGTCTAACTCGATGTATTTATGTAGAAAACTGCAAATAGAGCCATATTTATCACCCTGCAAAAAATTAAAATCCAAGTGAATCAAGGAACTCAACATAAAACCTAATACACTAAATCTACTAAAGGAGAAAGTGGGGAAGGGACTTGAACTAACTGGCACCTGAGACAACTTCCAGAACAAAAAAACAACTGCTTAGGCCCTAAGATAAATATTAAATGGGATCCCATGAAACTGAAACACTTCTGTAAGGCAAAGGACACTGTAAATAGAACAAAACAGCAGTCTACAGATTTGAAAAATATCTTCACCAATCCTACTACGACAAAGTGTCAATATCCAATATCTATAAAGAACTCAAAAAATTAAACACAAACTACACAAATACCTCAATTAAAAAATGAGGCTCAGAGCTAAAGAGATAATTCTCAACAGAAGAATATCAAATGACCTAGAAGAGCTTAAAGAAATGCTCTCCATCCTTAGCCATTAGAGAAATGCAAATCAAAACGACTGTTATTCCATCTTACACCTGTCAGAATGGCTAAGATAAAAAAAAGTAAGTGATGGCACATGTTGGCAAAAATGTGGAGAAAGGACAACACTCCTCCATAGCTGGTTGGTGGGAGTGAAAACTTGTGCAACTACTTTGGAAATAAATCTGGCACTTACTTAGAAAATCAGGAATAGCTCTACCTCAAGATCCAGCCATACCACTCCTGGATATATACCCCAAAGATGTCCCACAATAAAAGACAGTTGCTCAACTACGTTCACAGCAGCTTTATTTGTAATAACCAAAATCTGGAAACAACCTAGACGCCCTCAACTGAAGAATGGATGAAGAAACTGTTGTACATTTACAGAATAGAAAACAAAGAAATCATGAAATTCTCTGACAAATGGATGGAAATAGAAAATATTTTCCTGAGTGAGGTAACCCAGTCCTAGAAATGTGCACATGGTACATACACATTTAGTAGAGGATTTTAGCCATATAGTACAGGATTAACATACTGTATTACAGAGACCCAAATAAGATAATTAAAAAGAGGGACCCAAGGGGGGATGCTTAAATCTTACTCAGAAAGAGAAATAGAATTGACAGAGGTAGCGGTTGAGGAGAGAGAGAGAGTAAGGTAAGAGAGGGAACACAGAGCAATCTCAGGGTAGAGATCTGACTTTGGAAGAGCCAGGGTGGGAGGGCAGAAGGCCAATAGAGCAAAGAGGAACTGTGGTCAGGAGCATCTTTGTGGCAAACTGGAGACCTAAGTCAGGTTAGGATCCTGGAATGATATGAGAGGAACTCTAGCAGAGGCTTCAACCAGCAGGGACCATAGAAACTGAAGAGGGCTTGCTCCAACTAGACAAGATTCCTAGTATATGGAGGAAAACACCAAACCACCACAAAAACATTGACTCAAATTTACCCTCCTTACAAGATGAGCAGGCATAAAGAAGGTGCTGTCTCTGACATGGACTCTTTTGCCAGCTTTTTATCACTTCCCTCTGGCAGGATTGCCTTGCCAGGCCACAGGGAAAGAGGACTCAATCAATCTTGATATCACTTAATTAGCTGGGGTGGATCAGAAGGAAGGGGGAGGCTCTTCTTTTCTGAGGAATAAGGGAGGGGGCCTTGCAGAGAGGGACAGATGGGTAGAGAGTAAGACTGAGAGGACAGGAGGTATCAGGCTACAAGCAGGATGTAAAATAAATAAACAAATAAAATAATATCCATATGTGAATACTAATGAACACATATAAATTTTAAAATATATACAATATTAAAATGAGTAAAATATTTAAGTTTTAAAAGATTTTGAACAATTTTTTGTTTACAGAAAAATATTAAGATACCAAAGAAACTATTATATATGCACATATATAATAAATATTAACATCTTATATTCAAATGTCATATTTATTACAGTTAATGGTTCTGTTATTACACTATTATTAATTAAGTTGCTATGGTGTTTTGTTTTTTTTTTCTTTTTTATTAATTTATTCTTGTTACATCTCAATGGTTATCCCATCCCTTGTATCCTCCCATTCCTCACTCCCTCCCATTTTCCCCTTATTCCCCTCCCCTATGACAATTCCTGAGGGGGATTACCTCCCCCTGTATATGCTCATAGGGTATCAAGTATCTTCTTGGTAACCTGCTGTCCTTCCTCTGAGTGCCACCAGGTCTTCCCCTCCAGGGGACATGGTCAAAGGTGAGGCACTAGAGTATGTGAGAAAAAATGCAACTGGACCCATATTTGTCACCTTGTACAAAACTCAAATCCAAGTGGATTAAAGACCTCAACATAAAACCAGAGACACTAAGTCACTTAGAAGAAAAAGTGGGGAAGAGCCTGGAACATATTGGAATAAGAGACAACTTCCTGAACAGAACACCAACAGCCCAGGCATTAATGTCAACAATTAATAAATGGGACCTCATGAGGCTGAGAAGCTTCTGTAAGGCAGGAGACACTGTCAAGAGAACAAGGCCACAGTCTATAGACTGGGAAAAGATCTTCACCAACCCTACATCTGACAAAGGTCTAATATCCAAAATATATAAAGAACTCAAGAAATTAAACACCACCAAACCAAATAACCCAATTGAGAAATGGGGCTTGGAACTAAAAAGTCATTTTAAAAAAATTCAACAAAATTTCATAGCAAAAACCCTAAAGAAACTAGCAATTGAAATTATCTCTAGACAATAAAGCCTATGTAGCTCTAACCAACATAGCCTTTATATTCAATATGAAGCATTTCTTTTAAAGCAACAAAAAGATGTCCACTATCTTCACTATTATTCAATATGGTGCCTAAAATCTTAGATAGCATTATAGACAAGAGACAGATTTAAAACAGATAAAAATGTAAAGTAGGAATTTAAACGATCTTTCCTTTAATGACAGCAATCTAGCCTTTAACAATAGAGAAACAGGACAGATGAAAAAGGAAGTCAGAGAGAAGGTGGCAGGATGCACAGGACTTGCATAGGTCAAAACCATATGGGGTTCCAATGCTGAGAGGGACACAAGCAAATAAGCTACACTCCTGGGAGGAGGGGCTGACCAACACAAAACAAACTCAGTGGTATTTTTGCATGGTTTTGTTGTTGTTGTTGTCTATTTTATTTTTTGTTTGTTTGTTTTTTGTCCCATACTGTTTTGTCTGGGGATATGATGATGATAATGATTGACCTTATAGGTCTTTTGCTTGTATATTATGGTTTTTGGGTTTGTATTTTTATGGGATTTATTGTGTATGAATTTGCATGTCTTTGCATCTGGATGTGGTTTTTTTTTTGTGATTTTCTTTGATTCTTTCGTATGCTTGTTCTTTCCTATTCTGTGTTCTCTGTTTGTATTTTTCCTTATTGTATCATTATTTTTATATGCTTGCTTGTTCTCTAATGGGAAAGGGAAATAAAGGATGTGGATATGGGTGGGTGAAGAGAGGGGGAGGATCTGAGAGGAGCTGGAAGAATATAGACATCATACTCAGAATTTATAGTATGAAAAACAATCTATTCTCAATAAAAAGTCTCTACTAGAAAACTTTTGTGTCTTACAAATACTTTCAGTTGAATTGTAGAAAAACAATGCAGAAGTAAGTAGCTTGTAGATTTTAGAATGGATCCTACTACAGAGACACTTGCACATCCATGTTCTTTGCTGCTCTTCTCGCAATAGCAAGAGAATGCAATTAAATTAGCTCACGTGTTCATGAGAAAATTAACAAATAATGAAAATTTGAGATACATATACACAACGGATATTATCCAGCCTTCATTAAAAATAAAGTTTTGAAATGTGAAGGACAAATAAATATTGCATATTTCCTCTCACATGTAGATCCTAGCATTTGTCTACATATGTTTCTAAATATTTGTAGTTGAGAGGAAGAAAGTGTAGATATAAAGCAGGAAACTGGAAAGGGACCCTTAAGATGAGGAAATAGTCTTTACAGGAATGAACTGGAGTGGGGACAAAAGGACAAGTAATGTATGAAAGTGGAAAGAGGAATTATGGAGGCTGCAGTGTAGATAGAGCAGATGAAGGAGGGAGGGGAGACAGGGACAGACAAAGAGGAGAAACTGCATCTAAACTAAATGGACAAAGAATTTATCCAGGTCATTTCTTGCTCAATACTGCATTGAGCACTTATCCTATATTAGATATATTTACAGTGTACAACATACTTTAAAATAGAAGAATAAATTAAAAGGAAATTTTTGAAAAATCAGGAAATTTTACCTATACCCAGTACAACAAATTTACTGGAAAGGATTTTAGGAAAATAATCATTTTAATATCTTTAAATATAGTAAAGCGTTTAGGGACCAACATGAGCAAGGAAGTGAAAAGATCTTTACAAAGAAAACTATAAGACACCAGTAAAGGAATTATCTGAAGGAAATCATCAATGATATACAGGATTTCCATGCTTCAGAATTGGCAGAATCAGTACTGGAAACTCATACAGAGTCAGTGAAATCCCCATCAAATTTCCAATGACATTCTTCACAGGATCAGACAATAAATCCTACAATTAGTATGGAAGCATAAAACACCACTTATGTGTACACACCACTGACAGCCAGAGAAATCCTAAGCAGAAAACACAGATGGAAGAATCATATCACCTGAACTTAAACTACTTTGGAACTATAGCGACAAAGACAGCACCATCCTGAGTCTCACAGGTTTATTCATAAACATATATAGACACTGGGTCTAACTTTATTTTTCCTAAGAGAAAAGCAAAAGGGCATTTATTGAAAAATACGCATACAGAATAGTGCTATAACAGTGACATTTTAAAATATTTGAACAGAGTCAATATTTTAATAAAGAAAATATTAAACCTGAAATATAACAGAAATGTAATTCACACGTATATAGAAATGTGTGTATATGTGTGTGAATATGCTTTTGTGCATGTATGTACATGAATAATTCAGATATACATATGTGTATGCATACAAGAAAAGGAGTGTGCAACATGTATTGTGTATACATATTCCCATGAATATAGGTTGTATGTATATATGTACTTGCATAATTGTGTGTGTTTATCAGTAGATCTAATTCAGTGCAAAATTCATTGTCTTTTATTACTTTCTGATTTTCACCTTATGATTACTTTTCACCCTAAGATAAAAGATGTAAGTGCTGTTTGAACTCACATCTGTGGTTGATGATGTGATTGATTTCCAGCATATATGATTTAAGTTCTTCTAAGTATGGTTTGGAAAAGCTTTGACTTTTTAAAAATAAAAGTGATCAATGCCTGTAGCGCTTTCCTTCATTTTTCGACCAAACAATGAGAGTATTTTTCAAGGTTGTAGCAGATTTCTCAATAAAAAGAAATAATCAAGCAAGAAAAGGCAACATGCAACTGCTAATGTGGTAAGTTCAATAGGAAGAAGCCAGGAGCAGGCACTGTGAAGCAGCCGTGTGCCTACAGCTATCCCCTGCTGAAGCTCCTGCTGTGAGTTTCAGGCTTATCTGCCAGCTTTCCACTCACCTGTAGTCATAACATCTCAAGCAGCACATTTACTGCTTGTCAAACTTCTGTCTGTAGCTTTATGATTTGAATCCATACTTAGCCACACTACTAAATTCAGGCAGTACTTTTGAGTTTAACATGGAACATTTTTGGTTCCACTTGATTGATATTTCAATGGGAATAACCCTAATTTATACTGGAAATATGGTTTAATATTCTCAAACCCCTGTGCTCTTCCAGATATGAGCACTTACAAGTAAAATTCCAATGGGTGGCATCCAGCTGACATTTGTAAACCAATTTATCTATCTCTTTGCTATAAATCTAAACATTTGTTATAACTGAATGGAAAACTACTAAAGCATACTTTAGTATACAAGCATACTTCTAAAGAAATCACTCGAGCTAGGCATGCTAGTGCATGCCATATGATCCACACTGGATATTGTAAGAATCATGAGTTCAGGCCATTTTACCTACACAGCATGACTTTGTCTCAAAAGGAAAACAAAAAATCTCAACTCCTAGTCTCCCAACACACCCTGGGGCTGTTGTACTCTTAACAGTCATAAATAGTTTCTACATATTTACGTACAAAACGGAGCACTAAATATCCTTAGAAAATTTTACCTGGCAGGTTACAGAATAGTTCAGGAAGTTTACTGACTATATTAATAAGAAAAACTTAAAGTCTTGATAAGGAAAATAAGACTGAATCTAAGACTCTCTTGGATTTCCTTCATTGCATGGAGATGCGCTGGCCAAATATACACAAGAAAGCATATATAAATATTAATACTGGAGATATAACTGAGAGATTTAGGACATGGTGGTTTCTCAGTCCTTGAAGCAGGTATCTGTGCACACAGAATAGGTCCACAGTAGCTGACTTTTATTGGAGTGGCTTGAAAATATGCTGGTTGTTCAAGGTGGGAATCCTCAGCAGTCTCAACTGAAAACCTGGGAAGCTCCTGGAGAGCCAATTGTCCTTAGTCTATGTGGGTGCCTGGAAACCTTGGTTGTGATGTCAGATAATCTAACTCGATAGTAAGAGGAAAGGCCAGGCCAGCAAAAGGTGGTGTGGTTTTTCTTATGTTGTGGTGGTTTTTGTTTTGTTTTGTTTTTTTTTGTTGTTGTTTTTTGTTTTTTGTTTTTTGTTTTTTTTTATTCACCAGAAGATGCTACCCACAGCCTGGTGAATCTTTCTGCATCAATTACAACAGCCAGGACAATTTTTCAGGTGAGGCTTCCTATTAGGTGATCCTAATTTATGGCCACTTGATATTGAAACTTAACCATGATAGTTGTATTTTTTTCTGTTATAAGAGATAAATTCAGTAGAATCCTCCGCAGGCTTCCCTGGTTTCTGTTTAACCAGATCTTCTTTATTGTAACCCTTCCATGTGCCACGCTCAACCGGGAAAGCCAAGGGGTATGAAAAATTTCCAGTTACTTGCCTGTATTGTTCCCTCCTTATTATGAGATGAAATTAAAAAGGCATCAAATGTAAATTTTCTCTTCTACATTTTTGTTTTTACTTTCTGGTAAAGTTTACAGAAAGCTGAGCCAGAAATAATATTAAATCACTTAAGTTCTTAAAAAAAAAAAACCCAAAAAACCAAAAACTTAAATTCTACATTCAAATCCTGTATATTATCAATTATATTTATTGGAAGGGAGACGCTCATGAGATTTAGGGTAGTTCAGAGTGTAACAGCACATGGTTCCATAATACATTGTATTAAAAGTCACCATGACTTCCACAAGAAACCATTATTATAATCTTCCCCCAGAAGGTACAAATTACTGAGAGTAAATGTAGTTTTATCCCCCATTTGAGAAACACTGAAACATCACTGTTTGCAGTTTAAAAATTATTATTAGTTGAAACTATCTCAACAAATGTCTTCAAAGATTGGGCTCCGGTAAAGACAATAATTCACATTCCATTATGAAGCTCCAATGTAATTCATTTGCCACCTAACATATGTCATTGACAAACAAAGACCTAATCCTTCAGTTGATTGATAAGACAGTAACAACCAAAAGAGTATGAATAAAGAACAAAAAGTCTCTGTTTTCTTGCCTTACTGTAGGTTTATTTTATGTGTATGTGCATTTTAAAACATGTGCATATGAGCAAAGTATATGTGCCTGGTGTCCTTGGAGGTGAGATGAGGATACCAGACTCCAGGGGCTGGAACTACAGATGGTTTTGAGCCATGATGCAGGTGCTGAGCATTTAATCTGGGTCCTCTGCAAGACCAGCAATGCTCTTAGTCACTGATTTATATTCCCTGATTCTGTTTGCTTTGCTTTTTGAATTATTTAGATTCCTGATCTTTCATAGAATATGGAATTATTTTTAAATTTAGATAGTTACTTTTTTCAGAATTACAGTCATAGGGGAGGGGAATAAGGGGAAAATGGGAGGGAGGGAAGAATGGGAGGATACAGGGGATGGGATAACCATTGAGATGTAACAAGAATAAATTAATAAAGGAGAAAAAATACAATAATACATACAGTAATATGTTTGTGTTTAGAAAGTTTTCTGAGTGAATGAATATATTTTCCATTCTCTTGGCTGTATGTGTAGGAATGGAGTGTTTAGATCATGTGGTAATCCTTTTACAGTACTGACTGACCACAAGATGCCTTCTTGTTTTTGGTAATACTGGCCACAAAATAATCTTTAATTCCACTGTGAAAAAGTTATGCAGGCATTTGGAGAATTAATTAAAGATTTTAGTATGGCTTAAAGTCATATCTCAGTTATGTACTTTACTTTGACTACAATTCATATTTATATCAATGATAAAAAGTCAGAAGCAAAACGTATGTATTTAACTTAGACCTTATTATTCACAACAACAACAACAACAACATATTATTATTATTATTATTATTATTATTATTATTATTATTATTATTATTATTTAAGAAATAAAAATTATTTAGTATTAATTTTTTACAGAAGAACATCCAGTAATCTTGCAGAATGACTTAGTGAACAGGAAGGCTCTGCAAACCAGGACAATATGCTTTGGAGTTCCATGCATTCCTTGAACAGTATAGCTAATTTCTAAGTTAATAAATAGGTCCCTATTTATCCTTCTAGTTTTCCCATGGAATATTTTGGGTGTTCTAATAAGTGTTTCTCTTATTTGAGATGCATCAGGAATTATTTAAGTAGGCTTAAGAAATACAATCAAAGTGAAACTATCTAGAATTAATCATTTCACATCTAAATCTTATTTTCTCTCTAAATAAGACCAATAATAACTTGTAACAAACTTCCATTGATAATAGTCCAAGGGAGAAACCAAAATGCTACCTAAACCCCTTAAGGGAAATGGGGCATAGTTTTTTTAAGATATCTTCTGGCTGATTTGGGATGAATAATAGCTTTGTAAGGGCCAAAATAAAATTGTGGAAATAGTTAAAGAACCTAGTAATAGCATTTGTGGTCCAGTTTTTAAATGTGGAGAAATTCTAGGTTTAATTGGAGTCCTGTGTGTGACAGTCTGAAATGCTAGGCCAATTGGGATTGGAAGCGTTCTTTGAAAGTGAATTTTGTGCATTTTGTTATTCATTTTAGAGATTACATTCTATATAATTTCAATCACTGGAACATTTATTAAAAATTATGTTTGATGTATATTTTCAAATGCATACTTTGTTATAGTACTGCTTTATTAGAGAGTTCATGGTAATAGGATGATGTTATTTAAATCATCCATGTTATTGTTAATTTTTCAGCTACAGTAATTGTTAAAGAAAGGAGCAGTACAAATTTTAGCAATGCTTATGAACTGAGTTTTCTTAGGGATTCTCATTTTTAACTATCTGATTTTAGCTCTGGTATCACATAATAAAAAGGATAATACAGAGCCTAATCTCACAAATAATTCATTCCATAAAATGAATGCACAAATTTTGTAAGTGAAGATCTAACTCAAGTAGGGACAAAATCTTAAGGAGAAAATTATATTGGTGCTAAATACTGAAAGGTTTTTTGTTTTGTTTGTTTGTTGTGTTTTGTTTTGTTTTGTTGTTGTTGTTAGTTTTTTTTTTTGAGATAGAGCTTTTCTTTGTAGCCTTGGTTGTTCTGGACTTGCTTTGGAGCTCAGGACGGTCTCAAATTCACAAGGGTCCAACTGCTTCTGCCTCCCTGAGTGTTAGTATTACAGACATGTGCCACCGTGCCTTTATGAAAGATAAACTCTTTATAGGTAGACTACAGGTTCTGGTCACTTTTGGCAGACATAAATCCTGGAGTTCTAAACAATGTTGAAAGTGTGGCGTTGATGAGAATTTATATAATGTTAAGGAGTTGACTCACTTAGTTAATGTAATAATACAGTATCACTGTGTTTAAGGGCAAATAATATGACATAGTTTATGTTTGATAAAACATTCTGTACAAAGCTTAGACAGAAGGTGAGAAGTTGTATAGATATTTGCACTTGACATTAGCCAAGCATGCACCTACAACATCATGGGGTGTAACCTATGATCTGCTGCCTAAGGAAGAGAAGACTAGGGCCTGGCTTACTGATGGTTCTGCATACCATGCAGCCATTACCCAGAATTGGACAGCTGCAACATTACAACCCTTTTATGACACAATCCTTAAAAACACGAGCAAAAACAAATCTTTCCAGTTGACATAACTTGGGGCAGTACACATGCATGGATTCTTTGAAAAAAGAAATGGCCAGATGTGTGATTGTGTGCTCATTGATGGGATGTAGCCAATTGATTGGCTGAATGGTCAGGGACTTGGAAGAAGCATAATTGGAAAATTGGTGAGAAATACATCTTGAAAAGAAGAATATAGAAATGTAAATAAAAAATGATTATGAGATTCCATATTACACCCATCAGAATGGCTAAGATCAAAAACTCAAGTGATAGCACATGCTGATGAAGATATGGAAGAAAGAGGGACCACTCCTGCATTGCTGGTGGGAGAGCAAACTTGTATAACTTCCTTGGAAATCAATCTGGCACTTGTGCAGGAAGTTGGGAATAATGCTACCTCAAGACTCAGTTATACCATTCCTGGGCATATACCCAAAAGATGCTCCACCATACAACAAGGACTTCGGTTCATCTATGTTTATAACAGCTCTATTCATAATAGCCAGAATCTAGAAACAACTTAGATGTCCCTGAAGAATGGATAAAGAAACATTTACACAATTCAATACTACTCAGCTATTAAAAACAAGGAAACCTTGAAATTTGAAGGAAAATGGATAGAACTAGAAAAGATCATCCTGAGTAAGTTAACCCAGACCAAGAAAGACAGGATGATATATACTCACTTATAAGTGGATATTAACCCAACATAGCTGTTCTCTTAGAGACTCTACCCAATGGGGGATCTGGACAGATACTAGGACTGGCAGCTGGACTCTAGGCCACGTGCTTCAAGTTGTATGGAAGTGTTGGGGGATGAAAGGACTAGGGGGTGGCTGTCAGGAGCTCCAGAAGGAGACTATCAAGGCTGGTAGATCTGGACCCAGGGAGGCCTGCACAAACTGATGCACCAACTAAGGACATTGCAAGCAGAGAACCTAGACCCCAGTTCAGGGGGAGTGGTATATGCTCCTGACACAAACTCTGGTGCTGATGACTTGATCACTACCTTTTGGTTTAGAGGCCCTGTGGGAACACACAGGAAGATGGTGAAGGTTATCCAGATGAGACATGATTGGCTGTGGTCAGATGGTGGGAGAGGAGCACATTGCCTGTCAGAAGTCTAGGGGAGGGGAATAAAGCAGAAGAGTGAGGGAGGATTGGAACAAGATGGTAAGAGCAAGAGCATTATAGTCAGGATGTAATGCAAATAAATTATAATAAAATGAAAAAAGGAAAGATCTCTCTAAAGGGGTAAAGGGTGTAAAGATATTTGTGTCCTTTGTAAATGCTCATCAAAACATGCATTCATCTGAGGAGGAGGAGTTCAATAATCAAGTGGATAAAATGACACATTCAGTAGAGAGTAAGCCTCTTTCACCAGCATTACTGCCATGCACAATAGACCCATGAACAAAGTAGCCATGACAGTAGAGATGAGGTCATGCATGGGGTGAAAATCATGGACTTATTCTCACCAAGGTTGACCTGGATCTAGATGTTGCTGTGTGGCAGATATGACAGCAGCAAATATGAACATTGAGCCCCAGATATGGTACCATTCCTTTGTATGTCCAGCCAGCAATCTGGTGGCAGGTTGATCCTCTTTGGCTGGTTCCTTCGAGTAGATACTTATTCTTGTTATGAATTTATCTTTCCTGAATGTAATGCTCCTGCAAAAACAACTGTCTGTGGACACACAGAATGCCTTGTTCCCTGCTGTGGTATTTAACACAGTCTTTCTTCTGACCAAAGAACTCATTTTAATGCAAAGAAGTGTTGCAGTGAGCCCGCAATCATGGATTCCACTAGTCTTGTGATGTTCCCCACCATCCTGAAGCAGATGACCTAAGAGAAAGATGAAATGATCTTTCAAAGACACAATTACAGCACCAATTAGGTGGCAGCAACCTGGAGGGATGGGGCAGGATTCTTCAGAAGGTGTTCTATGCTTGGAATCAGCATCCAATATGTGGTATGCTGATAATGTTCCATGAAGTCATACAGGGCCTTTGGAGACAGGATTCTGATGTACTGATGTAGAAACTTCAAGTGCTGACCTCATTTGTTTTATAAAGGTTTGTTCAAGGTAAAAAGGAGAATAACCTGAGAAGAAGGAGGCACTGACAGGCAAACTCAGAGTTTACCCTTAAAATCTCTCAGGAGCACATCTTTCCTCCAGACTCTGGATGTGAGTGACATTTTATCTTTCAAAGAAAGTAATTTTTTTACAGTTTGAATTATGTTGCTATTGATCATTTTGACTATAGGCTTGATGAAATAACAAGATCATTTAAACCAATTATACATTTTCTTCTTGGATTTTTGTTTTCTGGTTTGTTCTACTCATGTTTTAAATCAAAACAAATAACAGCTACTGAAATGTCGGTAGTGCTGCCAAAATAGCACAGGTTATTTCATGTTACAGTTTTAAAGTTTTGTTTCCCCAAACTCACAGCCGACTTTACTCTTTCCTATTCACTATCATGCACCCATGTGTTTGCCCACACAATGCTTAAAAAACAATATACAGTGATTCCCCCTTGAAAGCCAGCTATCCACTATGGCTTTGTAGTAAATGGAATAAATTTTATTTTCAAAGATCCTAGAGGACATAAAGAGTTTTTGGGGAGACAGTTCATCAAATTTTCATAAAGGAGATGGAAATATGTCTCAGTGATTAAAGAGCTTTACCACAAGTCTGAGGACCATAATTTGGAACCACAGCACAGACATGATTAAGCCAGGTGGAAATCATGGCCTGGCTATAATTGTAGCAATCTGTTGATGTGAATAGGAGATCCTGTGGCAAACTATTCAAGAAGACTAGCTGAATCCATTAGCTCCAAGTTCAGTAAACAAAATGCAGAACAAAGGAGGAAGACACTTGATGTCAACCTCTGACTACCATATACCATGTGTACCCGGCATGTATATAACCACTCAAACAAATACACAGGCATGTTCATAACACACAAAAACATGCATGCACACACACACACATACACACACACACACACACACACACAGAGAGAGAGAGAGAGAGAGAGAGAGAGAGAGAGAGAGAGAGACTGTAAACACCTAACTTGAACTGTATACCCTACTTAGCAAGGGACAGATAACATCCTGAAATGCTGGGAGCTGTAGTTCATGTAAGATAACAAGTCACATGCTTTCACTTCATTAAACAAGGTTGGGTGCCCCCCCACTGCACAGAATGTGATTGATCACATGTTGGAGGGAAATACATAAGCAGAAAGTACCATCACCCCCAACTAGAGTACAGTGGAAAATACTATATAGACTTGTGGGTTCTATTTTTATGTGCACCTCACTGACATAATTCAGTGCCATTCTCTAGGAATACTGAGTATGAATTTGGCCACTGTCCATCTTCCTAGCCAGTATTTAGTAAAGCTTGCTTTAATTGGAAAATAGTGAATTTATTCTTTCTCTTCTTTTTTAAATGTTTAAAAGGATCTTTATAAAATATTCACTCCCACTATCTCATTCTTAGGTATGTGTTTGTTTTAACTTATCTCTCCTTTACTCACCTGTGTCTATTCTGTTGCTAAGAACATCCATTAAATTCTGAGATTTAGTATCCCCTCATCAGTTTCAGATTATTTATTTGAATCAATAGTTTGTGGTCTTATGTGTGTTTGTTAATTTTTGTAAATAAACTTTATTATACCATATATTCTGTATATATAGACAATTTATTATGTCTACAAACCTCTAGTGTAATTTAAGGCTATGAGTGACTCCTTCACCCTCCAGGCCCCCATTAGGGCAACAAACACAACTTGATATCAAGGCAGAAAATTAATTCTGAGTTGCCTTCCAGTCTACAAGCACTATGACTTCTTTAATAACAGCTCACTGGGTGCATCATTGAAAGTCCAAGGCTAATCAGGTCATTCCTTTAAGGACTGCTAATTAGGGGACTTAATACATTCATAAACTCTAATGTTTTATTATTACTAATTAACTATAAAAATGTGATCTTATGATATCATGAATAGAATAATCCCTATATAAGTGACATTTTGAGACAACATATTTTTGCAGAAGAATCAGTAAAGGAACTATCTAGAGTAGCGGGCACTTACTAGCTTAGTAATTCCATAGAAGTAACCTCACAATACACATTATAATTAAATGAGTACATATTAAAGTTTCCCTTAACAGCCTACCTAAAATGTACTTGGGTTATATAACATCATCTTATAAAATAATGAGTAAAATGACAGGGAAGAAAAAAGAACCAATGCTATAAAACCTTAGTTTGCAGCTTTTGCAAGCAGGAAAGTTCCAGAGAAATATCATCTCATCTCAGCATTTCCTGGGCCTATGATCTAGAATATTAACAACAAGAGTAGCAAAATAAACACACACACATACACACACACACACACACACACACACACACACACACAGAGAGAGAGAGAGAGACAGACAGACAGACAGAGACAGACAGAGAGACACAGAGATGGACATAGAGACAGACATACAGAGAAGGCAGAAAGAGAGAAAGAGAAAGGCAGAGAGAGAGAGAGAGAGAGAGAGAGCGAGAGAGAGGGCGAGAGAGAGAGAGAGAGAGAGAGAGAGAGAGAGAGAGAGAGAGAGAGAGAGAGAGAGAGAACACCCAAGCCTCTTTGCAGAAGAAAATGGATTTCCATAGTGGAAATTTCAATAGATATTCTATAATGTACCCTGTAACCTACACCCTTGGTGAGAGATTTGATGTCTTATTGAGTCAATCATCAATGTGAATTTGAATACATAAAACAATATGCTGTTAATAATCTAGGACTTGGCAGGTCTTATGGAGATGGCTTAGTTGTTTAAAGTGGTTGCTGAGTGAAAAACTACAGTTCAGTGAGGTGAATCCATATAAGATGCTGGACCCAATGATATGTGTTTGTAATCCCAGCAAATGGAAAGCAGAGGAGGAAAGGCTAAAGGACAAGCAAGCACCAAGTCTCAGTGAAACTTGTCTTCTCGAACATTGAAGTCTAATTTGATTATTTGGTTTGGTGGTGTTTAATTTCTTTGGGGGTACAGAAATAAACAGATTCTCAACAAAGTAATATGTAATGGCTGAGAAACACTTAAGGAAATGCATCCTTAGTCATTAGGGAACTCCAAATTAAAAAGACTCTGAGATTCCATCTTAGACCCATCAGAATGACTAAGATCAAAGACTCAAGTTACAGCACATGCTGGCAAGGATGTGGAGGAAGGGGAACACTTCTCCCTCATGGTAGGGGAGCAAACTTGTATAACTACTTTGAGAATTAACCTGGCAGTTGCTCAGAAAACTGGGAATAGTACTACCTCAAGACCAACCTGGACATATACCCAAATGATGCTCCAGCATACAACAATGGCATTTGTTCAATTATGTTCATAACGACCTTGTTCGTAGTAGCCAGAATCTGGAAACAACCTCAATATCCCTCAACCAAAGATGGATAAAAAAAAACTGTGGTACAGTGATCCAAGATGATGGCACTGAACAAGTACTGTGTCTGAATGGCAGGACTGAGCCTAGGGACTGGAGTCAGAGCTACAGACCTCTGGGTGAAAGGGGTCCTGAGTGAGAGGGGTCTATACTATGTGGAAAACAAGTGGGTCTTAGGCCACCCAACTAGTCCACAGAGGAATTCCTGGTTCCCTCAGGGCAGGTGCCTAGTCCCCAGAGTCTGGATGCATACCTACCTGTGAGTTGCATCTGCCCTCTATATTTTGGACTCTGTATATTGGACTGAACTGTGGGCAGTAGAGGGCTAGCATTTGGATCTGCTGGCCCAGGGGAGAACCTAGGAAAATGGATGGATGTGACCTTGGACCACCTTGGCAGACCACAGTAGGCCCCAGGATCCAGACACATTCACCAAAGCCCAGTCAAGTGCAGGCTAGCCTGCAGTACCAGCACTTTTCACAGTGCTAAGGTGTCAGGGCCTGGAATGTTTGCAGATAGGTCCATGGGCTACAGAGCACCAGCATAAGTGTCTCCTAGCCCAGGGGATAGCCTAGAGTATGGAGTGGGGACAGATCTGACCTTAGACCACCCCGTTAATACACAGTAGGCCTCAGGGCCTAGAGGGCCACAGACATGCTCTCCATAGCCTAGCTAAACACAGGCTAACACACTGAACTGGCACTCTCTCTCTGTCTGAACCAAGGCCCCAGAGATTGAGTCTGCTGTCTCAGAGAGGAGCCCAAGGAGGATCCTAGGGTGTGGAGTGGGGGATAGATCTGAATCAGGTAACCCCACTGGTCCATGGAAGGTTCCAGAGCCCAAGCAGTTGCAGGCACATTCTCCAAATAAGCCTGCATGCTGCTCCAGCACTTTGTTTCCTGCTGAGTTATGCTGCAGTACACCAGGGTCTAAGCTTGCATGGGTGGATCTGAACTCAGGTTGTCTGGCCAAACCAGGGAGAGTTCCTGGGTCCAAGCAGACACAGGTACAAGCTCCAAAGCCTAGTCAGCCACATAGTGGAAATCAAACAGCACTTGTGCCCTGTGTTTCAAAGTGAACTGTTGGCAACAGGGTGACAGTATCTCAGTCTTAGAGCTTAGAGGATACCCCTCAGTATAGTACACTAGAGGCTTTAAACTCGGATCCCACAGCCAATCCACAGAAAGTAACCAGAAATGAACTCTGGTCACCGCCTGATCCACAGAAGGGTTACCTGATTCCCACAGGTGAGGAGTCTCAGCCTACAGCCATTCACCAATGAATTGCTCTCATCAGCCAGTGATGGACACCAGAAACTATAACCCAATGCCAGAAATAGCAAGATGGCTAAAGGCCAGCATAAAAATGCAAACAACAAAGGCCGAAATCATATGGCATCTCCAGAACCCACTTGTCCCAAAGCAATCAGCCTTGAAAACTCAAACACAATGGAAGCACAAGAAAATAACCTCAACATTTCCAGGATGGTGGCACTGATTGCACACTGCATCTGATTAGAAGGAAATACAGGATTACACAGCAACCTAAAGACCAAACTGAGAACTATAAAACACCAGTGCTTCTGATTCTCAGGTGAGAGGGATCCAAATTGTGTGGGGGCACAGGTAGGTCCTACCCCTTGGTCCCAGCTAACCCACAGAAAAATCGCTGGGAAAAGCCCACATTAGCCACCATCTTGGGAAGGACAGTGGGAAATCCCTTCATCTCTGGGGCCTAACTGCCAGCTACAGCTTAAGGGACCCTGGAAAGAAAAACTGTAGGATATACTTGCAGCTTCGGACTCTCACTAACCTTGTCCCCCCCTTCCACAGTCCCAATCTTCTGTTTGCTGGATTCTGGATAGGGAGTGAAGAGGCAGAGCTTAGTGAAGGCATAGGACACAATCCACACTAACTGCCTTCCGAGAAAAGAGTACAGGGCACCCAAGTACTTCTGAGCCCTGAGCTATCTCAGCCCCCCAGCTGCTGGCAGGCCTAGACTATCAAATAAATATACCCCTGCCAGCCCAATAGAGCCATTATGAGCAGTTTGGAGACCTTCAACATCCACAACTGACTACTAATTGGGAACAAACATAGTGGCTTGAGGAGCTGAACCCAGGCTCAATCCACAGTCCACATTAGCTGTCATCCTACTAGCAACTTCAGGTCTTGGTGTATATATGCACACCTGCCTGAAGCATAACACTCAGATGCAGCTAAGACATAAGAGAAGCCCACTGAACAAAAACCATGTTGGGCCAAATAACTCATTAACTGCAATCCTGCTAGTGGCATCTGGCCCTGATTGCACCATGCCCACCTACCCCCTATTGGCCAGATCCACCTAGGTCACAGACCAGAAATTTGTGCAGGCCACTTCTCATATTCGCTGCTGTTTCATGAGAAGCTTGGAGCTCTCTCCCTGGGCCTTACACAAACATGGAAGAGAGAACTATCTGTAATATAGTAGACTGACAGAGCCCTGCCATCTCAATAAGGACTGTAGGGAGCTGAGCAACTTTGGGCTTAGAAATATATCAGCTCAATCTTCCTCTGCCCTACCCAACTGGAATACAGTAAGGGAACCCGCCTGAGCTGAGTTGTGTGCAGGTTCTAACACCCACTGTCCAACATCCTAAGGAGGTCTCGGGGGAGCCCTAGAAAACAACCTCTGGCTTGGAGTTCTCCTTACTTGCTCTCAATCTGCCTGGCCAACCTGGGACACAATTAGCAACCTCATTGGAGGAAACCCTATGCCTGCTAACACTGGAGAAAACCAGATGACTAAAGGACAGCACAAGAAGACTAGCACAGGAAAACACACTCAAGCAGATGAAGAAACAAAGAAAAACACACCCACAGTGATCAAAGAGATGAATGAATTGAATAAATCCTATAAAGAATTATAGGAAAACTCAAACAAGAGAAAGAAATGAATAAGACTATTCAAGACCTAAAGAGGGAATTAGCATCAACAAAGAAAGCACAAGCTGAGGCAGTCTTAGAATTGGAAAACAGAGAAGAGAACAGGAACTATGAACACAAGCCACACCAACCAAATACAAGAGATGGAAGAGAGAATCTCAAGTGTGGAAGATACAATCGAAATTATTGATACACCAGTCAAAGAAAATGTTAAAGCTAAAAAGTTCCTGACACAAAACACCCATGAAATCTGGGACACTATAAAAAGGCCAAATCTAAGAATAGTAGGAATAGAATAAGGAGAAGACTACAAGCTTCAAGGCCCAGAAAACATTTTCAACAAAATTATAGAAGAAAACTTCCCCAACACCCCCCCAAAAAGACAAAAACAAAAACAAAAACAAAACTACCCATTAGCGTGCAAGAAGCCTACAGAACTCCAAATAGACTCAATAGGAAAAGAAAATTCTCCTGCCATGTAATAATCAAAACATTAAATAAACAGAACAAAGAAAGAATATTAAAAGCTGCAAGAGAAAAATGGTAAGTCACGTATAAAGCCAAACCCATCAAAATTACACCTGATTTCTCAACAGAGATTATGAAAGCTAGAAGAGCCTTGACAAAAGTCATGCAAACATTAAGAGACCACAGATGCCAACCTAGACTATTATACCCAGCAAAACTTTCAGTCACCATAGATGGTGAAAACAAGATATTCCATGACAAAACCAAGTTTAATCAGTACCTCACCACAAATCCAACCCTACAGAAAAATCTAGAAGGAAAACTCCATCCTAAGAAGGCTAACTACACCCAGGAAAACAAAGGAAATAAATAACTCCACATCCACAAATCCAAAACACAGATACACACACACTCTACCACCACCAACATCAAGACAAAAGGAACTAACAAACACTGGCCATTAATATCTCTTAAGATCAGTTGCCTCAGCTCCCCAGTAAAAAGACACAGGCTGACAGAATGGCTGTGAAAACAGGATCTATCATTCTGTTGCATACAGGAAACACGCCTCAGCAATAAAGATAGACATTACCTCAGGGTAAAGGGTTGGAAAACTCTATTCCAAACAAATGGACCTATGAAACCAGCTGGAGTAGCCATTCTAGTATCTGACAAAGTAGACTTTGAGCGAAAACAAGATGGGGAAGGTAAAAGCTGTATTAATGTTTCTTTTACAAATGTGAGTCCCCTTGCATTTGGGTCATATATACTCAGAATTGAGATGTCATCTTGGTGAATGTTTTCCCTCAATGAGTATGAAGTGTTCTTCCCCATCTCTTTTGATTATTTTTTATTGGAAGTCTATTTTATTAGATATTAGAATCTCTAGTCCTACTTGCTTTTTGTGTCTGTTTGCTTGCAGTACCTTTTTTCAGACCTTTACTCTGAGGTAATGTCTATCTTTATGGATGAGATGTGCTTCTTATATGCAGCAGAATGATGTGTCCTGTCTTTGCAACCATTCTATTAGCTTGTGTCTTTTTATTTGTGAGTTGAGTACATTGATATTGAGAGAAATCAATGACCTGTTGTAGGCATAAGGTCATTGGGTAAACTAAACTCTGATTTCGTGTCTAAGTGTTGTGTAAACTCTGCTCCCCAATTTCCACCTGATATACCAATAAAGAAGCTTATAGCTTGTATCTTGAATTGTCTTCCTTATTCCATTCAAATGTTTTTGTTTTATTAGTATTCATGCTAGCACTCATTCATATGCCCTTTAAGTTTTTTGATTATATTCATAATTGCTATTTCAGCTCATTATCTTATGTGTCTTCTAAGATTCTTTCCTCAGAAATTATCATTAAAATAGTGGTAATTTATGGAGGCAACATATTGTTTCAGTTTTTTATGTTGTGTTTTTATGTTGGGGCCTGGGCATCTGGAGTTAGGATATTCTTAACCCCTTTGATATGGCTATTTACCATCTGTACTGACTGGACATTGAGATATTATTTGATACTACATCAGCTAGGCAGATTTAACACCTTTATGTGGTGCCCTCTTGGAGCTACTAAATAATGACATGTAATTTGGGCATAACAATTGGCCCTAGCTTAACTAGAAAGAGGTTCAGCCTATGAGTACGTAGGCAAACCTTCTGTAGAGGCTCTGTTTGCAATTACTCAGATGCAGAGATAAGAGTACTAGAGATAATGGTGAATATTATCAGTGGGGTATACAAGCAACTGGTATAGGTCAACCAATGGGGTTAGAATCCCAGTTGGAAAGGGAGGGTATAGTTCCTTTGGAGTGGCCAAGTGGTGATATGGCACCTGAAAGAAGCACAAATGGCTCATGAAGATATCCTCAGGTGGCTGGACTTGAGGGCCTAGAGTGCTGAAAACTCTTAAGGGATCCATTCTGCTTTTCGCTGTGATATCAAAAGTAAATTTTGTTATATATCTTAACGGGTGAATCAATGGAAGCAATTGAACTCAGAAATAAAATCATCTCAGAAGTTCTCTACAATTGCTAAAATGGTACGTGAATACTTTGGTCAGTATTATAATATAAAGATAGATGATTAGATTCAAAGATGAAGATAAATTGAATTATTGTTCATTTGTAAAGGAAAAAAAATAAGATCTCAGAAGTACAATGTTATGTTTTAATCATGGCAATGAATTGGCTGTGCTCTGTCTCCCAAGCAAGCTTGGCATCCAAGTTACTGATATTAAAAAGTAATGGAATATTTACGATGTTTCTATATCTTTCTGGGGGCACTCTTATTAGATGAATTTAAAGTAGTTATTATAATGCCTTAGAAGTCCCTCACTTAGAAAGCTGTACAAAGAACAAGATGGATTCCTACTCACTCTCTGGTTTCCCACCCTGTCATTTGATTTAACTCTCACAATTACTTCTGGCATGGTACCATCTACCATATGATCTTCATCAGAGCTGAGCTAGTACTCACTAAATGGGTTCATTTACTTTATGATGTATGGAGACACAGGCATTTTATTATACTAATATAGTAAGTTATTTTTCTAAGCAAATCATTTATCTATTGCAGATTGTTTCAGTGCTAACATTCAAAAGCTGGGTCATAATTATATCCATATTAAATAAAAGTAATACTGGCTTTTTAATCTTCTGTATTTTCTTCTAAAGAACTGCAATTTGTCCACTACAGGAGGTCCTGGCAGGTGTCACACAGGAAAGAAAACCACAGGAAGAGATAAGAATATAAACCCAGTGCAGATTGACTTTGTTAATCTGGATCACACATTGGGGAGTTTTTTTTTTTTAATTCAAGGCAGAGTTTCTTTATGTAGCCTTCACTGTCCTGAACTCACTTTGTAGATTAGGCTGGCCTTGAACTAATAGAGATCCTCCTGCCTCTATCTCACAGAGTGCTATGATTACAGGAATATGCCAATGAGACCAGCTAGTAAGAAGTCTTAATCCCAATGTATTTAATTTCAATGTTATTTGGGAAAAAGTTACCTGGTGTAATACAATTCACATTGAACAAGGAAGCATAATTGCATTGAGTCTCACCTTGGGGTACACGCTATGTATTCTAAGATGATGGATTCTAGAGATAGGCTACCTGTACTATTTTAACAGACTAAGTGTCTGGACTGTTCTCAGTCATACGGACAGTGTAAAAGTCATTTGGGCTATTAGATACCTCTGGTCCTAGTTGGGTAAGCTTGGAGGATCCTCTGTCTATAAGGGTCAGTTAGGTTACTAGCCACCTCTGGTCATGGTTGTAGGAACTTGATATGGCAGGGCCCATGAGATCATGGAGATCACCAGTCTATTGATAGAACAGGATTTTTCATCTTTCCCATCAAAGACAATTCTGTATGCTTAACATTTCTGGTTTCTCTGGAGATCTGTGGGCTCAAGACTCTTCATGTTATGCTTCCCACAAACCCCCAAAACTAAGACAATATTAAATGATGTTGTTAGTAGCTTGATTTGTATTTCTGATACAAAGATGGTATCAGTGATTTATTTCATTAATTAAATAAATATTTTAGATTTAATAACCTTCAGTCTCAGGCAACTAATTATACAATAATAATTTCTAAGAGATGCTAATGATAGAAGCCTCTAGCTATGTCCTTTTATAAGTTCATGTTTCATAACATTCAAATGATTGATATAGATAACCATAAAACTATTGTGATTTCTTCAGCCTAGCTGTTAGCTAGAAAAATTTCAACAGCTCCCAAATAGATCTCACAAGGTTTTAGAGCTATGAAAAATAATGGTCTATGTAGCACACAACTACAGTGATCTTATATTACCTCTCTTTCACTGAGATATCATCAAGTATTAGCCTATATATTTTTGTCTTACATGACATATAAAATAACACTGAATAAATGGAATATTTGTTTTAAACAAATGATGGAAATGAGAAGATTACATAGAAATAATATTCAACTTATTATGATTTATTGTCTTGATATGTATACAAATTTATTCATAATCAATTAGCTGCTTATGACAAGATAAAGTTTTGACTAAAGATTTGTTGAATATCTTCTTAATAAAAACATAAATAAGCTTTGGCTTGTACACTTTTATTAAACTTAATTAAGTATATTTATTGTTTGCATAACAATATCCCTCATACAAAGGCATGAACAAATGTCAGTAACTTCTAGATAAGGCAATGATGACAGAACAAAGTGAAAATTCTATAATATTCTAAGATACTGGACAAATGTTTATTGTCGTTACTTCTATAGTACAGGTGACAGATTATTTATAGAAATGTGGGTGGCACCCAAACAGCTATATGACTCCAATATCCCAGCCTAATATGTATGACAATCTAATAAAACTTCACTGTGAAGTGTTTCAGTTAACCTTTCATTACTTATGTAATCTAGCATCTCCCAAGATCACTTCCTACTCAGAGATAGCAAACAGTAATGACTCATTAATGGTCTTGTGAGCCTTCTGTCCCATATATGTCATGAGCTCAATTATCATTTTTATAGACCTATGTGTATTGTTCTGTTAAATTAGTTGCTGTGATTACTTGGATAAGGAAATTTCTACTTCAAAATGGTGATGAGATGGTTGTGTTTTGCAATGAAGAAAAAAGCCATACTACAATATTGCCATACCATTCCTTTGGACCTTAGATATAGTACTTTTTCCTATTACACAACGTACTTTGTGTTTTGGAAAAATTATGTTAATAATATTTCTATGAGAATTGGGCAGCTGTGCAACTTCAACAATCACTTTGTCTCAATAGTTTAAACAGTTATGAGTCTCTTGGTCAGTAACCACCACCCATTGTAAAAATTCTTCCTTATAACCCAGTCAGATAGGTGCAGTAACATCAGTGGTTATGTATAATCACACATGTTAGGAGGCAAATAGGCAACCATATAACGTTTATTCAATAATAGTAGTTGTCTCCTCGCTAGAGTCTAATTTTGTCTTGGCCTATAGTACCAAATGTCACTTCCTTTGGTTAAAAAGATTTAACTTTTATTGGGAATTTGTTGTTGGACCATAATATACTTCTCAGTATAACAAGAATAAGGCATCTTTCTTGGATTTTTGATAATGTACTTTACAGGACCCAGAAGTTTAAAACTTGTTGGTGACAATTAACCATAGGTACCTTGAATGGTACCTTCAAACACTACCACAGGTACCAAACATGGAAGGAGGCCTCAGCTCAGTCCCAAACTTATTTATCCATATACTAGCATTCATTGTCATCACTGATAGTATCTCATCATCTTCTAATTCAGGTATTTACTAATGATTTTAGCCATATGCCCTTTGCTGCAAGGCAACCTGACCAACTGTCAGAACTGCAAAATCTTCTTCTGGGAGACAAGTACTACTTCTGGCTAACACCCAGCTCTGGTACATTGTCTGAATAGTGTGAGAGTAAATGGAAAATTCACAATCATGTCTTTAAAAATCTTTATTCTTGCCACGACAGTTACATTTCTCCACACTGATGTAACACATCAACTGCTAGGTAAATTGTGTTTGAAGTCAATGTAAATATCAGATAAAAATTTATGAAATTAGTTAGCGCTTTTTAGTCTAATTTAATATTTTTTTCTTTCAGAATTTCATACATGTATATATATATATATATATATATATATATATATATATATATATATATATATATATATATTCAGCTTGTTATCTTCACTCCCTTCAAACATCTCCCTCCCATTTCTATCAACAGCCTCTGTCATCTTTTCTGCTCTACTTCCTGGGCGCATGAATCTTGACTTGGTTTTGTGATTCATTATATAACCAGGGCCATGTGTGAGCATTATATTGCAACTATCCATTGGAGCCTGGTAGGATTACCAGTGGCCATACACAAAAATTAGCATTATACCAGCTGTATAACAAAACTTTACAGAGGATGGAAAAGATAACAAAGCAAGACATCACAGGATACCGTACTATAACAAAGAATTGGACTAGGAAGGTAACCTTGGGAAAATACTCTGAACTTCTACTCTCATCCATTCCATGCAAATGCAAAAAAATCTATGGATTCTCCAACTACAGGAGTACTTTTAATAATGTGCAAGCATGGTCCAGTGCTTTTGTAAAGATGTATTAGTCATCTGAATAAAATGACCCAGATAGGCCCATAGGGAGTAGCACTATTTGGAGGTGTGGCCTTGTTGGAGTAGGTCTGGTTGTTTTGGAGGAGTTATGTCATTAAGGGCTGGGCTTTGAGGTCTCAGCAGCTCAAGCCTGGCCAGTGTGTTACTTCCCCTTCCTGCCTGTGGATCCAGATGGAAAATGCCCCAGACCTCTTCTCCATCACCATGCTTGCTTGCATGCTACCATGTTTCCTGTCATAATACTGGACTAAACCTCTGAACTATAAACCAGCCCCAATGAAATGTTTCCCTTTATAAGAGTTGCCATGGTCATGGTGTCTCTTCATAGCAATAGAAACCTGAACCAAGAAGTTAGCCCTTTAGCCATCTGAAGTAGAATCCTTGACATACAATAAGAAGGTATAGTAACAATTTTTCCTGCTAAATATCATTTCAATCACCATAGTCATACATCATTAGTTTTTATTGCTTGTGGATTTGGAAATTCATTTTTAGAAATAGAGTTAGGTAGAAAACAGTGAAGATTTTTCATTTATTTCTTATAATTAACTTTAGAAGAGGAGAAAACTGTTGTAATTTACCAAATCACAGGGAAAAAAGAAAACAAGTCACAAAAATGCCAAAAAATTAAACTATAAGAAGATATAAACATGGCCTTCAGAGAAACTCAGTGCCTCAACAAAGAGATAATTATTTGGTGAGCACACACTATGAGAGAAAGTACTTTGATTCAACTTGGGCTGCCACCTCCTATGACAGCTGTCATTTTGCCAATGTTCTACAATACTAATAGAAATCAAGTGAGCGTTACAGATGTTATATTTGTGTATCCCAGTATAACTACATCAGCATTACCTAGACAATATCAACGTTTTGAATTTTAATACAAGCAAGAACTAATTCTGAATAAAATAATGCAAAATTACTATTTGAATTTAGAATTACAAGAAAATATTTTAACTGGTAAGCTGGTACCGATTAAAGATGTGTTTTGATATTCATTTCTCACACATTTTTGAGTTTGTTTAATGATCAACTCTGTTGTTTTCCTTAATTTTCCCCCTGTTCCCTTTATAACATTCAATTTACTTTTAAAGTAAGTTATTAGCCATTTAGCAATTCCTGCTTACAGATTGTTATTACTAATCCAGGCAGTTTCCCATCTCTGTAGATAAAAATATTGAGTAATATCTAAGTGGAAGATAAAAATAAGGATATTGGGTATTTAAACAGCAAACCCCTATCTTAGAAAGATAAAAAGGTTGACAGTAGGTAAGAATGTATATTTCCTCATTGCTGGTGACCACAACACTGCCTTTCAAAATTAGATTGTAAGGATCTAGTTTACATTTCCTTCTGGGTTTATAACTCTTTTCTAAAACAGGTTTTGATATAAAAATCAACCCACGGGAATTTGGTGTGGGAATGCTTTATTGTTTCATTCAAGTTTAATTTAAGTGCATTACAATATTTCTAAGTGACAGGAGAAAGGTAAAAATATGAATGAGAATGTAATTTGTCTCAGTTTTGCATTTTTATAAGTAGGAAATTAATATCTCTCCTAAAGTATGTGCTTTTCACAATATGTATGGGATATGTGATTTTATTACCCAAGAGTAAGATATCAAGAAGTTTAACTTAGCCAGAAACTCAGATGAAAATATTTAGATAAAAATGAGAAAAAGAATTATTCAAGTCCTTTTTAGGCATCTATTTCTGAGTCTAATATATCTGACTGTAGAAACTGCTCATATGTCACTTAAATAACTAGATTACACTAAGCTTGAATGTTTGTAAACTTTCTCATTTTTATATACTTTCAAAATTACCTTCAGTAAGATAAACTTTTTTCAATATTAACGAAGGTCACTAAACCAATCCAGTTTTATTAAACAATGTTACACATATATTTACTTTATATATTTACTGAGTCTAGTTCAGAAGCTAAATGTCACAGTTGAACATTAGACTCAAATGTAGGTACCTTCATGCAGTAATAATGTATTACTGAAATTAATATTGTGTGTCTGAGGGCTACTGTGCCAGAATGCATGCTTTGTAGAATCTCCAAAATGAGTTAACTTTGAGAACCACCTATAAAGGTGTATTATTAATCATATCTTCTCATTCCCACTGAAACAGAGGGGATAACAATTGGAATGTAATGTGAATATATTATAATAAATAAAATATACACTTAAAAAGATGTATTAATCAACTTCAGTGACGATCCCATTCAATGGGTTGGGGCATCACACTCCTAGTTCTGGAGAATGTCAAGGTCAGGATTGAAACATGCTTTTATTTTATTTTTATTGTGCCCACTATTAGCAGAAGTTATTCAAAAGACTGGGATAATGTACTCTCTCGCCCACTTTGTTGGAGCATGTATTAGGTTTGTAGCAACAGAGTAGTAGAAAAACTAAGATATTAATGAGGGTGGCAAGAATGACACAAAGAGGTAGTTATTTAGGCAGTTAGACTGGAGATGGAAGATCAACAGAGGCCTATTTAAAGATTTATGAACTTTCAGATAACAAAGGAGAAAAAGAAGGTCATAATAGAATTGGGTTGTAGCAATGAAAGAGGCATAACAATAGGCAGAAGGTGATTTCTAACAGTCTTGTTGTCCAGGTCAATGGATGTCAATTCCATTTTTGACTTTCACCTTGGGTAAGTGAAGAATTTGATGTTCTCTAAAGTAATGAGCCTATTCTGGATCTAATGTGTTGAATAAGTTGAATTATAATAAAAATTTGAGGACATTATTTGGGTAGCATGGGCTATGATAAGTAGTTTCATCTAATGGCAAGGTGAAGTAACCAGTAATGGAAGTACGTAGAGAGATTCATATGCCATTTTTAAATTTTAGTTGACAGGTCTTCCTAAAAATTCCATGCAGAATTGAGGGAAATGAGTCATGAAGAGCACCACATAAAGTTCAGTATCATCAACAGTGTGGGCAAGAAAACAGTCCTGACTGGAGGAGATGAGAAATAAGTGACAGCAAAATCAGGCCAGAATTTTGTGAGTCTGTGTCAAGTCAGAAATATCTGTTGAAAATCAAGGGAAGCTCCCAAAGGACATTATGTGTTCAATGTTTAAATACACGATAACAAATGCAAAGGAGACATTCTTGAGCCAATGTGCTGAAAATTGAGACTGACTCCCACTGAATAAGAGAATGAAGATCTTGGAGATAAAATATTTCATCCTACTTTAGCAGTTGGGCTGTTGACCTGAAACATTAGACAAGGAATACTGAGATCAGAGTTAATGTTAGTAGCAAATTACAGCTTAGGAAAATTTTTGTTGTAGATGGGATTTAGATGATAAATATTGGAATGTGATTAATCATACATTAAAAGATTGTAATGAAAAAACAAAATTTGGCTAAACAGTGTGGCCCTAAGTCAGCAAGTGGAAAGACTTGTGATTCTTCATTTCTTGTAATTAAAGAATCTGGAGAAAGTCTAGGAGTGTGTAAAATGCAATGATTGAAATTAAAATGGGATGACATCAGATACGTTTAGGTTGACTGTTCAGGAAGTAAACTGTCTCAGTCACTTTTTTTTCATTTTGGAATCTGCTAAGTTGCACTCTGGGTTCACTCAGGTATTTAAGTTTTATCCCTTCTCAAGTCTCTGATGAGTTTGAAGAACAGCTAGTTCAGTCTTTCAATTAAACTTAGAAGGTTAGAGGTTAAGACATTTTTAGATCAATAAGGATGTTTTAAGTTAATAGAAATAAGATATGATAGATATTAATCTCCATTCAGAAATTTAGGCCCAACAAGGCAGGAAAGATATTGACTTCAAGTTTGTCAAATACAAATAGCCAAATTGCCATGAATGTAACATTTATATAGTTCCTTATTGTCTCATGGTTCTTTCTGCTGTATGTAGTTTATTTTACTCATGTGTAACACTACAATTGTATATGTTAAAAAAGAAATATTATAAAAATATTTTTAAAAGAATGGGAAATGACCAAAAAAAATAGTCAAGTAATTATCTTAAAGCACAAATAAATAAGCTACATTGACAGGAACTTTAGAAATCTGGGATGCTAGGATATGGGTTTGGTCAGATATCCTAGATAAATATTTAAATTTTCTCTTCATAGGATTTTCTAGATTTATTTACATCTAACATGATTAACTTGGTTGATTAAATAAGAAAGTATTGTCTTTAGAGGAAAAAATTATTCCTAGTTCTCCAGATACATGTACAATCATATATAAATTTATCAGTGACTGTCATAATCCTAAAACTAGCAAAACTATAATTTAAATAGTCAAATAAATATTAATTTTAATTACTTGCTATATAAATCCTTTTCTCTTTCCTCCAAGTCTGATTTATATAAAACTGAAATAAAATGAAGAATATAATACAGAACAGCTATGTGAGAGCCAAGGAAACTATGTAACAAGCACAAAAGAAAAGGATTTAGAGCATAAGATCTGTAATTCTTTCTGAAATATACCCTTTATTTACTAAGCTACCTTTAGGAAGCTGATAAGTTTTTGTTTTGTGGACAAAAAAAAAATTTGTTGTTACCCAAGATGCAATTCTCAGAATCACTCTTTGCACTGCCACAGAATAGTAACCATAGCTCTAACCACATCTACTGGGGCTGTCACAGACCATGTCTGCACTGACCCTCCTTTCTGGCCTTATCTCTTTGACTTGGTCCCCAACTCATGTAGACACATCCTGTTCAACCCCAATGACCTGATGACTAGGTAGGCTAGCCTTGATTCCAAGACCCGGGTCTCAGGGTCGTCCCTAGCACTGGAACAGAAAATATTCCCCTAGCCTCTCTTCACATCCCCTAGGACTCCTCTTCACGTTCCCAAACTCTATACCTAGCCCTAATCATAACAATGTCTGCCTACATGCCCAGTCTAACAAAAGGTACTAAAAGGAAAAATTGAAATCAAGGACTTTAACAACATGTATGAAAACCCTCTAGCCCCACAAAAATCAATGAAACAGTAATTAGTTCTTTGAGAAAACCAATAATATTAACAAATCATTATCACCATTAACTAAAAGGCAAAGAAAGAATATCCCAAATTAACAAAACTAGAAATGAAAGGGGGACATGACAACAAACACTAAGTAAAATCATAAGGACATACTTTAAAAACTTATACTCTGCCAAATTTGAAATCTATAAGAAAAAATTTTTTCTTGATAGATATATCTTACCAAAGTTAAAGCAAGATCAGATAAACAATGTAAATATTCCTATATCTCTTAGTGAAATAGAAGGACTCATGTCCCAACCAAAATAAATAAATAAATAAATAAAAATAAAGGAGCCCAGAGTCAAACATTTTAGCACAGAATTCCACCACCAAAGAAGAATTAGTGCCAATACTTTTCAAATTATTCTACAACATAAAAATAGAAGGAATGTTATCCAACCTATTTTACGAGGCCAATCTTACCCTGTTATGCAAAACATATAATGAGAATTACAGGCTAATTTATCTTATGAATATAGATGCAAAACTACTCAATGAAATACTTGCAAACTTAATATAAAAAAACACAAAAAAATCATCTACTGTGATCAAGTATGCTTCATCCCAGAGATAGAGGGCTGGTTCAACATACAAAAACATGTCAATATAATCCACCATATAAGCAAAGTGAAAACACACATGCTCATCTCAATAGATGCTAAAAGTGCCTTTGACAAAGTTCAATACCTCTTAATGATAAAAATCCTGGAGAGATTAAAAATACAAGGTACATACCTAAACACAATAAATTCAATTTAAAGCAAGCTAATGTCAAATTAAATGGAGAGAAGCTCAAAGCAATTCCACTAAAATCTGGAAAGGGACAAGGTTGTCCACTTTCTCCATAAATATTCAGTACAGTATTAGGAGTTTTAGATTACATTATACTATACATAAATGAGCCTAAAATGTTTCCCCAGGAAAACTCTTACAGATAATAAATGCTTTCTGAAAACTAGGTAGGTACAAAATTAACTAAAATATATCAGTAGGCCTACATACAAATAACAAACAGAGGAAGAAAAAAATCAGGGAAACAGCACTCTTTACATCAGCCTTAAATTATATAAAATATCTTGTGGTAGCTTTAACAAAGTAAGGGAAAGACATCTGTAACAAACTTTTAAAGCTTTGAAGAAAGAACTTGATGAAGATATTAAAAGATGAAAAAAAATCACCCATGTTCATGGATGGGTAGTATTAACATAGTAAAATTGTCCATCCTACCAAAAGCAATCTACAGATTCAGTGGAATCCCTATCAAAATTCTAACACAATTCTTTGCAGACCTTGAATAAGCATTGTCAACTTCATGAAAAAAAAACAAAACAGAACAAAAACAAAAGCAACAACAACAAAAAGAAACAAGACAGCAAAAACAATCCTGAACAATAAAAGAACTCCTGGAGGTATCACCATCCCTGATTACAAGTTGTAGTACAGAACTACAGTAATAAACACTACATTATATTGTCATAAAAGCAGATATGTTGTCCAATGGAATCAGATTGAAGACTGAGACATACCTCCATATACCTATGAACACCTGCTTTTTTTTATAAAGCAGTCAGAAATATACACTGGAAAAGAGCAAGCTTCTTCAACAAATGGTATTGCTCAAACTAAATGTCTACATGAAAAAGAATACAAATAGATCAATGTCTATTATCCTGTATGGAGATAAAGTCCAAGTGGATCAAAGACATCAACATAATACCAAATACACTGAAATGATAAAAGAGAAAGTGGAGAACAGCATTGAATAAATTGGCACAGAAGACAACTGTCTGAACAGAATTTGAGTAGCACAGCCGCTAAGATCAGTGATTAGTAAATGGACCTTATGAAACTGAAAAACTTTTTTTCTACAAATTTTTTATTTAAATGATTTATTCAGAGTACCTCTTGATTGTTATCCCCTCACTTGTATCTTCCCATTCCTCCCTCCATCCTTCTTTCACCCTATTCCTCTCCCCTAGACCTGTGACATAACTGGACCTCCTCCCCCACCATATAATCACAGCCTATCAGGTCTCATCCTGGTAGTCTCTTTCCCTTTCCTCTGAGTACCACCAGGCCTCCTCACCAAGGGGAAGTGGTGTAATAGGAGCACAAGTGTTCATATCAAATTCAGTCCCCACTCTCTGCACAACTGTGGGGAATGCACTATTCATTGGCTAGATCTGAATAGTGTGGTTCTAGCTTTACTGCATGCATTGTTCTTGGTTATTAGAGTAGTTTGTGCAGGCCCCACCCTAGGGCCTGATCCACCAACCATGATAGTCTTTATATAGGTTTTCAGGACCATCTGGGTCCTTCTATCTCCCAATACTCCCATACTCCTCTTACCTGAAGTCCCAATAGCAAGTCCTAGCATTTGTCCTAATCCCCTCCCTGAGTGAAGACTCTCAGAAGACATCCATATTGGGTTACTATCCAATTATAAGTGAATATATCTCATGTGTACATTTTTGTGTCTGGGTTAACTCACTCAAGATGATCATTTCTAGCTCCATCATTTGCCTGCACATTTAAGGATTTCTTTGTTTTTAATATCAGAGAAGTATTCCGTAGGGTAAATGTACCACAGTTTCTTTATCCATTCTTGGACTGAGGGACTCCTAGGTTGTTTCATCTTCTGGGTATATTCCAAGGAGTAGTATACCTGAGTCTTGAGGTAACCCTATTCCCAGTGTTCTGAGAAAGTGTCAGATTGGTTTCCAAAGTGGTTATACAAGTTGGCACTCTCACCAACAATGAAAGAGTGTTCCCTTTCCCCCACATCTTCACTAGCATGTGTTGTTACTTGAGTTTTTTATCGTGGCTATTCGGATGGTTGTAAGATGGAATCTCAGGGTCGTTTTGATTTGCATTTCTCTGAAGACTAAGGATGTTGAGGATTTTAAAAAATTTTTCTCAGCCATTCAATATTACTCTGTTGAGAATTCTCTGTTTAATTTTGAGCCCCATTTCTTAATTGGGCTATTTGGTTTGGAGTTGTTTAATTTCTTGAATTCTTTTTTTCCTAAGACAAGGTTTCTCTGTGTTTATATCTGGCTATCCTGGGCTCACTTGGTAGACCAAGCTGGCCTTGAAATCAGAGGAATCTACCTACCTCTGCCTCCCAAGTATGGGGATTAAAGGCATGCAACATCACACCCAGCAAGTTCTTTATATATTTTGGATATTAGACCTTTGTCAGATGTAGGGTTGCTGAAGATCTTTGCCCAGTCTATAGGCTGTCACTTTGTTCTGCTAACAGTGTCTTCTGCCTTACAGAAGCTTCTCAGCTTCATGAGGTCCCATTTACTAATTGTTGACTTTACAGCTTGGGCTGTTGGTGTTCTGCTTAGGAAGTTGTCTCCAGTGCTAATGAGTTCAAGGTTCCTTTGCATATTTTCTTCTGACAGATTTAGTGACTGGTTACAAAATCAACTCAAAAAGTCAGTAGTCCTCCTGTATATAAATGACAAACAGGCAGAGAAAGAAATTAGTGAAACTACACCCTTCATGATAGCTACAAGCAATATAAAATATCTAGGTGTAACTCTATCCATGTAAGTGAAAGACTTGTATGAAAAAAAACTTCAAATCTCTGAAGAAGGAGACTGAAGATGACATGAAAAGATGGAACGATCTCTTTTGTTTGTGGATCAGGAAAATTAACATAGTAAAAATGGCCATCTTACCAAAAGCAATTTACAGATTCAATGCAATCCCTATCAAAATACATACACAAAATTTAAAGACATTGAAAGATCAATTCTCAACTTCATATGGTAAAACAAAAAACCCAGAATAGCTAAAACAATCCTGTACAATAAAAGATCCTCCAGAAGAAGCTCCATTCCTGAACTTAAGCAGAACTATGGAGCAACAGTAATTAAAAGAGCATGGTACTGGAATAGCAATAGGCTAGTTGGTCAATGGAATCAAATTGAAGAACCAGAAATAAATCCACACACATATGGACACTTGATTTTTGACAAATAAGCCAAATATATACCATAGAAAAAGGATAGCATCTTTACCAAATGGTGCTGGTCTAACTGGATGTTTACATGTAGGAAAATGCAAGTAGATCTATATTCATCAGTATGCACAAAACTCAAGTCCAAATGGATTAAAGACTTCAAAATAAAACCAGAGACACTAAATTCCTAAGATGAAAAACTTTTGTAAGGCAAAGAACACCGGCATTTTGTCAAGGAGGCAGCCTACAGAATGGGAAAATATTTTTTATGAACCACATACTCAACAGAATTCTAATACAGAATTATATAAATAACTTAAGGAATTAGGATTAAAAATCAAATAATCCAGTTTGAAAATGAGTCAAAGAGTTAAATAGATTTCTCAATAGAGGAATTACAAGTGATTAAGAAACACTTAAAGAAAAATTTGAAATCCTTAGCCATCAGAAAAAAGCAAATCAAAACTATTTTAAGATTCTGTGTTACACTTTTCAGAATGGCTAGAGTCAACAATACTTTTTGTCTGCTCTTTGCACTCTTTTCTTCTTACTGTGTTCCTTGTTTAGCCTTGTCTCATTTTGTATTTTATTTTATCCTGCTTGGCTGTGGTTTTTTGGAGGCTTGCTCTTTTTTGGAGTGAAATGTAGGGGCAGTGGATCTGAGAGAGAGGGAAAGTTAGTGGAGGAGGAAGGAATGGAAAGGGGAAATTATGGTGAGGATGTATTGTATATAAGAAGAATCTAAACAGCATTCTTAAGCATCTACAGAGTTGTAGACCACATTCTGTACTTGTGAGACACATATACTTTGCTGTATCATGAGAAAATATATAGTCAAAGGAAAAATGAGTATATTTCAAGTTGCTAGACATTAATAACTTTGGGGGAAATTTTACTACTTCTACATCAGACTATCTCTCTATCTATCTATCATCTGTCTATCTATCTATCTATCTATCTATCTATCTATCTATCTATCTATCATCTACCTATCTAATTTGTGTTCACCTCACTGTGCAGCATATGCTGGCATTGGATTTTGTTTGCTGAGGAATTTATCACAACACCTGGCTACATAAAAGGCGTTTTTGAAGGGAAAGAAATTGTCAGTTGTCATCCTTAAATTTTCAGAAAATATTTAATAATTATTTGATTGGATATTATGAATTAAATTGTATATATCCGTGTGTTAAAGCACTAAGTGCTGGATTTTATGTAAAAGAATCTTTAGAAGACAACTTATCTACTTTACAACATCTAAGCAGTTTATTGGCTCCTTTCTGTTAGTTTTTGTTCCTCGGCTCACAGTCACAGTATAATGTCTTTGTCAAAAGCTTTGTCAACTATTCTTACCCAAGATTAGACTTGTTCAGGCTTCTCTTATCCAATGTCATCAATACCTAACAATTTCTTTATCCATTATTACCCATGCCTTAGTAATATGGTCATTATTTAAATGAAACCTTTTAGAAAAAAAAGTATTAATATCTCTACTTCACCATGATTTTAACAAGTTACAAGACCTGGTAAAACTCTCATAGTGAGGAATCCCTGAGGGTAGTGTCACCTTTCATACCATGCAGGACATTTTATCTGCCTTGCTGCTCAGCTCCTTTAAGGAGCATTCACGTCTGTCTTGGGGTTTTCAACTTCAATGATAATTAGTGTTAGAAGTAGGGTCTTTCTAGAGTTACAGCTGTCAAAACACTGGTGGCCCTTGTTGAAGGTTGCCTACTTTGGAGGCTCCATTTCCTTTTATTATTCTTTCTTTAAGCTCTCCTTGATAAGCACAATAAAGTCACTGTAGGTGAAAGACCTCACTAACTATCTGGAAACAAATGCATATTTGCAGTGCTTAAAAATACCAAACAAACAAAATTTAAAAATAATATTAGATAAAAATATAGCTGCTTTACATACAACAGCTCTTTTACTACTGACAATGCTTTTGGACCTTGATTCATATTGTATTCTTTGATCCTGTTTGTTTCCAAAATTTTTACAAGTATATAATCAGTTGGTGGACCAGGCCTTCATAGCTAGACTACAGTAAAATAAAATAATCTTATTTATTGTGTACTGAATATCATTCATTTTTGAAAAGCATTGTCTCAGGTTGACATCCTTATCTTGTTATAGTTTTGAAGGCGGGAAGCAGTTCATGTCATCATCCCACTGTGAGGCATGTCTGTGACCTTTTAGTTTTAAGTTCTTTGCTACTTCCATTTTCCTGAGCTGGTTTTAAATTTTGCCAAGTCCCTTTCTGCCTCAAGTGAAATAATTACATACCCATGCATGTGATTGTGCTTATACAGAAAGGACTTAATTTTTATTAGCTCTTAGTGATGTATTTAAATAAAATATTTTTATTTATGATAAATTATATCAGAATTTTTTAGCCTTAATATACCATTTCTTTAGTATATTATTGGGTTATGTTTCCAATATTTTATAACATATTTGTATCTAAATTTATAGGTAAATGCTTTTATTTGTGTGGGCCAAATCACTAGTGTAGTAGTAAACTATTGAATAAATAGTATGGTATTTAATACCATCTGCCATATGTGATATATCTGAAGCAGTGAAACAGAATAAAACCTCCCTTATTTTACATTGTTTACTCAGATACTTTTGTGCACTGATAGAAAGGTGACTAATATATCACTGAATTTAGAAAAAAATACAGAGATATTGCTCTATAAAGATCATGAGGTGTCACTTCAAACCTTTGGATGACTATGTAATGGGGGAGGAAAACGTAGAGAAAAAAGTGCCTGTAAACTTTCAGAGGCAGTGTAAATGAGTATGGACATTATGGAAAAGGATGTGAGAATTCTTTAAAAATGAAAAATGTGATAACACATTACATATCTACACAGGAATATTATTGTGGCTCAAAAACAGGAAAAAAATCACTGCCACTTTAAACAATCTAGATGAATCTAATGGACATCATGTTAAGTGAAAAACAGAAACAATAAGCGCTTGGTGTTACATATATATTCCAATAAAGAAAAACAATTTCTCAAAATAAGAAGAGTGAAGATGGGATAGTTATGAAATGGTTCAGGGTGATAAGATACTGTAACAAGAGAGTGGGTAGCAATTGCTTCTGTTGTCATTTGATAGGAAAACATACTGGATAATTGATTTATCTTCTATACTATAATTACAGTATAGTATAATTAATATATATATATTACTATACTAATTATTTAGATACAACCCCTTAATTCAGAAGACTTTGGAGTTAAAAATACCTTAGGGAATTACCTAACCCAGCACATTTCAAATAATCTAAACACCAGGAGAATGTTTCTACAGAAAATTACATGCTTTATGCTTGATTACATCCTATAATACCATAGCCATTTCTTTGCAAGGCAGCCTAACATTTCATTAAATCATGATTAGAGTGTGATATTTGTTCCTGGAATTTTATCCAACTTTGTTCTCTTGGTAAACATGGAATAAAATAACATAGTACTTATACATGACATCTTTATAAAACCTTATAAATAGGAATTATTCTTTCTAAGTTTGTCTACGTGGTTATTTATTCTTTTGTTTGTGGTAAAGATTTGAAAAATATTTGCTGCAATGATGATTAATAAAATTCAACAAATATAAAAAACAAGGTTATTTAAGGAAGAAGTTTGAAACTCTTGCTTTCATATAAAATTGAATATTTGATATTTTACTTATACTTACTCTACGTGTATGAATGTCTTCCTTAAGAGAACATTAGATCCTTCATAACTGGAGTTACAGAGAGTCATAAGCTGACATGTGGCTACTGGAATTTGAACCCAGAACTACTGGAGGAGCAGCCAGAGTTCTTAGTGAATAAGCCAGACCTGAAACAATTTTGATTTATTGTCTTTATTCACAAATGTTTTAAAAGTAAAAATTTCAATTTATATATTTACTTTGCTTTTCAATACTCATGGCTGGAATAAAATAAATAAAACAGAACAGGTCTTCCTCAGTCAAGATTATTATGTTTAATTCACTGGCATGTATAAAAAGTTTAATGTAAAAATGAATGCATCATATCCAATGCCATCTAATTTCCTATGATTTTGAAGTTTAAAAAATAAACACACTCAGGTATCATGGCATGTACATTAAATCCCATCACTCTGGGGAGGCAGAGGCAGGTGGATCTCTGTGAGTTTGAGGCCAGCCTAGCCTGTAAAGCAAGTCAAGGACAGCCACAGCTACAGAAACACTGTCTTAAAGAACCAACCAACCAACACACAAACAAAAATATCACATTGTAGTTATGGTGTTAAGTACTGAGAAATTCAAATTTTAAAATTTTATGGAAAATTCAGTAAAAACACAGGAAAAAAGATCACACTGTGTTCACAAGTGTCTATCACACAGGACAGGACAGAAAATATATGTCAGGAGTTTCTACAAAAGTTGGACATCTGTCTGAGGCCTCACATTCTGAGATAGAAAAGAAGACCTTTTGATCTTAGTAAATGAATCATCTCTTGGGGGAAAACATGAAAAACTCACAACATAGAGGAATGCATCTTACTCCAGGGGGAAGGAAGTCTACAGCTCTTTACAATTACAGTTGTGGAAGGAGATGGCTCGCTTTTAAAAACTCCTAGTTCTAAGTTTAGACTCTTGGAAAGTGAAAAGTAAATGAGTCTTAGAAAAAAAAAAGGTATTCCAGAGAACGACAAGTTTTATTTTGTTCTAAAGTTCTAACAGTAAACTCTTCTGGACCATGAAAAGTTATGAACATTAGTTTACAGCAATTGGCTGGTGAAATAGATCTTTCACTAGTACATCTTCAACATGCAACACTTTTAAGATGGTATTTAGTACCTATAACATTAAGAATTGTGTTATCTTAAGATTGGAGAGATTGGTTAAAAATAGCTTATTGCTATTGTAGAGGACATGTATTCAGATCCCAGCACCTACATGGTGGCTATAGTTTCTAGATATTGGATGCCCTCTTTTAGCATCCAAGAACCCCTGTAAGCATGGGGTACACACAAAATCATGCAAGTTTACACACATGTATGTAAATTAAGAATATAATTTTATATATTTTGTATATACATATATACAAATACTGTCAATTAATGAAAATGGAGGCCCTGAATATAGATTGTAGAGATGAGTGCAATTGAAAAATTGGAGAGAAGAATGTGCTCGAGAAAATGCTATAATTATAATTTACAAAATAATCTAAAAAGCCATTTTTAAGAGGGAAAGGAAAGTTATTCTACCCTGTTACCTAGGCTGTGGAGATAGCCCCAAGCACTCTCACATAGCATTGATGAGGAGGGCCATGTGCAACATTTTAGGACATTGATTGGGGTGTGTCTGAAAATGAATAGTCGAACCATGGAAAAAATCCTCTTTTTATCTTCACCTTCTATCTCAGTGAAGGGAAATCTTTCTACGACATGCCTCCACCTCTGTTTTTATGCTAATTCTACAAGTAGGAGCAAGTAGGAACACTAAAAGCACTAAAACTGGGGGACAACATAATATTTTGTTCTGTTTGTTTATAAATTAATTTTACAATCATTTGATCATATAATTTTATCACAGTGGTAGAAAGCTAATGAATGCAGGTGTATACACATACTCTAAACTTAAAAAAAAAGGTAAAGATAAAAGAAAGAAATTTTCAGTGCATCTTGCCAAGAGTTTTTTTATTAATTTAATTTAAATTTTAAAAATTTATTTGTATAAGTACTGCTAGTAAGAAGCCTCAGAATTTAGTACCATACAGTGTTCTTCAAAAGTCTCAGATACATCTCTGGAAGCCCACAACTACCTTACCTTACCTTACTTACTCCAAGTAATCTAATGCTTCTGGCCTCTTCAGGTAGCTGCACACATCCACAAATGTGTATGTACCATCCCCCATACACATGTACACACAGAAAAACATGTATAATTATAATTTAAAATAATCAAAAATTTAAAATATCCAAAAGCAGAACAAATTATTCTTTCATTTTTCTCTCATTATCTATAAAAATAAGTCCTTGATATCTGAACTTAGTGATGCTTGCATTCTCAGCTTTATGAGTGAATGGCCAACCAATGACTGCCCTAAGACCCACCTCATAGGAGAAGAGCCAAGCCCTGACACTACTAATGATGCTCTTTTATTCTTGCAGATAGGATTCTAACATAAATGTCCCTGAAAAACTCTACCCAGTACCAGATTGAAACAGATGCTAAGAGCCACCCCCAAACATTATGTGGAGATCGGGAAGACTTGGGGAAGAGTGGGGGAAGTGGGTATGCAAGGAAGGATAGAAGGACTTGAAGGTGACAGGAACTCCATAAGAAAACCAACAGAATAAACTGACCTAGGTCCATGGGGCCTCACAGAGGCTGAAACACCAACCAAAGGGATATCGTGGACTGTACATAGGTCCCCTACACATATGTAGCTGATGGGCAGCTTTGTCTTCATGTGGGTCCTCTAGTAAGGGGAGCAGGGATTCTCTCTGATGTGGATTCTGTTTACTTCTCTTTGGTGAGACTGCTTTATCTGGTCTCAATGGAGAAGGAATCACTTGTTTCTGTCATACCCATCTAATTTTGTGTGTGTGTATTGATAGTAAATATTATGTTACCAGAAAGCAAATTTTGTATTAAACTGCTTTATTTTATCAATGTATCACATTTATTTCAATGCCTTTTGTATTCTGGAGACATTCTTCCATTATCTTCTTTGTTCACTCTTATCTGTAAGTACATGAACTCTTGGACTAATCTTTTTGGTCCTGATGTAAAAGTCTTTATCTTGGTGTTTTTCAGGTATTCAGATATCTGTGCATTGCTCAGGTATGATATTTTTCTTCTATGCCTCTGTATTTATGGTATTTCTTAAAACATATGCTAAGGATTTTTTGAATTAGGAAGAATCTCAGTTTATACTCACTTGTACATTGCTGTTGGTCATTTATTCATTTCCTATACTTTTGTGATTCTAACTACTAATATGTCTTATTTCCACAGTGATTTTTTTTGGCCTCTATGTTTCCAAAAACCTTGAATCCACTTTTTGTCTTATAATTCCTACATGTCATCTCTTTTGTCTTGATATGTTGCTAAGTTTTTTAAAACCTATATAATTAAGTTGTAGAATTTCCATTTTAATTTGTGTTTCCACATTTTATTTTTAAACTGTTTCTCCTTTTGATTATAGAGTGTGATAATATTTGAACATCTAGACCTATTATTTCTGTTTCCTCATTTTAGTCATTGTCTTATTTAGGTCTGAGTCTGAAAATGTATTAATTTGCCTTTCATTTTGTGCATCAATATCTACATAAAGCTTAACATACAAATGATTTAAATAATTAAGAGTTATGTCCTATCAGCACATTTAATGCTGAAACACTCTCAGGGTATTAGAATAAAAAATTATTATAGATCATGTAAACCAGGATATCTCTCTATATGTTGGGATTTTTGTTCTTCTCTGTCATATTGTATACTCAAAATAAAATTATACTTTTTGTAAAATTAAATTTCAATGATGTATGAGTCCCCTTTTTGTTACCAATAACAAAAAATTACAAGTATTTATTTTAGCTGGTGGTTCCAGTTAAAGATGAAAGGGTTACATTAACTGGCTTTATGATGGCAAAATTCCAAGGGAGCACAAGTTGTCACATGGTGTTGACAAAGACTGGGCATTCCCTTGTCTCCCTCCCTGCTCTTATAAGGCAAATTTAATTACTAGTGCCTCACACTGATGGTCTTATCTTATTTTAATCACTCCCAAAGGATCCATCTCTAAGCATATAATCAGATTACATTTCCACCCCTTCATAATCATAATAAGGATTAAATGCCTTTCTGCATTTAAGAAGAAAGGAGAATCCATTCAAACGATTCTTTTATTCTCATTATTTTCTTTTTATGATCTCAGAAATCATGTTTCTACTTCTATAGTATCATTAAGTCAATTTTGATAATTTCAACTTTAGAAATGAAAAGAAATTGGTAATAATTAGCATACCCAGAAAATTAGGTAGGTCAGCTGCCTGCAAATACCCCTGAATACACAGGCTATACCTACCAAAAGAAAAGGTTGGCCACCCACCTGCAGACCTTACCTACTATCTAGCTTTCAACACACATAATCCAGAATTGTCCCTTCACTTCTCATCAGTGTGTCCTAACCAATAATTCCAGCAGACATCCTTTCCCAAACACAGATCAAACCTACCAGAATATGAGGTAGGCTTCCTGCTTGCAGAACTCTTTCACTGTCTCAGTACCTCTACCAAAACATTATCCCCAAACGCATCTCCTTCTCATAACCATGTCCTAACCTACAACTAGAGAAGAGAGCCACTGCTTGACCAGAGACCAGGCAAGCAACCAAAAGTCCATTACTCAACTCAGGTGGAGACCCCTGCTCAACCATAGGCTACACTGGCCAGAAGACCAGAAAGCAGAAACAAAAATAAAGCAAACAAACAAACAAAAAAACCAACAACACACACACACACACACACACACACACACAAAAGCCACCAAAAAACAAAACACAATTCAAGGAGCATAAGGCAAGAAATCAGCACCTAGACCTATAATCACACCAACCCAAATGCCTAGACACCAATATAAGAGCACAATAAAAAATATCTAGGGCAGAGAGGTCACCTATTCCAGTTGCTGGGGAAACCATATGAAGACCAAACTGTGCATGTTACATATGTGCAGGGGCCTAGGACAAGTCTCTTTGGTTTGTCTCTCTTTGGATCTTTTCCCATTAATGGGCTCCCCTGTCTGGCTCTAGTGGGAAAGGATGTGTCTAGCCATGCATTGACTTAATGTGCTTGGGTGGATTGGTACCCATGGAGACCTGAGGAGGAGATGGAAGTAGTGTTAGGGCTACTGAGAGGACAGGGGGCTATAATCAGGATGTAAAGTGAATAAGTAAATACATTTTTAAAATTTAGTAATAAAAAACACATAGGAAAATAGACCCTAGTTATCCCAATACAGCAAGTTCTGAATATACAAGACAGGTGAAACAAAAGAAAAAAATCTTAAAACCATGTTGGAGATTGGTCAGATATACTTTGATGTTAATTATTGCTTGATCTCTCTGTACCCCAAGGATGCTATGTAACCTTGCCTAAGGAACTTCTTGTTTGGCAAATAAAAGGCCATCACACCTGAGCAGGGCAAATAGGATAGGCATGACTAAGGTTCATAGGATTTGAGAGACAGGAGGACCCTTGGGAAGGTGGAAAGACTGGAGAGGAAGAGCAAGAAGGAGCCTGGAGACATGGTGGAGGAGAAGCACATGGCTGCTTTGGATGAAAATTTGACCCAGATGATGATAATTAACAAGTATTTGTGATTATGTGTGGGAAGCAGCATGATAGAAAACATTAGATGCAGATGGCATGGGATTGGGGTAGATATCCCATACCTGCTCCAATATGGGATGTAGTTTAGGGGATTAATATCTTCCCTGCCCCAGGTTAACTAAAGCTATTGTAAAATATAACAGGTGTCTGTGTTTCATTGATTGCTAGCAGGCTAAGAAATAACACAGTAATAATAATTATAGGGCTAATAATAAACATTATTAGACCTTACTGCTAAATTTACCACAACAAAACCAACATTATGAATATGATAACCAGAAATAAGAAGTCACTAAGATTGATTCAAGATGGCAATGCCCATTGTACACTGGTTCTGAGGAATAGGACCATATAACAAGCAAGAAGCCATCCTACAGGCTCCAAAATGCTAGCATCTGTGTTTCTCAGGGCTTAAGAGAGGCCATGGGTGTGGGAAATGAGTGGTTCCAGCTTCTGTTGACCAGGCTACTTGCACCATCTTGGTGAAAACTCCCACGTTCCAGGAACACTTGGTTAATGCTTCTGCCCACCCGAATATTCCTTCTGTCCCAGGAAAGCTCCTGAGTTCTAGGGGCACTCAGTTTCAACCTCTGATTACCCAACTTCCAGGATCCAGGGAAATGGCTATAGTCTCCAGTCCATACCTCTACACATCTCCCCTGAGGAGACTGGCCATACCTCAGGATCTTTCACCAAAATTATGACACCTAGCTCCCATGATGTCTGGGAAACTTGAGCTCAGTCATTAAGGAGAAAGTGAGCTTGTGAGCAAGTGGTGGGGCTGCTGACTCCCAGAGATCCTCCAGTAAGAGTAGGATTATTGGGTTCCTAAGGGGACATGCTGGGAATTGGGATTATACAGGCTAAACATCCCAGTCCAATCCCCTGCTTATGGGTCAAATTGAGACATAGCAACCTGAGGAGAACTAAAAGCATTCCTAAAGACCCAACAGCCATTCCAGAACCATACCTACCATCCTGAGGAGGGTTCTTTAAGAATCATTCTGTCTCCTGCCCAGGGCTCTTTCATATCCTTAAGAAATCCATTAGCACTAGGAAGAGTCAGTCAATGCCAGAGGCAACTAAATGGCTAAAGGCCAGTGTAAGAACACAATCAACAAAAGCTGGCAATATGACACCTGCAGAACCCAATTATCTCACTGCACACAGTCCTGGATATCCTAACATAGCTGAAACCCAGAGAAATGAGCTTAAAACTATGATTTTGGAGATGACAGAGGTCTTTAAAGAGAAAGTGAATAAATTCATTAAAAAATAAAGCAAAATACAATAAACAGATAAAGGCCCTTCAAGAAGAAATGAGTAAATTACTTCTTAAAATACAGGAAAATATAATAAACAGGTAAAGGAAATGAATAAAATGGTCTGGTCCCTGAAAATGGAAATAGAAACAACAAAGAAAACATAAAGTTAGGAAATCCTAGAAAGGGAAAAGTTAAGGAAGAAAATACTAACTATAGAGGTAAGCATCACCAAAATAATTCAAGAGAAAGAGAAAAAAACTCAGGTGTAGAAGATACAATTGAAGAACTTAATACAACTATCCAAGAAAATGTTAAATCTAAAAATTCTTGACACAGAACACCCAAGAAATCAAAGATTGTATGAAAAGATAAAACCTAAGAATTATAGGAATAGAAGAAAAAGAAGATTTTCAGCTCCAGGACCCAGAAATTATATTCAACAATATCATAGAAGAAAAATTCTTCAACCTTAAGACAGAGATGCCTATAAGTGTACAAGAGATGTACAGAACACCAAATTATTTAGACCAGAAAAGAAAATCGTCCTGCCACATAATGATCAAAACACTAACTGTAGAGAGCAATTTAAAAAAATACTTAAAAGCTACAAGGAAAAAAGGTGATATAACATATAAGGCAATTACCACTGACTTCTCACCAGAGACTCTAAATGCCAGATGGGTCTGGACAGATGTCTTGCAAACCCTAAGAGACCACAGAGGTCAGTCCAGACTACTATACTCAGCAATACTTTCAATCACCATAGAGGGAGGAAATATGATAGTCCATAACAAAAACCAAAATTTAAAGACTATCTATGCACAAACTTAATCCTGAGGAATATAAAAGAAGGAAAATTCCAACCTTCCTTTGGTTGGAAGGAAGTAAACTACATTCAGGAAAACACAGGCAATAAATAACTTCTTTGCAGCAAAAACAGCAAAAGAGAAACAGACACATTACAACCACCAGCATCAAATCATTGATCATTAATATCTCTCAACATAAACTAGACTTAACTCCCCAATAAAAAGACAGTGGCTAACAGGATGGATTCATAAACATGACCCAACATTCTGCTGCATACAAGAAACAAACGTTTGCAACAGATAGATATTATCTCAGAGTAAAGTTCTTGAAAAAGATTTTCCAAGCAAACAGATCTAAGAATCAAGTTGGAGTAGCCACTCTAATACCTAATAAAATAGATTTCCAAACAAAAACAATTAAAAAATGAGGAAATACACTTCATATTCATGAAAGGTAAAATCCACCAAGGTAATATATCAATTCTGAACATGTATGTCTCAAATACAAGGGCAACGACATTTGTAAAAGAAACATAACTAAAATGTATGTCACACATTGATCCCCACACATTAACAGTTGGAGACTTCAAAATCCCACTTTTACCAAAGTACTGGTCACCAAGAGAGAAATTAAAAAGAGAAATAATTAAGCTAACAGATATCATGATTAAAATTGGCCAAAAGATCTCTTTAGAACATTTCACCCAAACACAAAGGAATATACTTTCTTCTCAGCATACCATAGAACCTTCTCCAAAATTGACCAAACACTTGGTCACATAGAAAGCGTCAATGGATACAAGAAAATTAAAATACTCCCTTCAATCTTATCAGACCACCCTGATTTAAAACTAGATTTCAGCAACACAAACAAGAGAAAGCTCACAAACTCATGGAAACTGAACAACTCTCTATTCAGTGACAACTGGGTCAGGGAAGAAATAACTAAAAAATTAAAAACTTTCTAGAAGTCAATTAAAACGAAAGTACAATATACCCAAACTTATGGAACACAATGAAACAGCGCTAAGAGAAATGTTCATAGCACTAAGTGCTTTCAAAAAGAAATTGGAGAGTTCTCATATTGGCAATTTAAAAGCACACCTAAAAGCTATATGACAAAAAGAAGCAAACACACCCAAGAAGAGTAGATAACAGCAAATATTGAGTCTCAGGGCTGAAATCAATAACTTAGGGGGGAAAAAGAGAATAGAGTAAGAGCAAAAAAGTAAAAGCTGCCCCTGCCCCTGCTTCTCTTACTAGAGGGCCCACATGAAACCTGAGTTGCCCATTGGCTATATCTGTGTACCTGGTCTAAGTCCAGTCTATGCATGGTCTTTGGTTGGTCCTTCAGTCTGCAGAAGGCTCTCTGGGACAAAATTAGTTCAATCTGTTGGTCTACTTATGAAGCTCCTAGCACATCTAGACTGATTTTTCCTTGCCCCAACTTCACCCAAGGTTTGGTTGTGAGTCTCACCATTTGTTTTGAACTACTGCTGGATGGAACCTCTCACAGGACACAAACCCTGTTGCCTGCTTGGTGATCACTTCCCCCTGGTAAGATTGCCTTGTCAAGCCACAGGGGAGAACACAAGATCAGTCCTGATGTTAATTAGTGAGCTTGGGTGGGTATGTGGAGGGATGTGGTGAGGGAAGAGAGAGGGTTTCTGGGACTGAGAGGACAGGAGGGAGAGGGCTATGACTGTGATGTAAAATGAATACATAAATTAAAAAGAAAGAAACAAAGAGAAAAATATACAGGATCAATGAAATCAAGAGCCGGTTCTTTGAAAAAAAAAATCAACATGATAGACAATCTCCTAGCCAAACTAACTAAAAGGCTGAGAATTAGTATCCAAATTAACAATATCAGAAATGAAGAGGGTGACATAACAACAGAACAGAAGAAGAAATCAGTATGTCTTAATTCAAAAACTTTTATTCTACAAAATTGGAAAATTTAAGGAAATGGATGATTTTTTAATTTTACATACCAAATTAAATCAAGACCAGATAAACACTTTAAACATTCCTATGATCTATAAGGAAATAAAAGCAGTCATCAAAATCTTCCCACCACACCACCCAAAGAAAGCCCTGGGTCAAATGGTTTCAGTGCAGAATAATACTAGACTTTGAAAGAAGAGCTAATACCAAAACTCCTCAAACTATTTCTCAAAATAGAAACAGGAATACTGCCAAACTAATTCTATAAAGATAGTCACTCTAATATCTAAACTACACAAACACTCAACAAAGAAAGAATATTTCAGACCAATCTCCCTCATGAACACTGATGTAAAAATTCTTACTAAAATACTTATGAACTGAATTGAAAATATGTCATCAACCATGATTATGTAGGCTTCATCCCAGGGATATAAGGATGGTTCCACCTATAAAAATTCATCAATATAATCTACGATATAAACAAACTGAAAGAAAAAATTACACGATCATCTCATTAGATCCAAAATCCAACACCCCTTCATGATAAAATCTTGGAAAGACCAAGGATACAAGGCCCATATTGAACACACTAAAGCTATATACATGAAACTGATAGCCAACATCAAAATAAATAAACTCAAAGCAATTCCTCTAAAATCAGGGACAAGACAATGGTGCCCACTCTCTCAATATCTTTTCAATATAGTACTTGAAGTTCTAGCTAGAACCAAAAAAGAAAAAAAAAAGAGAGAGAGAACTAAAGGTGATCAAGTGGAAACAAATTGGAAAGGAGGAAGTTAAATTATCTCTGTTCACAAATGATACGATAGTATATATAAGAGACCATCAACATTCTTTGAGAGAACTTCTACATGTGATAAATGCTTTCATCAAAATGACTGGATATAAAATTAATTCAAAAAATTAGTACCAGTCCTCTATACAAATGATAAATAAGATGAGGAAGAAACTAGGGAAGCAGCACCCTTCACAATCTACATATAATATAAAGTAACATGGTGTAACTCTAAACAAGAAATCAAAAGACCTGTATGAAAAGAACTTCCTGTCTCTGAAAAAATAATTTGTGTAAGACAATAGAAGATGGAAAGATGTCCCATGTCCATGGATTGGTAGCATTAACATAATAAAAATGGCCATTACCAAAAGCAATCTATAGATTCAATGCAATTCCCATCAAGTATCAACACAATTCTTCCCAGACCTTTAAAGTACAATTCTCAACTTCATATGGAAAAAACAAAAACAAAACACAGAGTATCAGGGGCTGAGAAGATGGCTCAGAGGTTAAGAGTACTGATTGCTCTTCGGATGTCCTGAGTTCAACTCCCAGCAACCACATGTAATCTGATGCCCTCTTTCTGGCCTACAGGTGTACATGCAAGAAGAGAACTGTATACACAATAATAAATAAACAAATCATTTTTAAAAACTCAGAATATCTAAAAAAACAATCCTACAAAATAAAAGAACCTCTGAACGTAACTCCTTTGTGGAGAGCTGCGATGTACCATGCCTTAACATGGCGCAGGCTTCCACCTTCCGCCATCCCGACGGCGAGCGCTCTCTGAGATAAACAAGTCCTCATATGACAAAAGGCTGTACAAGGGTAACTGGTGATCTGATGACAAGCAGTCCTGCTCTGACGCAGACCTATGAGGAGGTGACACCTGGCATGAGCTGATTGGCCCTTGAGTTGTACTTAAGCTTGGCCCTTCCCTTCTTCGGGGCCATTCCCACTGAGCTTAATCCTGAGTAAAGAACTCAAGAAGAAGTCTGGTTGTTGGTGTTTTATTTCCGCTGGACGATGCGGCGCCGACAAATGGTGGCCCGTATGGGGAAAAAGTCCTCGGTACATCAGACTTCAGAACTCCTGATCTACAGGGTGATCGATTGGTAAGTGTCCAGTAAATTAGGACCCGAGTGTAAAGGTTCTCAGGTTGAGACAAGTTTTTCAGTCCGCGGTAAAGCGGGGAAAGGTTCTCAGGTTGAGAAAAGTTTTTCAGTCCGTGGTAAAGCAGGGGACGTTCGGAGCCGGTAATGGTAAGTGTCCGGTAAATAAGGACCCGAATGTAAAGGTGCTCAGGTTGTTGAGACAAGTTTTTCAGTCCGCGGTAAAGCGGGGGACGTTCAGAGATGGTAAAAATATAGAAGAAATGGAGAAAAGGCTTGAGAGACTCATGCTAAAAATGGAGTCGCTCGCACAGAAACAGCACAAGGAGGGTAGGAGGAAAAAGAAGGCGGAAGAGGCCGCGCCCAAACAAGATAATCCGCCATCTTGGCGCGCCTCGAAATTGGCACCGCTGCCTTATGCGGACACTTCCCCTTTATTGGCACCGCCGGGAAACTCTCATTCTCTGTGCCTAGAGATTTGAAAGCAGGCTCGTGCCACCTTCTCAGTGTATGAGGATGCCAATAATCAAAGATACCATGAGCCCTTAGATTTTAAAGAGCTTAAAAGCCTGGTGAAATCTGTTCGAACATATGGCCTCCAGGCATCCTTTACACAGGCTCAGTTAGAGAGACTAACAAATAAGGCTATGACACCGTCAGACTGGTTCAACACTGTCAAGGCTTGCCTGTCCGTGGGACAATATTTAGATTAAAAATCTTTCCTCCAGGAATATGCTCAACAGCAGGCAATGCCTCCTTTACTTGGAGCAATATAGAAGTATTTGAAAACTCCACAAGGCTCTCTGCCAGAGGCAGGAATATTGGTTTCTCCCCCACACATGTGTGTATGTGGCCACCCTTTATTTGGCTTGTGTTTAATGGCTCTCTCAATAGTCTCTCCTCATTATCCTGTACCAATCAGTCCTGCTTACAAATGTCAAGTTATCTTACAGGAAATTGGTCCAAAAACTTTGACTCCTTAATGACAGAGTTGCATACTGCTATCGTCACTGTGAATTCCACTCGAGTGGACATTATCATTGCTGAAGGCCTCGCCTCTTGGATTCAACAAGCTATGCATCATCTTAAGGAGTGGGCAGGTATCGGGGCTTTAGCTATGGCCCTTCTGATTATCAGCTTCCTCTGCTTTGTGTTCCTTCAGCGCTTGGTCATATCCCAAAACAGAGACCGTGCCCTAATTGCACAAGCCTTCTATGCTATTGAGGCTGGACAATCCCCTCAGGCTTGGCTGGTGGCCTTTGAGTCCTGATCCTCGTCACGTTCGGGGTGCAAGACAAAGGACTGCACAGGAGGTACATTGTTTACAGTTAATGGCTTCATGGAGAGCACGTCTGATTGCATGTGGGCTGACACCCAAAATCCCACCTCCAGAAAAAGGTGTTGGTCGGGTCCAGAGCTAGGCTGGGGCCGAGCCCCTAGCTAAGTTCTGTTGTACATCAGTGGCCAAACTTCAGGGCGGGTTCCGTACATGATCAAGGTGGATAACCTGGGTTATGGGTGGTCATACATCAGTGCCCTCTGGAGATCAGACCTTTACTCTCACCCGTTTTGTCCTGCTCTTACAAAATAAAACAGGGGGGACTGTGGAGAGCTGCGATGTGCCGTGCCTTAACATGGTGCAGGCTTCCACCTTCCGCCATCCCGATGGCGAGCACTCTCTAAGATAAACAAGTCCTCATATGACAGAAGGCTGTACAAGGGTAACTGGTGATCTGATGATGAGCAGTCCTGCTCTGACGCAGACCTATGAGGAGGTGACACCTGGCATGAGCTGATTGGCCCTTGCGTTGTATTTAAGCTTGGCCCTTCCCTTCTTCGGGGCCATTCCCACTGAGCTTAATCGTGATGAAAGATCTCGAGAAGAAGTCTGGTTGTTGGTGTCTTATTTCTGCTGGATGGTGCGGCACCAACACTCCTTCCCTGATTTCAAGATGTACTACACAACAATGGTAAAAAACAAACAAACAAACAATTGCATGATATTAGCATAGAAACAGGCTGTTTGATCAACAAAATTGAATTGAAGACCCAGGAAAAATCCCACACAGGTATGGACACTTGATATTTAACAAAGATGCCAAAACCATACCATGGAAATATGAAAGCATCATCAACAAATGGTCCTGGTACAACTGGATGTCTCTATATAGAAAAATGCAAGCAGATGCATATTTATCATCTTGAAAAAAAACTCAAAAAAAAGTAGATCAAAGAACTCAACATAAGACCAGAACTATGAAACCATTAGAAGAGAAAGCTCAAGTTAGTGTTGAACTCATTGGCATAGGAAGCAACTTCCTGAACAGAATACCATCAGCGCAGACTCTAAGACCAACAATTAGTTAGTGGACTCCATGGAAGTAAAAAGCTTCTGTAAGGAAAGGACATTGTCAACAGAACAAAATGCCAGCCTACATATACAGAAAATGTCTTCACCAAACCTATATCTGAAAAAGAGCTAATAGACAAAATATATAAAGAAGTTAAGAAATTAAACATCAACGAACTGGATGATACAATTAAAAAAGAAAAAACAGGGTACAGAGATAAAGAGAGAAATCTTAACAAATGATTATGACTGATAACCACTTTAAGAAATGCTCAATGATGGGCAGGTCTGGGCCCAGGAGTTCTGCTCAAACTACTGCAGCATGCAAGGACAATACTTGTAGTACACATTGAAACCCTTTTCAGATCTAGCCAATGGACAAGACATTCTCCACAGTTGAATAGAGAGCAGGGCCTGACTTGGACACAAACTCTGGTGCCTCATATTTGAACACTTTCCCAAGGTGGGGAGCCCTTGTTGCACTCAGAGAAAGAAGAAACAGGCTACCAAGATGAGACTTAATAGCCTATGACCATTTAGTTGGGTAGGAGGTCCCCCTCAGTCACAGACCTAGGGCAGAGGAATAGGAGGAAAGCAGGAGGGAGGGAGGAATGGGAGGATACAAGTGATGGGATAACAATGGAAATGTAATCTGAATAAATTAATTAAATAAAAAATAAATAAAAATAAAACATAAAAAAGAAATTCTCAATGTCATTAATTGTGAGAAAAATGCAAATCAAAATGACTCAGAATCACTCAGAATGGAAAAGATCAAACCTGAAGTGACAGCACATGTTGATAAGGATGTGGAGAAAGAGAATACTCTTCCATTGCTGGTGAGAGTGCAAACTGGTACAACCACTTTGGAAGTCAATCTGGTGTTTTCTTAGAAAATTGAAAATAGTACTACCTCAAGACCTAGCTATACAATTTGTAGACATATGCCCAAATGATGCTCCACCATACCATAAGGACATTTGCTCAACTATGATCATTGTGTCTTTATTCACAACCAGAATCTGGAAACATTCCAGATGTCCCTCAGCTGAAGAGAGGATAAAGAAAATGTGGTACATTTACACAATGGAATACTACTCAGCTATTAAACACAAGGAAATTATAAAATTTACTGGCAACTGGATGGAACTAGGAAGGATCATCCTGAGTGAGTGAACCCACATCCAGAAAGACCCACATGACATGTACTTACATATAAGTGGATTTTAGCCAAACAAAACAAAGAAAAACAAAGCCAATCAAATGATTCCTAGTGATAACTCTGCTATAGTCATCGGATTGGGGCATAGCCCAATTGTCACCAGATCCTTCCATTCAGAATCTGATAAAAACAGATGAAGATATCCACAGCCAAACATTAGACAGAGCTCTGAGAACTCTGAGAGGAAGATAAGGATGGTAGCAGCCAGAGAGGTCAATGACACTAGGAGAAAATGTTTCATAAATTCAATGAAGCAGGCCTCATTGAGGCTAGCAGACACTGCAGCAACAATCATGGCACCTCCATGCTCTGATTTAGGTCCTCTGCATATACATTATGGTTGTTTAGGTTGGGATTTTGAGGTATTTGTAAGAATGGTACGGGGATGTCTCTCACTATATTGACTGCTCTTGAGGTCCTTTCCTTTCTAGTGAGTTGCCTAGTTCAGTCTTGAGGTTTGTGCCTAGTCTTGTTGCATCATGTTATGCCATGTTTAGTTGATATCGCTGCATGGCCTGCTCCTTTCTGAATGGAAACAGAGTAGACATGGGTCTAGGGGATAGGGAAGGTAGGGATAAGAACTAGGAAGAATAGAGGGAGAAGAGACTCTAGTACAAATCTATTTGTATCGTAGAAGAATTAGAAGAATAAATTAAAATAAAAAAATAACATTCAAATGAAATATAATATCAATTATTTGATTTTTATAGGCAAAATAACATTTAATAAAGTGACTATTACTTTTTAGGTGATCACATGAAATATTTTCATAATGTCTAATTCAGTGTAAATTTTTCATCTGCTCAGAAAAATATAACATCATATTAAGATATCAGGATTTTCTACTTTCTAATAACATAATAAATCTTAGAACAGAAAATTAAAATGAACAAAAAGACTTGAGTATTAATGTCCCCAAGCATGCAATGAACTTAAAGAAAACATGCTTGAGAAATGCACGCTGCATGGCAGTCAGAATAGTATAATTATATTTCACAGTGACTTATAGTAAAGTCTGAGAAGCTAGGTAAATAATTAAGAATACATGAATAGCAGTGCTCTCTAAATTTTGTTACAGCATAAATTATAGTGAAAATAACCAAATGCTTCTTGAGTATTCACTATTGCCTTATATTCTTTTGCTTTTTTCATATATATCTTAACATCCAATGAACATTGTGTTTTAAAGCTCGCCTTCAGGGTCTATGACTGTCAATGAGTTTATTTTCTGGGTATATGTATGTCAATATCTAAGTTTCGATAATTTATTTTTAATAAAACTATAATAAAGATAATCAGCATTGGAAGCAGGATTATAGGATGATCCTATAATTATTATTCTTCAGAATAAGCCTATGATTGTGCTATATTACATGACAGAAGGATTGTGAAGATGTAATTAAGGTTTTTAATCAGTTGGCTTTCTATTAATTCAAACAGAGATTATTTAGGTGAGCTCAGCTTAATCCCAGGAACCATTCAAAAACAGGTTTTTCTTTAACTCTTTGTATACATAAGGGAGATTAAAGTAGAGGAGGTATTTGGTGTGTGCGAAGTTCATATTATGGTGGCGGAGGCAGTCTAAGGGCAAGGACCTAAGAGCACACTCAGAAGGCAAGGCAGCTTTCATCTGAAACAAGGAATAGACGTAATCCTTTAACCACAAAGTAATGAAATTCCACACTGTTGTGTGATCTCTCTGTGCAGAATTTCACTGGACAGATCATGCTGGCTTTGAACTTTTCTTCCAATTAGTTCTACCTTCCATGTACTGAGGTTATTGTGGTCTACAGATGTGTCTGGCAGAAGTAATATATTTTCCTCTACAGAATTCTAATGAAAATCTAAAGAATGAGCACAGTAGTAAAATTATTATTTGAAGTCTCAAGATAATAAAACACCAGCTGCTATGTTGATACTGCAAAGAGCATTTTTTTTAATAAAATGCAGACTTCTGAGTTTGTGAAACTGGGAAGTATCATTTTAAATTGCTAAAGTTAAAAGAAGGTTTACACATTAATAGATCATGATATAAGGTTCCTTTTTGTTTTGTTTTGTTTTGTTTTTGTTTTTGTTTTTGCTTTTTTGGTGGTTTGATGAAAACCGCCCATTCTTTACTTAAGGTAAATGGAAGCACAGATCTTACAGGATGATTTAGAGCAGTGAGTCTCAACCTTCCTAATGCTGCTACACTTTAATACAGTTCCTCATGTTGTAGTGACTCCAACCATAAAATTATTTTTGTTGCTTCTTCATAACTGCAATTTTGCTACTACTATGAATAGTAATGTAAATATCTGATATCTAGGATGCATCTTTTGATAGTCTTAGGGGACCTTTGTGAAAAGGTCGTTTGTTCCACAAAAGGGTCACAACCCATAGCTTGAGTACTCTGGAGGATTATTAATTAAGAACATGGCTATTCTGACCAGAGATCACATCGAAAGAGCTTCTAGGTGTATGTGTCCTGGCTGGCAAGAGATCACATCTAAAGATCTTCTCAGTCTGTGTGATTTGGCTGGAATAAAAACATGTATTTAATTCAGGAGATGGAGGCAAACAGATCTGAATTCAAGGCCACCCTTTTATAGAGGTGTATCAAGTAAAGAAAAGCTTAGACCCAGGCAGGGTGATATATACCTTCAATCCCAAATGAAGGTAAAGTTAGTTTGTAGCAGGAAGCACTCATGTTTAAAAGTTGTGTCAAATTGAGTGGCAGAAAAGGTGATGAATCAGAGGAGATTTGACAGAAATGGGATATGTCCAACTCTCATGAGAGGCAGTTTTACAGAGAAAGGAGGCCTTTTACCAGGACAGTAATAGAGGTATGGCTTGCAGAAAGGGAAAGAACTCAGGTAAAGACAAAATGAGCCAGAAAATGAGAAGAAGCCAGAAGATTAGAGAAGATTAGAAAAGATTGGTGAGATAGTTTGAGGACAAGCAGAGAAATTTTAGGCTTAGAGAAACCAGATTAAATAAGTAAGCTGGAAGAGGAATTTGAGCCAGAACAGTTGAGTTGAACAAGCCAAGCCAGAGCTCAGAAAGAACAGGTAAGTGTGAATTTATTAAATAATAAGTCTCAGAGGCTAAAACATTCTAGGTATAGTTTAGATTATACACAGAGGCTAGAAGCTTCCAGAACTAGGTCTAGGTTAACAGAAGGAGGAATTAAACCTCTCAGACAACAATTGAGCAAGGAGAATAAAAGTTACTCTCACTGAGAACCACCAGATCAGAAAACTGTGATTGTTTGCAGATTGTATGCAGATATAAATGAGAAAGTGGATAAGAAGGGGTTGTAGCCAAAGAATAGTACTGTAAAGAGAACTATAACAAAGCCAGTCAGAAACTCTTACATGGGATTGTTTTCAAGCATGATAGGAAATATAAGCACAATATTTTCAACCTTCCTTTGAAAAACATGGTAGAGGATGCACTTTCAGGTCAGATTTACATAGCACTTCTTTAGATCATTTGATTTTCTCAGCAACTGGAAAATGTAATAATAAAATTTGACTATAATATGTATATAATGTAAATGCAGAGACCCATACATAACCAAGATACAGAGAACAGGAGACCATGGAGTGTTCAGTCCTACATTTGACATGTAGATCACACACAAAGCCCAGGGATCTTGGTAGACAATGGTGAGAATGATTGTCAGAACCAGATGCAAGTGGATAAGCACAGGAGAACTGTTGTCCAGCATAGAGTAGTGGTACAAATGAACTCATTGAAGTTGAGATAATAAATACAAGCACCGCTGGGCCCAAATCTGCCTATCATAATGTTCTACTTGTAGGTTTCTAGGACCCTCTGGATCCTTCTACTTTGCCATTCTTCCATGCTTGTCTCATCTAGAGTCCCAATAGGATGTCCTCCCTACTGTCCCAGTTTCCTGTTAATTGAAGGCTTTAGTGTGACTAAGGCACCAGCCAAGGACAATACAGGCTGTAAACTTTAAACCCCTACCCAGATCTAGCCAGTGGTCAGAACATTCTCCACAGTAGAGTGGAGAGTTGGATATGACTTTCTCACGTACTCTGGTGCCTCATATTTGACCATTTTCCCTGGAGGGGGAGACCTGGTGACACTCAGAGGAAGGACAGCAGATTACCAAGAAGAGACTTGATACCCTATGAGCATATACAGGGGGAGGAAATCCCCCTCAGGAACAGTCATAGGAGAGGGGAATAAGGGGAAAATGGGAGGGAGGGAAGAATGGGAGGATACAAGGGATGGGATAACCATTGAGATGTAACAAGGACAAATTAATAAAATAATATATATCTTGGAAAAAATGAACACAAGCATTGTACAAGAAAATCAAGACAAATTCCCATCATGCAGGGGGAGTTGGGCACCAAGTTTCATCCTTGATTGAGAAGCTGTTTGTAATTGATAGCTGCTGGGAGAGGAGAGCTAGTTTTCTTTCAGGGTTGGCCTTTGCTTCACTGACAACACTCCGGTGTAATCCCCACAGCCCAGTGCATGTGGTCAACACTAACTGGACTGCATGGATCCAAAAACACACCAAAAAATGACACAGTGTTGAGTGGACACTGAATGGACAGTGGGTCAGGGAGCAGTTGGGGAAGGGATTGAATATGACCAAAACATCATGAATGAAATTCTCAAAGAATTAGTTTTAAAAGGTTTAGACTACACTGTCACAATTAGCCTCAGCACCAGGCAGCTTTCTCATCTCTCAACTCTGTGACTTTTGCTTGCTAATACTGATGACTATGAAGTATACCTTCCCCCCCCCCCCCATGTTTTCACAAATTGGGAGCTCTGGGGGTTTTCAGTAATGTGTTAATCTCCTCATCTTTGTACATATTTTTCTATGTTGGTCCAAAATTGTATGTCCAGAATGTTTACCTGTATTAAATTATATTTCTTAACTTCAGAGCATTAGCCTAGAAATACAGGTATTCAGGTCTAGTTTTTTTGTTTGTTTTGTTTTGTTTTCATTTAATTTTTTGGATTGTCTATTCAATTAAGCAATGTATTTAAGTTTAAAGTTGATATTTAATTGGTACTTTAACTTACTATTTTTGTATCCTCCATTCACCATTACTACAGCTTTTAACCATACAGCACTGTTGAATATTTAATAGGTTGACATTTCCAAGTGATTCTTTGCATTCCTGAAGTATAAACTATCACTGAGTTGGAAGCTATTCATTTAAAAAGAAACTTCTTCTGTATAAAATATCATTCAGCATGTTCCCTGTGAGTGACTTTGTGGGACATAACCTTGTGTCTCCAATTATTTTTCTTGTAGTTATGATTGCATGTAAGCCACTGTACTTTCCTTAGCTATCATCAACCCATTTTAATCAGTTTTACATTTTTTGTGACAAAATACCAGAGAGAAGTACATTTAAGGAAGAAAACTTAATTTTCGTTGATGACTTCCAAGAAGCCAGATACTATTTTTTCTGCATCCCTGGCTGCGTGTTAGAGTCAGAGAAGGCTGTTACAGAGGGGGCAGAATATGTTAGGAGGCCAGTCAGATCGTGGAAGTGAGGTCAGAGGACTCAAGAAAGGATGTACTTTTTAAGGGCATTATCCTGTTGGCATATTTCCTCTAGGAAAAATCTACCTTTGGGTATTACATTCACCCAGAGGGTTAATACACTGATGAGGTTAAAGCCTTCATGATTTCATCACCTGTCAATGCTATCCCCTACAAGAGAATAATCCTTCAATATCTGAGCATGGTGGGGGTGGGAGGCTTCATATTCTAATCTTAATAATTATTAATTCTTAAAGTTCATAGTGTTAAGTTCTGCTTTATATGTTAAACATCAAGGAATCTATTTGTTTCTCTCTCCCCACCCACCTTGCTCTTCTTCTATTGTATTTTTAGTAAAATTTTTAATTTGTCAATAATAAATTGTTACAGTAACAACAGAGATTTACTAAGCATGATAATGATGGAAATGGGATGTTTTGATAAAACCTCAAAGTTGTGAGAGTTGAAGTTAAAAAAACTTTGGAGACCATTATTGTTAAAAATGTATAGTATTATAAAGACTCATAAGAAAAGAAATACAGGTATTTGAGGGGCTACTAGACAAGACTCAGAAGCAAGTGACAGAGTGAATCCTATAATAAAACTTAGAGTTTTTGGAAATTTACTACCAATGTAATAGTCCATTAGGCAAGAAATAAAAAGAGAGTAATATGACTAAATCCAGAATTGGTGGTAGTGCACTCATTAGCAAAGGCATGTGCCAGCCTTTAGATACTGAACAAGACTCATCAGGAAATGACAAAAGAGAGTGGCATTCCCATCCTTATTAACATGGTGATCCTGGTTTCCAAGGTCTGAGCTCTAAAGCAGTTGAATAATTTGCATTTGATTGAAAAAAAATGAGAAACTTTTCTTTGATGAGTCAGTAGCTACAAAAGTACATGAAGTGGGAAATCATTTATTAGAGAGCTCTTACAGATTTTTTAAAAAGGAAAATGTATTCCTAATTATTATGTTGGTATAATTTCATTAGGTTCTGTAGTGTGATTTGTCTTGTTTGCCTGGTCCTTTAAAGGGTCTTCAGCTCCTAGACAACTAGCCCTTTGGGAAATCTTAGCCTTTGCAACTACTTGACGCTATGATCTTCAGTGTTGGTTGCCTCTTGGATTTCTGTAGAAAAGAGAGGATATAAAAAAGGCAACAGAGGCAAAGCGATATTGAGTAGAGCTAAAAAAGAAAAAACTGAATGGATAGAGGTTTGGGCAAGCAGAGTAAAAGAGAGAGAAGTTGAACCACAAAAGATATTGTTAGAACCCATGAAGAACCCACAAAATAACAAAAGAACAGATGGTAAGTGGCATCCAACATGAGGCTGTTTGTAGAAAAATAAATATTAAAATAATTTTTAACAGGAAAAAGAAATAAAAGTTTTATAATGTGGCTAGGCAGAATGGGAGGTTTGATGCCAATTGCCATAGAACAAAAGTCAGGAGAAGGGGGGATGAATACTTGTAACAAAATGCTGACAGGATCTTTGATGAGGCTGTTGTTGGAACATGTTTCACATGTTTGTCAGCAACAGCATTTTTCTCTTTTTCCTCATTTTGTGATACATTGTTTATAAAAAGTTTGAAAGATTGTCCAAGCAACTAGAAAACTGCAAGTGGAAATCAAGTAGCATGGAAATCAAAGAATGGAGGAAATGAAAAAACAAGAGAGTTGAATCCCCTCGCTTTTTTCTAAGAAATAACAAAGTTGGCTGTGCAGCTAGAAAAATTGAGAGTAGAAGTAGAAAAAGTTTGAAAAATGTCAAACAAAATAAAAGGGAAAATACACCAGCATTCTCAGTACTTGAACCAGAAAGAAGGAGGTTCACCCATTTTAAAAAGAGGGAAAGGGACTGTGTCAGACAGCAGTCAAGTTAGATAGAAGGAGAATAGGCAGGTGAGATGGTCCTTTACAGGAGACAAGGTTAAACCCATAGCAGCTTTTGAAGATACGTAGTCATGGTTAAAAAAATCACCAAAATATTTTTATTAGTTAGATAGCATATGCTTGCTACGGGAATAATCCACAAAGTTAGGATCAAATAGAATTGTGTAATTTAGAAATGACTGACCTACTACATTTTAAGGAGGCACTGATGTCTTATGAGATGCACTTACTCTATGTGAAAACCTCTAAATAATTGGACTACCCAAAATAGAATTAAACATCTCAGACCTCAAAGTGCCTGGTGAAATAATTGTAGCAAATATGGTCATTTGAAGCAAAATTATATACAAGGCATCTCTAAAGACAATGATTGTTTTTAAATGTAAACCAGGAAAAAACGGCATAGGCTTCCAGTGGTGTGGAGGTGACATGGCAAGGATCCCCATTAGACCAATCAGTGTAGATCCAAGAGAGATATCCAAGGCAATTTCTTACCATTGAAAAAATGAAATAGGAAACCTAGCTTGAGGTGCTACTGCAAAAAAAATGTAAGCCAGGAAATAACCAGAAGGCAGCAAACCCTCAATTAAGTATTACAGATATAATGCATGCTACTGCAGGCAGTTATGTTCTAGACTTGACCATAGATAAAAATATTACACTGTCCCCAAAATTTGATGTTACTGGATTTTATGGTCTTTTGACCTCAGGGACATTAGAAATGGCCTTGGCAAGGAGCAGTTTGACATACCAAGGATCCATTGTGCATGCTGAATTTATGGATGAAGATTTCAAATGAGAAATTAAAATTATGGTTCACATAAAAAGAGATATGCAATTTAACATAAGTGATAGGATTTCTCAGCTGTTACTGTTTCTCTATACCAAAGGCAAGGCTGTTCCAATAGAAACAGTCTTAAAACAAAACAACACACCAACCAAAATCTACACAAACAAACACACATGAGATACAGCATTTAGGTATATGTTGAAGTCCCTTCTATGTGTCCTTTCTGTCTTTGTTGGACCTCATTTCATTTACTCAATAGTAACATCATTACAACTATTACTTCAAAGAAACAACCAACTTTTACCTTAATTGAGGATAAGACAATTTACCAATTCATACCACATTAATTTGCTCTGAATGCACTTTTTCTGTTTTTATTTAATTCTCCTTTTCTTTCATGGATATTCTTTTAACTTCTATTGCAGAGTACATATTCATTGTAAATATGTCTCCTAGTTTTTTTTATGCCTTAGAAAGTCTATAGTCATCTACTTTTAAAGCATAGTTTCAGAAGTTATAGATTTAAGTTTGATTGCTTTCTTGTGCACACACTTTAAATTATTTACTTTGCTCTCTTTTTTTCCTGCACAGTTTCTGACAGGAAGCTGGTACCTCCTATTCTTACTGTTTGACGTGCATTAGTTTCCTAGGGCTGTAATAACAAATTACTACAACTGACTTGACTTTTAAGACTACAGAGTTTTCCTCTTGTAAAGAGCACAAACTTGAGATGAGTGCAGGAATGGTTCCTTCTGAGTCTGAGACAGATTTTTTCCAAGTGCCTTACAGAGCTTTGTAATTTATCTACCTGCGCTATTGAATATCTGGTTATGTGTCTATGCCCAAATGCTCTTCTTTTATGACATTAGTCATTAGTTATCATGTCTAATGCACACTCATGCATGATGATTTCATTCTAACTTGACAACACCTGCAAAGGTGCTCTTTTGAAATTATGTCATCCTGCTGAAATAAAAATAAAATATATGGTCACATGTTTTGAGGACATTTAATTTTCAAGTGTATGAGTATAATGTTAACTCTCTGGTACTAGTCAGAATATTTCAGTAAAATTGGTTTGCTTTTGGTTTTTTTCTGTTTGAATAATAATACATAAAAAGGTACATATTTTATTTTTATCTTTTGTTGTTTTCTTGGCTCTTCAAGCTATGATTTGATGTCATCCTTATTTCTTCAATTGTTTATTCTACTCAATTTCTTGATCTTCTGGCATTCTAATTTTATATATACTATGGCATTTGAAATTTCCTGTATTTCTGTATTTTCCTCTTTCTTGTTGATTTATTGTTTATTTGAGTTGTTACTGGCTCCTCTCAGACATTTATTGCTATTTCAGTTTGAATGTTCCACTAGTTTGTGCCTCCAGAGGCATCTGCTTCAGGAAGGCAAATCTCATCAGTAGTTTTTTTTTCACATCTCTTGTCTTTCCAAATATGAAGGTTAGGGTTAGGGTCATTCTCCCCTTGTTTCCCTGGAAGACATACCAATATCAGGAATAATGTCTCAGAGAAACATGGAAGACGTAACACAGAACAATGTTTTCTTATACAGTCTTTTCAACTTTCATCCCAAATAATGAACTGATAACAGACAACAGTAAGGGAACCACCAATATCCAATATGGTGACTCAGTGAGTATCATGGATAGTATTTCCTGAAGTATGGGTGGCAGGCTATTTACAGAAGCAGAAATGACTGAAAGATTGCTGTATCTCCAAAGCCTGCCCCTTTGTGGTGATGCATGATGACAAAAGCTGGAAACCTGGAACTCAATGCACACAGTGGAGACAAATTTTTTGTTGAAGAATGTCTCTTCTGGACAACTAAGTCAGTCTCTATATTGCCAAGGCAGCTCAGCTTGTTAATGTATGGCCCTCTGTAGGCCCCCGCTCTTATATAAGTCTGGTAAGAAGGAGGATTGTATGAATATGGTCAGTTTCAGGGACATCATGAAACTTTTGAGATGTTTACTTCCTGGGCTTAAGGAGTTTTCTTGAAAGATATAATGATTCAACTTCACTTAGAATATCACTTGTCTTAACAACTTGCCCTCAAAGATGGAATGTTTTATCTTGAAGGAAATAGCTACACAATAAAAATAGACCACAGTATGATTGGGGACATAAACTTTTCTTAAGTTTTTAAAATTATACTTTCTTGATTTAAAATTTAACGTAGAAAATTAAAGCTCTTGACACATAGCAGAGTTAGTTTGAAGTCCTAATTATTGTGGGTTTTCCTAACAACTTATTAGTGATTTACATCTCTGACCATGTGTGACTTTATTTAAATATAACTGTCATCTTCCTTTGAAAACAGTTGACTGCCAGTGTGGATGCCTACTTTACACACCCATTAATCTCATTTCCCTGTTTCTTCATGTATTCTTAGCTGTGTTCTTAATTCTCAAGAGACCAAAGATTCAAAGGGATGGTTCTCAATTGCAATGAATGTAAATGAATGTAAAATGAATGTAACAGAATGTAAATTCTGTTAATGTAAAGAAAAAGAAATTGTATCTTTCAGTTTGTCTCCTGTGTATAGGTCTACATACCAAACAAGTTTCATATAGTGTCATAGACACAACTGCTACAACCACAGCTCTTATAAGTGATGGACCAAATCGAGATAACTTCTGCCATAAGAACTAATTACAATCTTGATTTTCTCAATAATTCAATGAAAATGGTGATTATATAATTGCATATGTTGGGATCATTCTGGAATCAATCCTAAGGGACTCATGTCTAGTCACATTTGGCAAATGGATGTTATTCATGTTCCTAGTTTTGGTAAATTACAGTTTGTACATGTTTCCATTGATACATATTCTGGACTTCTTTTCACATCTGCCCATTTATGAGAAAAAATTAAGGATGTCAAGGCAAATTTATTACTGGCCTTCTCATACATGGGGACTCGCAAACATTTAAAAATTGATAATGGACCAGCCTACACTAGCGCAGGGCTTGCATCCTTTCTCTCTTCCTACGATATTTTATATAAGACAGGCATTCCCCATAATCCGCAGGGCCAAGCTATTATAAAACAGGCACACTGCACATGTAAAGCTTATTTATATAAGATTAAGAAGGGGGAATATAGTAGAAAAACTACCCCACATTCACAATTAGCCTATATATTATATATTTAAAAATTTTTAACTATTGATGCTTCTGGAGCTTCTGCTGCAGATAGGCATTGGAGACTTCCTACAAGACATAAAGGAATGGTGAAATGGAAGGATCTTTCTACTGGTGTATGGAAGGGTCTGGATCCTCTTTTGATGTGGGCCTGAGACTCTGCTTGTGTTTTCCCACAGGACGAGGTACCCATTTGGGTTCCTGGGTGCTGTGTTTGTCCTATCTCTCATCCATCTGCCAGCAGCCTTCAGGAGACAGTATGGGCACTAGTGAAGAATCTCCCGATCTTGGTGGTAGTTGTTGTTGCACACGGCAGTAGGATTTGCTGAAGGAGGCAGAGGCAGGAGGTTCACGAGTACGAGTGCCTAGAGTAGTTTCATTTCCAGTGGAGCACTCAGGAGAGAGCAGTTTGATCCTCTTTCGAGAAAAGAGAGATTTTGACATCACTGCCGCCATTATCGGAGCCATCGTGTTAGCTGCCACCGCTGCAACAGCTACTAGAACTGCGATCTCCCAGAATTTAGACTTTGGACAAACTTTTTGAGGAGGTGGCCAGTGCTCTATCTACTCAAAATTCATTGAACTTCATGATTCAATTGGCTGTTCAGAATCTTAATCAGCAGACAGCCTTGTTGCAAGAGCAAAATGATATTCTGTGGGCTATTCATATGCTTACTTGTTATCCTAGGTATCATCATGATTGCATTACCCCAGCTAAGGTAACTCATGCTTCCACATGAAAAAACAATAGGCCATTCAACAGTTCCACACCTAATAGGTTTGCGCCCCCAGTATTGGATAATCCCACTGCCCAAAATTTGGTTTAGCCTTGATAAATGAGTGTCCAGTGATGGGTAAGACCATGGAGGCCCCTTGTTAACCTAAGATAGTGTGACTGTGTTTTGAGACAGCCATACCAAGGACGGTTAAGGCAGAGGGCTAATGTCCTGGCAACCTAAGACAGGAGCTCCTTTTATTTATATAAAGGGGGGACCTGTTGGGAACTGTTAGGCTTGGGCCCCTTGGGGCCATGCCCTCACTGGTATGCAACTGTTATTCTGTCCTGGCAGCTTCCTGTTGTGAACATTGTGCCTCGCTGAGCTGACCACAAGTTCCTGTTTTGCACCCTGGTTACCTTGATTACATGGCTCCCCTTGTCCTAGGGACTTCCCATTTACTTCATCTTGTATTTTTCCACCTGCCTCTGTACTGTATAAAAGACCTTGGCCCCTCCTCATTAAACAGCATTCTCTTAGAATGGATGACCTGCTGTCTTGAGTGTTCTTCAACCCTCAGTCCCTCGCTCAATATGTCAGGGTAATTGCAGTGTGGGCACTGCAGGAAGCTCCCTTGATCAATCCCTTATATCAAAATATGATTGGACAGTACCATAGCCCACCCCACTCCCCCTTTCTTTATGGTTTTATCTTTTTTTCACTTCTAAAGATTTTATTTATTTATTTTTGGCATATACATTTATATTATTACACATAAATAAAAAATTACATACAATAAGAAGAACCATGAAACAATCAGGGATTATATAAATATCACATTCATGGTATTTTGGCTAATTGTTCTTGGCAACCTTTTAGAAAACATCTTTCCTATCTTGGTGATTCTAAAATTCTGAATGAGACTCAATATCTATCATGTCTCATCTCTTTCTAACCTGCACTTATGGCTCACGGAATTAATTAAGTTTTACTCCTTCTCAAACTATGATGGGGTTGAAGACCAAATAGTGTAATCTTACAAATAACCCTAACTGTTTAGGAGATAAAACATTTTTAGGTCTAGATAGATAGTTTTATCTTTTTAATATGCTGTACAAACTTCCAGGTTGCAGTTCAGTACCCGAGTCTGTTCTGGATTCTCATCCATCTGTAGTGGCCTGATTACAATAAATATTTGTCACCTGCATTGCCTAGTTGTGGTTAGGTAATACTAAAAAAATTAAAGATAAAATATCACAAAATAAGCAGCCATAAATGTAAGGCAATAACTGTTATTCCTGTCTGTATCTCTGCTGTACTGCATAAAATCAGCTAAAAATTGAGATAGAATTACTTTCCCAGTGAGAATCCAGTAACAATAGTATAGGCCTCAAACCAGACCCATGACTCATAGCAGTGAACATTTTAAAGTAAACATATGTGGACAAATGGCTATACTGCTGAATACACTACAGCTTCTGTGACAAGATTTTTTTTTTGTTTTTCTGTTTGTTTTATTTTAGTTGGAGGTGGAGTGGGATTTTGGTACATGATGTGTAAATCATAGACTTTCAATAAAAGTAAAATAAATCCACACATATGTCACTAACTATTTATGACTGAACTTGAGTTTTGTATGGATATTTTTTCACACTCATTTCACTTACAAACTATGCTTTATGTTTTTCTTTTCATAGTGATGTCTGATTTTATATTCTAAGATTCAAAAGCTGTCATTCACACTTCATTTAGCTAACAAATAAATATACAGTCTATGACAAAGAATGTGAGGATAAAGAAAAGAGTTTTTTATTTTTCATCAAATATTCACTTTCAGTTCCTACAAACAATATTTTATTCATCGGTTCTGGCAATAAGATACTGAAACATATTTTATGTCAGAAGAATTTGAGTTATTGAATTTATATCTAAAGACCAGAGAATAAACTTGGTATGCTTTTTACATAGTTCCTATATTTAATGCAAAAGGAAAGTCTAAGAACTACATGGAAAAAACATTTTTCAAACTGGATTCACTTTTTAAAATCAAGACTGCTACCTCAATTATGACTCTTATTGTTGTTATTTCTGGTATTTTATTGAAACTTTAAGATGACTTCAGCTCATTATTACTGAAGAAAGACTTCATCTGTTGTTTGCAAAAGAGTGAAAAGAACATTAAAACCCTATCAAGGCTTTTCAAGTAATATATAAAATACACACCATAGGCTAAGCATAGTCATGACAGTTAGCAAAGGACATTTTAGCTCAGATCTAGTCACATAGATAGAATAAAAATTATTTTGTACATTTGGAAACTTGAAGGGTAAGCATGTCAATAAACTAGTGTGACTATTTTTAAGGATAATGAGTTTTATACTTCATGAAATATAGCACAAAATGAATGATCAGTGAAAGTCTTATTTGATCCATCTATATTCTTTTATACGGTTTGCTAGAGTAAACAATCCTGGGCCCATGGGGCTCACAAGACTGAACCACCAACCAAAGAGCATGCACGGGCTTGGCCTAGGCCCCATACACATATGTAGCAGATGCATAGCTTTGTCTCTATGTGGATTCTGCAACAAATGGATCATGGACCCTCTCTGACTCTGATGCCTCTCTTTGGATCCTGTTCCCCTAACCAGGCTGCCTTGTTAGCTTCAGTGGAAGAGGATGAGCTTAGTTCTGCAGTGGTTAACGTGCCAGGGCAGGTTCGTATCCATGGAGGACGTCGCCCTACTTTGAGGAGGAGGAGAAGGGAGAATGTTGGTAGGCAAATGAGAGGGAGACTAGGAGAAGAGGAGGGAAGTTAAAATCAGGATATAAATTGATTTAAAAAAGTAGACCCAAAATTTTTCTTGCTTACAAGAGATGTAGAGGTAAACACAGAGCAAGTATTGAAGGAATGGAAAACCAATTACTTGACCAACTTGAAACCCACTCCATGAGAAATGCCAACCACTGTCACTGTACATGATAACTCTGATACTCTTTCACACAGGAACCCAACATAACTGTCTTCTGAGAGGCTTCATCCAGCAGCTGATAGAAACACATATAGAGACCCACAGCCAAAGAATAGGTGAGGAGTTATGTGGAAGAGTTGGAGGAAGAATTGAGGGAGCCAAAGGAGTCAAAGGCACTAAAAGAAAAACTACCACATCAACTAACTTGGGATAAGGGGGCTCACTGAGACTGAACCACCAAGCAAACAATATGCATGGACTGGGCCTTGACATGTGCAATTTGGCCAACATGTGGGTTTCCTAACAATGGATATAGGGGCTGATTCTGACTCTGGTGCCCACCACTTGTTCCCTTTCTTCTAAATGGAATGCTTTGTCCTGGACAGCAACAGGATGCGCTTATTCCTGCTGCTACTTGAGGTCCCATGGTGAGTTGATGATCTTGGTGTCCTCCTCCAATTCTTTGAGAAGAAGTAGAAAGGGGAGGTGTGAGGATGCGACTTGGAGGACAGGAGGGAAGGAGCTGGGGTCAGCCTGTAAAATTATGAAATTTTAAAAATTAAATAAAAAAGAATGAGATAAATGCAAATCAAAACAATTCTGAGATCCCTCCCTACACCTGTCAGAATGGCTAAGATAAAAAAAAATCTCAAGGGACAGTACATGCTGGGCAGGATGTAGAGAAAGGAAAACATTCTTCGGTTACTTGTGGGAGTACAAATTTATACAACCACTTTGGAAATCAATCTGGTGCTTTCTCAGATAATAGGGAATAGTTTTAAGTCAAAACCCAGTTATACCACTCCTGGGCATATTCCTGAAAGATGCTGCACCATGCAACAAGGACATTTGCTCAAATATGTTCATAATGGTCCTAGTCATGTAATAGCCAGAAGTTGGAAACAACCCAGATGTCCCTTAAACAAAGAAAAACTAAAGAAACTGTGGCACATCTATACAATGGAACACTATCAAACACAAGGACATCATGAAATTTGCAACAAATGAATAGACCTTGAAAAGATCATGCTGAATGATGGACATGCATAATATATACTCACTTATAAGTAGATATTAGTCACATAATATAGTACACTATACTACACTGCATTACAATACAATACACAGACCTAAAGAATCTACATAACAAGGAGGCCCTAGGGAGAATGCTTAATTCTCATTCAGAAGATGGGAGCCTATCAGAGAGGTCCTCTGAAAGACTCAGCCTAAAGGGGGATGAAAGCAGATGCTGAAACTAACACCAGGACTCTGCAATGGAGAAGAAGGAGTCTTATGGAAGAGTTAGGGGGATATAAGGACCTGGAGGAGAAGAGAGCTCCACAATGAGACCAATGGAGCCAACATAACTGGGTGGGGCAATGGTGCTGCAGAGACTGATGTACCAGCCAAGGGCCATGCATGGTTAGGACATAGATCCCCTGACCAGATGTTAGTAAGCAGCACAGTCTCCTTGTGTGTTGCATACTATGGAGAATGGGCTTCCCTCTGATATGGACACTCATGCACACTCATTGATTACTTTGCCCACGGCAGGGTGGCCTTCCCAAGCCACAGAGGAACAGAATGCAGGAAGGCCAGATGAGACTTGTTAGGCTGAGGTCAGATGGGAGGGGAGTAGGGCTTCCCCTTTGTAAGGACTAGGGGAATGGGGAGGGAAGTTGAAGGAGGGAGGATGAGACTGGGAAGAGATGAAGGAGGGGGCTACAATCTGGATATAAAATGGACAAAATAACAATTTAAATATTAAATAAAGACTTAGAAAAATAGTAGTCAACTATTATCCTATTGGTAGAGGATTAAGATTAGATAGATGAAAAAAGCAAAACCAATAAAAAGTAATCCATTTAGAAATGGAGAAAAATGTGAGTAGATACTTTTCTAAAATGATGATTATGATGATGATGATAATCATGATTATAACAGTGATGATGATGACAAGGAGGAGGAGGAGGAATATGATGATGATATAATGGTGAGTACAAATGTTCAATATCATTATATAACAAGAAAACAAAGACTCGAAGCTAAAAAGAGAACTCATATCAACCCAGGTAAAATGGTTGCAACCAAAAAATTTAAAATGGCAAATATTGGTGAGAACTTGGAGGAAAAAGGAATTAATAGGCTGTTGTTGGTAATGTAAATTAGAATAGCAACTTGGGAGAAGTCTGTGTAGGCTCTAAAATACTAAAGTTGAGTATACTATAAGAAGAGGTCATGCCACTTCTGCAATATAAAGGAAATAAATTCATATTAGATGTTGTCCAAAATAGAGATTTCTCATTTTGGGTCATAGCACTAACAGAAGAGCTGAAAGGGAGGGTGTAAGGAGCATATACAAGGAATGGGAATGAGGCTTCATGTTAGAGGAAAATCATGGACACTGCAGTTTTCCAAACTATGCCAAACTCCCAGCTGCACTGATTCAATGCTCCAATCTTTAAAAAAAAGACTATAGAAAATAATGTACATCTTAAATACATGTGGAAATAAAATTGATCACTTAGATTATTCTTCAGAGGATACAAAAACAATTGGCTTAAAATATCCATAAGAGATCAGTGTTTCACAAAGTAATTACATTAAATGTATAAAATAAGAAAAAATTTCACTCTCAAGAGCAATGCTGGAGAAACCAGGAAAATAATAGGCATCTTGAAACAGATGGACATAAATCATATCTACAGAAAATATCACCCAAAGACAAAAGAATATACCTTCTTTTCAGCACCTTACAGAACCTGCTCCAAAATTGATCACATATTGGTCACAAAGCAAACCTTAACAGATATAAGAAAATGAAAATAGAAATTAAAAACTTCCTACAATTCAATGGAACTGAAGATATAACATACACAAACTTTTAGTACATAATGAAAGCAGTGGTAAGAGGAAAGTTCATAGCATCGAATGCCTTTATAAAGAAACTGGAGCAATCTGATACTAGAAACTTAATAGCACACCTGTAAGTTCTACAACAAAAAGAAGCAGACATACCCAATAGGAATAGATGGCTGGAAATCATCAAACTCAGGGTTGAAATCAATAAATTGGAAGCAAATGAAACACTTCAAAATTCAACAAAACCAAGAGCTGGTTCTTTGACAAAATCAGCAAGATTGTCAAACCTTTATCCATACTAACTAAAAAGGAGAGTATTCAAATCAACAAAATCATGGGTGAAAAGAGAGACATAATACCAGACACTGAGGAAATCCAAAAACTTATCAGGTCTTACTTCAAAAGCCTATATGTCACAAAATTAGAAAACATAAATGATATGGACAGTTTTCTTGATAGCTACCAACTACAAAAACTGAAAACAAGATTGGGTTAACAAACTGAATAGCACTGTCACACCTAAGGAAATTGAGGCAGATATCAAAAGTCTCCCAACAACCACAGCAGCAGCAGCAACAACAACAACAAATTACAAAGCCCAGTACGAGATGGATTCAGTGAAGATGTCAACCAAACCTTCAGAGAAGAGCTAATACCAATTCTCTTCAAACTATTCTGTAAAATAGAAACAGAAGGAGCATTACCAACCTCATTCTAAGAGGTCACATTCACATTGAAAGACTCAATAAAGAAAGTTTCAGATCCATTTCTCTGATGGACATTGTTGCAAAAATACTTAATAAAATACAAACAGAATTTAAGAGCACATAAAAACTATCATTCACTATAACCAAGTATGTTTCATCCCAGGCATGGAGGGATGGTTCAATGTATGGAAATATATCAATGTAATTCATTATATAAACAATCTGAAAGAAAAAAACCCACATGATTATCTCCTTAGGTCCCCCCAAAAAACATTCAACAAATTCAACACCCGTTCATGTTAAAAGTCCTGGAGAGAGCAGGAATACAAGGCACATTTCTAAACATAATAATAGCAATATATAGCAAGCCTATAGCCTACATCAAATTAACTGGAGAGAAAATGAAATCAATTCCACTGAAGTCAGGGACAAGATATGGCTGTCCTCTCCCTCCATATTGCTTCAATATAGTACTGGAATCCTACCTAGAGCAATAAGACAACTAAAGGAGATCAAGGGGATAAAAATCAGAAAAAAAGAAGTCAAACTATTATTATTCACAGATGATATTATAGTATACGTAAATGACCCCAAAAATTGTATCAAGGAACTCCTACAGATGATAAACACCATAAGCAAAGCAGATAGATGAAAATATCAACTCAGAAAAATCAGTAGGCCTCCTGTATACAAGTGATAAACAGGATGAGAAAGAAGTTAGGTAAACTATACCCTTCACAATAACTGAAAATAATACAATGTATCTTGGTGTAACTGTAACCAAGAAAGTGAAAGATTTGTATGAAAAAAAATTCAAATCTCTGAAGAAAGAATTTGAAGATGATTTCAGAAAATAGAATGATCTCCCCTGCTCGTGGATCAGGAGAATCAACATAATAAAAATGATCATTTTAACAAAAGCAATCTACAGATTCAATGCAATTCCCATCAAAATACCCACACAATTCTTTACCTAACTTGAAAGATCAATTCTCAACCTCGAATGGAAAAACAAAAAAACCAGAATAGCTAAAACAACCATGTACAAAAAAAGATCTTCCAGAGGAATCTCCATCCTTGATCTCCAGCTTTACTCTAGAACAAAGCAATAAAAACAGCATTGAAATAGGCTGGTTGAAATTGGAATTAAATAAAAGACTCAGAAATTAATCCATATACCTATGGAAGCTTGATTTTTGAAAAATAAGCCAAATCCATACAATAGAAAAATGATAGCATCTTTAATAAATGGTTTTGGTCTAACTGGATGGCAAATGTATAAAAATGAAAATAGATACATATCTACCACCCTGCACAAAACTGAAGTCCAAATCAACTAAAGATCTCAATATAAAATCAGACACACTGTATCTGTTAGAATAAAAAGCATGAAAGGGCCTTGATCTCATTGGCATGAGAGACAACTTATGGAACAGAACACCAACAGGACAGGCTCTAAAATTAACCATTAATAAATGGGATATTATGAAACTGAAAAGCCTCTGTAAAGTGAAGGACACTGTCAACAGAATGAAATTACAGCCAACAGGCTGGGAAAACATCTTCACCAACCCTACATCTGACAAAGGGCTAATATCCAAAATGTATAAAGAACTCAAAGAAATTAAACACCACCAAACCAAATACTCCAATTAAAAGTGCGGTACAGAACTAAATGGAGAATTCTCATCAGAGGAATATTGAATGGCTGCGAAATACTTAAAGAAATGCTCAACATCCCTAGTCATCAGGGAAATGCAAATCAGATCTATTCAGAGATTCCATCTTACACCTGTTGGAATGGCTAAGAACAAAAACTCAAGTGACAGCAAATGTTGGTGAGGATGTGCAGAAAAGGGAACAATCCTCCATTGCTGGTGGGAGTGCAAACTTGTACATCCTGTTTTCTTCATGTTCCAGCACCAATTGGTTCAATTGCTGTTCCTCATTAGAACAAGACAACTCCCAGAACACTTTCAAAGAAAGCTTCCAATCATAATTGGTCCAGTATTTCAGACAGTTGGGAGCAACCCAACATTTAGAAACAGGACCTCATATCCTATTCCTAGCTTTTTAAACCATTTCCCCAATTTTAATTGAGCCCCTCAAAGGTATTATTGTTCCAAATCAGCCAGAAGATATCTTTAGATAATGATACCCCATTTTATTTAAGGGTGGTCAGGGAAGTTTTTGATTGCTGTCTTGGGCTATAGAGGTTGATTATGAATGGAAGTTGGTTACAAGTTATTATTGGTCTTATTTAGAAAGAAAACAAGGTTAGACTCAGCAATGTCTCTCTTTTCCTTTATCTGACATTCTTAGGTTTGGAGACAGAGGTTAAAAAGAAAGAAGTGGGAACATAAAAATATGTAGGGAAGATAGAACAAAAAGTAGATTAGTGAATCTACTCCTTAACTTAATGCCTCTATTGTCACTCACAAGGTTATTTTTAATTCATTGGTATAGAATTTTGGATATACATGCAAAATAAGTTTAATTCTAGATACGGTGTTATAGAATATATGTATATATGTATATATATATATTTTTTTTTTAATATGAGATCTTGTACTCAAATAACTCAATTATAATACAAGGTTTACTTCCAATACTTTAAAAGTGCTATTGCTGGCTGTTTAGGATGAATAAATATTACAAGTTAAGTGTTAGTTGATCAAATCATGGCCATGTCAATTACTAGTCTACTTTTACAACAAGAATATACATCTTAGGTTCAACAAATAAATGTGATTCTATAGAAAGGTAAGGTAGGATAGTTAGATAATGTCTTCAAAAACCTCAGAGACATGCAAAAATGGCATTTAAAAGGTTTTTTTATTTTAAATATTCACTGACAATGAGACAACTAACTCCTGGCGAGACCCAGGTTACCTCAAAGAAGATGATGAGCATCAAAGACCCTTGTTATGGAGACAGCTTCAAATGTGGAAAATAAGCCACTGAGAAAAATGTTCTTGTTTCTACCACAGACAGGATTCTGTGTAACAATGGGCAAGCTTCCATGCAGGTAGAGTCAATGGCCAAACTCTGCCAAGACAGGGTAAACAAGTCCTCAATAGTTTCTGCCTTACAAATATATCTGTCAGATATATTTTGCCAGAAGATTTAGATGATGCTCCAACATTATAGAGAATTTTGGGTGACTTTTCAGGTAGCAAAGTGTCTCTGTCATCTTCTCATTTGCAAAGCTACTAACATGCACTCCCGTTATAGTCAGGTAATCAAGTTTATTCCTTCTCAAGTCTTTGACGGAGTTGAAGACCAGTTAAGTTAGTTTTACAACAAAGGTTAGTTGTCTAAGGATTAAGATGTTTTTAGGTCTAGAAAGATGTTTTAAGTTGATAATGACAAGATGTCATGGAGATTGGTTTACATTCATAACTTAAGACACATCATGATAGGACAAGTGTTTTTCTTCAAGGCTGCCTAATACAAATAGGCAAAACACTAAGAATGTAACATTTATATCAGTCCTGATTGTGCTATCATTCTTCTTGCTATAGGTAGTTTATTGTATATATGTGTAAAAATATAAATGTATATGTAAAATTTTTAATGTTTTTAATTAATTTAAAAAGAGCAAAGGTGATCATTAGAGACATAAGTCATCCTTCAAAAGCAATGACATTATATATTCTGAGCCCCTTTTTGTAGTTTATTAGTATTTATTATTGTTGAATATAGAACTTAAAATTAGGAAAGTTGTTAGCTAATAGCAATGACTAATTTATTAGAAGTGCAATATTTAACTGTCATTATCTAAATCCTGTAACAAATGGTATTCATCTTTAATTTACAGATGATATAGTTTGTAATACTGCAACTAGAAATTACTAGTTGTCAATGAGACTTCAACAAGCTACCTAAGTATAAAATTGCAAGATCTAGTTTTCTTTCTGGTCATGCATAAATGCATAGCTTTTGATTCTCCTCTAGACCTCATATGCACAAATTATGATTGCAGCTGTAATATGCCCTTACCTATGTCTAGACACATTTCCTTTTAATTTAATTTTAATTCATCAAGATAATTATTTTTAGAACTTTAGTAAGCATCTGAAAACCTAACAACATAAATGTAGTACCTGCATTATGAGATGGTTCAATGAATACCTTAACATTAATAATATATACAGATTTCTAGGTGAAGTTGCTGGCTGTTATCAACATAGTTGCCATGACTTAGAAGGAAGTTAGTGCTTTTATATCTTGATGATTATTGAACCTTAGAACACTATCTTCAAGTGTAATACCAGGTCACTTTGATTTTCAGAATAAGTACATTTTGATAAAAATAAAAGGAAGAAGTCAGTGATCAAGAATGTGGGAATTATAGTTATTTTTTGACAGTTATTTTAAAGTGTTTCTTTTTTTAACTAAATGGCCATAGTATGCTATCAGAGATTTTAACATATAACAAACATACATTCATGAATTATTATGTTGGTTATTGATATTTAGTTAGGTGTATTTGACTTTCAAAGCAGAAGATAGAGAATATGAAAAAGTTTTTTAAGTGTAAAAATGATGACTTTCATTAATAATTTGCAAAATGGATCTACATTGCTTCAATTTTTCAATAAATAGACTTAGGGGTAGATATAAGTTTCACTGATATTTCACTTTGTATTTAAAAAAAATCATATGCCTGTGTTCTACAATAAAATGCTATAATGAAGCTTTACCCAAGGTATCATTTCTTCTAATTGTTAAATGATCTGATAACTGTTTAATGAGCTCACACTTTGCTTTCTTAATGAGCCTTGTGTGGCTGGTTCAACTCATGTGTTCTGGCTCAATCTACTCTCTCAGCTGACTTATTCAATCTGATTTTTCTCTTTCTATGCCCTGAAATGCTCTGGTTGGCTTTAAACTAAGCCCAGCAGTCTTTCTAATCTGGCTCTGTCTCACTTTCTAGCTCATTCTGTCTTCACATGTGTTTGTAAAACTATCCCAGCAAAACTGCTTCCTTTCTCTTTCCATTGCACCTTTACATAGCTTCCCTTTCCTCTCTCTTCTCCTGACAGTTGCCTGTATCTTAGTCTCTCAAATCTTTCTCTGATTCATCACATTTTCTGCTACTCAGTTAGACATCACATTCAAATATGTGTGCTTCCTTCTCCAAGCTAACTTTCTCTTCATTGTTTGGGATTAAAGGCATTCACCACCATGCCTGGACCTAAGATTTTCTTTACCTGAAACATGGTCTATACTAGACTGGCCTTGAACTCACATCTGTTTGCCTTTGTCTACTGGATTAAAAGCATGTTTGTATTCGGTCTGGATCACAAAAACCTAGAAGGTCTTTGTTCATGATCTGTCTTGCCAGAGTATCCATGTTCTGAAATAAAATTCCTCTATACTCCATGGGATAAAGTCAAAAAAGATGTTCTCTTTGAAAAAGTGAACGTACGCAAAGATATTTTCTCTGTAAGAAACAACCAAAGAAAGAAATTTGAATTTAAGAAAAATAGAAGTGTATGAATAAAAGGTTCTAGTAATACTTAATAGTAACTTTAATACAGTTGGTATTATCTGTCATATATGGCTCCTTTATAAATGTCTTTTATAAGGCAGACATAAAACATCCAAGTAATAAAGACTTAGCAGGTAGCAGTACGATGACACACAAATAAGAGTCTTGGGTAGAAAATGTTCAAATATGCTAGAAATACAATTAAATATATTTATTAAATGTATTAAAATAAGATCTATAATATTTAAATGATCCTATGAAGAGAAAGTAACAGAATGCTAACAGTTAAATGACTAAGCTTTTAAAGGATAATTATAGAAAAATACTATCTGTATAAATATAAGCATATATGCAATGATATGAGCCAGTCATTTAGAGACTATCATTCTAGATTTTAAGCTACATTACAAAGAGATAGAGGTAAAAACACTATAGTACTGGCATAAAATAGACATGTGGATTAATAGGAAAAAAATTAAAAACACAAGCAAAAGTGCATTTCATTACAGCCTTTGATAAAGAAAAAAGTCAAACAAAGATATTGGAGAAAAGACAACATCTTCAAAAATGGTGCTGAAATAAATGCATGTCTACCTCAAAGAGTATAAAAGTAGGCCTATATTTGTCTATACTTCAGAAAGCAATTCAAAATTGATCAAAGACATTAATGTGATACCTGAAACACAAAATCTTGTAGAAGAGAACATAGACAGTACCATACAAGATAGAGATATAGGAAAGGACATTTTGGTAAGGACTATATTTGTTCAGAAAGTAATGTCAAGAATTGACAAATAAGACCTCATAAAATTAAAAGGATTCATCACAGCAAAGTAAACAATAAACTGAATTAATAGAAATGTGTGTGTGTGTGTGTGTGTGTGTGTGTGTGTAATTTTAAGTAGACATAGAATAATATGATTCCCAGTGAATTTTTCAAACATGCTTAATGGTATTTATATTAGTGGGAGAGAATTTCACAGATGGTTAATATCCAAAAAGAACCCTGAAAAACAAAGTCAAAATAAAAATGAGCCATTTGGAAATTGGGTGATGAATCTGAAAAGAGACTGACTTCTCAAAGAGTAATGAAACAACTAAGAGATGTCTCAGAAAGTGTCCAGTAATGTAAATTAAAGCTATTTTGAGATTTCATCTTACTTCAGTCAGAATCACTGAATAACCAACAACAAATGCTAGAGGACATTTAGAGAAAGGGGAACACATGCTCATTGCTAGGTTGATTAAGAAGTGGTCTAACCACTATAAAAAGAGATATGAGGAATTATGAGACTACCAAAAAGGAATATACCATTTTTCCCAGATATACAACTACTGGGCATAATCCCAAAGTAATCCATTGATCAGCAATTTGCTCCTGAATCACTCCAACACATGGATCAGTGTAGCAAATGGACAGTTAGCAGGCTATCACAGCCCTGAGTCTGCCTAGGTAACATGCTCATATGCCTCACTTTGACCAGCCCCTCATGGTTGACAGGAAAAGGTCACTTGGCTCAAGTCTCATCCTGAAATGCACTATGGGTAGTTGGATTATAAGGGGCTTAGAAATTAAGGACTAACTTCTTAAAGACTCTCTGGAGTTGATCTATAAACTTGATTTCAGCCCCACAGCTACATTGACAGACACTGAGAATTAGGATGTGTGGTCCTCATCACTGGAAGATTTAATTCTATATCAATAGGGGATGCATAAGTATTTGTAGATGTCAGAATTTCAATGATCTAGGAAACTGAGCAAGTGCTACAGTTGACAAATTAATAATATGAGTCTCCATCATCACAAAGTTTTCAGCCCAAATCTTTGGAGCTAGCTGGACCAGTTGTCTTTACTCAGCAAAGCTCAGACCATTTGTTGGGATACAGGTAGTGGATGTAAAAATGTTTTTGGTTTGATCTCAAGCATAGGATGTAAAACAGATTTGTGTAAGGGTGTAATGTTTGTCCACTATAAATAGACTCTTGTCCACTCTTATGTCCACCAGAAGAGAAACTCCCTCTCATGGGTTTATGGTCATCTTGGCCAACTGATAAACATCTTAGTACAAACTCTGAGAGGATACACATACACAGACACACAGACACACACATATACATATATGCATATATACATACATAAACACACACAAATATATATGCATATATACATACACACACACACACACACACACACACACACACACACACACATATATATATATATATATATATATATATATATATATATCCAAAACAGTAAGCTTGGCTTTTTGGTTTTAATACTGCCTCCCATCATTTGACTGTTCATTGTTATACTTTGAGACATTCTTACAGAGAAATGCTGCAGAGAATGCTTTCAGGTTACAGATTCTGGCTGTTGATCTGGATTCCAGCTGCTGCAGTTGCAGTAAACTTGGGTGAATAGTTTGGTTTGCTGTTTAATGGGTCTGCTTAAGTCCTGACAACAAAAAGTGGAAGAGCTCCAAGGAACTGAGTCAAAAAAGGTCTACCCATCCTGTTCCCGTTAACCTCTCTTCTCTCCTATATCGTATATGTGAGTTGAAAGAGAGGTAAAAGCATTAGAGAAATCCAAATAAAGTAGGTTCGAAAAGGTTCAAAGCATACAGGTGGTGCCCATCAGTGGCTTGAGTATAATGGGAAACTTAATTTCTAATGCTGTAGAAGAAACTTCAAGTTGTAAAATTATAAAGATACTACCATTTGAGGGTGTCAGTAAAATGACAACTTCTGCCACAGGGTTCTCTCCTGCCTTCTCCACTGAGAAATGGAGAAAAGAAAGGTGTTCAGATTCAGTGGTAGCTAAAAATGAGAGTTCTCTGCACTTGCCAGCCCACCCTGCTCCATGTGCCAGGTGTTAGAGCACCTGCTTGTGGGAAGGCTTGCAGAAGAACAGGAAGCTAAAGAGCCCAAAATGTTTCTGGAAGAAAGAGAAGCTTGACAGGCTAAAAGGGCTTTGGAGGCAAGTACTCCCATCACTAGAGGGATTCTCTAGAACTACACAAACACTATCAGCTTTTCCAGTCTTTGTGCAATATATTCTCGCTAATTATAATGATGAGTCTTATGATAAGATGGCAAGGCATCAAGTAGAAATACTGGATTTAAAGCATTTTAAAGAGTTTATTGATGGTATGGAATCCATTCATCTTTGGTTGAACAAGTGTTAAGTAACTAGGCTACTCAACATAGATGTATTCCTCAAGATTGGAAAGGATTGGTGTCACCTTTCTTAGAAGCTTCTCAACAGTTACAGTGGTTATCATGGTGGAGAAACAAAGCCATGAAAATAGAACAGCAAACTATAAGAAAGGGAACGAATGTTGTTAAGGATCAATTGCTTGGTCAAGGGCATAATGCTGACTTACAAGAACAAATCTGATCTGAAGATTTACTAATTGAACAATGTGATGTTGTAGCCTTAAATGCTTGGGACATGGTTTGGGAACCTGGTAAAATAACTACTTCATTTACTAAGGTAATTTAAGGCCAGAGAAGCCTTCATGGAATTCTTACAGAGATTGGCTTTAGTTCTAAATAGAGACATACCAGACCCTGACACCAGATGGGCATTGACACTGATCATGGCATATGAGAATTCAAACATTGGATATAAGAGAGCAATTAGACCATTAGAAGTATGAGGAGCCCCATTAGACAAATGGACAAGAGACACACCTAATATTGGCTCTAAAGAACAGCAAGACAATATCATAGGAGAATCTGAGCTAGAGGTCTCAGATATCAAAACAAGTGGTGTTTTAATTGTGGTAAATTTGGAATTTTCCAAAGAAACAGAAAGTTTAAAAGATCCAGACATAGGAGATCCAAGATGGCGGCAAGCAGTGTGGACCATGTTTAGAAGCTCCAGTGAACAATTCAGGGAATTGCACAGATTTCTGAGCCAGGAACATCAAGGTCTCCACACCACGGCAGCAGGAGTGCTCCAAGGTTCAGAGGGACCAGGGTGCAGAGGACCTGCATGTCCCTGCACACAGGAGGAGTGCAGACGTTCTCAGTTTTGGCCAGCAGAGGCAGAGGCAGCAGCAGCAGCAGCGGTGGCACCAGCGGCACCAGCATCAGCAGAGACAGTGGCTGAGGTTTGCAGGTCTGGTGGGGGCGATTAGTGTGGTGGCCGGTGAGAGTTGCTGCAGGAGAGGGGACTCTGGACAGGATTTGGGTCGTGTGGTGCCTTATAGGAAAGATTAAGCTTTGTCTCAGGTGGAAGCAGTCTTGGCGGGCTTTACCCTTGAGGCACACCATGAATACCTTGTGAGAGACTGTTTGGAGCCTTCCTGGGCTTGGAATTCAGGAAGCCTACCTAGGAACCCCACCGTGGCTATTGTTTTCCTAATTGACCCTCGAAGGGAGAAGGGACCGCCCTTTGCATATGACTGGGAAGGTGGGGGAGAGAGAAAAACAAGAGGTAGAGAGGAAGAAGAAGAAGGCGCGGAGAGAGAAAAAAGGACCGGACCAGCTCGTGGGACTGAGACACCTAAGGACCCGTCCTGCCGAATGGATTCCAGGAGGTTTTAATCTTCTGTCCCTTTAACCTTTTTTTTCCTTCTTGTATATGCTAGTTGGGTTGTATAATAAAGTTTAATTGTTAATAAACTGAGCCAACATCTGGCGCCCGATGTGGGGCCCGATGGGTTCCACAATCCCTAATGATATGAGGGAAGATTCAGTATTCCACGGGATAGAAATGTTGTTTCAGGGTATTGGCAAAATTGCAACTGCTGTTGCAAAACTCTTTCCTGCATTATACTTAGAGGGAATTCTTTGTTTTCTCATTGTCCTTTTATTACAATATTTCATGCTTAGAAGGATTAGAAGACAGGCTAATGGCATAGAAAAGCCGGAAGGGTCAGTAAGTTCTATCCTTTTGGAAAAGATTGCAGATTTGACTGGACAGATAGAAAGGCTGAGGTATGAAAATGAAGGGATGGGAAAACGGATAGAATTTTTGGCATTTGGTAGTGATGAAGGACAGAAAATAGAGAGACCGGAAAGCCAGAAAAATCAGGAAGAGTCAATAAGCTCTATCCTTTTGGAAAGAATTACTGACTTGACTGAACAAATAGGCAAAATACAGAGAAAAGTGGAAGGGCTGGAAAAGCAGAAGGCACCTTTGGTTAAAAAGGGTGGAGAAGGTCAGAAACCAGAGGCAAAGGAAGCCAGACCGACCAAAAGGTCTTTGGAAGTAAATGTACCAGTGGAGGATACTTCCACAGTCACCCAGGCACCTTCAGCTTTTCCAGTCACTGTAAGACATGTAATCGAGCCAAATGGTGCTGAGGGTCATGACGAAATAGCCTGGTGTCCTGTAGACATGATGGATTTAAAACATTTTAAGGAATCCATCATCAGATATGGTATGCATTCTAACTTCGTTAAACAAACGTTAAACAGCTGGGCCTATCAGAATAGACTTGTTCCCCAAGATTGGAAAAATTTAGTTTCAGCGGTATTGGAAGCAGCACAACAGTTACAGTGGTTATCATGGTGGCGAACAGAGGCTATAAAAATAGAACAAGAAAATATCGCACAGGGAATAAATATTAATAGAGATCAGTTACTTGGTGATGGACCATATACTAACATGAGAGAACAAATTCAAGCTGACGATAGAGTGATTGAACAATGTCGTAAGGCAGCCTTGAGAGCTTGGGAGCTGGTAGAGGAACCTGGGAAAACAACTATTTCTTTTACTAAGGTGTTCCAAGGACCTCTGGAGCCCTTTACAGAATTTTTGCAGAGATTAGGATCTGCTATGGATAAGGCGATGCCAGATTCTGATAACAAAAAGGCATTAAAACTTATCATGGCTTATGAAAATGCAAATGCTGAATGTAAGAAGGTGCTTAGACCGTTAAAGGAAAGAGGCGCTCCATTAGATGACTGGGTAAAGGAGACAGTTAATATCAACTCTCAGGAATATCAGAATAATATTGTGGGACAAGCTTTAGTCAGAGAGCCCAGATATCATAATACTCGGTGCTTTAATTGCGGTCAAATCGGTCATGTGCAAAGAAACTGTAGAAATAGAAGGCGCACTAACCCAGGAGAAAACGTAACTTATAGAAGAGAACAGGGGGGTTCTGGTTATGATGGTAATGAGGTACCAAGACTCCCAGGGTACTGTAGTCGCTGTGGAAAAGGGAAACACTGGGCTCGGGATTGTCAATCTAAGCGAGATGTGCAAGGCAATATCTTGCCGACGGGAAACGGCAGGAGGGGGCCATCGGCTCGGGCCCCCGTAAACAATGCCAGCCGAATTCCTTTGGCCAGTCAGGAAGTGACAAACCCGCAGGAAAACGGGAACTGAGTGTTAGCGATCTAATGCATGCTACTGAAGGCAGTGCAGCCTTGGATCTGGCTTCAAATATGTCTCTTACCCTAACTCCTCAGGTTGAATGTTACAAATTAAATACTGGTGTTTTTGGACCTTTGCCTTCAGGCACAGTAGGATTGGTTCTGGGAAGAAGCGGGCTGACTTCTCAAGGTTTTATTGTGCATCCTGGTATTATAGATGGAGATTCTAAAGGGGAAATAAAAATCTTGGTATGTGTGAAAAAGGAGATGAAAATTGATGCCGGGGATAGGATTGCTCAACTCCTACTGTTTCCTTACATTAAGGGCAAAGCCGCTCCAGTGGAAAGGACTGGTGCGTTCGGGAGCACAGGGACCCGTGTGTTCTGGCAAACAGTAATTAATGATCAGAGACCTAAGTTAATTATACAATTGAATGGTATTAAAATAGAAGGCTTGGTAGACAGTGGAGCTGACGTCTCCATCATTTGCCAGAAGTCTTGGAACCAAACTTGGCCACTTAAGAAGGTTTATACAGAAATTGTAGGAATTGGCTAGTTATCTCAAATAAAACAAAGTGTACAGTGGCTTGAGTGTGTGGGACCAGATGGGCAGATAGGGAGGCTGAAACCCTATGTGGCTGACATTCCTATAAATCTATGGGGAAGAGACCTTTTACAGCAATGGGGTACTCAGATTACTATTCCTGCAAATACTGGGATAAAGAAGGTTGAAACAATGGGTGAATTGGTATGCGCTTCTAGGGAAGAGATTAATGTAAGTGATCAGAGGCGACCACCAGCTATGCCCATTGTCCAACCTCAGAATTCTTCAGGTTTAGAGTGTCAAAATTTATAAGAGGGGCCACTGCTGAGATACCAACCGCCTTGCCCCTAAAATGGATTTCAAACAGACCTGTATGGCAGGAGCAGTGGCCCTTAACAAAAGAAAAGTTACAGGCGCTTCACGGTTTAGTGCAAGAGCAGCTGGAGGCTCAACACATCGAAGAATCTTCCAGTCCCTGGAATTCCCCTGTATTTGTGGTAAGAAAGAAATCAGGTGGTTGGAGAATGATAACAGATTTGAGGGCCATAAACAAGGTGATTCAACCCATGGGTTCGCTTCAACCTGGAATTCCTTTGCCTTCCTTATTACCTCGGTCTTGGCATATAATTACAATTGATTTAAAAGATTGTTTTTTTACCATACCTCTACACGAGAAGGACAGGGAAAGGTTTGCTTTCTCAGTACCTACTCTGAACAGTAATTCTCCAATGAAGAGATATCATTGGAAGGTACTTCCACAGGGAATGTTAAATAGCCCAACTTTATGCCAGTATTTTGTACAACAACCTTTAGAAATACTTCGTAAGCTGTTTCCTCAATCTATCATATATCATTACATGGATGATATTCTGCTAGCTGATTCTGATCCTAGTATTGTAGAAAAAATGTTTCAGGAAGCTCAAAGAATTCTGCCTTGCTGGGGATTACAGATTGCGGTGGAAAAAATACAAAGGAGATTCAATTACCTATTTAGGCTATAAAATAACTGAACAAAAAATTCGACCACAAAAGGTGCAGATCCGTAGAGATCAATTACAAACTCTTAATGACTTTCAGAGATTATTGGGCGATATTACCTGGTTAAGGCCTACAATCGGGTTAGCTACCTATGAGTTAAGTAACTTGCTTCAGATTTTACAAGGGGATTCGGATTTAAACAGTCCTAGGTGTTTAACTGCTGAAGCAGAAAAGGAGTTAATTCTGGTGGAACAAAAACTTCAAAAGGCATATGTGGATAGAATTGATCCTGAACTTGGTTGCATTTTGGTTATTTTGCCTTCAAAACATTCTCCTACTGGGCTTCTCATGCAAAGGGAAGACCGGATTATAGAATGGATATTCCTGCCAAATAAACAAAGCAAAAAATTGAAAACATATATAGAGAAAATTTCTGAATTGATTACAAAGGGAAGAATAAGGTTGCGTCAACTGTCAGGGATGGACCCGGCGGAAATTGTAGTGCCTCTTACTGATTCTGAGATTATGTCACTATGGGTAATTAATGAAGATTGGCAAAAAGCTTGTAGTAATTATTTGGGAGACATTAACAATAGATACCCAAAAAGCAAACGTATACAGTTTATAAAAAGAACTAATTGGATCCTTCCAAGTATTGTAAAGAGGTCACCAATCTCAGGGGCACCCACCTTTTTCACTGATGCAAATAAATCAGGTATGGCTGGTTATAAGTCTGAGAAAATGACCAAGGTGATTAAAAGCCCCTTTACATCAGTTCAAAAATCAGAATTATATGCTATCCTTATGGTTTTGTTAGATTTTCCTGAACCTCTTAATATAATTACTGACTCTCAATATGCTGAAAAGGTTGTTTTGCATATAGAAACTTCTGAATTTACTCCTGATAACACAGAATTGACTACTTTATTTATAGAGCTGCAACAGGTCATCAGAAGCAGAAATTATCCCTTGTATATTACTCATATTCGATCCCATACAGGTTTACCAGGTCCATTGGCAGAAGGAAATGAAGAGATCGACAAATTATTGATAGGTAATGTATTCGAAGCCTCCAAATTTCACAAAAAACATCATGTCAATGGTAAGGGGTTGAAGAAAAGATTTTCTATCACTTGGCAACAAGCTAGAGAAATAATTAATAAATGTCCTACATGTTCCTTATATAGTCAACTACCATTACCTGCTGGAATTAACCCTAGAGGTAACAAAAGGAATGAAATTTGGCAGATGGATGTGTTTCATTTTGCAGAATTTGGAAAAATGAGATATGTGCATCATACCATTGATACCTATTCAGGTTTTCAATGGGCAACTGCCTTAAGTTCTGAAAGGGCTGACTGTGTGATTACTCATTTACTAGAAATAATGGCATTTATGGGAATACCTGCACAAATTAAGACTGACAATGCTCCTGCATATGTGTCCCTTAAGATGAAAAACTTCTTTATGTATTATAATATAAAACATGTTACTGGTATACCTCACAATCCCACAGGACAAGCAGTTGTGGAAAGAGCTAATCGTACCTTAAAAGAAATGCTTATTAAACAAAAGGGAAGGGTAAAGACACCCAGGGATCGATTAAATAATGCTTTGTTGACTCTAAATTTTCTTAATGTGAATGATGAAGGGACGTCAGCTGCGGAGAGACATTGGATAATAGAAAAAACTGAGGAATTGGGGCAACCAATATTCTTCAAGGACTTGGAAAGTATGAAATGGAAACCTGCAGTAGTTTTGAGATGGGGTCGTGGGTATGCGTATGTTTCCACAGGGAGTGAAAATATATGGCTACCAACTAAACTTATAAAGATTAGATCTGACCATATAACAAGTGAATCTTAAGAGCTACCTGGTTCTTAACAGCTTGACATTGTTCCTTACAGCTTGGAGAACTAATGCCCTCTTCTGTCCTATTGGTGTATATGCAGGTAGAGCCCTGTATTTGCAAAAAGCAGGACAATGCTGAAGACAGCAGGCAGCATGGGTGATTTAACCCCAAAAGCATGCCTCTGGCACCTCGAGCAAAATGCCTCAAATGATGTTCCCTTGAAAATTATATATGTACTAACATACCTGTACTAATGATTTATAAAGTCTGCTTACTTTCAGAGCAAAAAACAGGACAATTATGAAGATCGAACTTCTGCCTCTGGCACTATTACTTCTTCCAGAAATTGCATGCATATTAACAATAAATCGGCTAGCCGAAAGGATCGATCCCAAAAGGACTGGACAAAAAACAGCTAGCTTTTCCAGCGCTTGGCCAATATATTATTTTTCTTGGGTACCCGAAAAATATTTTTCTCTTAAACAGCATCAAGTAATTTTGAGAACACGACGCCCCCATTCCCAGTAGGTGGGATGAGTGTTTTTGGTGGGTTACCAATGCTCATCTTTGCCTAACGGGGTTATTTACAATTACTAAAAGTTCATTTGGGGATTTCTTTCTTCTATCTTTCTTTCTCTCTTACTTTCTATCCCTTTTAATATTAAGAAAAAGGGGGGAAGGAAGGTAGGATACAGGATTGTAGAATAAAAGGTAGATTATTGAATCTACTAACTTAAAAATTTCTACATTGGTATTGTAGATTGATGGAAATTTAAGACTTTTGATTGATGGAAATTTAAGACTTCAACTTTTGCTTCACATTGATATGAACTTAAATTGTATACTCCATTCATTTTTGCCTTATGTATTGTATGTTATATGTTGACAAAATATTGTATATTGTATGTCAGAAATTTACGTTCTTTTTGTTCAATGTTTATTTGATGTATTATTCATGTACCACTAATGTCTTATAAAAAACTGTTTGGAATCATTGGGGATAAAAGTTGGTATTTAGTTACGTAGAAATCCTATTAGATACTCACTTTGTTATAGAGCAGGTTTGTTTAATAGCTTGTCTATGTCTGCAAAGGAATAGATTGATAACTGTAAGAATAGATAGATTTGCTCTTCAAACTCTTCAGAGATCCACAGAATATGGCATTTAATGATGAGGGCTTTCCTGACAGAGAGAGACATCCGCTCCTGGCCGCCTCTCCATTTGCATCATTGAAGATGGGGGCTTCAAGAGACGCTGGTGACAGAATGGTCACTAGACGGAAAAACTGCTCTGCTACTGCTCTTATCTCTACGGCTGATGACAGGCTGACTGTCTGCAACAATCAACAATGATGCTGGAAAGATGACTGTCCAGCTTTAAAGAGACTAGATGGACCAGACCATCGGATTTCCTGCTTCAAAAAGCAGTTCGTTGGATGTTTTGGGCCGAAAGGCTGAAGACTGATTGCCCCAATGAAGGAGAGAATTCGATGACTATCCAGGCAGTCTGCTCTCTCTGTACTCTGCAACTTGGAAGTTGCCTGCCAGCAAAAGCAGTTCGTTGGATGTTTTGGGCCGATAAGGCTGAAGACTGATTGCCCTAATGAAGGAGAGAATTCAGTGACTATCCAGGCAGTCTGCTCTCTCTGTACCCTGCAACTTGGAAGTTGCCTGCCAGCACTTCCTTTATTAGATAGATTTTCCTTCTTGGGTCTCTGATGGGATTGAAGACTAGATAGCCACAGTATTACTAGAAGCTTTAGTAGATTAATAATTACAATTTCTCATGAAAGAAAAGGACTCTCTTTGATAGGATAGTGGTATACTTTCCCTTAGGTTACCAAGTATAAAAGGACTTTGTTATGTTCTTGATTCCTGATGAGTATGTATATATGTATATATGTATATATGTGTATATAGTTCTTAATTTTTTAGAGAGAAGGGTGAGGTATAGGAAAGATTAAGCTTTGTCTCAGGTGGAAGCAGTCTTGGCGGGCTTTACCCTTGAGGCACACCATGAATACCTTGTGAGAGACTGTTTGGAGCCTTCCTGGGCTTGGAATTCAGGAAGCCTACCTAGGAACCCCACCGTGGCTATTGTTTTCCTAATTGACCCTCGAAGGGAGAAGGGACCGCCCTTTGCATATGACTGGGAAGGTGGGGGAGAGAGAAAAACAAGAGGTAGAGAGGAAGAAGAAGAAGGCGCGGAGAGAGAAAAAAGGACCGGACCAGCTCGTGGGACTGAGACACCTAAGGACCCGTCCTGCCGAACGGATTCCAGGAGGTTTTAATCTTCTGTCCCTTTAACCTTTTTTTTCCTTCTTGTATATGCTAGTTGGGTTGTATAATAAAGTTTAATTGTTAATAAACTGAGCCAACAGTGCCTGGTGACCCAAACTGGACTCGGCGGAGAGTTTAGCCCCAGAGTCCTGAGTTCAGCTCAGTGTGTAGTGCCTTGGAGATGCTGGCTCAGCACAGCAAGCAATTCTGCCCTAGACACTAGCTCAACTCAACCACAGCTCCCCTGTGGTGACACAGGCTGGGCGGAGTGCTCAGTTCCACCCTAGGCACCAGCTCAGCGCAGTCTCAGTTCTCCTGCTGTGACACAGGCTGGGCAGAGTGCTCAGTCCCGCCGGAGGTGCCACCTCAGTGCAGCCGCAGTTCTCCTGCTGTGACGCAGGCTGGGCAGAGTGCTCAGTTCCTCCCTAGGCACCAGCTCAGTGCAGCTGAAGTTCTCCTGCTGTGACGCAGGCTGGGCAGAGCACCCAGTTCCACCCTAGGCACCAGCTCAGCGCAGCCGCAGTTCTCCTGCTGTGATGCAGGCTGGGCAGAGCACTCAGTTCCACCCTAGGCACCAGCTCAGTGCAGCTGAAGTTCTCCTGTTGTGACGCAGGCTGGGCAGAGCACCCAGTTCCACCCTAGGCACCAGCTCAGCACAGCCATAGTTCTTCTGCTGTGACACAGGCTGGGAGGAGCACTTAGTTACACCCTAGGTGCCAGCTCAGCGCAGCAGCAGTTCTCCTGCTGTGACACAGGCTGGTCAGAGTGCTCAACTCCACCAGAGGCACCAGTTCACCTCAACGAGCAGTTCTGCCCAAGACACTAGCTCAGCTCAGTGGGCAGTTCTGCAGCACTAACACAGACTGAGGTCAGCATGCAGATTCAACCCAGAGGCCCTAGCTGGACTTTCCAGTCAGATGGGGCTCAGAGACTCTAGTTGAGCTGTGCGCACAGGCTCGGAGGCTCCAAGACTCTGGCTGGACTATCCAAACAGGATAGGCCCAGAGTCCCGGGCTGAATCAGCGTGCAGTGTGAGTCCAGAGTCCCTGGCTGAGCTCAGTGGACAATTCTGCTTTGGAGACTCTGGTGCAGCTCCACCTGCAGTTTGGGGCCTGAGTCCTTAACTGTGTTTGGCAGACAGGTTGGGCCCAGAGACACTAGCAGAGCTTTTGGCACAGCCACGGCTCTAAGACTCTAGTTGGACTCAATGTGCTGTTTGAATCCAGAATTCCTGGCTGAGCTTGGTGGATGGTTCAGGCCCTGAGTCAATAACTGACCACAGCACACACTTTGGGCCAAAAGCCCCTAGCTGAGCTTGAGGCACAGTTACAGCCCAAAAATTCTGGCTGGACCTTGTGTGAATTTTGTATCCAGAATCTCTAGCTGATCTCAGCAGATGGTTCAGGCCCTGAGAATCTAGTTGAGCTCGGTGCATGGTTCAGGCCCAGTGTCCCTGGATGGACTTGGCAGGGAACCCAGAAGGCTGTGGATACCTTGGCCTGACCCAACGCTCATTCAGAGACCCAGAACGATTGCAAGACCCACAACAAATGGGAGCTGAGGATCATTGGCTGTGAGAGTCCAAAACGACAGGGCTAACCTCCTGCCATCCACACCAGTGAAGTATCAGAGATTCCAGCCTACGGAAACCATGAGAAAACAAGTGAATCTGTCATGAGACTCCCTCCATCCAACTCTGAAAGCTACCCAAAAAAAAACAAAGACGCCAAGATGTCTAAAGGACAGCGTAAAAGCATATGCAAAAAATCCCGAAACAACATGGCATCTCCAGTTTCCAAGTATCCCAAAGAAAACAGCCCAGAGATCTCAAATACAATGGAAATACAAGAAAATGACCTCAAATCCTTAGTAATGTGGATATTAATGGAGGAAACAAATAAAATTCGTAATCAAATTCACGAGGACGCAGCCAAACAGGTGAGAGACATAAAAGAAGCACATAGAGAGGAACTGGAAAAATTTCAGAAAAATGCAAACAACCAGATGAAAGGAATAAATAAAACAGTTTAAGCTCTGAAGACCTATAAAGAGGCAATGGAAAAAACTCAGGAATATACAAACAATCAGACGAAAGAAATCAAAAAATCAGTTCAAGATCAGAAGACGAAAATGGATTCAATGATAAACACACAGACAGAAGAAAAATGAGAATGTGAGACCTCAGAGAAGAAGGCAGACAACACAGAGGTGAGCTTTTCTAACAGAATCCAAGAGATGGAAGAACGAATCTTAGGTCTAGGAGATACAATCACAGATCTTGAAACAACCATTAAGGAAAATGCCAAATCTGGAAAACTCCTGAAAAATAAATCCATGAAATTAAGGACACCATGAAAAGAAGAAATCTGAGGATAATAGGCATTGAAGAAAGAGAAAATATCAGTCCCCAAAGCCAAGAAACTATTCTCAACAAAATCATAGAAGAAAATTTCCCCAATCTAAAGAAAGAGATGCCTATAAACATACAAGAGGCATACAGAACACCAAATAGAATTGACCAGAAAAGAAAAACTGCCCATCACATAATAGTCAAAACACAAAAGAGAACAAAGAAAAAATATTAAAAGCTACAAGGGAAAATGGCCAAATAACATTTAATGGCAAACCTATCAGATTTACACCCGACTTCTCAGCAGAGATCATAAAAGCCAGAAGGGCCTGGACAGACACCCTGCAAACCCTAAGAGACCACAGATGCCAGGCCAGACTACTTTACCCAGCAAAACTATCAATAACGATTGATGGAGAAAACAAAATATTTGATGACAAAAACAAATTCAAACAGTACCTATCCACAAATCCAGTTTTAGAGAAGGTACTAGAAGGAAAACTACATCCCAAAGGGTCAAGCTACAACCAAAACTACTCAGGAAATAGATAACTATACCATGGCAAAAACACAACTACACAAACGCTCTACTGGAACCAACATCAAAATTAAGACTCTTAACAGTCATTGGTCATTAATGTCTATCAACATCCATGGTCTCAATTCTCCAATTAAAAGACACAGACTACCAGCACTCGGGAGGCAGAGGTAGGTGGATCACTGTGAGTTCGAGGCCAGCCTGGTCTACAAAGCGAGTCCAAGACAGCCAAGGCTACACAGAGAGACCCTGTCTCTAAAAACCAAAAAAAGAAAAAGAAAAGAAAAGACACAGACTAACTGAATGGGTGCATAAACAAGATCCAACATTCTGCTTCATTCAAGAAACACATCTCACCTATAACGATAGGCATTACCTCAGGGTAAAAGGTTGGGAAAAAATATTCCAAGCAAATGGTCACAAGAAGCAAGCAGGCATAGCCATTTTAATATCGAACAAAATAGACTTTCAACCAAAATTAATCAAAAGGGATACAGAAGGAAACTTCATACTCATCAAAAGTAAAGTCAAGCAAGATGACATCACAATTCTGAACATCTATGCTCCCAATACAAGGGCACCCATGTTTGTAAACGATCTGCCAGAAAGGCTTAAACCACACATCGATCCTCACACAATAATAGTGGGAGACTTTAATACCCCATTCTCACTGAAGGATAAGTCATTGAAACAGAAACTAAGCCAAGAAATAACATCATTAGCCAATGCCATGGGTCAAATGGATCTAACTGATATATATAGAACCTTACACCCAAACAAGAAAGAATATACCTTCTTCTCTGCACCCCATGGAACCTTCTCCAATATTGATCACATCGTAGGTCACAAAGCAAGCCTCAACAGATACAAGAGGATTGAAATAATACCTTGTATCCTATCAGATCACCATGCTCTTAGGCTGCAATTCAACAACAACAGAAATAACAAAAAGTCTACATGTACATGGAAACTAAACAACTCTCTGCTAAATGATACTTGAGTCTGGGAAGAAATAAAGAAAGAAATCAAGGAGTTTCTGAAATTCAATGAAAATGAAGGAACAACATACCCAAATTTGTGGGATACATTGAAAGCAGTGCTAAGAGGAAAATTCATAGCACTAAGTGCCTTTAAAAAGAAATTGGAAACATCGCACATAAGCATCTTAACGACACCACTGGTAGCCCTAGAAAAAAAAGAAGCAGAAAAACCCAAAAGGAGTAGATGACTGGAAATAATCAAACTCAGGGCTGAAATTAACAAATTAGAAACTAAGAAAACAGTCCAAGGAATCAACAAAACCAAGAGTTGGTTCTTTGAGAAAATCAACAAGATAGACATACCATTAGCCAAACTAACTAAAAAGCAGAGAGACAGTATGGAAATCAACAAAATCAGAAATGAAAAGGGAGACATAACAACAGACACTGAAGAAATAGAAAGAATCATAAGATCCTACTTTGAAGGCATATATGCCACAAAATGTGAAAATCTAAGGGAAATGGATGCTTTCCTTAATCAATTTCACTTGCCAAAGTTGAGTGAAGGACAGATAAACAAGCTAAATAATCCCATTTCCCCTACAGAAAGAGAAGCAATCATTGATAGTCCCCCAACCAAAAAAAGCCCAGGGCCAGATGGTTTCAGTGCAGAATTCTACCAGACCTGCAAGGGTGAGCTATTACCAATACTCTTGAAGCTACTCCAAAAGATAGAAATGGATGGAATATTACAAAATTCATTCTATGAGGCCATAGTCACATTGATACCTTAACTCCAAAGACTCAACAAAAAAAGAGAATTTCAGACCAATTTCTCTTATGAACATCGATGCAAAAATTCAAATTAAATACTTGCAAAATGAATACAGGAACACATCAAAGACATCATTCATCATGGCCAAGTAGGCTTCATTCTAGGCATGCAGGGATGGTTTAATATATGGAAATCCACCATGTAATCCACCATATAAACAAACTGAAGATAAAAAACCACATGATCTTTCTTTAGATGCAGAGAAAGCATTTGATTAAATCCATCACCCATTCATGTTTATATTTTTAGAGAGATCGGGGATACAAGGCACTTTTCTCAACATAATAAAGGCTATATACAGCAAGCCAATAGCAAAAATCAGAGTAAATTGTGAGATACTCAAGAAAATTCCTAAAAAATATGGAACAAGGCAAGGCTGCCCACTCTCTCCATATCTCTTCAATATAGGACTCGAAGTTCTAGCCAGAGCAATAAGACCACAAAAGGAGATCAAGGGTATCCAAATGGAAAAGGAGGAAGTCAAATTATCCCTATTTGCAGATGATATGGTAGTGTACACAAGTGACCCTCAAAATTCCACCAGAGAACTCCTACAGCTGATAAACACCTTCAGCAAATTGGTTAGATACAAAATTAACTCAAAAAATTAAGTCTGTAGCCTTCCTATACACAAATGACAAGCTTGCAGAGGAAGAAATTAGGAAAACCCCACCCTTCGCATTAGCCACAAGCAATATAAAATATTTAGAAGTTACTCTAACTAAGCAAGTGAAGGACTTGTTTGAAAAAAAATTCAAAACTCTGAAGAAAGAGATTGAAGATGACATGAGAAGATGGAATGATCTTCCTTGCTCATGGATTGGGAGAATTAACATAGTAAAAATGGCCATCCTACCAAAAGCAATCTACAGATTCAAGGCAATCCCTATCAAAATACCTATACAATTTTTTAAAGACATTGAAAGTTCAATTCTGAACTTCATATGGAAAAACAAAAAACCCAATATAGCTAAAACAATCTTTTACAATAAAAGGTGCTCCAGAGGAATCTCCATACCTGAACTCAAACTGTACCACAAAGCAATAGTAATTAAAACAACATGGTACTGGCACAGTAACAGGCTGGTTGATCAGTGGAATCGAATCGAAGACCCAGATATGAATACACACACATATGGTGAGTTGATTTTTGACAATGAAGCCAAATCCATTCAATGGGAAAAGGATAGCATCTTTAACAAATGGTGCTGGTCTAACTGGATGTCTATGTGTAAAAAAATGTAACTGGACCCATATTTGCCACCTTGCACAAAACTCAAATCCAAGTGGATCAAAGACCTCAACATAAACCAGAGACACTATGTCACTTAGAAAGAAAAGTGGGGAATAGCCTGGAACATATTGGCACAGGAGACAACTTCCTGAACAGAACACCAACAGCCCAGGCCTTAATGTCAACAATTAATAAATGGGACCTCATGAGGCTGAGATGCTTCTGTAAGGCAGGAGACACTGTCAAAAGAACAAAGCAACAGCCTAGAGACTGGGAAAAGATCTTTACCAACCCTACATCTGACAAAGGTCTAATATCCAAAATATATAAAGAACTCAAGAAATTAAACACCACCAAACCAAATAACCCAATTGAGAAATGGGGCTTGGAACTAAACAGAGAATTCTCAACAGAGGAATATCAAATGGCTGAGAAACACTTAAAGAAATGCTCAACATCTTTAGTCATCAGAGAAATGCAAATCAAAACAAGTCTGAGATTACATCTTACCACATCAGAATGGCTAAGATCAAAAACTCAAGTGACACCACATGCTGGTGAGGATGTGGGGAAAGAGAAACACTCCTTCATTGCTGGTGGGAATGCAAACTAGTACAGCCACTTTGGAAATCTATCTGGTGCTATCTCAGAAAACTGGGAATCGGGCTTTCTCAAGACCCAGCTATTCTACTCCTTGGAATATACCTAGAAGATGCTCCATCACACAACAAGAAAATTTGCTCAATCATGTTCATAGCAGCCTTATTCATAATAGCCAGAACATGGAAACAGCCTAAGTGTCCATCAGTAGAAGACCACAGTAAAGAAACTGTGGTACCTTTACACCATGGAATACTACTCAGCTATTAAAAACAAGGAATTCCCGAAATTTATGGGCAAATGGATTGAACTAGAAATGATCATAATGAGTGAGTTAACTCAGAAGCAGAAAGACTCAAATGGTATATACTCACTTATATCCGCATACTAGCCCAAGGGACATGTCCCATGAAAGCCTTCACTTACCAGGAAACTGGGACAGAGGGGAGGACATCCTATTGGGACTCTAGATGAGAGAAACATGGGAGAATAGCAAAGTAGAGGATCCAGAGGGTCCTAGAAACCTATAAGTAGAACATTATGATAGGCAAATTTGGGTCCAGGGGTCCCACTCAAACTAAGGCACTAGCCAAGGACAATACAGGTGGTAAACTTTAAACCCCAACCCAGATCTAGCAATGGACAGAACATTCTCTACAGTTGAGTGGAGAGTGTGGTATGACTTTCACACGTACTCTGGTGCCTCATATTTGACCATGTCCGTGGAGTGGGAGACCTGGTGGCACTCAGAGAAAGGATAGCAGGTTACCAAGAAGAGATTTGATACCCTATGAGCATATACAGAGGGAGGAAATCCCCCTCAAGAACAGTCATAGGGGAGGGGAATAGGGAGAAAATGGGAGGGAGGGAAGAATGGGAGGATACAAGGGTTGGGATTACTATATCCCACAGAACCCTGTAGAAGAGGAGGTGAAACGAGTTTAAGAACCAGAAGGGCTGGAGGACCCCAGGAGCACAAGGCTCTTATAATCAGCTAAGGAAAGGTCATATGATATCAGAGACAAGGAAGCAGCCAATGGTGCCTACATCGCTCTGCACCAGCGATGTGCATCGATCTCACTCATTATATAGTAGAGATTTCAGTTTAGTTTTCTATGTGACTCCTGAATGTGTAAATGAGTAGTTCTCTTATTCTTGTGCCTTTTCTTGGGGATATTTTTCTTTTGTTGTTTTGCGTTGTCCAACCTGGATGTGACAGTTTTTGTTGTATCTTATTATATTTTATTTTGTTAAAAGAACACTAAAAGACTAATAGACTAAGAACTAGAATCACTTGACATTTGGTTGGCTTTCTACCTTTTGGGGAAATAAACATGACTCCTGAAATCTCTTGTCTTATGTAAAATAGATGCTATATGTGAGAAATGCTCTATATATTCCAAAATACCTGTCATTGGAGTCTGAATAACACATATGAGGATAGGGGGTAGGTTAATGGAATGGGACATTTTATAGAGAAACATCAATTTGACTCTGCTGAAACCTTCCAACCCTTGCAATGCATAACTTAAATATTAGCATTTTATATAAATGTTCCTTTATATCTCTCCATCCATTAACCTACTTTCTACCCCTGTGATTTATCTATCAGGTATCTATTTACCTATCATTTATCTATTCATCATCTTTTTGTTTTATCTGACTGGATCTCTTCCCTCTTTGGAATTATTTATTATTATTTTCCTTTGTCATTATCTTGCCAAAGAGTAAACTAAGCTATATGGGCAGTTCATATTTAGTAAGAATTCTACAAAATTCTTTGCCTAAGGGTGCCTTTAAAAATAGATTTTTAAATGAGTTTCTCAAAGTATTTCATTCAAGTGCCAAGAAATAAAGAATGGTATTTAACCTATTTAAAATTGAAATACATTTTTTTCTTATTTAACATACTATTATATAGTTTAAGCTTTCTTAACAGGTTTTAATCTTTATCTTAGGGATTATTTTAATTTAAGGATTATTAATATAAAATAAGTTATAACAGGAATAATTTAAAGATTAATTTTATATACTCACATTCCCCAGTAAAAGTTAATAAGACAACATTTCTATAGAGTTCAGTTTTTCAACTCTATTCTTGAGTATAACTAATAAATCTGATTTACGGAGCAATTATGCAAAACTCTCTTTATTATCACTTATATTAAATGTATTCTAGGAAGTAATCTAATCAAATGATGACTAAGACACAGCATGTCTTCCAAATGAGAACATAAAAGCTCTTTTTCATTCTTTTCTCAAGTCCTGCTTGAGCTTCTATGGGCCCTGGAACCATATTCTCTGACCTCAAATGACTATAATTTTAATAAGAATAACCTCACAAGAAAATGCCCAAGTCTACAATGTTGCTGCCAAGACATTGACTTATGAAAGTCAGCAGTGTTTCAAGCAACAGATAATCTTGCAGAACTCAATTGTTACTTATACTGAACCTATACATAGGCTCTGGGTCTTCATTACCTCCACCTATGTAACTCAAGAACTGAGGAGATTGATGATGAAATTTATTTTAACTTTATGTTTAAAGCTCTCTAAGTAATCATCATTAAACTATGATCATGCATGAGATGTCTGAGAAAATCCTGGGTGTGGCCTTCGGAACAACATGGTCCTGAAGTCTTTCTTTATGAACATCATTTTAACTAATTTAGAAAGTTTAATATAGGAAGTCACTTATCTTGATTATTAGAGACATTTTAATAAAATTTTAAATGGTGTTTTTTTAAATTCACATATCACTAATGTTAGTTTAAAATACATTAATTTTATTGTATATATTCCTAATTAGTTCTTATATATCATTTTACCTTGCCTAATATATATTTGGATTGCACTTAGTTCAAAGGATTTTAGTGAGTTCTAAAGTATATTTAATCTTAAAACTCATCCATGAAAATTCTTATTCTTTTGTACCATATCATATACATATACATATGTGATTGATATATAATTGCAATATATATTTAAGTAATTAATTTTTTATAATCTCAATATTCTAATCCCTATATTCCTAATAAATTATATCTTTCTTTAATATCAAAACATATCTTTTCAGATAACAAAAATCTGTAAAAAAAACTTTTAAATAATTGTAAAACACCTAAAAATGTAACTGATATAATTTATCTTATAGACAAAGTTGTAAATATTAATTAATTACAAAAATCCACTTAAAAGTATAAGGAGAGATATATTTTTCATTTACATTCATGTGGCTTTCTTCATTTTGATGACTCTTATTGATATTGTGAATATATATTAAGAGCTAATATAGTTCCATATTAATTATCAAATAGTGACCAAGTATTAAACTTATTTTTGATGATCAATATGCTGGTATCACTATCAATTACTAGGTCAATTTTTAAAAATCTAATATTAATAAATCACCTTGCAAAATAATTTTAATAAAAAATTATTGTTACTCAATTTCTCAATATAAATGATATTATTTTTATTTCTTTTTTAGAAATGGGTGAAACTAGGAGAAAACACAATAACATTTAGTGAATTATTAGGAAGAACTTGCTATATAAAGAAACATAAATGGAAATTTAAATTTATAAATTTAAATTTTTCATTTAAACTAGAATATTTAATTAAAGTTTTAATAAACATTCATGCATATGTACTCCAAGGAAGACCTTTATATACTTCAATGGGTACATGCAACCACATTTACAACTACAAAGATTAAAAAACGTGCCTGAAGGAGTTCTTTGATTTTAGATTTTCCAAACTGAATTATGTTTAAACAATGTCTCCTGAGTCACAAACACTGACAACAAACTGAATTTAGGTTTATGACAGGTTTGCTTTGATCTAAGGACGTTATTGGCTTATTTGTTCCTTCAGTCCCACTGATGTGTGACTTCATGGAAGTATACTTCCAAATCATCTCAGGCTTTGTGTAACAGGCTCCATAACTTTCCTTCTGTATTTATTAAACTTGAATCTATCAAATTACATAGTACAACTTATCTGGTCTTAGAACAGGCAGCACAAAAAGCTGAAAACTATTTATGGGAGACAGGCATCCAGAAATGGAAATGGAGATTATTCTTTTTCTGAGGGAGTCTGATTTTTGTTTAAACATTAATTAAGCTGTTTCACTGATTCAAGAGTTTTATCCTCTTTTAAGAAAGATGAGTGTGTTGCTAATTACATCCAACAAGTAGTTTGATTTTATATTCAGAATGCATATCTCTGATAAGATTCATGTTAGGAAAAATGGTAAATAACCAGCACAAGAAATGTTAAACTCAAGGGTACTTCTGAACACTTCCACCTCTTGAAGGCTAAGAAAAAGACAACTAGTGCCCCTGCAGCTTTTGGCTCTAGCATCCATTTCTTTGTTAAGATGTTTAATCTAGTTAAAAAACAAAAACACCTCAAAGACAAACGTGAGGAAAAGAAAAGCCTATGCATTACACTGGCAAGGCATACTACAGATTTACTGCTTAAAGTAATGCCAAGGCATGACAAACTTGTGTATAACTACAAATGAAATGGATATTCTCTTTACACTTTAGCCAAACCTATTAAAAGAGAGAATTGAGTTTGGCAGGATGGGGCTTATGTAATTATCCTTGTGTGTGCAATTTATCTCACCTAATAGTGCAGTTAAAACTGGAGCATCCCCTTAGCAATGATCACCATGCTGAGTATACCAGAAATCACTATCTCTAATGCATAATTCACCAAAACAAATGGGCACTTTTAGATTTCCTTCCATGTAAAACTCACATCTAGATTTACCATTTTATAATCTCAACATCCCAGCTTCACTGACATAAATTGACTCTAATTCACAGTCCAGGCTCTTTATTATTTTCTTCCCTGCTGTGTGATTTTGAGAATTCCTTTTATAGAAATAAAAGAAAAATTTTACCCAACAGTCATGATTATTTAGGTACTGACTTAATGCATGATAATTAACTGTGTCTCCTAACATAAATGAAGTTACTTGAGAAGACCTAGCAGATGTACGGGGCACATAAAATACTTGTAGATCTGGGTCTTACTGTTATAATTTTCTTAGGTTGTCCTAGAACCTCACCATCACCCATACTCTTCAACAGGGTAGTGAGTGTTCATATGGTGTTTAACACACCAGCTAGTGATGATTTTTAAATTTTTGAAAAATTCAAAGCCTTTTTGTCTCATCCTAACCAAGCCCTACCATGAAGGATAGCTAAAGATGAAGGTTCTAGCCGTGGAACCACTGGCTGCCATTTGCTTGCAACTCTCATCAAACCCAGATTTTGGCTTCTTCTTCTTCTTCTTCTTTTAATTATGTAACTAGGATTCTGCTTTAATTTAATTTAATTTTTAAATATATTTTATTAATTTATTCATATTACATCTCAATGGTTATCCCATCCCTTGTATCCTCCCATTCTTCCCTCCTTCTCATTTTCCCCTTATTCCCCTCCCCTATGACTATTCCTGAGGGGGTCTGCCTCCCCTGTATATGCTCATAGGGTATCAAGTCTCTTCTTGATATCCTGCTATCCCTCCTCTCTGTGCTACCAGGTCTCCCCATCCAGGGGACATGGTCAAATATGGGGCACCAGAGTTCGTGTGAAAGTCAGACCCAACTCTCCACTCTACTGTGGAGAATGGCCTGTCCATTGGGTAGATCTGGGTAGGGGTTCAAAGTTTACTGCATGTATTGTTCTTGGCTTGTACCATAGTTTGAGCAGGACCCCCTGGGCCCAGATCTGCCCATCATAATGTTCTTCTTGTAGGTTTCTAGGGCCCTCTGGATTCCTCTATTTCCCCATTCTCCCATGCTTCTCTTACCTAGTGTTCCAATAGGAAGTCTTCCCCTCTGACCTACTTTCCTGGTAAGTGAAGACTTTCATGGGACATGCCTCTTGGGCTAGGGTCCAGATAGAAGTGAGTATATACCATTTGACTCTTTCTGCTTCTGAGTTAACTCACTCATTATGATCATTTCTAGTTCAATCCAATTGTCCACAAATTTGGGAATTCCTTGTTTTTAATACCTGAGTAGTATTCTATAGTGTAAATGAACCACAATTTCTTTATCCATTCTTCTACTGAGAGACACTTAAGCTTTTCAGTATCTAATGAGATGATCATGTGTTGTGGGTTTTTTTTTACTGTTTTTGTTTCAATTTCTTAATATGTTGGATTATATTGACAGATTTTCTATGTTGAAGCATCCCTGCATCTCAGGGATGGTCTGATCACAGTGTTTGATCTCTTTGATGCTTTCTCAGATTTGGTTTGCAAGTTTTTTTCTTGAGTACTTACATCAATGTTTATGAGAAAAATTGGTCTGTAATTTTCTTTGTTGAGTCTTTGCATGTTTTCAGTATCAGCATGACTGTGGCCCTATAGAATGAATTTACCAAGGGTCCTTCTGTTTCTATTTTGTGGAATAATTTTAGAAATATTGGTATTAGCTCTTCTTTGGAAGTCTACCAGTAGAGTTTGTGCTAAATCCACGGCCCCTGAACTTTTTTTTGTTGTTGTTGTTGTTGTTGTTGTTGTGAATCTGCTAATAACTATATCTATGTTCTTATATGTTATAGGCCTATTTCGATTATTTATCTGATCTTGATTTAACTTTTGTAAGTGTAACAAGGAAATTGTCCTTTTCTTTTAGGTGTTCAAATTTTATAGATTACTGTTTTTCTGATTATTTGCTTGTTGTTTGTTTACTTTGAATCCTGATCACCGCTTCCCATGCCTCCTCATCTCCCAGTCCCTCCTTCTTCCATCCCCTGCTCACTTCTTCTCCTCCCTTTCTCCTAGGAGATTGGAAGCCTCCAATAGATATCAACTTCCTTTGCCATATCAAGTTGGAGTAGGACTAGGTATATGTCCTACTGAGGGTAGACAAGGCAGTCCAATTATGAGATACGTTTACAAAGGCAGGCAACAAAGTTAGAAATAGGCCCTGCTCCAGTTATTAGGGGATCTATGTGAATATCAAACTATATCTTTGCTATATATGTGTAAGGGGCATAATACTACCCCAGGCATGCTCTTTGCTTGTTGATTGAGTGTCTGTAGAGCCAGGTATTTGATTCTGTACACTTTTTATTGTGTTTTTGACATACCTGGTTCCTTCAGTCCATCCTCATTTTTTTCCAAAAGATTTTTTGAGCTTCACCCAATGCTTGGCTTTGGGTGTCTACATCCATTTCCATCAGTTGCTTAGTGAAGCCTCTCAGAGGACAGTTATGCCAGTATAGCAGGATATCATTGTGTCAGGTATGGGCCTGAAGTTGGGCCAGTCATCGGTTAGCTCTTTCCTCAAATTCTGTTCCATCTTTATGTACATGGTGTAGGCAGGGAAAATTGAGGGATCAAGTTTTTTGTGGGTGGGTTGGGGTTCCCATCCCTTCATTGCAGGTCTTACCTAGTTACAGTTGGGCTCTTGGCTTGCTATATATTGCATTTATTGTGTTTAGGTATGTATTTTGTATCCATGATGTCTTCAAGACTTTTAACATAGAGAAGTGTTGGGTTGCTCTCAAAAGCTTTTTCAACATATAATGAGATGATCGTATGTTTTTTTTCTTTTAGTGTCTTTATATGGTGAACTTTATTGACAGATTTTCATGTTTTAAAGAATCCCTGCATCTCTAGAATAAACCCTACTTTATCATGCTGGTTGATATTTTTGATGTATTCTTAGATTCAGTTTGTGAGTATTTTCTTAGGTATTTTTGTATCAATGTTCATTAGGTAGATTGGTTTAAAATTTTCTGTCTTTGTTGAGTCTTAATATGGTTTAGCTATCAGGTTACTGTGGCTTCATGGAATGAGTTTGGCATTGTTCCTTCTGTTTCTATTTTGTGGAATAGTTGGAGTAGTACTTTTATCAGCCCTTCTTTGGAAGTCTGGTAGTATTCTATGCTAAAACCATTTGGCTCAGGGCTTTTTGTTTGAGAGACTTTTAATGACTTCTTGTATTTCTTTAGGGGTTATAATTCATTTAAGTTGTTTACTTGATATTGATTTTAATGTTTGTAAGTGACATCTATCAATCAAAGTATGTGTTTCGTTTATATCCTCTAATTTTGTAGACTACATATTTTTGAGGTAAGGTTTAATGATTCTTTGGATTTCTGTAGTATCTGTTGTTAAGTTGCCCTTTTCATTTCTGATTTTGTTAATTTAGATATTCTCTCTCTGCCTTTATGAGAGTTTGGATAAAGATTTGTGTATCTTGTTGATTTTTTTTCAAAGAACAAATGTTTAATTCATTGATTCTTTGTATTATTTTCTTTGTTTCTATTTTATTGATTTTAGCACAGAGTTTTATTATTTCCTCTAGTCTACTCCTTTTGAGTGTCTTTGTTTCCTTTTTTCTGGCTTACAGGTGTGCTGTTAAGTAACTAGTATGAAACCTTTCCAATTTCTTTCTTTTTTTTCTTTTATTTGTTTATTGTTTTTTCTCCTTTATTAATTTATTCTTGTTACATCTCAATGGTTATCCCATCCCTTGTATCCTCCCATTCTTCCCTCCCTCCCATTTTCCCCTTATTTCCCTCCCCTATGACTGTTCCTGAGGGGGATTACCTCCCCCTGTATATGTTCATAGGGTATCAAGTTTCTTCTTGGTAAACTGCTGTCCTTCCTCTGAGTGCCAATTTCTTTATGAAGTCCCTTAGTACTTGAACTTCCCTCTTAGCATGGATTTCATTGTGTTCCATAAGTTCGGGTGTGTTGTGCCTTCATTTTCAATGAATTCTAAGAAGTCTAATTTCTTTATTTCTGTTTTGACCCAGTATTCATTTAGTTTTTATGAATTTGTAAGCTTTCTCTCTTTTGTGTTTCTTTTTACTGGATAACTAATTCCACTGATATTGTAAGATATTAATGACCAATAATTGTTAATTATTGTTATTTTGTTATTGTTCTGGTGGTGGTGTTGATTGTAGAGCGTGTGTGTGTGCATGCATGTGTGTGTGTCTGTGTGTGTCTGTCTGTTCTTTCTTTCTTTTGGTTTGCATGTTTGAGATTATTCATTTACTGTGATTTGAAGGATTCAGTTAGCCTCCTTGGGGATAGGTAGAGTTTTCTACATAGTCCCTTCTGTAGGCCTGTATTCATGAATAGATATTATTTAAATTTGACTATGTTATAAAAGACCTTGCTTTCTTCATGTATGATGATTGAAAGTTTTGCTGTGTATAGTAGTATTTGCTGGCATCTGTGGTCTCATAAAGTCTATAATACATCTTTACAGGCCAGTGAGAAGTTGGGTATAATTATAATAATTCTGCTTTTATATGTTATGTGGCCTTCTCCCTTGCAGCTTTTAACAATTTTCATTTGTTCTGAGTGTATAGTGTTTTGACTATTGTGTGGTGGAAAACATTCTTTTTTATTTGTGTTTCATGTCCTTGCTAAGGTTAGCAAAATTTTCTTCTATGATTTTGGTAATAATATATTTCAGGTCTTTTAAAGCTGAGATTCTTCTATTTTTATGCTTCTTAGGTTTTGTCTTTTCATAGTGTCCTGGATCCTGGATGTTTTGTGCCAGGATATTTTTTAGATTTATTTTCTTTGATTGATATATCAGTTTCTTCCATCAAATCTTCAATGCTTGAGATTTTTTTCTTTCAGCTCTTGAATCTTGTTTCTGATGCTTGCATATGTAGTTCCTGTTCATTTAGTTAGATTTTCCATTTCCATGATTCCTTCAGTTTGGAATTTCTTTGCTGCTTCTATCTTGATGTTCAGGTTTTGAACAGTTTCAGGCATTTCCTTTACCTGTTTGTGCTTTCTTGGATTTAAGTGATTTATTCATCTCTTGTTTAAGGACCTCTATCGTTTTAATAAAATTTGTTTTAAGGGCATTTTTTTTTGTATGATTCAGCTGTGTTGGAATATTCATTCCTTTCTATAGCAGGATTGTTGGGGTCTGGTGGTGCTATATTGCCCGGGCTATTGTTAAGTGTTTTCTTATACTAGCCTCTTGGCATTTGGGTTTAGCATAATATATATTCAGGTGCCAATTTCTGAGTTTGTCAAGGTTGCATGGATATTTTTTTTCTTGATTTTTTATTCTATTCTGGTCTTCTGACCTGAGTGGCCAATGTTTCTGCTGATCAGTGAGTCCTTAGGTCTAGTAGGCCATTTCTACTGCTGTTTTGCTGAGTTTGACCCTTGAGGTTTGGGCTGTTGGTATCACCTGTGAGGTTCTAAGGTTCCGAGCATAGTCTCTGGGGTTCCAGGTACTGCTGTAGCCACTGGTAGAGCACAAGACTTCTACAGTTCTTGTGCTGTATTGCAGAAGCTTCTGGAGTCCTTGGTACTGGCCAGGCCACTAGTAGAACAGGGGACTTATGCAAGAGCTTTTCTTCTGGGATATAGAGACCAGTTATGATTGTTTTATATTTTGGTCTACAGAGTAGTTATAGTCAAGCCTCAAAGAAAGGAAAATCCTAGTATGAAGGCAAATTATTACATATGCTCTTGAATAACTTAAGTACTTTTTGGAGCACCAATAGGATGTTTTATTATATATATATTTAAATATTAGGAGATAAAAGTAATATCACTTGGTCATGGCTTTTGGGCATAAATAAAGGCTAAAGATAAATGGGTCATATTAAGACATAATGATTTTAACCAAATATGTATTGAACTACTAAGATGTACTTATCTTCCCTTTGTATGTTGTATTCAAAAAACCAAAATATCTTTAAAAATCAGATAAGTATTTCTAGTCATGTGATGGGTGAAGAGGATGTACTATTTTGCCAATTTCACACCTGTCAAGACCTTGTGTTTTCTTATCTTGTACATAATTCTACAATCTGAATATTCTTACTTACAAAAAATAGCCAAATCTTTCAAAGAAATATAGAGTTGATGTGTTTTTATGAGAACATTTATTAATATACTACCACTAGTTATTACAGAACCCTAACAAGAATATTGGTATAGAGATTGTTAAGGAGATATTTTGATTAAGAATTTAATTTAAAATGGTCCAGGGATGTGTATATACATCAGAAATATATCTCTATGAGAACTTAGAACCATGAGCGAGCAGTTGGTGTGGGAGGTAGGAGAATTTTATGAGCATGAGTGGAAACTCATAGATTGGTGCAACAAATCTCAGTAGAAAATTGGAAGGGGGAGTAGAAAGAAGTAAAAACCAGACTATTAGGAAATGCCCTGCAAAACAAAGAGCTAATACTATGTTTAGAATTTCTTGATCATCTACAGATGCCTTCAGTAGAAAGAACTTAGTTTAAAGAAGAAAAGGAAGAAGTAGGGGAGAGAAGAAGTAAGTTTTTCTGAAATATTTCACTTGTAATTAAGAAAATAGTCTTCTCTTATTTAAATGTGTCCCTTCAGCTGCTGGCCAGATTTTATCCTAAGATACATTCAATTTGATTCTATAGGATAGCTATCACTTTAGTCTCCATGAACATAGAGCACAGCTCCCTCATATTTTATTTTCAACTTCTTCACACCATCATTAGCGCACACACACACACACACACACACACACACACACACACACACACACACACAAAGAACCCTTTTGCAAATAGCATCAAACACTGAATTCTTTCTTTGTCTTGATACATTGGTTTTACAAGCTGGGTAAAATTAGGTATGATCTTTGTTTCTTTATAAAAGGACATACTGTGCCCAATTATAGATTAAAGTAATACACTCTTGGTCTAAAAAGACTCAACATTAGGTAAAGAAAGTTTCTAGTGTGTCTACTAATTCAAGATATCCTAATTAAAGCAACAAATTATTTCAAAGCATATTTAATTAATAGTCATGGATAATTGCTTTGCAATCTGCCATACTGATAAAGAAAAGGCAAAAGCATTTTTTCATCCTACTGTCAATGCTTTTATATATGAAACATCTTGACATTGATATTTATTTTTTTTAAAGAGCATCATTAAATCCATTAATAATCTTGACCACAGGAGAATGTGCAAGTTGCTGCCAAACCGATGAAATGTTTTCATAATTTCATAATTATAATCAGCTAGACTGCTTAAGTGAGTGATATCATTTATGTTAGGAAGTGAAAATTTTGAATTATTTTTCTTCAAATATGTGACTGCTTGTTAAGGAAGCCAAAGCCTGTGGGATGCCAGGGGTTTCTGTAGCCACTGATTGTGGGCTGTTTACAAGCACTCTGCAATTTGCCTAGCTGCTTCCAATAAAATATTAATGCAATCAGAGCTAAACTGTTTTCTTTGACACTCATCTTTTTGAGGGTGATACTATAAAGGACTTTTATTAAAATAAACCAAATATATTTCCATTTAACTGTCTATATGTAAGGTTAGAAATATCACTCTAAAACATTCAATGCTTTATTAATTTAAACTTTTCTTCATTTTACTTGGAGTGGGTCTTTATAACCCTTACAGGCTTTCCAGCAAAGAGTCAGATATCTATGTGTTTCAGGCAGTAGTACACTGCTGAGGGTTCAGGGTGAGGTTCTGACATTTATATTATAATTTGGAAATGGTAGTCTGCACACAAATGTGGAAAGAAGATAAGACAATATTTCAAAGGAGTGTTAGAGACTGGCATTTCTAAGAAGAAGCAGTTCACCCTGAGAGTGTGGTGTGATCAGATGGTGTCCACCTGTACTTGTAGACAGGGCAGAGATGGGTAATTTCTTTCCTCCAATGGAGCTTTAACCATGACCTTTTCCCTAAAGTATAGAAACACTAAAAAAAATTTCAGAAATTGTGTTATATGAGAACAACCATGTATTAAGTCAGAGTCACTGATGATATATGAACTGAACTTGTTAAATCTGAAGTAAGGGGTAAGCATACAGAACATCTGAGGTATAATTTTAACCTTGAATAAGTGAATGAGAGTGCAACAGTAATCAACATGAAAGAATGAATCTGATGAGAATGAATTAAAATATTCAATGAAGAATTTTGGGCTCAAAAATGAATCTTATAAAAGCTGATATAGGTATAATTGATATTATACAAACATATATATGACTAATATGCTTCTTAGCTTACATGTCACCAGAACCATTTAACAGCGACAAAAGTATAACACTCATTATGTATGGTCCTTATTGTTTGATAATCATTATGGAACACTGGCTTCCCCAAACTATGCAGCTAACATTCAGACAGTTAAAAGCCTTCTTAAATCATGAAAACAATTGTTTCCATGCACAAACTGATATTAGAACAGCCACTCTCTTTACTTATATATACTTTCTCATACCAATACATAAATCCTCTTTTTGGGATCAAGGAACCTTGGGGAAGAAAGGGAGGAATGATTGTATGAACATAGATCACTGAATCAACTAAGCAGACTTTGAGAGACTAAAATGGTAAGCACAGGACCTGCAAGTGTCTGCACAAAGTCCTCTGTGTATGCTTTATAGCTCTTAGCTTGGTGTCTTTGAGAGACTCCTAGCAGTGGGACTGCGTTTGCTCTTACTTTTTTGACTCTTGATTTTTGGGACTTTTTCTATCTATTGAGCTGCCTTGTTCAGCCTAGATGTGAAGTCTTTTGCCTTGTCTTATCATATCTTGTTTTGTCTTGTTTGGTTGTTGTCTCTTACAGGCCTGCTCTTTTCTGAAAGGAAATGGAAGGGGAGTAGACCTGGGGCAGAGGGAATGTGGAGAAGCAGGAAGTGGAGGGAGAGAAAATTGAGATAGAGATGCAGTATATGAGATAAAATCTATTTTTAGCTTAAAAAGTAAAAATATAAAAATAAAAATATCAAACACAGAAGTAAAACAAATAAACAACAACAACAACAAAAACCCTACCATAACTGAATAAACAAAAGTGAACAATTGCTTAGGAGTCAAGGAAAAGTCAAGGGATATATTTCTGTGTCACCTGGAGCACATGTGTAAATGGAAAGCTTAGGTAACAGTATTGGTCATAATCATAAAACTTTCATTATGTGTATGTTTAGTGGTGAAGATTCATTTTATAGTGCAGGATGATGAAAAATATCTCCTGCCACAATTCTGGTGCATGTTTTGTCATAACTACCTTTGGTGTGAACAAGCAAGACTATATTCAGATGTTGGCACTTGTCCCTTTGTGGGGACAATACTATGCTGGTTAAAACCCATATGCAAAGAAGATGAGTCAAAGTGCAGATTAACATAAGCACCATGTCAATTCAGGAAAGTCTCTCCTAGTCGAAAGCACTTGTGAAAATAAAGGAGGATAAGAAGATATGCACCAATTTAATTATCCATCACAGTTCAAGTCTTTGTGATGGTTTTAAAACAGATTACCCAAAAATAGTATATTTAAGTCAGAAAATGCAATTAGTTCAGAAGAATACAACTAATATTCAGGAAGCATGTAGACAGCTGAATTCAATGTACGATTTTCTTTAAACTTACATGTGTATTTTAAGGATTCATCCCACCCCTGGAAAGATGGAAGGGAAAAGCACTGGAGTGTGTGCTATCACTTGTTGTCTTTAATACTACAGTAGGGGCAGATACTATCAAATAAAGTTAGAAGGAAGCCCAATCGTTCTGTTCTCTGAAGCAGCTCATTTATCTTTTGATAAAAAACAAGTTTGGTAAAATGATTAAAAAGACCCTGGGAACCAGACATCTACAGGAAGAAGAGGAAATAACCACATCCAGGTCCCCTGAGGTAATCCCAGTAGCTGTGAGCTTTGTCCTGTCCCTTGTTTGCTATATTTTCCAGCCAAAAGCTCTGCCTGAATCCTCAGGGGCCTGATAATACCAGAAGCAACCAGGTAAGACACCTACTACCCAATCTTCTTACTGATGGGTCCCTCTCCCACACAAACTCAGCCGCAGTGAGGTCTACCCTGTCCCTTATGTGTTCCATTCCCTGCGTCCATAGCTATGCTTACATCAGCAAAGTGGCTGGATATAAACTTACCTCAAAAAGTCTGTAGCCTCCTTTATACAAATAAGAAACATGCAGTAGAAGAAAGTAGGGAAACAATTCCATTCACAATAGCCACAAAAAATATAACATATCTTTGTGTAAATCTAACTAAGGAAGTAAAAGACCTGTATGACAAGAGCTTCAAGTCTTTGAAGAAAGAAATTGAAGAAGATATCAAAAGATGGAGAGATCAGATTCAAAGATGGTTGCACATAGTGTGTACAGTGTCTATGGAGAAGAGGATCAGAGGCTATGAAACTGACTGAAGGAATGAAACTAGCCCCTGCCCATCACAACCAGATGTCCCCCTGGTTCAAGAGTCACAAGCTTCAAGCATCCTGCACTTTTCTGAACACTTGAGCCAAGCTCAGGGGCCCTAGAGATCAGAGGATTTATGTTGTGAAACTGGTGAGTGAATGGGCTGATGGATCCAGAACACCAAATGTGGTGCTTGTCAGCCTGAAGGGGACAAACTTGGATTTCACAGCCATCCCCTGGTCTGGGAGCAGCGAACTCTGAGCACCCTGTACTCTCTGCATAGGGGACCCTCAAGAATAGCATCTGTCATCCAAGCCAATATTCTACTCTGATGTTGTTCATCATGAGGAGACCAAGAATTCAGTGGAACCCTGCTGAATCCAAGATAACTAAGTGGCAGAGATCAAAGGAGTCTAATTCCCAGGAAGACACTGTCTGCTAGGCCTGTAAGCCAAGTAGCTGCCTTATGAAGGTATTAATCCTTTGAGTGCCAGCTTAGAAAACCCTAGTCCACACAGCAGATGGTTAAAGGAAGGGTAAGGACACAATAAACAAAAACTAGGACAGCATAGTTCCACCAGAAATCCCCCAAAACAGTGAGTATTCTAATGCAGCTAAATCTCAGGGAAATGACCTTAAAGCTATGCTTGGGCAGTTATCTGAGAAATATAAAGACACAATTAAAGGATCCTTACAAGAATTACAGGAAAATTCAAACAAATAGAGGCCATCTAGGGAAAACAGGAAACCACAATCAAACAGGCAAAGGAAATGAGTCAAACTGTTTAAGATATGAAAATGGAATTAGAATCAATTAAGAAAACATAAACTGAGAAAATTCTGAAAATGGAACAGTTAAAATTCACGAAACAGACATCCAAGAAATTAAGACTATCATGAAAAGACTTAACCTCAGAATAATTGGAATAGCTGAAAAAGAATATTCCAGGTTCCAAGGACAAGCAAATATTTTCAAGAAAATCATACAAGAAAATTTCCCCAACCTAAAGAAAGAGATGTCCTTAAACATACAAGAGGCTTACAGAACACCAAATAGACCATAACAGAAAAGAAATTCCTCCCAGAATATAATAATCAAAGCACTACTGAACAAAAAAAGGATATTAAAAGCAGCAAGGAAAAGGGCCAAGTAACATAAAGGCAGACCCATAAGAATCAAAATGACTTCTCAACAGAGACCATGAAAGCCTGGAGGGATTGGCTGATGTCATGCAGACACAAGAGACCCCAGATGCCAACCCAGACTACTACATCCAACAAAACTTTCAATCACCATAAATGGAGAAAACAAGATATTTCATGACAAAAGCAAATTTAAACAATATCTATGCACCAACCCAACTGTACAGAAGGTACTAGAAGGAAAACTCCAACCCAACATGGTCAACTACAACCAAGAAAACATGAGTATAGATAATTGCACAACATCAAAACCAAAATAAAATAAGCACAGTCTCACATTATCACCACCAACACCACAGTTAAAAAGAACTATCAGTGGTCATTAATATCTATCAAAATCAGTGGTGCCCAACTCTCTAATAAAAAAGTCACAGACTAACAGAATGGCTGTGGAAACAAGATCTGACATTCTTCTGAACTCAAAAAACACACCTAACCTACAAAGATAGATATTACCTAAGAATAAAGGGCTGGAAAAGGGTTTTCCAAATAAAACAGACCCAGGACACAAGCTGTAGTAGCCAGTCTGATATCTAACTAAATAAACTTCAACTAAAATTAATCAAGAAAAATGAGGAAGGAGACTTTATTCTCATCAAAGTAAAAAAATCCACGAAGAAGACATCACAATCCTGAACATCTACACCCCAAATACAAGGGAACTCACATTCATTAAAAAATACATAAACCTCAAATCACACATTGATCCCAACACATTAATAGTGGGAGACATCAACACCCCACTCTCACCAATGGACAGATCATCAAGGAAGAAACTAAATTGTGAATTAATAAAGCAAACAGAGGTCATGAATAAAGTGGACTTAACAGACATCCTCAAAACTTTTCACCCAAACATGAAAGAATATATCTTCTTCTGGCACCTGAGAGAATCTTCTTCAAGATTGACCATACCATTAGTCATAAAGAAAGCCTCAACACATAAATGAAAATTTGAAGTAATATCCTAGATCTTTTTAGACCACCATGAACTAAAGATAAACTTCAACAATAATACAAATAAAAAAGCATACACACACATGGAAACTGAACAATTCTCTACTCAATGGCAACGGGGTCAGGGATGAAGTAAAGAAAGAAACTAAAGACTTCTAGAATTCAATGAAAATGAATCCACAACATATACAACACTACGGGACTAAATGAAAGCAATGCTAAAAGGAACGTTCATGGCACTAGGTGCCTTCATAAAGAAACTGAAGACATCACATACAAGAAACTTAATGGAACACCTGAACCCCACCAAAAGGAAGCAGACACACCAAAATTAAGTAGATAGCTCAAAATAATCAAACTTTGTGATGAAATCAAGGAATTAGAAACAAAGAAAAACATTCAAAGAATCAATGAAACAAAGAACTGGTTCTTTGAGAAAATCAACAAGGTAGACAAACCCTTAGACAAACTAACTAAAAGGCAAATGGAGAGTATCCAAGTCAACAAAATAAGAAATGTAAATAGAGACAAAATGAGAGACACTAAGGAAACCAAAGGAATCATTGGGTCTTACAAAATTTGAAAATCTACCTGATATGAACAAATTTCTTAATAAATCTCACTTACCAAAGTTGAATCAAGATCACGCAACCAAATTAAATAGTCATAAATCTCTTAAGGAAATAGAAGCTTTCATCAAAAGTCTCACAACCAAAGGAAGCCCAGGGCCAGATTCTATGTGACCTTCAAAGAAGAGCTAATATGAATAGTCCGCAAGCTATTACACATATTAGAAAAAGAAGGGTCACTACCAAACTCATTATATGAAGCCATAGTCACCTTAATCAATAAGCCATGCAAAGACCCAACAAAGAAATAGAATTTCAGGCCAATTTACCTTATGAATATTGGTGTAAAAATACTCAATTAAAGACTTACAAATCAAATACAAGAACACATCAAAAAATCTTATCCCAGGCATGTAGAGGTGGTTCAATATACTGTACTCCATCATGTAATCAACAATGTAAACTAACTGAAAGAAAAATAACCACATGACCATCTCCATAAATTTCAAAGAAGTATTTGATAAAATCTAACACCCTTTCATCATAAAAGGGTTAGAGAGTTCATGGATACAGTGCACATACCTAACCATAATAAAGGCAATATACAACAAGCCTATAGCAAACAAAAACTAAATGGAGAGAAACTTAAATCAATGCCATTGAAATCAGGGACAAGACAAGGTTGTCCACTCTCTGTATCTCTTCATTATAGTAATTGAAGTTCTAACTAGAGCAGCAAGACAACTAAATTATATCAAGGGGATTCATACGGGAACAGTAGAAGTCAAAGTATCACTATTCAAAGATGATATGATAGTATACAGAAGTTACCCCAGAAATTCTACCAAGGAACTCCTACAAATGATAAACACCTTTATCAAAGTGGCTGGATACAAATCAATTCAAAGAGGTCAGCAACCTTCCTGCATACCAATGACAATAGGCTGAAAAAGAAATTAGGGAAAATACACTCTTCACAATAGCCACAAATGATATAATGTTTCTTGGTATAATTATAACCAAGCAAGTGAAAGACTTGTATGACACAAACTTCAAGTCTCTGAAAAAGGAAATTGAAGAAGATATCAGGAGATACAAAGATTTCCTATGTTCATGGATCAGGAGAATAATATAATAAAGATGGCCATCTTACCAAAATCAATCTACAGATTCAATGCAATCCCTATCAAAATGCCTACACAATTTTTACAGACCATGAAAGATCAATTCTCAACTTCCTATGGAAAAAAACAGAATAGCAAAAATAATCCTGTTCAATAAAAGATCTTTTGGAGGAATCTCCATCCCTGATCTCAGGCTGTACTACTATAGAGCGACAGTAAGAAAAAAATAAAGACCCAGAAGTAAACCCAGACACCTAAGAGCACTGTTTTTTTTCAAAGAAACAAAAACAGTTGTTTAAAAAAGAAATAATCTTCAACAAATTTTGCTGGCCTAAGTGGATGTCTGCATATAGAAGAATGCGAATAGATATGTATTAATCACCCTGCACATAACTCAAGTCTACATGGATCAAAGACCTCAACATAATACTATATTGACTAAATATGTCAGACAAGATAGTAAGGAATAGCTCAAGTGCATTAGCACAGGAGACAATTTCCTGAACAGAAACCAACAGCCCAAGCACTAAGATTGACAATTAATAAATGAGATTTCATGAAACTAAAAAGTTTCTGTAAGGTTAAGGAAACTGTATTAAGACAAAACCTCAGCCTAGAGAATAGGAAGTATCTTCACAAACCCTATATCTGAGAGAGGGCTGATATCCAAAGTAACTTTAAAAATTCAACACCAACAAATAAAATAACCCAACTAAAAATAAAGTACAGGGCTAAACAAGATTCTTGACAGAGGAATCTCTCATTTCTGAGAAGCACTTAAATGGTCAATGTCCTTAGTCATCAGGGAAATGCAAGTCAAAAAAACCTCTAAGATTCCATCTTACATCTGTCAGAAAGACTAAGAACAAAAACTCAAGTAATACCACATGCTAGTAAGGATGTGGATCAAGGCAAACACTCCACCACTGCTTGTGGGAGAACAAACTTGCAAGGCCATATTGGAAACCAATTTGGTGCTTTATTAGAAAATAGGGAATAGTTCTACCTCAAGAATTAGCTTTTTGTCATTCCCGGACATATTATATAAAAGTTAATAAGGGATTGAAGGCATTGCTCAGCATGAGTGCTCACTGCTTTTCAAGAGGGACTGAGTTTGATTCCCAGGATCTAAGTTGCCAGCTCATATACACCTGTAACTCCAGCTCCAGGGGATGCTGACAGTCACTTCCAGTTCCTATGGGCACCAGCACAGGTGTGATAGATACCTATACAGACAAATGCATACACATATATAAAAATTAATCTTTTAAAGTCAATACAGTACAATATGGAAAACTGGCATCAAGATTCCTCAGCCCATTTGAAATAGTCATTATAAATCTGATAGTATTAAAGGGTTTCTAGATGTGTCTAGCTTAAATGGTTTCTATTTAGGAAAGATGAGATGGTTTGGTTTAGGATACCATAGGAAAATTCTATTTACTTACATATACTAATACAAAATTACCTAAGCTATATATTTGCATAGCACTGTTAATACAATAAAAATGTATATAAATGCTTGATGCACAAATTGATGTATTATTGTGAATAAGTGCATTATATATAATATACCCGACAGTTTTCTAAATCCATTCACCATTCTGGAGACCCTAGATAGAACCACAGATCACAGTTGTCTTCTTCTAACATTTGGTTCTTTTCTATCTTGTTTACTTTCCTTAATATTATTTTTAAAAATTTTCATATAGTGTATTTTGATCATAATTTTTTTCCTCCATCAGCTCCTCTGGCATCTCCTCTCTCTAAATGCCTTCCTTCTTCTGAAATACTGCAATTATAGCCACAATTCTGTTCTTCTTAAGGATTACTTTTTCCATACATGAAAGTCACCTCCTCCACCTTTATCTTCATTGTCCCTGGCCCATTGCCTCAAATTAACAGACACTTCTTTGTAGACATTTTCCTTTGAGACCCTGGAGGACCAGTCCCATTCATTTCTTAGAATTTTTTTGTTGCCTACTTATGTTACTGACTTTAATATAAATTCATTTATACTTTGCATGTTTTTTATTCAAACCTCAGTAAATAATTATTTCAACAATTACTTGATTAAATAGGGAACTCACACTAACAGCTTTTTCATTATAAATGTGTAGGGGATATCAAGATTCACTTGTAACCTACACAAAATTTGGCATAAATAAACATAATGTAGAAAGATAGGAATGTTTTAAATTTAAATATATATAGTGTGGTGTGTGTGTGTCTGTGTGATGTATGTATGTGTATATATGTGCATGTGTGTGCATGTATGTGTGTGTGTGTGTGTTATGTATGGTTCACACTGGCATCGAGGTCAGAGAACATTACAGAGTAAGTTTCAACTTTATATTGATCCCAAGATAAAATTCCCGTTGTTATGCTTGTGTGACAAATACCTTTACACATGAAATTCTATTTCTAGTCACTCCAAATAAAAAAGTAGTAAGCACATGTTAAAACCTCAAGACTATATAGAAAAAGACATTCTAGTAAGAAAGGTGTTGTATTCAAAGCTTATTATATTTTTTTATTTCGTTTTATTTGTATATGTAAATGTCACTATTCATTACTGTGTAAATAGTTAAGAGGAAAGGCAGAGTATCCTAGAGATAGAGAGGTTATTACAAGTAAACATAGTAATCACATAGAAAAAAATTTCTATAATGCATTCCATAAAATGAATCAATCATCTACAAGAAGTTGGCTTCAATTCACAGTATTTACAATATTCAATAAACATTATCATTGTATTTTAGGATATCACAAAGAACTTCTCTAAAAGCCAACAAACATGAATAACATCGCTTAATGTAATTAAAATAATTACACATTTTTAGAAGAAATGGTTTTGGCAAATAGAAAGAAATAGCATTTGAAAAAGGCTAACACAAGTTAAAAAATAAGACAAAGATATCAATAAAATGAACCCAATATTATATGGAAAAATGACTTCACCATGGATTTTCATAGATAAGAGTGTTTGTGACAATTAGAGATCAAAGAATGGGTATAAATTTGCCAAGCTTGAACAACAAGTTGTTTTCATTTTCTTTGTAATATCCTAACACTGACCCATGTAAAAGCAGAATGCAAGTAATGGTGTATAGAATTTAATATTGCTTTTAAGAAGCAGTGAAATTGCAAGCTGAAATAGTGATTCATAGGATGAAATTCAGACATCCAATATGCCTATGATGGTAGTGAGATATCACTAATACTGTCTATTGTGAAGTGAATCTGGTTATTTAAAGTTCATGGCTTATTTATTTAATCCAAATAACAAGTTATGTTTTTTAAAAATAATTTTAGCAGGAAGTATCTCAGAAAATTAACTTTTTTATGTTGAAATAACAAACAAGAAAAACTACTACTATAATTTCTGCATGAGAGTGCTCACGCCTTATCTACCAAGTGTCAGGGAGGAATATTTAACGTTTTGGTGGTTACTTCAGTTAACATTAGTAAAACTCCCCAACTGTCGATTTAAATAAGATAAACTCTGTGAAACCTGGAGAACAAAAGAGTGATTTATAAAAGAAGCCACTTAAATGCATCATAGCAAATATGTTAACAGATGGTCAAAATAATTTGTTTTTAATGGCTTGAAAAACATAGTTACCAGCCTCCTGCAAAGGTGTGTTTTCGATCCCCTGTCCTTGGACATGTTAATAATCAGAGGCAAAGGAACAAGGATTTGTAAAGATCTGGGGCCAGCTTGCTCCCCGAGGCTGAGGATCCACCGTCCCACAGAGAAGCCATGATTATAGAGTAGCTCGCCTTTCCCAGGAGAGTGCAGACATTGTTATTATTGAGTAATGAGATGACTTCTACGAGAGACCTATAGTGACCAGGGAGTGGGATATTGAGGATTGTCTAATGGAGTCTGTGAATGGAGACTGTTAGCACTCCCTTGGGAGGCATTAATCACCCTTTGTTAAGTCTTTCTTAAAAAAGAAAGAAAGAAAAAGAAAGAAAGAAAGAAAGAAAGAAAGAAAGAAAGAAAGAAAGAAAAGCATAGTTACTAAAAATAATTATACTTAATACTCATGATATGAAAGATAAATTGTAATGAATGGACAATGCATGAATTATGTGAGTCTCAATCTGTTCCAATGTCAGTGACTCATCAAAAGAATGTTCAGACACTGACAATCAAATCCAATTAATTAATAGTTTACATTTTTCTAATTGGGCCTTTGGAAAATGGTACCTCAGTATGTAAACTTTACATTTCCATTGTACAGATAATTATTACCCTGATTAAAATAGTGGCATAAAAAGTTATAGATATTTAATGTACCCAAACTCTTTGTTTGACTGTGTAGGACTTTTAAAGCTATCATCATCATAAACTTACTAATAACTTTCATTTTTTTCTTTAAACATGTTTAGATTTGGGGTTGTTTTATATTAATTTTCATTTTATTATAAGAGTGCTTACGATGAGGTGTACATGTCCAGCATAATTTTAAGTGTACAGTCAATCATACCCCACATGTTGCAGCACAGCTCCAGAATCTGCTTACCATGAATAAGTATCTTCCAAACATGGCCCCCTGAGCCTCAGTAACTGACTGTGCTTTCAACTTCTATGTATTTGATTCCTAACAATAACATCACACAATGTTTTTTCCTGGACAGAGAAATAGGAAATATTATGAGATAGTGATGCTAATTGTACCGTACCTGTGGAAGGGGATCTTGGCTCTCCATTGGATATATAGTGACAAGTCTTAAACCTGTTGGAGGTATGTCTTGGCAGCTGCATCATTGACAGCACCAGTAAGACAATTATCAGAAATTTTCTATCAAAGATTGCTTGTTACATATCATTGCCATCTCAAAATATGATTGAGTCCCTGAACTGTTTTTCCTTGTCTAAGCGAGTTAGTTCAGGTAGACCAGTTGCTGTAAAGGAAGCCTACTCTTATAGGAGATAGACTGCACTGATATAAGACTTATGAATATGACAAAAATACTTTCTGAATGTAATTCTATCTGTTATTTATTGAGTACTACATTATGTATGAAGAAGTTTTTAGATATTACTTCATTTCAACTTCATAAAACTTAAGTGCCATGCTCTTTATTTTATGAATAAAAATATCTGGACTCAAGTTAAATAGCATTTCCAAAGTTAACCGCCCAGCATGATAACCTAAATTTAAATCCTGATCCTTTCCTGCAATGACCCTGATAATGTCCTTAACATATATATCATTTTGAAAGAATTCTTTGCTTCCATAAGTCATAACAGATGGTAACAAAATCCTACTAGCCTCTTTACCACTTATTCTGTACACAGAAGTCAGGTTCTAACATATTTTCTTAAATATAGCATCTACATCTTGTTTATAGAACACTCTGTGACTTCAAAATGGCCATTGCATGTAAGTATGGCAGGTAAGACATGGCCTCTTTTCAAATGGTCAGGAAAGCCCAGACACTCCCAAAACAATATAGGCTTTTGTTATTACCCTTGGCTGCCATCCAAAGCTTGAAGGAAACACTTATTACTGAAAATATCACACATGTCAGACAAAGGACTTAGAGAAATTGAAACAGATTGACCTGTAATACTCCTCCCTGAAAACTAGATCCTCTGGACTCACTTTGTAGACCAGGCTTGCCTCAAACTCACAGTGATCCACCTACCTCTGGTCCCCAAGTGCTTGAATTAAAGGCATGTGCTACCACTGCCCAGCTACAAGCAGTTATCTTTATATTCACAATTAAGTATAGACATCGCCAATCACCAATATGCTTTTATGGCACAGATGGAGACCATTGCAAAAATCTACAGTTGTTTATAAAGGCAGAGGACTGTGGAGAGCCACAGATAGCAGCGCCCCCTGCTGCTTCCCCTGCACAATGCGCCCCCTTTTGTGCATGCGCAGTAAGTAAACCTTTGTGCATGCGCAGTGAGCAAGCCCCTTATGTGCATGCCTGAAGGCATGACGTAAGGTGGCGTGATTCGAACAAGACATAGCATGAGGTGGTGTGATCCGAATGTACCAACCAGGAGTGATGACGTGGCAGTTTCTGATAGGACAGGCACACTATAAAGGTTCTGTGGGAGCTTTTCCCAGGGTCACTCCAGGATCCTGAATAAAAACTGCTGCAAGAAGAGTTCCCGGTCTTGGTGTCTTTCCTGCTGGACGGGAGCGGCATCAGCATTTTCATGGCCCATACGGGGAATCTCAGAACTTGTGGCACCCAGGGCAGCTAGCTGGTAAGTTCCTGGTCAGTGGAACATAATTGTTAAGTTCTCAGGCTTTGAGACAATAAAGTTCCGGGGTTCGGACAAAATGGGGAATTAAGTTCCCGGGAGGTGGGACATAACTGTTAAGTTCTCAGGCTTTGAGACAATAAAGTTCCGGGACTCGGACAAAATGGGGAATTATATTTTGGAGAAAGTGAAAGAGGAACAGTTTGAAGGGGATGATTTTGGCCCCGAGGATGAAGAATTAAAGGAGTTGGCTGAACAGCTAGATAGCATTATTATACCAAAAAAGAAGGAGACTAAGATTACGCAGCTGTCAGCTCCTGAACTAGGGCCACCTAAATCTTCAGGCGGAATAAGACCCCCGCCCCATATACCAAGGGGAGGTAGGTCTGCCTGTCCTGAGGTATGGAGGCAATTTCATTTGGAAAATGCCCCTCATTGTTACCCAGTTTTTCAAAATGCACAAGGGAATCGTTATCATGAACCCTTGGATTTTAAAATTGTCCAAAGACTGGCTGAGTCTGTTCGTGCTTACGGCATGACCGCAGCCTTTGTTATGGCGCAGTTGGAATCCCTAGGGAGATATTGCATGACACCCTCAGATTGGCAAATTTAGCACGAGCCTGCCTTTCACCTGGCACCTATTTAGATTGGAAAGCTTATTACACTGAGTTCTCAGCTGAGCAGGCACCTGCCAATGCAGCGAACGGACAACCGGCATGGAACCAGGATATGCTTATGGGGCAGGGACGTTTCGCTAACCAACAGACAGGATATCAGGCGCAAGTTTTTGAGCAAAGTAATTTTATTGGCACAAGGGCATGGAAAGCCCTTCCTAAATGAGGGGAAGTATCTGGAAATCTCACAAAAATTATTCAAGGAGGCAATGAAATATTTGCCGACTTTGTGGCTAGATTAGTTGATGCCACTAGAAAGATCTTTGGCGACCCAGATACTGCAATGCCTTTGATAAAACAACTTATTTTTGAGCAATGTACCAAGGAGTGTAGACAAGCTATAAATCCATACAAACATAAATCTTTAGATGTGTGGTTAAAGATCTGCAGAGAGATAGGAGAACCATTATCAAATCTAGGATTGGCTGCAGCCGTGATGCAGGCAGCCCAGGGAAGGAATAGAAAGGGAATTACTGGTGCTCAAAATTGCTTCAAGTGCGGCAAAGAAGGACATTTCAGACACCAGTGTCCCAGGGGGATTAATCAGACTAGTCAAAATCCTCCTCCACGTACACCTGGCCTCTGTCCCAAATGCAGGAAAAGAAATCATTGGGCTAATGAATGCCGGTCAACGACTAGCGGCAGGATTTAGGGTAGCACGGCCAATAAACGGGACATGGGGCCCTCGTCCTCAGGGCCCTCAAATATATGGGGCAATGGAGGAGACCAGGGCTCCGGAACAGTGGCCGAGTCTGCGTTCTCCCATAGAATGGCAATGCCCCAGAGAGCTACTAGAGGGAGCACAGGCCTCGACCTTTGTTCCACCACCAGACTCGTACTGACCCCACAAATGGGGCCTCAGTTGGTAGCCACTGATTTCACTGGCCCTCTACCAAAAAACGCAGTGGGACTACTAATTGGCTGTAGTTCTACTACATTGCAGGGCCTTATTATTCATCCTGGTTTAATTGATTCAGATTATACAGGCACTGTAAAAATTATGATCACATCTCCTCGTGTGGTGAGCGCAATTTTGCCCGGTGACCGTCTAGCACAGTTGCTCATTCTTCCTAGCTATCATAATTTATTCCCGGCAAAAGATCAAACACGTGGAGAGAAGGGGTTTGGATCCTCAGGAGCTTCGGTTTACGTGGCTATGAATTTACAAAATTGCCCCACTCTAAAACTTTTAATAGAAGGAAAAGCAATCACTGGTCTTATGGATTCTGGAGCTGACATTAGCATAATTGCAAAAGGGGATTGGTCCCCCAGATGGCCTGTTCAAACCTCTAGTCACTTACTCAGAGGGCTGGGTTTCGAGAAAACCCCAAATATTAGTGCCAGAATTTCCACAGGATGCAGACCAACCAGTGTGGGTGCCTGAAAGGTTAACTCGACTTACAAAAGGAAAAAAATGATGATGTTCCAAAGCCTCTGGCAGAGCCTGACCCCATAGATGGGAATCTGGATGATAATGGTGGGAAACATTCCAGGCTCCATGACATAGCCTGAGTATAGGTGAGGAATCTTGTCGGGTTTTCCAAACCATACAACCGCAATTTTCCCAAGAATCTTCACCACCAATGTTTCGTTAACAAAAGAGATTTCACCTGATACAGAAAATATGGGCTTTCCCCTTAAAGGAAGCTTATGTTTTCAGATTATTAACTTGTCTAGCAGTCTCTTCCAGTATCTTGCAGGTAACTGGAGCAGAAGCCTGGATAGTCCCCTACAGGAACTGCATCTCTCCATGGTGCACATCAATTCTACATGAACTAACGTCTCCATGGCCTCTGGGCTGTTGCAGTGGTTCCAGAACGCCTTCTCTCATTGGCAAGAATGGGCGGGAATAAGAGCTTTGACAGTGTGTCTGGTCCTTGTCAGTTGCCTAGCACTCTGGTGCATATGCAGGATGCACGCCTGCCAACATCGCATGCAGGCCTCTATGATGCAAGCATTTGCTGCACTGGAGGTGGGGCAATCTCCTCAAATGTGGCTTGGCATGAGAGATAAGTAGTCAATGATGGGTATAGATCCCCCATGCACTTGGCAGACCAAGGCCATGACACTAATGTGCTTCCGTTTCCCCTTCCTTGGCATGGTGAGAATGGCATATACTCAGATATTGCCTGCCGTAAGGCATGGGCACCTGTAAGGGGTGTAGGATGAGGTACCGCAGGGGGAGGACCCCAAGAAGTAAATCTGATTGCATAGAGGTTGATGTCGGAAACTGTCTTGTTCGATGTATGTTGGGGATGCCCACAGACAGCAGATCAGGATCCCCTCTCCTCCTCAAAAAGACATCTTGACAGGCCAATGTGGCCCCAGGAGGATCAGGTCAATGCTTCCCCCATCTGGTTAATACCCGCTCCCTTCGGGGACCCAAGCTCACCTATATATGATAGATCCATCTACCTCCTTTTCTAATAAAGCGAGGGAGGAGAAGAAGAAGAAGAAGATGGGGATGGGCTATATGGCCAATGTTCAACCATCTTGTCAGCCTATTTCTCCAGTGCAGGGGGGACAACCTACCAGGCATTCTCTGTGCCACTTGCTCAAAATTTAATGAATAAGGGGGAACTGTGGAGAGCCACAGATAGCAGCGCCCCCTGCTGCTTCCCTGGTGCAATGCGCCCCCTTTTGCGCATGCGCAGTGAGTAAGCCTTTGCGCATGCGCAGTGAGCAAGCCCCTTATGTGCATGCCTGAAGGCATGACGTAAGGTGGCGTGATTCGAACAAGACATAACATGAGGTGGTATGATCCGAATGCACCAACCAGGAGTGGCAGTTTCTGATAGGACAGGCACACTATAAAGGTTCTGTGGGAGCTTTTCCCGGGTTCACTCCAGGATCCTGAATAAAAACTGCTGCAAGAAGAGTTCCCGGCGTTGGTGTCTTTCCTGCTGGACGGGAGTGGCATCGGCAGAAGACAATTGATCATGGGCTGCCGATCTCTATATCTCCTATATACTACTCCTGTACCTGAGGCTCAGAGGGCACTGGTTGAGGAGGAAGTTAAAGGACTATAAAAGCCACTGGGACAGGCCATCTGCTGTGATATGGTGTGCTCTATATATCACAAAGAGCTGTACCCATGAGATCTTAGCCATGTGTTTGCCGACCCAAGAACTACACAACGAAAAAACCTTTTACATCACAATGTTAAATAGGGGAACCCTTAAAGAGTTCCACTAGAAATGAAGAGCAAAGACCTGTAGGCAATTAATGTCTGCTGAGAAAAGGAGATTCATGTTTAACTAGTGACCAGCACTCACACAGTTATTCTAAATCCAAGTATTCATCCCAAAACCCATATATATGAGCTCCAGTAAATGGACTCATCCATCCAGGTGTGTGTGTCTGTGCGTGTGTGTGTGTGTGTGTGTGCGCAATTTTCTTTTACCCTGCTAAAGAGTCAAAAAATTATTTTTTCAGTCCACTGGATGTTGGATGTGATTTAGAGAATGATGTGTCTTATGTTCAATAAAATTCAAAGAGTGACCACAGTTGTGAAGACCTACAAAACAGGTGAGAGCAACACAAAGAGTTCTTGTCTTGTAACAACTATTAAACTGGAAAAGCAAAAGCCATAAGGCTACACTCTTAATTCATTGACTTGGACACCAGAACTGCTTCAGAAAAATGCCCATTTCATATTCAAAGCCAAAAACTCTCCATACAAAAAGAAAAATGGGGAGAAACAATAAGTCAATATGGCTATAATTTATAGGTTGAGTTGGGAAAGACTTTGTTACTGTTTGAATGTCTTTCACTATGTGTACTAACAAAACTTAACCTTGAGAATCTCGTCACAGCAGCATCACCAGGGAGAGACTCTGAGCAGTGCAGTGTGACAATGTGAAGAGTTAAAGATATCATAGAGTAGCAGCATCCTGTAAAACCTAAATGTCAGAAAAATATCAGGGGGATTATGATGTACCAGAAATCAACATACCAATACAGTTTTGAATTATACAGAGAACATCTCTTTAAATAACTACAGAAACACCTAGAAAATCATCTCACTACATGAAATGGCATTTACTGTATTCATGGATTTTAAGACATTTATAGGATTTAAATGTCAATTATTTTCACAAATACTCTATGAATATTCATGTTTAAGTAAAATTGGAAAGAAAATATATGGGATAGGATCAGGCAAAGTATCACTCACTCTATCCCACACAGTGCCATAAACCAAGATTCAGAACCCAGAGATGTAAATGCTTTATTTCACACTATCCACATGAAGGCTTTTCCCATCAAGGGAGAGATATCTCTGCTTTTCCTGTCTCTCAGCTTCCAAGAAAGTAAAAGGGTTCTTTTGTGAAGCTGTGTTGCAACTAAAGAAAAGACATGTCTTCTTGTAATATCTCTTTCTTTTTTATATTTTTATAGTTATGTCTGTTATTTTTATTTTTTTAAACACATTTTTATTGAAAAATAAAATAATTCATATTACATCTCATTTGCTATCCCATCCCATACATCCTCCCATTCCTCCCTCCCTCACACTCTTACCTCATTCCCCTTCTCTATGACTGTGATTGAAGGGGACCTCCTCCCCCTGAATATGATGTTAGTGTATCAAGTCTCTTCTTGGTAGTCTGCTATCCTTCTTCTAAGTGCCATTGGGCCTCCCCAACAAGGGGACATGGCCAAATATGGGGCACCAGAGATCATGTGAAAGTCAGTCCCCAGTCTCCACTTAACTCTGGAGAATGTTCTTTGCCTTGGCTAGATCTGGGTAGAGTTTGATGACGACTGCACGTATTGTCCATGGTTGGTGCCTTAGATCTCTGGGCCGAGATCCACCCATCATAGTGTTCTTCTTGTAGGTTTCTAGGACACTCTGGATCCATCTATGTCCCTATCTCCTATGTTTTTCTCACCTAGAGTCTTAATAGGATGTCCTCCCCTCTGTCCCACTTATGTGGTAAGTGAAGACTTTCATGGGACCTGCCCCTTGGGCTAGTGTCCAGTTATAAGTGAGAATATACCATTTGAGTCTCTCTGCTTCTAGGTTAGCTCACTCATTATGATCATTTCTAGTTCAATCCGTTTGTCCACAAATTTTGGAAATTCCTTATTTTTAATAGCTGAATAGTATTCCATAGTGTAAATGTACCACAGTTTCTTCATCCATTCTTTTACTGAGGGACACTTAGGCTGTTTCCATGTTCTGGCTATTATGGATAATGCTGCTATGAATATGGTTGAGGATATGTCCCTGTTGTGTGCTGGAGCATCTTCTGGGTATATTCCAAGGAGTGGAATAGCTGGGCCTTGAGGAAGCTCTATTCCTAGTTTTCTGAGAAAGTGCCAGAGAGATTTCCAAAGTGGCTGCACTAGTCTGCTTTCCCACCAGCAATGAAGGAGTGTTCCTCTTTTTCCACATCCTCACCAGTGTGTGGTGTCACTTGAATTTTTGATCTTAGCCTTTCTGATGGGTGTAAGATGGAATCTCAGAGTTGTGTTGATTTGCATTTCTCTGATGACTAAAGATGTTGAGCATTTCTTTAAGTGTGTCTCAGCTATTTGATATTTCTCTTTTGAGAATTCTCTGTTTAATTCCGAGCCCCAATTCTCAGTTGGATTATTTGGTTTGTGGTGTTTAATTTCTTGAATTCTTTATAAAGTTTGGATATTAGACCTTTGTCAGACACAGGGTTGGTGAAGATCATTTCCCAGTCTGTAAGCTGTTGCTTTGTTCTTTTGACAGTGTCTCCTGCCTTACAGAAGCTTCTCAGCCTCATAAGGTCCCATTTGCTAATTGTTGACCTTGACGTCTGGGCTGTTGGTGTTCTGTTCAGGAAGTTGTCTCCTGTGCCAATGTGTTCCAGGCTCTTCCCCACTTTTTCTTCTAACTGATTTAGTGTGTAATATCTCTTTCTTACAATATTTTCTCACACCTTAATTTGCAAGAGAAAACTATCCAATCAATTCTCAAAGTACATTTTTATGGCAGTTTTGGTTTTTCTCAAACAGTTACCATTATATCATTGTGACTACAATCGCATTAAAAAGTCCTATTCAAAAATATTTCCCTCTGATCAGTGAAGTAGCACAAATGTTGATTTCTACAATAAACTGGAGCAGTAGTACACAGGTCATGTGAAGAAGCAGAAAGGGAACTTGAAATAAGCCTTTGTTAGTTCATTCGGTTTATTTGATAAATTATTTGAATTTGAGTTTTTGTCTTGAAATTTGTAGAAAAATGAGTGGTAGTATGTATAGAGAGATGCTTAAGAAATAATATCTGAAAAGAATATCAGATAATACCAACAAGAGGAAAAAACTTAGACATATGAGAAGATAGTGACAGGAGTAAGTTGATAGAGTATAACAAAAAGAAAAATAAGGGTTGGGGTTACAAAGTAAATCACTCTGAAATCATATTATTCCCATCATAATCACGACAGACTACTAATGTAATCATTATTGTAACTGTAAGTAACATCATACATGAAATCATAGCACAGAATGGAGACTGTGCTCATAGTAATTGTCCTAATTAAATGATTAAACAATTATGTATACTGGACACATCACACAAATTACTCTTTAATCTACTTACCTACTCTTCAATGTCTTGAGAAATATGGGGTGTCTTGGAAAGCATTATCCTCTCAGTATTTACAAAACAAGAAGGGTTTGCTCTGAGTTTCTCCATAGTTATGTTTTCAACTAATCAATTTTATAAGTAGAAAAATTTCAATTGAAGTTAGCATTACTATTATTATCCTACAAATAAAAACGTGAAGAGGTTTAGGGCTCATAAACCTAAAAGTTGCACTACAACAGGGAAATGTTGAAGTTATATCAGGTAAATGATTTATAGTTATGGAAATGGTATTTCACCCATAAATTTTACTTCTCTAACTGACAAATAGACCTGGTACATTCAAACTTGTGAAAAACATCCTTACATCTTTACTGTATGTTGAAGAAGAAGAAGAAGAAGAAGAAGAAGAAGAAGAAGAAGAAGAGGAGGAGGAGGAGGAGGAGGAGGAGGAGGAGGAGGAGGAGAGGAGGAGGAGGATGAGGATGAGGAGGAAGAGCAGGAGAAGCACGAGGAGGAGGAGGAGCAGCATGGGAATGTACCTCATGTCCAGACTAAGAAGCTCAGTATCAATTGGCTGTGCATGGAATTGCTGGAAGCCCTAGAAATTTCAGCATGAAGTTATCTGGCCTTGGCTATAAGGATGAACTTGTATATAGAAAGGTCCTATAAGTCAAAGATGTATAACTTTCCCGAAGGCAAACCTTTTTTCTTTCTAGCTAATATTCCCTGGATCTGATCTTCCAGGTGGAACATCTGGCAGGAATGAGGGAGATCTGGGTGGTGTTACAAATCCTTTTCTTTTGTTTGGAAAATATCTCAGACAGTGTAGTCTATGTTCAAAATTTAAATTGTCCAGTTGCTCCCCTGCAACCTATGCCTTTTCAGTCTGTGAAAATAAATTTTTAATTATTTCCTTTACTTTTTGAAATTAGAAATAATTTTCATTGTACACCTTTAGCAGTGGCAAGCAGCAGTACTAGAGAAGAATACAGGGGACAACTTCAGATGAAAGGAAGTATTAGTAATAAAGTAGTAAAGCTGGATAAATTGATAAAGTTGAATAAATCACAAGAAACAGAAAACAGTAAATGTGAATTACATTGTAATATGAAGTCACCGGAGATTTTAAAAATATAAAATCAAGGAGTCTTACTTTTTCAGAGAAAATGCAAGATAAAATTATGAAGCTATAACAAGTATATTTTCTCTTGTAAAATAAATCTGGAGGGTAACGTGAGATGGATAATTAACCACAAAGAGATTTGGTAAGCATATTAATTTTCATTGTTAGAACACTTTTGAAGGACTAGAAGCCTCAGCAAAAAGGAACTGCTCCTGGCAGACACAGAAAAGGGGGACATAGGCTGTGCTCCATAGAAAATGTAAAAGATAAGTTGAAGATAGGAGAAAGAGCATCATTCCAGAGAAGCCATAAAGCTGAAAGAAGGTCACTGAACAGAAGGTATATTTCTAAGAACTACAGTTTGAATGGATGTCAGAGCTAAAAAACTCACTAGTCAATTGGAAATAGAGGTGAAAGGGGTAGGAGACTAAGGAGGTGTGCATCAGGACTGAAAGAAATGGAATTGGCATGAAATATCTTGAAGGAAGTTCTCTATCTAAAAGATTCCCTACTGAGCTCAAGTTACAGTCACTGCTTATCATTTGTGGAGCCTTCCTTCTGATCCCTAGCAATACAACAGGAAGACAGACCAATAGGAATAAATTAGTAGATGGCAGCCAGGAGTACTGGGGAGATGCTTGTATGGCCATTGCATGAAAGAGTCTTGATTTCATGTTCTACCTCTGAAACATCTCCAGTGTTTAAAAGAGGACCAGTGTCTTAATGTTCAGTCTCCTTACCTTTAAAATAAAAGGTAAATGTAAAAAAGCAGAGCGATTTACTGAGCTAATGACAGCTGTAATAGAACCTGACTAGCCACATTAAGCCTCTCACAAGTATTGGATCACTTCTCAAACTTTCATTCAAATTGAGTGCACATGAAACACACAGAAAGTTAAAATTATAGAGAGAATGAAGCCAAGAGACTGTCACTTGATTTTTCTATTACAAATAATATATGGAATTTGCCTTCTCCATTAAGTAGGAAATAAGAATAGAGTTCAGGGTTAATTTTTTGAAAGCAGCTGATTTGCTCCACTAGTGACAGAATCTATTAATTTCTTGCCACTTACTCAGTTTCTTTGCCCATTGGCAAATATTAATTCAACTGTGAATACAGCCCCAATGCCTGGAAGTTGTATTATCATCAACTCATTAGGCCACTACTTGAAATTTCTTAAAGAAATGGAATTTTTAAATAGAAAAAGATTGGTATATGTTATGTGGAATGTGTTCTTGATATTTAGAAAGAAGGTATCTTCTTATCTAACTAGTGGCAATCAGACACTGAAAGATGTCTGTTGGTGTGTCCTTACTGGATGACCTATAGGACAAGAGAATAAACACTTTTTAGATGTTCACAACTTTCTTGGTTTCACTTGATAACTATGGTGGGAAGTGTATTTTGAATGCATAGTAAGGGGGCAAATGTAGCAAAGGCCATGACGCACAGGTGCTGTGTACAAGGAGTCAGAATCTCAGCACTATCTATGAATATTTACCCCAAGCTCCATTTGAGATACAGCCCAAGGATGGTACCTTTCAAAGCACACTTGGGTGATCCACACGGTCATTTGGAAGGTTTATGAAAATTGTTCTTGCTTGTTTCTGTTCTGTGTCTTTTGTCATGTTAATTAGAGCTTTTGATTTCTGAGTAGTGCAAATCACTCTTATATCAGACCTTGAAAAACAAGAGACCTAGTCTAGGAAACACTCTGAATGGCCATGTGCAGTTCAGGGATGCATTTGCTGGCTATTTCCCCTTCTTCCTTTTTCAAACCAAGGTGACAAAGGCTCTGGGTGCTCACATGCAATCACTCCTGCCAACCTGGAAATGATAGATGTTTTGCTTGAAGGAATAGGATGTGTGTGCTGTGTTCACCAGGATAGCACATCAATTTTTCCAACCACTGCTTTTGAAATAAAAATCATATAATATGACTGAGCATACAGTTTGACAATGGCAGATAAGTTTCCTATGACAAGAACATTTTTTTACACCCTTAAGCATGTACTTTGCAGTATGTGCTTTGTCAGAAATGATAGTGGTGTTGAATTTTTAGTCTAAAAAGATTTAAATAAACAAGGAACAAATTTGACATCACAGTTAAGACATATTTGTTTAAGGTTATGAATTAAGTATATTTTTAACATTTAGTACATCTTTATTATTTAAAAGGGAAGAAGAAATAATGAATTGTCTATTTAAAATTGTACTGGGGATTAGAATAATAGCTATGCTAGTCATCTGATATGTTTATAAAAATAAACCAGTCATTGTGAAATATATAATATCACTAATGTTTCACAATTGAATATTTTAAAAACTTTCCGCATATCACTTACATGTGTATGGGGTAATTTTAAAATAATCTTCTCCCACTCTATCATAGACCTAGGGGAAGGGAATAAAGTGAAAGTGGGAGGGAAGGAGGAATGGGAGGATATAAGTGATGGTATAACAATTGAATTGTAATCTGAATAAATTAATAAAATAAAAAATAAAATAAATAGAATCATGACCGTTTAAAAGAGGAGACTTTCCAGGCAGGACTCAACATAGCAATCAACATAATCAAATCATTTTATGCATTTCTGTTCAGAAGTGAACCTTCCACAAAAGGTGGCCACCCTACCACCACTATGTTATATGTGCTACTGTGGATAACACTTTTCTCAGAATTTTTTTTTAAATTTATTCTGTCATACAATCCACTTTCAACTTAATGGACTTCAAATGAAAGAAAGTTAGTTGGAAGTTTAGTATCTGTGCTAAGTGTTAAAAAACAAACACACTTTAAATATTCCTGATGTGGCAAGTAATAGATAGCCCAGTGGTTAAGAACTCTTCTGCTTTTGCAGTAAACCCAACCATGTTTGGTTTGCAGCACACATAATAGTAGGCTCAAAGATATCTGTAATTCCAGTCCCCAGGGATGTTACTTTCTGGATGAATGGATTTCAATTGCAGTCAGGATTGGCATGTACCACCATTGGATTTTCAGCCAAGTACATTCACAGGTAACAGGTGGCTTCAATGTTTAAATAAAATTATGCATTTCTAGGAAGAAAACATATACATATTTATTAAATACAATATCTGGCCATGAATTTAAGTGAATAGAAGTCATCCTACAAGGCTGTAATCATAAAACTCAAGTTGAGCAAAATATTAGTTTTGTATGTGAGAAAATGATGAAGTCTATGACATGTTCTTATGTGGTAGACTTCAGTAAACTCATGGTTTCTCACTGGTGTAGGAAATTTTATTGCCCTTTAAATTTTATAAAGGAAAAATATAACGTTCTAAGCATTCTTCTAAGAAAAATTAGACTACAACTGTCAGCTTAGATGAGCTCAGGATTTTCAAAGACTGTTATATATAGCTCACAGTGGTGGTTATTCAATAAAATTTCACTTTTTGATTTGTATTATAATTTTCAGTTGTTAAAAATATTTCAGTACATTTCATGTTGAAATATTTTTATTTTATAGCATTGAGATGTGATGGTATCTGTGTTTATGGGCACTAGTTTGGTGATTTTCCTTGTCCTTGAGGAAGCAACATTGGAGATATGTATTGCTTATATGAATTTCTCAATATATTTTAGGAACTATAGCTTCGAGGAAGAGTAGGTTTTTTTTTTAAATTTATTTATTTATTTATTTATTTTTAATTAATTTATTCATATTACATCTTGATTGTTAGCCCTTCCCCTGTTTCCTCCCATTCCTCCCTCCCTCCCACTTCCCCCCTTCTCCCCTCCCCTATGTCTGTGATTGAGGGAGACTTCTTCCCCCTATGTATGCTCTAAGATTATTGAGTCTCTTCTTGGTAACTTGCTATCTTTCTTCTGAGTGCCACTAGGCCTCCCCATCCAGGGGACATGGTCAGAAAAGGGGCACCAGAGTTCACGTGAGAATCAGATCTCACTCTCCACTCAACAGTGGAGAATATCGTGTTCGTCGGCTAGGTCTTGGTAGGGGTTCGAAGTTTACTGCCTATTTCTCCTTGGCTGGTGCTTTAGTTTGAGGAGGACCCCAGGACCCAGATCTGCCTGTCATAAAGTTCTTCTTGTAGGTTTCCAGGACCCTGTGGGTCCTGTTATTTCCCCATTCTTCCATGCTACTCTCGCCTAAAGTCTCAATAGGATGTCCTCTCCTCTGACCCACTTTCTTGGTAAGTAAGGTTTTTCATGGGACGTATACAGGGACATATGCTCAACCATGTTCATAGCTGCTTTATACACAATAGCCAGAACATGGAAACAGCCTAAGTGTCCCTCAGTAGAAGAATGGACTAAGAAACTATGGTACATTTACACTATGGAGTATTACTCAGCTATTAAAAACGAGGAATTCCTGAAATTTGTGGACAAATGGATTGACCTAGAAATTATCATAATGAGTGAGTTCACCCAGAAGCAAAAAGAGACAAACGGAAGAGTAGGTTTTATTGGCATATATAGTGCAGGAAGTATTAGAAAGCACAAATTTTCAGAGAAATTTATACTTCAAATAAGTAAAGCAGAGACATTTTAAAATTTGGTGAGACAAATTAAATCCCACCAGAAAAAGCTATCAAGGTAAGTTACTATAGGTGACTATAATTAAATTATACACATTAATTACATACAATAATTTTCATTGACTTGAGGATTCTATAGAAACTACAGAGAAGATAGTATTATTAATGTTTTTCCCAAAGATGATTTCTGTAACTATAAGAAAGAACTCTTTAAAATATGTACAGTTTACATAAAACAATAAGTTCCTATTTGTTCTTGCGGTAAATAAGTTACATTTGAAGACCTTTTTTTATTACTTGATTTCAGATTCAGGGCAGAGGAATGAGGCTCAGGACCTCCCCCCAAAAAAAGCATGGGTATCAAGGGAACTGTTAAGCAGGAATTCAACATTATTAGGACATGGAAGGAAAAATCAGAGAAGGAAAACAGCCTTCAGACTAGGATTCCAAAGCTGAAGGCAAGGCTGTTGTGCACCATAAGCTCCCCATGGAACAGAGGAAGGACTGCAAGAAAATGCTTCAAATGAAAAAACTAAGCTATACAAGACTGCTAAAACCAGCAAGACAAGGAGGTGACTATTTTCTAAGTCTATCCTTAAGTCTACACATTTAGGGTACACATGGTAGGAGAGGATCACAAGGGAAAAACAGCAGGAACAGGAAATGAAACTGTATTTGAGAATGTGTCTAATGAATGGCTGCCTTATATTATTTTGTCACAATTTATTTTAGTTTTTCTTTTCTTTGTAAACTAGAGTTGATTATGATATTATTCCTTATCTCTGTTTCTGACATAATCTTGCTCAAGAGTACATAGTAAAGGAAGTGAATCTTGTGTAAACCAATTTTTCTCCAATGAGGCTACTTTTATGTCAAATTGACAACATCTAGAGTCATTAAAAAGGAGGGAATCTCAACTAAGAAAATATCTCCATTAGGTCTGTCTGTAAGCAAGCCTGTGAGTTAATATGTTTTAAATTAGTGGTTGATGGAGGAGGTCCCAATCTATTGTGGGTAGTGTTACCCTAAACTAATCAAGCTGAAGTATCCATAAAAAAAAAAGCCAATAAGCAGCACCACTCTATGTCTTTGGCATCAGCTTCTGCCTCCAGCTTTCTGCCCTGTTTGAGTTTCTGTTTTGACCTACTTCAGCAATAAACTCTTTCTTCTCTATGTTGCCTTTGGTCTCACAGCAATAGTAACCCTAACTAAGACACTTGGGTACTTCCCAGTGTACTTTACCATTGGAGAACTGCTAGTGCTGGTGACATGTTGCTGTTTGACTGCTATGGTACTGAAATGGTGCTATGATGCCTCTTTGAAGTAAGAAAAAATGTTCCATAACAAGTAAAATAAAAATTATAAGACTGCTATGGCCGATAGTGAGAGAGAGAAAGAGAGAGAGAGAGAGAGAGAGAGAGAGAGAGAGAGAGAGAGAGAGAGAAGAGAAAGAGTAGTTGAGACAAGTTGCTAAGATTTGTAGGGTTTCCAGGAATCCTAGGAAGATACCTCACTTCATAGACATAAGAGATAGGATGGTGAGTTGAAGGCCTGCTTGGACTACAAAGCAAGTACAAGACAACCAAGACTGCACAGAGATAACCTGTCTTGAAAAACAAAAACAAACAAACAAAAAAACAAAAAACAAAAAATAAAGAAAAAGAAAATAAAAGAAAATATGGTCAAAGTCACTATCATAGAGGTTATAGTGTAACTGTGGTTTAGGACAGAGGCAGGGAACTGGTGTCCCTGGTCATGATAAAGGCAAACTTATAAAATATTGTGGTCTCTGCACTGTCTCTTACTAGTTTAAAGTAGGGAAGTCACAATTAGCCTCATAAGGAGAAGGTTTGGCGGGACAACCAGACCTTGTAACTACCATTTCCAGGCCCTCAGTGGGAGGAGTCCCAGATTATGCTAATCTGAGTTGAAAAGCCTGCACAAAATCCCACCAATCCCCAAGGAGAAAAGTGGCCACTCCCTGAGCTTCCCACTAAAACTCACCAAATGCTGAGCAGGAGAACCAACTGACCAATCATTGAACAGGAAAATCTCACCCATCTCAGTGCTTTCTCTGAGCTCTACTTGAAATCCTGCCAATCCACACTGGAAATCACTGCCCCAGAGAGCTCTGCCCCCTATGAAACCATATATAAAGGCTTTGTCTGCCCAATGATGTTTTCTTCCAGTAACAGAGGCAGCCACTCCTGGATTCATCCCTCCAATAAGTCTTTTTAAAAGATATTTAATTCCTGCTGGGACTCTTTTTTTGAAGATGAAAAGAAGAAAGAAGAAACAAAGGAGTGTGGGTTCAAGCTCCCAGGCTCCTTGGCTCCTCAGGTGTTTGGACAACCTTCTCCTGGGAGCTGAAACCTCCCTGGTTAGGAGGCCTCCTCTCAGAGCTGTGAAATTCCTGGGCTCCCACAATTCCAGTATGCTTGTGACACTGTCCCACCTCAGGACCAGGATACCTTTCCAGTCCTCAGAGTTGTGGACACCCTTCCACTTGGGTACAGAAGGCAGGACACACATCCATAACAGACCTGGGTCTCTGTGTAGATGCAGCTCTTTGGGGAGTCACCCATCCTCCCATAAGCAACCCTTCAACCATACTCTGTAAGTGAGCCCATTAAATTCACTGCTCTCAATGGGTTAAGTTTTGGTGAAATTGCCTTTCCATCTCTGGTTGTTACCCAGCTAGGTGTTCTTCTCTTCTTCCCAGGAAAGTCAAGACAACACTAGTGCACAATCATTATGCAAAAACATGGGCTTTGTTATGGCATTTTATAAATTTATATTATGTACTTTGGTCCTGTCTACCCTTTCCAAAGAAACCCAAAGAAACTCTGGTAGAAATGAAATCTTGTAATCATGTTAGTCACTTCTCCTGGGGCTGAGGTTAAGTGGCATCTTCAGAAAAATATAGAACAGATGCTCAAATCTAATGCTAATGGTGGTGCCACCCCACCACTTCCTCTTCATATCTTTACCTAAGCTAATTCTGTCCTCTTCCTTTTAACTGAAATTGTCTATCCTTTTTGCTTTCTCCAGAAGTTGAAATGTTCTATAAAAATCTAAATTCTTGTAGACCTTCTTTCCTTTCATGCCTGGAGAGTCTCACTGGGGATAAACAAAACAAAACATGGTGAAGGCTACATTCATAGGAAAAGATAAAACAATGTATACAAATTAGACTTTATATAACCTTTGTATTCATATGCTGTACAGATTTCTTCTCAACAAGTATCATTATGAAGTACAAAGTATTTGGTTCCCACACAGTGAGTGTAAATATAAATAAACTCATTCATGAAAAATCTCTCTTAGTGACCTAGGATCAGTTCTAAAAGGCTCAGATTTCTCACTTATAAAATGAGGGTGTGAGAGCACATGATCACCTAGGACCCAACAGCCCCCAGAGTTGTTTCCATTATTGAAACTCTATGAAGAAAACCAACTCAGTGGGATAGCAACTTATGAAATTTTTAGCTTATTCCAGCTAGAAATTCCTCTTCCTAACAGATTTTATGTCACAATAGGAACAGATGCTATTTGACTTTATAATTTGTGTTTAATTGATTTACAGTTTCATGATGCCCTGCAGTGAAATGTTTCTCTACATAGGAGATAAAAAAGTACTACAGAAGATATTTCAACTCTCTGAGATGAAATTATGTTTATGATTCCTGATTAAATTACTGTTGCCTTTATGAATTTCCAAGGTTTACACTTGCCTGCTTGCTCTACTCACTTCCCTCTTTCTCTTTTCTTGCCCATTTCTGGATGCCATATCACTCCCATTTGACAAGCTTAACAGTGGCAGTTAGGGTGTCTCTGATGATTTTCCTCCTACTGAGTTTCCTCACACAGCCCTGATATGACGGTTTGTGCCTAGACTCACTGTAACTTGTTATGATATGTTCAACTGATATCCGTGGGAGATCTTCTCTTTTCTGAAGAGAAACAGAGGAGACATGAATCTAAAGCAGAAGGAAAAGGATAATTGGAGGACTTGAGGGTGGACACTGCAGTCAGGATCTATTGTGTGGGAGAAGAATAAGAAATAAAGAGGGAGAGGGGCCAGTGGTCACCCTTGTAGTCCCAGCACTCAGGGAAGCAGAGGAAGGTGTATTTTTGTGAGTTTGAGATTCACACACCTGCTCTACAAAGTGAGCCCAGAAGGGCCAAGGCTACACAGAGAAACCTTGTCTCAAAAACACTAAAAAAATGAGGGTGGGGCTGAGCTGTGTTTCTTGACTCCCTTTCATTAAGCTTCTAATTCATTTCCAGTCTTTTATGACAAATGAAGAATGTGGATTCAGCGATTTCAAATGGGACTCCCTTTGTCACCCCTTAGACTGTTCATCCACTTATTCCGTGTATATCAGTCATAGTGGCTCAGTCACTGTGGTTGGAAAAGTTTCATTATGTCATAATATTGCCTTTTCCCTGCCTCCTCTCTTTTAGGAACAAAGTTCTATAATAGCACAAATGCTCCTGGGTCAAGGATTAGATTGCCTAGTTCAAATACCAGTTCCTCTGTCTCCTGCCTATGCGTATTTAGAACACAATACTCACTCTATAAAATTGAGCCAATATTCTGTCCATGAGCTTTAATGAAGATAATATAAATGATGCCTGAGAAGTTCTTGGTGCAAAGGAATCACCTCACAAGCAAGTTAAGATTCTTATTAGCCCTCAAACTTTGCAGTACATTCCTAAAATTAACACAGGCCTGTCTAGTAACATAACACAGTCTTCCTTGACTCACACACAATAATTGACTTTCCTTTGTTGTTGTCTTAATGCCCTCCTTATCACAGCAGTGTCTTTCATGCCGTTTCCCACTAAACAGCTTTGCACTTTTGATTTCCTCTGAAAATATATTCTATAGCCCAGCATTCCAGATATCTCGCTGTGTGTCCTAAATGCCATTTTAAAATTTGTCTCCTATGGCCTATTATTACCTGTAACTTCAGGAAAATCAGTCTTATTTGCTTTGTTCCTGCTGACCTGTATAGTTTGTCCATACTCTGTACTCATTGTCTTATGTTTTCTTTGCTGGGGTCTTCAGAGCCATATTTTACTTATTCCATGGAGATCCTGTATACTAATTAAGGTTCTGTACCCAACATTGCTTGGGAATTTTCCTCTACTCCTCTTATTGCTAATAATTAACCTATTAACTCCATTTATAGTACTCATTTCTCCTCAGTATTAAGTTGGTTATATACCTAAAGAATCTCCTACATTTAATTGCACATGCCTTCAGCAAGCAATGATTTGTGTTCAGACATGTATACTACAAAGAGCTGTTCACTAGACAAGTGAGTAAGCAATATTGTTAAAGAATTAAAGAAGAAAATAAGAATGGAAATAAATGAACTGTAAGAACAAATTAACATAAAACCATTTATTACGTGCTTTATAAGATGAAAGAAAATTTAAAGTGAATTCTTACAAGGAAGAAAGCCATCTAAGTTAATATGAATGAAAGAAACCATACTGTAAAGGGCACTCCTGATGGACTGAAACAAAGGACAACACAGCAAAGGTCAGTGCAAGGGATAGAGGAATTCATCTTTTCCTCTACCATGTTACTTATCTGTTTTCTCACTTTCTGCACTTGCACACATGTACAATTTTACCATACCATGCTATCCCTTCAGTTCCACCAGTGGCTTCTCAAGTTAAATGTGAGCAGTTCTAGGAAGTTCCATTGCATACTGCTGTAGAGTTCTATAGTAGTTTTTTTCCTAATGTGTATTATCTTGTTATTAATTTTTGTAATGCTACAACTTTCTGATGCCAAGCTTTGTGCATGTGGTATTTTCTTTTTCTGGATTTGACTAGTGATTTAAAGTCAAAATTATTACATGGTCTAATTACTTGATAAAAGGCTGAGACTTGAGTCCAGTTAGGAATTATATATGCTCCTATGAAGTAATGGTTAGCAATTGAAATTCAGCCAAAGAGGTAGATATGCATGTTATTGTTCTAACCACAAATTCTTATTCTGACCACTGCTGTTTTTAAACAATGCAGCAGCTTTGATTTCTCAGGCTGAGGTCAGCACACTGTGTAGGCTACTCTTGACAAGGAAAAATGTTCCTTCTACAGATTCTTCACCAGGTTTCCAATACTGCAGAATCCACACTGACAACCCCTTCTAACTAACTGTGCATTTCTCCTTCTCCTGCTGAAGGTCATTTTCTCTAGCTAACTTAAGCAAGCCCTGTTAAAAAAAAAAGACAGAGATATCAGCAAGACAATGAATATTTGAGTTACAACCTGTGTGACCTTGGAATGGACAAGCATTGCTTAAGATAAAACAATCATTGTTCCACTCAATTGCTTCATTGAACATAAAACATTATTATTTAGTCATCTTTGCAAAATATTATTAGGAAAATGAGAGCTTTAGCAAAAACAAGAAAATAGTTTTGAAATATGATAGATTTTATAAAAAATAATTTCACATACATAACAAAAGTTATATTGAGTGGATAAAGTATTTGATCATATACATTAACAAAACATATCTGGAAGACTGGAAGACAAACACATGTGTATAAGTTCTAAATCTTTATCAATCATTAAATAAATACAAAGTGGACTAGAGTGAGATACAAGTATTAGATTAATGGCTCAAAATAAACTCTTAGCCATGCAAAGTACAACTGAAACCCAGAGTAGGTCTTATAATGTTCCCCAAACTCAACATATTTGGGGGCATGATGGATTTGGGGGAACACAATAGATTGTTACTCAGCATGAAGAAAGGAATAAAATAGTGATAAGAATAACTACTTGAATGCAGTTCAAAATTGTTTTAACTGTATATGAGCTATATTGAAAAAATATTTTATTATCTATTTGCATGTTATTCAGGCAGAAGTAAATTATCTTATTTTTTTTTTTAAAACTCCAGTGTGTTCACAGCACAAGCCACTCAGGATTCTCAGTTTCAAGGTATAAGACCATCTATGATGGAGAAAATGCTTCTTGTTTTGTTAAACCCAAATTAAAAGAAATCCTATGTCATGTAAGACTGACTGAGGAGGGAAGCTCTACCACTGGAGTTTAACCCACTTCAGGAATTGAGTTACACTCAAGCAATGATCTGACCTGTGCTGCTTAATTCAGTACTTTCCACATTTGCTTATTCAAGTATTGACTTTGAATGCATGTTAAACATAAACTCATCAAAAACATAGACTGTAAAATCAAAGAGGACTACAGCCTAACCATGTGGTTTTATTGATATCCACAGTAAGGGCATATCAATTGAGATGTATTCTGAATAAATTAAAGTTTTTATTTTTAAAAGAAAGCAGGCTGAACAAGCCATGGTGAACAAGGTGGTAAGCCTCTGTATCAGCTCCTGCCTCCAGGTTCCAGCTCTGTTTTAATTTTTTTCCTGACTTCCTTCACTGATGATTGTTACTTGCAAATGTCTGCTGAAATATATCTTTTCTTCTCTAGGTTGCTTTATCATGATGTTTCATTAAAGAATAATAACTCTACCTAGAACAGTCATTCTAAATTATATCAAATTGACAATCACTATTATCACAGCAAAGGAAAGACATAACGTGCAGCACTATTCTTCTCTATGTTGAAATAAAGAAATAGATATTATCATGATATACATTATGTATCTATAACATACAATGAACTATATAACCTATTAAACATACAAAGTCACCCTAATACTTAAAATGTTTATTTTGAAAGACATAACATTAAACATTAAAAATGTAGCAATTTACATATTGTAAATTTACCTGTAAATATTGTTACATTAAACTGGATATGTTAATCTTTTTCTTTTTTAAATTAATTTATTCATATTACATCTCAATTGTTATTCCATTTCTTGTATACTCCTGTTCCTCCCTTGCACTTTCACCCTGTTTCTCTCCCCCAGGCTTGTGACAGAAAGGGACCTTCTCCCCTACCATAAAATGACAGCTTATCAGGTCTTCTCCTGTTAGACCTCTTACTCTTCCTCTGAGTGTCACAAGGTCTCCCCATCAAGGGGAAGTGGTCAAACAGGGGGCACCAGAGCTCATGTCACAGTCAGTCCTGCTCTCCACACAACTGTGGAAAATGTGCTGTCTATTAGCCAGATCTGGACAGGGGTTATAGGTTTACAGCATGCATTGTCCTTGCTTGGTATAGTAGTTTGAGCAGACATGCCTGGGAACAGTACCACCAGCCCTTAGTGGTCTTCTTGTAGGTTTCTAGGTTGCTCTGGAGCCACCTATTTCTATATTCTCCCTTACCTCTCTCACATAGAGTAACAATAGGAAATCCCAGTATCTATCTCAACTTCTGGCTAAGTGAACACTTTCAGGGGACATATGTGTTGGGCTAGTGTCCAATTATAAGTGAGGATATACCATGTGTATTTTTCTGGGTCTTGGTTAACTCACTCAGAATGACCATTTCTAGTTCCATCCATTTGCCTGCAAATTTCAGGAATTCTTTGTTTTTAATAGCTGAGTAGTATTCCATAATATAAATATGCCACAGTTTCTTTATCTGTTCTTCAACTGAGGGACATTTAGGTTGTTTCTAGTTTCAGGCTATTAAGAATAAGGCTGCTAAGAACATGGTTGAGCATATGTCGTTGTTGCATGATATAGCATCTTTTAGGTATATTCTAAGGAATGGAGTAGCTGGGTCTTGAGGTAGCCCTATTCCCAGTTTTCTGAGAAAGCTCCAGATTGATTTCAAAGGTAGAGGTACAAGTTTGCACTCCCACAAGCAATGAAGGAGTGTTCTCCTTTCACCACATCCTCACCAACATGAGCTGTAACTTGAGTTTTTTATCTTAGCCATTCCGATGGGTGAGAATGGGATTTCAGTGTCATTTTGATTTGCATTTCTCTGATAACTAAGGCCATTGAGCATTTATTTAAGTGTTTCTCAGCCTTTCGATATTCCTTTGCTAAGAGAGAATTCTGTTTAGTTCTGAGGCCCATTTCTCAGTTGGGTTATTTGATTTGGTGGTGTTTAATTTCTTGTGATCTTTATATATTTTGGATATTAGTCCTTTGTCAGATTTAGGATTGATAAAGATTATTCCAAGTCTGTAGGCTGTCACTTTATTCTGTTGAAAGTGTCTTCTGCCTTACAGAAGCTTCTCAGCCTCATGAGGTCCCATTTATTAATTGTACACCTTAGAGCCTGGGCTGTTGGAGTTCTGTTCAGGAAGTGGTCTCCTGTGCCAATGAGATCCAGGTTCTTCCCTATTTTTTCTTCTAACCTATTTAGTGTCTCTAGTTTTAAGTGGAAATATTTAATCCACTTGGAGTTGAGTTTTGTGCATGATGATAATATATACCTACTTGCATCTTTCTACATGTAGACATTCAGTTAGACCAGCACCACTTGTTGAAGATGTTATCCTTTTTCCACTGAATATATTTGGCTTCTTTGCCAGAAACCAACAGTCCATATGTGTGTGGATTTATTTCTGGGGCTGTAATTCAATTCCATGGGTCAAGCAGCCTATTGCTATGCCAATATCATGCTGTCATCTTCAATATCTTTCTTAGGAGATTTGAAGTTTTTTTCAAACAAGTCTTTCACTTGCTTGGTTAGAGTTACTCATAGTTACTATATATTGCTTGTGCCTATTGTGAAGGGTGTAGTTTCCCTAATTTCTTTTTTGGCACAACTGTCATTTATGTACAGGAAAGGCTACTGATATTTTTGAGTTAATTTTGTATCCAGCCACTTTGCTGAAGGTGTTTATCAGCTGTAGGAGTTCTCTGGTGGAGTTTGGGGGTTACATATGTACACTATCATATAATCTGTGAATAGGGATAATTTGACTTCCCCCTTTCCCATTTCTATCTCCTTGATGTTCTTTTGTTGTCCTATTGCTCTGGCTAGAACTTCAAGAACAATACTGAAGAGATATGGATGATATTAGAGGAATTTCCTTGAGTTTCTCTCCATTTAATTTGATGTTGACTGTTGATTTGTGGTATAAAGCCTTTATCATCTTTAGGTATGTGTATTGTACCCTGATCACTCCACAACTTTAAATATGAATGGGTGTTGGATTTTTGTCAAATGCTTTTTCAGCATCTAAGGAGATGAACATGTGGTGTTTTTCTTTCAGTTTGTTTATGTGGCAGATTACATTGATGTATTTCTGTATATTGAGCCATCCCTGCATGCCTGGAATGAAGTTTACTTTGTCATGGTGAATGATATCCTTGATGTGTTCTTGGACTTGGTTTGTGAGTATTTTATTGAGTATCTTTGCATCAATGTTCATAAGAGAAACTGGTCTGGAATAGTCTTTCTTGGGTCTTTTTGATGTGTAGGTATCAAGGTGACTGTGGCCTCATAGAAGAAGTTTGGTAATGTTTCATCCATTTCTATTTTGTGGAGTAGCTTGAAGAGTATTGGTATTAACTCTTCTTTGAAGTCTGAGAGAATTCATCACTGAGCTCTGGGCTTTTTTTGGTTGAAAGACTTTTAATGACTGCTTATTTCTTTTATACATACATATATATTATTAATTTATTCATATCATATCTCAATTGTTATCTCATCCCTTGTATCCTCCCATTCCTCCCTCCCTCTCACTTTCCCCCTACTGCCCTCCTCTGATTGTGATGGAGGGGGACCTCCTCACCCTGTATATGCTCACAGGGTATCAAGTCTCTACTTAGTAGCTTTCTATCTTCCTCTGAGTGCCACCAGGCCTCCCCATCCAGAGGACATGGTCAAATATGGGGCAAAAGAGTTCATGGGAAAGTCAGTCCCCACTCTCCACTCAACTGTGGAGAATGTCCTGTCCATTGGCTAGATCTGAGTAGAGGTTTGAAATTTACTGCATGTATTGTCCTTGGCTGGTGCCATAGTTTGAGCAGGACCCCTGGGCCCAGATCTGCCCATCATAATGTTCTTCTTGTAGGTTTCTATGACTCACTGGATCCTTCTATTTCCCCATTCTCCCTTGCTTCTCTCACCTAAAGTCCCAATAGGATGTTCTCCCCTCTGTCTCACTTTCCTGATAAGTGAAGACTTTCATGGGACAAGCCCCTTGAGCTAGTGTTCAGATATAAGTGAGTATATACCATTTGACTCTTTCTGCATCCAGGTTAATGCACTCATTATGATCATTTCTAGTTCAATCCATTCGTCCACAAATTTCAGGAAACCTTTATTTTTATTAGCTGGGTTGTAGTCCATAGTGTAAATGTACCACAGTTTCTTTATCCAATCCTCTACTGAGGGACACTTAGGCTGTTTCTATATTCTGGCTATTATGAATAAGGCTACTATGAACATGGTTGAGGATATGTCCTTGTGTGCTGGAGCATCTTCTAGGTATATTCCAAGGAGTGGAATAGCTGGGCCATGAGGAAACCTTATTCCCATTTTCTGAGATAGGGCCAGATAGATCTCCAAAGTGGTTGTACTAGTTTGCATTACCACCAGCAATAAAGGAGTGTTCCTCTGTCTCCACATCCTTGCCAGCATGTGGTGTCACTTGAATTTTTGATCTTAGCCTTTCTGATGACTGTAAGATATAATCTCAGAGGTCTTTTGATTTGCATTTCCCTGATGACTAAGGACATTGAGCATTTCTTTAAGTGTTTCTCAGCCATTTAATATTACTCTGTTGAGAATTCTCTGTTTAGTTCTGAGACCAGTTTCTCAATTGGGTTATTTGGTTTAGTGGTGTTTAATTTCTTGAGTTCTTTATATATTTTGTATATTAGCCCTTTGTCAGATATAGAGTTGGTGAAGATCTTTTTCCAGTCGATAGAATGTCACTTTGTTCTGTTGACAGTGTTTCCTGTCTTACAGAAGCTTTTCAGCCTCATGAGGTCCCATTTATTAATTGTTGACCTTATGGCCTGGGCTGTTCATATTCTGTTCAAAAAGTTGTCAACTGGGCCAACTGCTTGTTCCTGTAGGAGAAATAGGACTATTTAATTTTTTGTCTGATCTTGATTAAACTTTAGCAAGTGAACTAGATCAAGAAAATTGCCCATTTACCTTAGATTTTTCTAATTTTGTAGCATATAACCTTTTGAAGTAGGACCTAATGATTCTTTGTATTTCTTCAGTGTCTGTTGTTATGTCTCCCTTTTCATTTCTGATTTTATTGATTTGGATAGTGTCTCTCTGTCTTTTGGTTAGTTTGGCTAATAGTTTCTCTATCTTATTGATTTTCCCAAAATAAATAAATAAATAAAAAGCAGCTCCTAGTTTTGTTGATTTTTTGAATTGTTCTTTTTGTTTCTAATTTATTAATTTAAGCCTTGAGTTTAATTATTTCCAGCCCACTACTCCTCTTGAGGGTTATTGCTTCTTCTTTTCTAGACCCCCAGATATGTCATTAAGTTGCCTATATGAGATGTTTCCTGATTCTTTATGAAGGCACTTAGTCCTTTGAATTTTCATATTAGCATAGCTTTCAGTGTGTCCCATAAATTTGGGTATGTTTTTCCTTCATTTTTATTGAATTTTAGGAAGTCCATTTCTTTCTCTATTTCTTCCATGACTCAGTTGTCATAGAGTAGAGAATTTTTTAGTTTCCATGTATGTGTAAGCATTTCATATTTCTATTGCTATTGAAGTCCAGCTTTAGTCCATGGTGATCTGATAGAATAGAAGGAATTATTTCAATCTTCTTCTATCTGTTGAGGCTTTCTTTGTGAACTACTATATGATTAGTTTTGGAGAAGGTTCCATGAAGTACTGAAAAGAAAGTATAAAATCTTTTGTATTTGGGTTAAAAGTTCTATAGATACCTGTAAGATCCATTTGATTCATGACATTGGCTAGTGTCATTATTTCTTGATTTAGTTTCCGTTTCAATGACATATCCTTTGGTGAAAGTGGGATGTAGAAGTCTCCCACTATTAACGTGTGGTTTAAGCTTTCTTAATATTTCTTTTACAAATGTGGATGCCCTTGTATTTGGAGCATAGATGTTCAGAATTGTGATGTCCTCTTTGTTGGCTTGACCTTTGATGAATATGAAGTGTCGTTCCTCATTTCTTTTGATTAATTTTGGTTGAAAGTCTATTTTATGAGATATTAAAATGCCTACATCAGTTTACTTTCTGTGTCCACTTGCTTGGAATACCATTTTCCAGCTTTTACTATGAAGTAGTGTCTATCCTTGTGGCTGTGATGTATTTCTTGAATGCAGAAAAATGTTGCATCTTGTTTATGAATCCACTCAGGTAGTCTGTGTCTTTTTTTTTGAATAATTGAGTCCATTGGTGTTAAGAGATATTAATGACTGTTAAGTCTCTTGATTTTGATGTTGGTTTCAGTAGATTGTTTATGTGGTTATGTGTTTGCAACAGTAAATTTATTTATTTCCTGCATTGTTTTGGTTCTAGTTTGTCATTTTGGGGTGGAGTTTTTCTTCTAGTAACTTCTGTAGGGCCAGATTTGTGGATAGGTATTGTTTGAATTTGTTTTTGTTATGGAATATCTTGTTTTCTCCATCAATGGTTATTGAAAGTTTCATTGGGTATAGTAGTCTGTAACAGCATCTGTGGTCTCTTAGGGTTTGCAAGATATCTGTGCAGGCCCTTCTGGCTTTTATGGTTTCTCCTGAGAAATTGGTATAATTCTGTTAGGTTTGTCAGTATATGTTATTTGACCTTTTCCTCTTGTCACTTTTAATATTTTTCTTTGCTCTGTACATTTTATGTTTTGACTATTATGTGGAAGGAGGATTTTCTTTTCTGTCTATTCTATTTGGTGTTCTTTAGGCCTCTGGTATATTTATATGAATCTCCTTCTTTAAATTGGGGAAGTTTTCTTCTATGATTTTGTTGAAAATATTTTCTGGGCCTTGGCACTGGGTGTCTTTTCTTTCCTCAATACCAAGTATCCTCAGGTTTCATCTTTTCATGGTGTCCTTGGTTTCTTGAATGTTTTATGTCAGGAATTTTTCAGATTTAACATTTTCTTTGATGGTTTCATCAAGTTCAACAATTGTATCTTCTACTCCTGAGACTCGTTCTTTCATTCCTTGAATACTTTTAGAGAATCATACCTCTGCATTATTTGCTTTCTTCTCTAAGTTCTCTTGTTTCCAGCTTTCTTCTGTCTGTTCTTTTATCATTGTTTCCATTTTCACCTTCAGATCTTGAACGGTTTTTATTGATTGACTTCATCTGATTGTATTTTCCTTAATTACTTCCAGTGCTTCGCTAGAGGCCACTTTAAACAAAGAAACAACCAGAAAAAAAAATGTGCTCACATCTGACACAGAAATACATCATTCTCTTAGTACCAACTTTTAACCTAGTTAGAGGTAATATTGATGTGATGAAACACCATGACCAAAGCAACCTGGGAAGAAAGGGTTGTTAGTTTAGCTGACACTTGGAAATGGCAGTCATGATCAGGAAAAGTCAGGGCAGAAACTCAAACAGGGCTGCAACCTGGAGGCATGAGCTGATGCAGAGACCATAAAGGAATGCTGTTTACTGGCTTGATCTTCAGGCTTGCTCAGCCTGCTTTCTTGTGGAACCCATAATCACCAGCCCAAAAGGGATGGCACAAGCCACGGTGTGCTAAGCCTCCTTCCTTTAATCACTAATTAAGAAAATGCTTTAGAATCAGATATGGAGGCATTTTCTCAATTGTGGTTCCCTCCTTTCAGATAATTCTACCTTGTGGCAAGTAAATATAAAGCTAGCCAGAATGATCAGCATAGACATAAGTTTCTTGATAACTGTGTGAAGGAATATCTAGATTAGATTAAGAAAGGTGGGGAAGGCATTACAGAGAAAGCATCAGCAACACAGTGATTCTCTGATTTCTGACTGCTGTTGCTGGGTGACTCTGTTCTCCTGCCATCCTGCCTTCCCTCTCATATTACACTGTGTTTCTTGAAACTGAAAGCCAAAATCAACTTTCATTTCTTCAGATTGCTTTTATCATAGCAATGAGATAGGTAACATAATTGGTTAGCTGCTTATGTAACCAGGAAGTTTGTACAATGTTATGCTGCCTATCTTTACCTCCTCATCATTATTTTCCAGAGGGGTTAAATAATAATTCCTACCTTTTTACTTTTAAATATATGCCACACATTAATGTTGATGACAAAGTGCTCAGGTCTGTACCTGCTATAATACATCTTGTCAAAGTTCACCACTGCATTATTTGCACTGAGAATTCTCAAAGGGTATCCTCAACAACCTTTTCCCATGGTGCTTATATTATAGTACAGGCTTATATTACAACTTGAGTATACAGTAAACACTACTAGAAGGTGTTTCTTGTTAGAAACTATGAACATTTTTCTTATTTATTTATTTATTTATTTATTTATCTATCTATTTTACACCCCAATGACAGCTGCTTCTTTCTCTCCTCCATGTCCAAACTCTTCTGCCCTCTTCCCAGTTTCACCCCTCCCCTTCTTCATAGGAAAAGAAATCAATCCCCAACCAACCCACCTATGCACATCAAGTCTGTATGTTCAATTTTTTTAACAATTATATTTTATTATGAACTTATTAAATGAGTGTTCCTCTTTTATAACCAAACTAGACTAAGAAAGAGGAAAATGAGATGAAGAAAAACAAGAATGAAACATGCGTATCAGTTCATAGGAATGATTCTATAGGCATAGTCAACAGGATTTCTGCAGACAAGCAATCCCACAAAAGTGGCTGCTGGAACCTGGAGCAACCAGAACTGGTAGCTTCAACTGGAGCCCAAAGCCTTGAGGCCTGCCCTGGAGCAGGTCTCTTTAGGAACATCTTGAAGTGAAGTGATGAATAGCCAAAAAACAAGTCCAAACCAAAAGTTTCAAGCCTCCTCTTTTGGGCTTTTATATATCCTCTCAGCCTATCAAGGATGGTTTTTAGCTGGTAACAACCACGCCCCGCCCCATGAAGTAGTTCGACTTTTAAGTGGAAAAACATACTGCTGTCTCACATCTAAGTGGTAAACATCCTATTTCTTTCCGATCCCACCCTTGTAATCAAAACAAAAACAGGTTTTCTCCTCTTCATCTCCCCCTTTATATTAAATATAATAAACTATATACAAAAAATAATGATAAGAATTAATCAGTAAGTCACATTTACAAGGACCAGTCCATTTGTAGTTGACAATTTTTACGAAATTATTCCATTACTTATTCTATCTTATGGCGTCTTCTCCCAGTGTCCAAAGTTTTTCAAAAATATTAACACTATGGCTATCTAGTCTTCAAACCCATCAGAGACCCCAGAAGTAAATACTATCTAATATAAGGTAAGTGCAGGCAAGCAACTTCCAAAAATATAGACCGGACAGAGAAAGCTGACTGCTTGGACAGTCACAGGTTCCTCTCCATCATCAGGACATCCAGTCTTCGCTGGCCAAGAAGTATCTGACAGACTGCTCTGTAAAGCAGGAATCCAGAAGGACTAGCCCACCTAGTCTCTGCAAGGGTGGGCAGCCAATTTCTCTCAGGCTTGATCATAGTGGACAATCAGTCTTTCATCAAGAGTAGAGATAATCACAGTTTCTCAGTCCAATGTCTCTCTGCCACTCTTATTTCTTGATGCTCTCATAATTAGACTGAAGGTGCTGCCAGGAGTGGATGTGTCGCTGTGTCATAATAGCCCTTTATTATTGAATGTCATATTCTGTGGATCTCTGAAGTGTTTGAAGACCATATATTATTTATCTATTCCTTTTGAAAATATACACGAAACTAAATAAAGATTACTCTGTAATTAATTTAGTATCTATTAATATTTAGAGGTGAGCAACCATCAGTTTCTCTCTCTGTCCATCCTGGACAAGTTATAACACTTATTTTTCACCTTTTCAAATAAGGTGTACATATATAATCCATTAAATAAATGTCAAACAAAATGATGTTAAATTTCTACCAAAATCCAATATACAGTTTAAGTTTCTATCACCATACCATATAAAATACATAAACCAAAAGTTGAAAAACATAGTCTTAAATTTTCATAAATCTATAACAAACACAAAATATTTGAATACAAATGTAAAATATTTGACACTAGCAGATTCAATAATATACTTTTATTCTATACATATATATCCTCCCTTATATATCCTTCTCTTTATCTTTACTTCTCCCCCCCCCCTTTTTCTCTAACATTAGATAAGATAGAAAGGTAAGAGAGAAAGAATGATAAAATAAATAAATCCCTAAATGAAACTTTTATTAGTTTATGACTAACCCACCCTAGGCAAAAATGAACATTGAAAACCCACAAACACAGCCACCCCACCTATTGGGAATGGGAGTATCCTTCTCTCAAAATTGCTTTTTGCTGTTTTGGGGAAAAATATCTTTCAGTAGCCTTAGAAAAATAAAATATTGGTGAAGCATTGCAAAAGCTAGCTGTTTCTGTTTTTGAACAGTCTTTTTAGGATCTATCCTTTGGGTCAGCCCTTTGGTTGATATGCATGGAATTTCTTGGAGAAACAGTAGTTGAAGTGGTCTTTGAGGTTGAATCACCTGGGCTACCTGTATTGTCTTCATAATTATCTGGTTTTTGCTCTGAAAATATGCAAACTTTTGAAAGTATTAGTATATATATGGAATATGCAAGGTGTACAAATTATTTAAAGATAAACATCTGACCAATTTTTGAGCAGGTGTAAACTACCAATTGTATACATCTGTTTGAGCTGTAATATGCAAGCTGCATAAAATAATGTCATGTTATAAGGACCAGGTAGCCCTTAAAATTCCCTTGCTGTATGAATGCGTTCATGTTTTAGGTTCTAGGAGGTCTTTTCTGGCCAGATCTAATCTTTAAAAGTTTTGCCAAAAACCATATATTTCCACTCCCTGTAGAAACATATATGTAACCACAGCCCCATCTCAATACGATTGCAGGTTTCCAGTGCACTGTCGACAGATCTTTATAGTATATTTGTTATCAAATCCCTCGGTTTGTTTTTTCTATAACTCAATGTCTCTCAGATGCTGTTGTCCCTTCATCACCAACATTAAGAAAATGAAAATTCAACAAAGAATTATTTAATATGTCCATTGGTGTCTTTACCCTTCCCTTTTGTTTAATAAGCATCTATTTTAAGGTATGATTAGCCCTTTCTACAACTGTCTTCTCTGTTGGATTGTGTGGTTTACCAATATTGTGCTTAATATTATAATATGTAAAGAATTTCTTCATCTTATGGGACACATATGCAGGAGCATTGTAAGTTTTTATTTGTGCAAGTATTCCCATAATTGCCATTATTTCCAATAAATGAGTAATTATACAATCAGCATTTTCCGAATTTAGGGCAGTTACCCATCTAAATCCTAAATATGTATCAATAGTATGAATGTACATATTTTAATTTTCCAATTTCTGCAAATGAAACACATGCATCTGCAAGGTTTTGTTCCTTTTTGCACCCCTAAGGTTAATTTCAGCAGATAAAGGGACTTGATTATACAAAGAACACATAGAACACCAATCAATTATTTCTCTGCCTTATTGCCAAGTGATAGGGAACATTTTCTTCATACCCTTTACCATTAACATGGGGTTTTTCATAAAATTTTGACACTTCAAGCACATTTCCTATTAATATTGATTGATTTCCTCATTTCTTTGTGCCAGTGGTCCTGGTAAACCTGTATTGGATCAAATATGAATAATATATAAGGCATAGTTTATACTTCAGATGATCTGTTGTAGTTCTATAAATAATGTAGTTAACTCAGATTTATTAGGAGTAAATTCAGCAATTTTGAAATGCAGAACAGCTCTTTCTGAATACTGAGAGTCAGTGATTATATTAAGAGATTCAGGAAAACCCAACATTACCATAAAGGATTGCATCTAATTCTGATTTTTGAACGGAGGTAAATGGAATTTTGATCACCTTATTCATTTTATCAGACTTATAACCAGCCATACCCAACTTATTTGTATCAGTATAGAAAGTGGGTGCCCCTGGTATTTGTGTCATCTTTACAATACTTGGAAGGATCCACTTAGTTCTTTTTATAAACTGTATATGTTTACTTTTTGGATATTTGTTGTTAATTTCTCCCAAATAGGTACTTCAAGCCCTTTTTTTTAGCAATCTTCATTAATTACTCATAATGGCATAATCTCAGAATTAGTAAGAGGTGTTACAATTTCTACCCTGTCTGTCCCTGACAGTTGACACAATCTTATTCTTCTCTTTGTATGTCTTCAATTTTTTACTTTGTTTATTTGCTAAGAAAATCTATTCCATGATTATTTTATGCCTTTTTATAAGGAGGCCGTTAAGAGAATGTTTTGGAGGCAAAATAACCAGAAAGCAACCAAGCTTAGGATCAATTCTATCTACATATGCCTTTTGCAGGTTTTGCTCTACCAAAATTAATTCCCTTTCCATTACAGCTGTTAGACACATTGGACTGTTTAAATCTGCATCCCCTTGTAACATCTGAAATGAGTTACTTAACTCATAGTTAGCTAGTCCAATTGTAGGCCTAAACCAGTTAATGTCTTCCATTAATTTTTGAAAGTCATTTAGTGTTTGCAGTTGATCTCTGTGGATCTGTACCTTTTGTGGTCTAATTTTTGGTTCAGGTGTCTTATAGCTTAAATAGGTAATTGCATCTCCTCTTTGTATTTTTTCTACACCAATCTGTAATACCCAGCATGGCAGAATTCTTTGTATTTCTCTAAACAGTTTCTCTAAAGTCTCCAAGTCAGAATCAGCAACATAATATCATCCATGTAATGGTAAATGATAGATTGAAGAAACTGCCTACAAAGTATTTCTAACGGTCTTTGTACAAAAGTTTGGCATAAAGTGGGACTATTTAGCATTCCCTGTGGAAGTACCTTACAGTTTCTTTGAACATTACTAATTTTGCCACAGTTAAACCATGGGTGTTATGATATATGGGACCTCTGGCTATAGCTTGTCCTACAATATTGTTTTGATATTCTGGAAAGCTAATATTAACTGTTTCTCATATCCATTCATATAATGGAGCTCCTCCTTCTTTTAAGGGTCTAATTGTCCTCTTACATTCTCTGTTAGCATTTTTATATGCCATTATGAGTTTCATTGCCTGTTTGGTGTTAGAATCTGTGATTGCTCTATCTAGCACTGTTACAAATCTCTGCAAAAAAATTCTGTGAATGCTTCCCCCAGCCCGTGAAATATTTTATTAAAGGGAACAGTTATCTTACCAGATTCCTCCCATGTCCCAGCTCTTAAGTCTGCAACACGACCTTCTTCAATCACTGTATCATCATATTGGACTTCTTGTCTTAAGTCAGCATATTGGCCTTCACCAAGTAATTGCTCTTTACTAACGTTTATCTCCCTTCTCTTATTTTCTTGTTCTATTCTCTCTTCCTCCCTTCATCAGCATGATAATTATTGAAGTTATTGTGCCACTTCTAATACCTCTGAAACCAACCTTTTCCAATCTTGGAGAATAAGTCTATGCTGAATGGCCCAGTTACTCAGCATTTGTTTAACAAAAGCAGAATGTAATCCATACCTGATGACAAATTCCTGAAAATGTTTTAAATCTAGCATATCTATTGGACTCCATGCCATTTCATTATAACCTCAGCACTATTTTGAGCAGGCATATGTCTTACCATAACTGGAAAAACTGATGGTGACTCTGTAACTCTAGAGAGTTTCTCTATTGGAACATTTTTCTCCAAAGACTCTGTTTATCTGCTCTCCTGTTCCTCTAGTTTCTTTACAGCCCTTCTGGATTCCTATTTTTCTCTGCCCCCTTCCACATGCTAGTGCTCTGACCACCTCATACATGGAGCAGGGAGGGGCAGCAATTGTGGGAACCACTCACTCTCAGTTACCAGGTTTTTCTCCTTTAATAATGCAGCCTTTTGTTTTCCAGTTGCTTGAACTTCAACCTCCATATTTTCTAGTTGTACCATCAACTTTGTAATCCTTTCCAGAACAATAGAATTTACTGACTTTTGCCAGTTTTCACATTTTATTGGTCTTACTTTCAATCTTTTAAAAAATGTAGTACAGTAAAAAGACCAACAAAAAACAAAAAGAACCTCTGGGTATAAAGCAGGAAAGAACTTTGCAAGAGCAGCTGGGATTTTGCTGACACCCTGAAAGAGCATGCTATATCGTGAAAGCCTGTATCTTCCTCTACAATATTAGAAGTTAAGTTATCCATTATGCTGAAAACACATTGTGCACCCCATGTAGGTCCAATTTTTCTTAACAATTATACTTTATTATGAACTTATTAAATGAGCATACCTCCCTTATAACCCAACTAGTCTAAATAAGAGAAGATTAGGGAAAATAAGAATGAAACTTGGGATCAGTTCCTAGGAACAATTCTCTGGGCATAGTCAACAGGATTTCAGCAGATTAGCAATCCCACCAAAGTTGCTGCTGGAACCTGAAGCAACCAGAACCAGGAGCCTCAGCCAGAGCCCAAAGCCTTGAAGCCTGCTGTGGAGCAGTTCTCTTTAGGAGCATCGTGAAGTTGAGTGATGAATAGGCAAAACTAAGTCCCAACCAAAAGCTTCAAGGCTCCTGTTTTGTGCATTTACCTCTCAATCTGTTCAAGCCCCCCATGAAGTAGTTCAACTTCTAAGTGGAAAAACAATCTGCTCTCTCACATCTAAGTGGTAAACATCCTGCTTTCTTCCCCATCCCACACTTGGGATCAAAACAAAAACAGGTTTAGCTCCCTTTCATAAGCCTCATCAGGACTAAGTGCATCTTATTCCACTGAGACCAGACAAGGCAGCCCAACTAAAGGAAAGTGATCCAAAGCAGGCAACAAAGACCATGTCAGAGACAACTCCTGCTCCAAATGCTAGGGTACCCACATGAAGACCAAGCTGCCCATCAGCTACGTATATGTAGGGACCTATAGTAGGTCCATGCTTGCTTTTTCATTGGTGGTTCAGGCTTTGAGAGGCCCCATGGACAAAGGTTAATTAACACTGTTTATCTTTTTGTGGAGTTCTTGTGCCCTCTGGGTCCTCTATCCTTTCCCCAGCTCTTACACAATCCTCCCCTCGCTCAGCGTGATGTTTGGCTGTGGGTCTCAGCATCCCTTTCCATCTGCTGCTGGGTGTAGCCTCAAAGAGGAAAGCTATGCTAGGCATAGCAGCATACTATTAATAATGTCAGGGGTTGGATCTCTCCAAAGGATTTCTAAATAGGTAGAATTTTTGAAACGGTTTCAAATTATGAAATGTTCTACATAGAACTTTCCTAGCTGCTATTTTGAATAACTTATGAAGAAAAGGAAAATGTAAATCTTTATGGCTAACAAAGTGCTATGCAAATGGTTTTTCTCTTCATGGTCTTAAATGCAGGCACTCTATCTTGAAAATAGTCATTCACTGAAACCATGAATTTGAACTTTATGTGGTGGGGATATTACTAGCTAAACTTCTAATAGTGACTTAAACATCAAATTAATTTCCCATTAGGAGCAAAAAAAAAAGTTTCTTCTTAAATCCCCACTTTATTTTTACTGACATAATAATTTGAAAATCATGAAGAGAAGTAATTATTTAATCATTGAAATTGCACTAGAAAGCAGAAGTTTTATTACAATAAATTTGGCTAATATTGTTGAAGGACACATATTCATGAAACTCTGTGATTTCTGTGGATTACAGTCTCTCTGATTTTAAACCATGTTTGCTTACCAATCTTCCTGTCCTTGCCAGGCTGACCACTTGCTGGCATTTAGTAGTTCACATTCCTGTCTAGAAGGGCTTCACAAGGTCATCTTAACTGGTGCTTTATTCATTTTATCTATAGCTCTTGCTCCAAGGAAGGACTTCACAAGTCACTTATGTTTGTCTTATTTGTAGTTAGCATTTGGTAGAAGATCATGGAAAATAATACACACCTTACATTCTCCTCACAGCACTGCAGAAGAACCGAAATTTTCTATCTATAACTAGGAATTTAAATTATCTTAATGATATCTTCAATATACATTCTATAAATTATTTTGTACTTCAAACCAAGGACATTATCCATAACTGTTTTAAATAATCATTTTAAATGATTTATCTTGGTAAAATAAAAGTTAAGATATTATCCAGAATTAGAACAGCTCTAGAATTTTGATTGTTTAAAAGTACCTTTAAAAGGTGAACTCTATATCTGCATATGACTATCTATCATCTATTTAACTTCTTCTATTTATCTATATATCATCTATCTATCTATCTATCTGTCTATCTATAATTTATCTATCACTATCATCTATCAATCAAGAAATCTGAATATTTTCTCCCATAAATATATTTTCTTAGAATAGAAACTGTATATACCATAGAAAAAATTAAATACATATGATGAAAGAATTTTGTTGAGAAAAATAAACTAATGGAATAATTTTGTCAATGGTGAATTATGATTGGAAGGTTTGTAACACTGAAATAGGTATATAGATAGGTGAAAAAGAAGTATCAATCCATTTCCTTTTCCACATTGCATGAATCTCTTTTTTTCTTGCTGGGCAGTTGCACATACATTAGACATCCAGCCTTCCTCATTATCTCTTCTAAAACCGTGTTCACATACATAGTGCTTAGAATTCAAACAATTCTCAGAACACATGAGAAATCATGGCCATGCCTGTCAAATATCAACACACAAACTGAACTGGACCCTCTGAGGCAAGCCACTGTTGGCTATAAAACAGTCTAGATCTTGATTAAACTGTGTGACACTTCTGGCAAATTCAACCTTTGTTAACAGTGTTATTTTAAATTGATGGTAATACATACATTAATGGATCTACAAAGTTCTGTTGTTTAGAGTATTTTCTTTCTTTTACTCTATTTTTTTTTCTGTTCAAAATATTCTTAAATAGAAGATTTAGCCTCTGTGCTTTGCTATTTTGCTTATGTCAGATTTTAGTGAGGTTTTAACTTTTGACAAATTTTGTTGTTTTTGAGACAGAGTGCTACTCAGCCAAGAGTGGATTCAAACTCATTACGAAGGGGAGGATGAGCTTGGCCTCCTGATCTCTTTCCTATGTCTCTCAAGCACTGGGATTACAGGCAAATGCCATCATATTCACATGCCTACCTTAATCTTATCAATGAGTTTCAAAATAACTTTATTTAATGTTCATGAAGTACTTCATCAGTTAAATTTGGGAGCACAGAAAGCTTACTACATCAGACTTTAGTTAACTTGAGTTTACCTGACAAATATGGAAAGCCATTCCATTGGCAAAACTGTCTGAATCCTTAATTAACTTCATTTCAAAAATCAATACATTGCTAAAGTCTTGTATAGAAAAATCCAACTCGACCCAAACCTATGGGGCACAATGAAAGCAGTGTTTATAAGAAAATTCATAGCACTAAAGGCCTTCATAAAAAAATTGGAGAGATCCCATACTAGCAACTTAATAGTACACCTAAAAGTCCTAGGGGGGAAAAGAAGCAATCATGCCAGGGGAGATAAAGTGCTAGAAATAATCAAACTTGGGGCTGATATCAATAAATTAGAAAGAGTACAATACAAAGAATCAACAAATCTAAAAGTTGGTTTTTGAGAAAATCAACAAGACAGACAAACCCTTAGACAAACTAACTAAAAGGCAGAGAGACAATATGCAAATTAACAAAATAAGTAAATAAAAAAGGGACTACAGACACTGAGGAAATTTAATGAATCATTAGGTCTTCAATAGCCTGTATTCCAGAAAATTGAAAAATATAAATGAAATTTAAAATTCTTTGATAGATTCCACTTGCCAAAGTTGAATCAAGATTATACAATCAAGTTAAAAATTGCAATAACCCCTAAGGGAACAGAAGCAGTAATTAAAAGTCTCTCCATTTAAAAGAAGAAGAAGAAGAAGAAGAAGAAGAAGAAGAAGAAGAAGAAGAAGAAGAAGAAGAAGAAGAAGAAGAAGACAAACAAAAGCCCAGAGGCAGATGTTTTCAGCACAGAATTCTACCAGAACACGAGAAGATCTAATATCAATATTCCCCAAATTATCCCACAAAATAGAAACAAAAGGAACATTGTCAAACTCATTCTATGAGACAACAGTCACCTTGATAATCAAACCACACAAAGACCCCCCCAAAAAAGAAATTTTTCAGAAAAAATTCCCTTATGAACATTGAGGCAAAAATACTCAACAAAATACTCACAAACAGAATCCAAGAACACATCAAAAATGTCATCTACCATAACCAAGTAGGCTTCATTCCAGGTATGCAAGGGTGCTTCAATATATAAAAATCCATCAACATTATCCATAACATTAGCAAATTGAAAGGACAAACCCCACATGATCATCTCATTAGATGCTGAAAAAGCATTTTACAAAGTCCAACACCCCTTTATGTTAATATCTTGGAAAGATCAAAGATACAAGGCACATATCTAAATACAATAATGTCACTATACAACAAACCTATAGCCAACAACAAGTTGAATGGAGAGAAACTTAAAGCAATGCCACTGAAACCAAGAACAAGACAAGGCTGCCCATTCTCTCCATACTTCTTCAATATAGTACTTGAAATACTAACTCAAGCCAAACAACAACTAAAGAAGAGTGTAGGTGCACTTTTTAAAAATATACTTTATTTTACTTGAGTTCCTCATGCTTATCCCTCCCTTCTCCACCCCAGCCCTTCCAACATCAGAACATTGGGACAGAGAGAAAGAAGGTTAGTGGACAGGATGGGGAAATTTCTCTTACTGGTTTCTAGGGTCATTGAGTCCCTTGAAGCAAGTCCAATATTTACCTCAGGATATCTCTGACTTCTTCTCATCAAAGTGCATCAACAGCAATAAGGAGACATTTTTCTTGGATCTCTCCCCATTGCTCTCCTAGCTCTGGCATTTATCCCTTTCCAGAGTCCTCAGAATTAAACTATCTGCAGCTGGGAATGATTAGAAACCTCTCACAGCCCACCCAAGCCAAATAATCTGCTACTCTGGACAACCTGGGCAGCCCCATACCCTACACGGGATTAAAACAAAAACAAGTTTACATAACATAAAGGAGTTTTTAAAGACGTCAAAACTACCATGGCATTCCCCCCTTTTAGTCTAAAAAAATGGGGTTTTCTCTAATATGAAGATTTGTTGTTTCTTTCTTAAAAGGAGACTATAAACTAAGCAAACAGATTTTGGATCAATAGCTTCTTTTATAATCTGTTAACTCTCAGCTGCTGTTGTCTGGGACAGATTCTACCTTATGCTGCCTCAAGATGGGCCACCAGAGATACTTCCTTTTTTTTTTCAGAGATACTTCCTAATGGCATGGGATTACCTCTTATGTCTCTCTTGGTCCTGCATCAACTAGTCCAAAGACACATTTTACTGCCATGTCTACAAACACTGGAAAGCTTAGGTATTCTTGCTGAGAAGCCAGTGTTGCCAGAAATGGTTCCTCGGCTTCTCTAGAAGAAAGTACCATTTTTTAAGAGTCAAAGCACCAGTAATTTTGAGCTCTGAGGCTTGGTCAGGTTGCTTTTCAAATGACTGAAATTACAGCAACTGAAGCACTGAGCATTTTGATATATAAGATTTTTGATGGTAGTAATCTTATAACCAAAGGCTGCTCCTCTGGCACCTCAGTTTGTTCAAGAGCAACTCTTTCTCTTGAAATGGGCGGTTTCTTTTTAGCCCATTTGCTTTGAATGGTCTTCTGCTACTCCTGGATCCCCAGCCTTACCAGGGGCTATGGGAACTTGACACCAAAAACACAAGGAGATGGGCAATTATGAGAAACTCTGGCTCTCAGTTACCAGGATTGCCTTGATGCCACACTGTTAAAGTGGCACTATTTGGTTCATAAGCACTTCCACCTCTACTCAAAACTCTTTAGTTGCACAGTCAACTCTGCAGTCTTTTCAAAAATGAAGGAATTGAGTAATACTTCTGGTTTCCCTGTTACATACATTTTTATTCTCAGATCCCTTCATATCCACTAGCAACTTTTCCAATTGTTTGACCATTCTCCCAAATTTTTTGAAATGGCATAGAAGAAGAAGTCTAAGCAAAAACATAAAATCCTCTCTGGGAGCAAAGCCAGAGAGAACCGAGTATCAGCAGAAGCAATAAACCTTTTGCAGATATCCTTAAACAGTATATTCATTCCTTCATAGCCTCTATGGCATTAGAATCCACACTTTCCATTATTTCAAACCCTACATCTGGGTTAGAGTATCTTGGTATAATTCTAACCAAGCAAGGGAAAGATCTGTATGAAACAAATTTCAAATTTGTTGGCATGTATCTTTTTACTGCTTTTTTATTTTATTGGGGTTTCTTACATTTCTATTTCCCTTCTCCAGTACCCACCCTAGTGCCTTCCAACCCCCTTCAATAGCAGGTAGGATGGAAGCAAGGTTAGTAGTCTTTACCTACTCTCTGCTTGTTAGGATTATTGAGTTCTTGTGGCAAGTCCAATCTCCATTTCAGAATATCTCCAACTTCTCCTCAAACTGCATCAAAAGAAAACAGGATCAACAGGGAGGCATCAGCAGCTGTTTTCTTTCTCAGAGCCCCCAGTCTCTCTGATGGCTCTGGAATTTATCAATTTCCAAAGTCTTCAGAATTAAACTATCTGCAGCTGGCAAGATCATGCTCCTCTCAGAAGCACATGAGGCAAATAATCTGCTGCTCTGGACAATCAGGAGCAGCCTTATACCCCACACCTGAGATTAAAACAAAAATGTGTTTGTATAACATAACTGAGTTTTTAAAAACACAAAAATGTCCACTACAGGAGATCAATAAAGTACAAATTAGAAAGGAAGAAGTCACAGTATTGTTATTTGCAGAGGATATGATAGCATACATAAGTAACCCATAAAATTCCAACAGATATTTCCTATAGCTGATAAACATCTTCAGCAAAGTGTCTGGATACAACCTTAACTTCAAAGTACAATTAGTATCCCTCCTATATACAAATGACCAAGGGGCTGAAAAAGAAATAACAGAAACTGCACCCTTCACAATAGCCACAAATATATAAAGTATGTTGGTGTAATGCTCACCAAGCAAGTGAAAGAACTATATAACACAAAATAAAGTCTCTGAAGAAAGAAATTGAAGAAGATATCATAAAATGGAAAGATCTACCATGCTCATGTATTGATAGGATTAACAGTAAAAATGGCCATTTTACCAAAAGCTATCTACAGATTCCATTCAATTCACATCAAAATACCAACACAATTATTAGCAGACCCTTTACAAACAATACTATACTTCATATGGAAAAACAAAACCTTAGAATATGTAAAGCAATCCTGTACAATAAAAAAAAACTTCTGGAAATATCTCCATGCCTGATTTCAAGCTGTGTTACAGAGAAACAATTGATCAATGGAATCTCTCTCTCTCTCTCTCTCTCTCTCTCTCTCTCTCTCTCTCTCTCTCTCTCTCTCTCTCTCTCTCACACACACACACACACACACACACACACACTAATGCAATGAAATAAATTAAATGCAGTGGGGAATTAGGTCTCTATTTTGGAAACATTGAGAATAGAGTATTGA